>NC_138229.1:21492852-22102852 GCF_964197995.2 Scardinius erythrophthalmus | reverse complement strand
CAAGGGTCCACGTCGCCTCGGGCTCCAGCAGGAGACCCCCGAGAAGCCACGACCACCATTTACATGCAAAGTCCCCAAGTCTGCATCTGTGTCTGGCCTTTCCCTCATCATCACAGCAGGTAAAGGGAGCTCAGATGTGTTCATGTAGATGATGTACCATCATGTGATACCATCACATTGAAGGCAACTGAAATTCATGTGACTAACAATAAACAAGTAAAGCAGGTGGTTTCAAGAGAACAATGAACAGTTGAGAGGAACAGAGAGCTTATTGACAAAGATGAAAGTAAAACATTACTTGACATAAATAAACTGTGTTAGATATTTAGTACAATAATGTGGATATTGCAGATATTATGATGCGTTTCATTTATATATGATCCTTTATCGGCATAGATGACATCCCTGGTGGGCTCCAGACAAGCCCCATGTCTTCACACTCCCTCTCATCCAACCCTTCATCTCGGGACTCTTCCCCCAACCGTGACCTCTCTCTCAGCGTATGCAGTCTTCGTCCTCCTGTGGTCATCCACAGCTCTGGAAGGAAGTACGGCTTTGCGCTCCGTGCCATTCGGGTCTACATGGGCGACACAGATGTCTACACAGTGCACCACATGGTCTGGGTGGGTATTCCATTTTATTCCATTAACAACTAGTGATGTGCCAAAACTTCAGCACCCGAAAATATTTGACTACAAATTATTTAAAATGTTTGTCCGAAACAATTTGGGCGGGCCAAAATCACGTTTAATCATGCTTCTCCAATGGTGCGTTTTGCTGTATCAGTGTCTAGTTTGTGCACACAACATGGATAACCTACAACATTTAACAGGGATGTGATTTTTCCGGATTAATCCGGAATTCCGGATTTTCCGACCTGAAAATGTGACCTACGTGAATCATGCAGGGGTGCGTTTCCCGAAAGCATCGTTGGCCAACTATGGTCGCAAGTACATCGCAATGCCCATTGAACTCTATTGGTAACGACGGAACTTGCGACCATAGTTGGCCAACGATGCTTTCGGGAAACGCACCCCAGATCTGTTAAAAAAAAAAAAAAAATGGGGGGCGGGGGGTAATCTCACAGCCGTCACCATGGTAACCCGGGACGGAACCATCGCCGCGAATCGCGGCCACACCGGGCGGCACGTCAACATGGTTAGGGACTCATAAATTTTGGGGCATCTCGCCCGGGGGGCGGGGTTACGTCCTGCGTCACATCTCTAATGCGGGTTCTCGTCGACCAGGGTCAGCGCGCACACAGGCAGGCACAGAACTAGCTAGCGAACCTAGGTCTTAAATCTAATAAGTTATGTTTTTTACAACACGTTTTTGATGGAAAAGTGATGTTTAATTTCCATAGTCTTTGTTTTGAACGAAAGCGAAATCAGGAATCGCGGTCTTTCAGTTTGTTTATCGTTGCCTAGCTACCAAGGGTTGTACAAGATGTTTTTTTTTATTGCATTACAATATAAATCAATGCAATGGAAATAACACAAAACAATGAACATGAACATGTGGGGATACAGAGAAAATGAAAGTAAATAATAACAGTAAATAAAATACAATTACAATTTACATAAAACTTGTTCTATAATACAGGATGTTTTCAAAGCTTTTTTATTGGAGGGGATTTTTTGAAGTGAAGACAATAATAACTAAATCATAAGCAAAAATTTTGCAACTAGGTTTGAATTTAAGGTATCTTGCTTTGTGGATGTGGTATTTTCCCATCATACAGAACAAGTTTAATATATCATCTAGCTTTTTATTTTCAGAGCCATCAGAGTGAAAAATAACCGTACTGACAGAAATATTACATAACTGATGAAATGCAAGAAATATGGAAGCTGAAATTTGAAGCCAAAATTGTTTAGTATAAGAACATAAGTAAAATAAGTGTAAAATAGATTCTTCCTCCTCTTGGCAAAAAGAGCATAGTGGGGAAATATTACTGTAAAATTTACTTAGACATTTATTACAAGGGTAATAACGGTGAATATTTTTAAAATGGATTTCTTCTATTTTATTATGAAACAAAAATTTGTTTGGCACTGTCCATACCTTATGAAAAGTGATATTTGGTAAAAGCGCTAACCATTCCGGTTGTACAAGATGTGCTGTAGCCTTAATTACAGTGGCCAAGTCGCGTTTCATATTAACAGATGAATAGGCTTCGCTCAGTTTAAATACATCCAACCTGAAATGTCTCTTACAAACTATGATGGGACAATGAATCAATACACTGACATGGCAATGCTAGACAGATAGTCTACTTTGTTTGCACAGTCCTACCGTGATTTTCAGGTTGGATGTATTTAATAAACTGAGCGAAGCCTATTCATCTGTTAATATGAAACGCGACTTGGCCATTGTAAATAATTAAGGCTACAGCACATCTTGTCAAAGAGTATAGAAGTAACAAGAGGCGAAACTCCGTTGCAGTTTTGACAACAGCCACTAGGTGGCGCTTCGGTAGCGCGGCCGCCATTTTGGACTGAACCAACGGCTTTACTGGTAGCACAACTACTGTACAGCATTAACATTATGTCTGAAAATAATTGCAAACAAAGAAAACAGTGTTCTGCCATCAACTGCAACAACTACCAGTGTACAACCAATCAACTAGCATTTCATAGATTCCCCAAAGATCCAGAGAGGTAAAGTAGAAAAGGTTTTATTAACTTTAAAGTGAGCTAACGTCAACGATAACAGGTGCTGTAACGTTAATGTAAGCTATCCCATAACCGCAGTAACAGTTTGCTAACGTTATGTATTTGGTCGAAATTGTCAAGACTCAAAATGGGCTTTTTAAATCGCATACTTTCAGAGATATATGAACACCTAACCTGGCAAATGACCGCTTTATTAATTCATTGTTATCACTAAATTAACCCTTTAACTGTCACCTTTTTTTCGCTTAAACATGAAAATCACTATCCAAACTTAAATGGTTGTAACGTTAGTATGGTTGTAACGTTAATACTATGGTTGGTCTTGTTTTAATTTGTCAGATTATTGTTGAAGTGAAATAAATTATGAAAGTGAAACAGAAAAAAGTTATATAAGTTTGAGTTTATTAAAATGTACAAATTTTAAAATATAATTATTTATGTTTTATATAATATATATATATATATATATATATATATATATATATATATATATATATATATATATATATTACAAAATATATTTTACTCTAGAACTGCAAGAAAATGAAAGCAAAAAATCTGAACAAGTTGTTCCACATTTTAGGTTGATATGTTGATATCTCGCTCCCTCACCCTTTCTGCCGTGTGCTCTAACGTTACACGGTTTGGAGCTGCGCGCTCTTGCTCGCTCGCTCTAGATTCCGGGTGATTTTAGCTAATTTGCGGGCATCAGGGAGCCGCTATAAATATGCGGGAGACTCCCGGATCTTCCGGGAGACATGGGATGTCTGCTCTAGAGATATTAAAAACTAGAAACTACTTTTTAGTTAATTTAACCGCTTTTGAATTTGAACCGGTATAGTTCAATCCTATGACAGCGGTGTTGCGTTCAGTCCAAGATGGCGGAGCTGCAGCTCTGCGCATGGGTGAGTTTGTTGCAATGGAACGTTCTATTGAGTTTCGCCTCTTGTTACTTCTATACTCTTTGATCTTGTACAACTTAAACCCTTGGTAGCTAGGTAACGATAAACAAACTGAAAGACCGCAATTCCTGATTTCGCTTTCGTTCACTAAACAAAGACTATGGAAATTAAACATCACTTTTCCATCAAAAAACGTGTTGTAAAAAACATAACTTATTAGATTTATGACTTAGGTTCGCTAGCTAGTTCTGTGCCTGCCTGTGTGCGCGCTGACCCTGGTCGACGAGAACCCGCATGAGAGAAGTGACGCAGAACGTAACCCCGCCCCCCGGGCGAGATGCCCCAAAATTTATGAATCCCAACATGGTTACAGATGGCAGAGAGATGCAATCTTTCCCCGCCCATCGAGTGCTTGAAGTGCGTCAGAAACAGAGCGCGCGCGCGATCAGTTGTTGGTAATTTGTTGTGTAGCGTGCGCGACGCCGCATCCAATGTAGACAGCATTGCTTTTTTTTTTTTTTTAGGGCGCTTAACACACAGGCTCGTAGAAACGGGCATGGCAGCTCGCGACAGGTCTAGACGCGGTGAAAGTTTCCTGATTGTGACGGATGGCCGAATTTACATGACACATTATAAATGAGCATTATAGTCTGCAATAGATACAGTGCCAAAAAGAAGAGGATAAAAGGGGATAAAGACAATGAATGGACAGTTTATCTAATTGCATAGGAGTAATATACTATAATTTCATGGCAGTTATTTTTACCTTAAACTTTATGCTAGCAGTTGTTCTGAGTTCTCCAGACTGTGTGATTTTGTTACAATCATGTCAGTTTTAAGACACATTTTTTATTATCACTTTTTTATTAATGTTTTACTCTACAGTTGTGCAGTTTTGGGGGGAATACAGTAGCCTACAGGCCAAACGTTTGGAAACATTACTATTTTTAATGCTTTTGAAAGAAGTTTCTTCTGCTCATCAAGCCTGCATTTATTTGATCAAAAATACAGATTTTTATTTTTTATATATATTGTGATATATTATTACAATTTAAAATAATTGGTTTTCAATTTATTTTACTTTAAATTATAATTTATTTCTGTGAAGCAAAGCTGAATTTTCAGCATCATTACTCCAGTCTTCAGTGTCACATGTGACATCCAGTCTATCACATGATCCTTTAGAAATCATTCTAATATTCTGATTTATTATGAGTGTTGGAAACAGTTCTGCTGCCTAATATATTTGATGAATAAAAGGTTAAAAAGAACTGCATTTATTAATTTATCCAAATATTTTCTAATATAAATCTTCTTTACTATCACTTTTTATCAATTTTACACATCCTTGCTGAATAAAAGTATTGATTTATTTCAAAAAAGAAAGAAAAAAAATTACTGACCCCAAATTACTGACCAGTTGTGTATATTGTTGTTACAAAAGATTTTTTTTTTTTTTTAAATCTTCTTTTTTATTTTAATTTTATAACTTTTTATTCATCAAAGTATCCTAAAAGTATCACAGGTTATTAAAAAATATTAAGCAGCAGAACTGTTTCCAACTTTGATAATGAATCATCATATTAGAATGATTTCTAAAGGACTGGAGTAATGATCCTGAAAATTCAGCTTTGCATCACAGAAAAAAATGATAATTTAAAGTATAGTCTAAAAAATGGAAATCCAATTATTTTAAATTATTTTAAATTGTTGATGGCGCACTGTTGATGGCGTGGATTAGACACTTGGCTTTGATTTCCACTGCGACACATCCACCAAATAAGTTGTCATTTGTCATACTGTACAAAAAAAGTTGCATGTTGCACAACTAGCTGTAAAATAAATTAAAATATATATTTTTGTTCAAATAATTTGTTATGGGTCCTGCTTTACTATCCATATAGATCCGCCACCAGTTTGATCGGCGGGGCGGGGGGATGGGGGGTCTTTGTATATTTTCCTGCTTTTTTGTCCTTAGCCAATCACATGCCTGATTTAAACATAAGCTGCATAGACGGTAGGGCTGGGTTAACAATATCAATTTGCCTTTTTTAATCTTCATTTTGTAGTGCCTACCATGCAGTAATCACAGTAAATGAAGTTTTGATGCTCTTTAATATTGTGTGATAGATCTCTGTATCTGTCAGTTCAATAGGCATGTGAACTGATCATCTCTTCTCTTTACTACTAGTTATAGCACAAAATAAACATAAATAAACATCAGAAGGTATGTTGAAAGAAACAGTACAACTTGCCGAAATACATCATGTCTCACGTTAATGCTCAATCAGTTTCAACAGCGGAAAGATGTCAATAAAACAGCTTGTAAACAATGTCACATAATGTTAAATGAAACTCTGTATAGCCATTCAGTATTCATAAATGTGTTGGTTAGCTAGAATTAACAATATAGAGTTAGAAATAGCGCACAGACGATTTGGATCGCAATCTTCTTGCAGGCTATCATTTTTAATCCGCAACTGAATGTTACTTTGAAAATCGTGTAGTGTGAACTCGGCATAAGTGAAAACTAATTTAAAAAAAATCATTTCGGTGCATCACTTTGGTTAGCCATATGAGTGTATAGAGATTACATTTCTTTTAAATGTGCTTTTATGTGTTACCTTTCATCTAGAGCGTTGAAGAAGGCAGCCCTGCTCACGAGGCCGGACTGAGGGCTGGTGACCTCATCACTCATGTGAATGGAGAGTGTATCCAGGGTCTAGTGCACACGGAAGTGGTGGAGCTTCTGCTGAAGGTGAGATTCTCAAATAGATCTGGAACTGAAGGCGGCCCATTCGCTTTAAAAAAAAAAAGGATGGGAGTAGATACTTGATTTCTTGATTTTCTGCTTGTAGAGCGGCAGTAAAGTGACTCTGCAGACGACTCCTCTTGAGAATACGTCCATTAAAACCGGGCCTGCAAGAAAGACCAGCTCAAAGGGGAAAATGGCACGACGCAGTAAAAAGAGCAAACGGAAAGATGGTCAAGACAGGTTGGAAAGATGTTTTATAGCATTTTCTGGAACATTTTAAACCTGTTACATCAAATTTAAGCCCAACTTTTATATCATAACTTTTCCAGCAAACGGCGTAGCCTTTTGAAGAAGCTGCCTAAACACAGTCCAGGGATTCAGAACAGTCGCAGTTTCTCGGCGGGGTTTCAGCACTCTCCTAACGACAGCCTGTCTGACTCTCCAACTCCAAGCCTGTCTCCTGGGCCCAACACCCCATGCAGAAGCCCAGCTCCGGACCTGTCATGTGGTATGACTCAGTCTGTCTCTCTCTGTCAGATCCAGCCTTTATATGCTACGGCTTGTAATTAGTTACGCCTCAAAGAAAAACGCCTCATTCAAGGTTTCAAATTCTTGAAAAAATTAGTTTGGCATGATTTTTTTTTATATTTTTATATTATTTATTAAGAAAATTTAACAAACTGCTTCACTGCTTGCTCGTTAATATTTGAAAAACTTTTGTTTGTAGTGCAGGCTATATATACAATTTCTAAGATTTTTCCACTGTGTGATAGTGTATTGGTGGAGCATTAGAGCTCCAAAATAAATTGTCTTTACATTCTTTTACTAATGAATAAAAACAATTTTTTCAAGTAGTCTGTGATTGATAGGCATTGCTTGTACTCTCTCTACAGATTCAAACTCTCCACAGAGTTCCTCACCCTGCTCAAGCTCTCCAAATTCACCCATCCCTCAAAGTCGACCAAGTTCCCTTCACGTTTTAGGATCCAAGATTGGCCTTCGCTATAGCAAAGCAGGCCGCTGCAAGTCCAGCAACAGTATTCCCCCCTCTCCCCTCGCCTGCAATCCCTCCTCTCAGCCTCTGTCTCCGCAGTGTTCTCCATCTTCCCTCGCTGGAGTTCCCAAAAGCCTCCACTCATTTCATAATAAGATGATGTCCCCACCGACCATCGTGAGACAGACGGTGTGTCCCCGCAGTGCAGAATCGCCCCGTTCACCACTGCTGAAAAGGGTACAGTCATCTGAGAGGCTTTCCGGTGCCCAACATGGAGACAAAAAGGCCTTCTCCATTCGAAGACACACTGTGGAGGGTTCTCAGTGTGAGGCCGAAGGGTTTGAGTCACAAGCTAGTGACATTGCCTCAGGTTTTGTGTGTGTTGGTGACCATGCTAGACAAGGGTTGTACCTGGCTGGTCAACGAGTGAGGGACTCCGGCGGTGTGGTTATGAGGAAGCTAAACTTATCTGAAAGACGAGATTCATTTAAAAAGCAGGAAGCCGTTCAAGAGGTCAGCTTTGATGACTCTGATGACAAGGAGGTCGCAACATCTACACCAGTGCCATCTCATCCACGTTTCAAAGTGGCATGGATCAGCGCAACGCAGGCTGAGGGAAGCTCAGAGAATTCAGAGAGGAAGACCAATGAGCTTGGATCCAGGCTAAAAGAACAGAAGAAACAAGAGGATGGGTGTTAGCCTTAGATATGTCCAGAAAACTGTGAGACTCCGATGTACAGGTGCTTCCATGATCATTTGAAACATACTCAGAGAAAAGACAGGGGTTCAAAGTCTTTGTTTAGTATCATTTATTCATAAGTTAGAAGTCATTCACCTTCCAAACTGTCTTTTAATGGGATAGTTCACCCAAAATGGAAAATTCTGTTGTTCCTTATGTTGTTCTAAGCCTGTATGATTTTCTTTCTTTTGTGGGACATATAAGAAGATCTTTGGGAAATTGTCTCAATGTTGGTTTGGACCCTACTGACTTCCAGAAACTTTCTTGAAACAAAATATTTCTGTTCCACCGAAGAAAGTCATACAGGTTTGAGATGCCATGAGGGTGAGTAAATGATGAATTTTCATTTTTGAGTGTACTATCCCATAAAATTAGTTTTACCAGGTAGCACAGTGACCTTTTGTAGATTTTTTTATTTTTTTATTTATTGTATTTTCTTTTACACAAGACAGGAATAGAAAGGTCATACAGTAGGATCGCTTTCTGAGAATTTGCACATAATGTGGTCCTGCTGAGGTTCAATTACTGTTGTTTTTTTTTTTTTTATTCTCATAAATATCAGTATCATATAATGTCTATTTGGTCAACAAAATGTAGTTATATGTTGAGTTCCATTTTGTCAAACTCGGATGTACAGGAAATGAATCATGTGTTCTGTCGGTCATACCCAATATTATTCCAGCACCTAAATAATGAATTTTAAGAAGCCATTCAGCCAATGTTGGCATTGTGGTGTATCATGTTTACCTGAGTGTACTTTTTCTCATTAATTGGAAAGAACAAATTGGCTTACGAATACTAATTTGGTAATACCTTTTTATTTATAATATTTTGGATCTGGTGTATGGTGTAGCAGTGTTGTACAACTGAAATCATTTGACCTATGTAACCTTTAACAAACGGTGGTTTTCTGTCTCAGTGTTTTGAAGTCTGACTTGTGGAAATGTCTTTTCTCTTGAATTCACACAACAGCCATATGGCTTTGTTTTTTGTAAATGTCATAGATTTAATCTGCCTGATAGCCTTCTGCAGTGTTGTCATCTGCTTGTTTGCTTGGAAAGAAATGGCAGAAATCATTGTTACTTCACTTGTAACATGAGCTTTTTGTGCAATGGTTTGGTTAAACTGGATTGCTTCCTGATTCATTAATCAGAACTATAGAGACAGAAGTTCAGATACTTGTAACTTGCACTCCCAGTCTGACTTGTCTGTCTTTCTCTTTTTCTGTATCTCAGATTAATGTGGCACTATTTCCTCGAGTTCACACACTACCTTCATATTTTTTGTATGGTACTGTTCTTTTTTTTTTAAGTAGAAGTTCTCTGTAATCATTTTTTTGTTATTAACACAACCTGATTTAAAGGACTCAAAAAGATCATAGACTCTCATACTAAATCCATTCACCCACAACTGCATTTGTAAAGTTTGGATTAACAGTGATTAAATGTGTACATAATTGCTGATAATCATGTCAGTGTCAGTGCTTTTCCTGTTGTGACTGTGAATAGGTTTTCTACTAAAGTGTTACTGGCCTCTGGTATATCTATTGCCTCAAGGATTGATCAAAATACTCTACCGTTTAAAAGTTTGGGGTCTGTAAAAAGTTCTTTATTCTCACCAAGCTGCATTTGGTAAAAAATAAAGCACAAAGTTATATTGTGAAATATTTTTGCAGTTTAAGAAACTTTTAAAATATTTTCTAAACTGTTTTCAGGATTCTTTGATGAAGAGTTAAAAATACAAATAAATTAGAAATTGATTTTTTTTTTTACACAATTTAATGCATCCTTGCTAAATAAAATTATTCATTTTAAAACAAAATTACTGACCCCAAACTTTTCATTGTTTGAATACATTTTATATATTGCTTGCTGAGTTACATAAATCAGAATGGTTTAATGCTGCTTTTGAAATGTCTCAGTAGTACTCTCCTAAACGATAACAAAACTAGTGGCCATTTCGAAGAATAGCGTAATTTGAGATGTTTTGTTATTTATTTTTATCACTAGTACATCTAAAAAAAATCTGAAGGTTTTTTTTTTTTTTTTTTTTTTCCTCAATACCTTGCCTAACCACAGCAGGATGGCGCAATAGGGAGCGCAAGAATGTGGAACGCTTCATGTGTTAAACGAGATTTACTGTTTCGGACGTTTTCGGCTTATTCCGCTATTTTCCGTCGAGCTTTCATTAGTTCTCACGCAGTCCTGCCCCGTTTTGTGCTGTGCTGGAAAATGGCAGTTCGGCAAGTTGAAAAGATTCGTGCGGAATGAAAAGGAAAATGATATCAATCCTGTACTCTGCTGGGAGAGTGGATGGAAGTTAAAAACGTAAGTCCATCCGAGTGTTAAATATCGCACATTTAATTCGCACGCGCGAAAGAAAACCGTCAAAGCCTTTGCAACGACTTGCCACGGGTAAGTTTTCCCAAGTTTTGCACATTGCGTTACTGTAGTCTACTAAACTGAAAGGCTAGCTAGCAGTTTCCAAATGTGGGGAAATGGTGGAAAAGACACGAAGTGTGCTTCTACAATATAGAATATGCTTCTAACGATAAGCCAACGTTTTATTTCTTTGCAAATTTTCGGGATATCCGTTTGCTAAAATCTCGGATTTAGTGGGCGACAGAAATGTGCAAACCGATATGCGTTAGGTTTGCAAGATGCATGTTCGCCTTGTCTGTTCAAGGCAGCATTTGTTACACAGTTAACATTAACAGCCTGCAAGAGCTTCAGCGCGTGACAATGACTGAGCCTTCATAGTGCTCGAGCAGTTTCTGAAGTATTTATTCCACAAACTGAACTTTAATAGCAAATTTAGACGGTTCTGAATTTGAAGTGTCCATTTTTTAGACACTGCTTATATTCGACGCTTATATTCCACAACAGCAGTTAGTTCTAGCTAATGGTGGTAGTGTTTTTTTTATTATTTATTATTAGCACGGGGATTTTTTTCACAGTTTGTCTCAGAGCGAGTTTCTCTCAGGATTGTGCGAAATGAAGTGAGAAATGAAAACACGGAGTGGAGCTGGAACTGGATCCGGGAGGGTAAAGCTCTGTCGCTCTGTTCCACTGGGGTTGAGTCTGTGCGTCGCGTCAGACTTTACGATTCTGGCCACGATTTGGCCGTCTGAGACAAATCCTAAGATTCCTCTGCTTTTAAGCCGGATGCACACTGTGCGATTTATAATAGTCCTTTATGATTGTTGCTTGTCAGACTGTACGAACGTGAGCCTCGCCTTAAGCCATGTCACACTGTAAGATCTCAGTTGTCATTAATTTCAGACTGTACGACAGTCAAGGTGCGTTAAAAACGGACGCAAGCAAAAAAAAGTTGTCCGGAGTTTTACATCATCAATGAATGACACGTTCGGTGATGTTGGCTGCATTTACACATGGGATTGAAATGGTGGCTACAAATAAATCTCTAACGTTTATTTTGGTCATAATTGTCTTGAAAAATGAAGACAATTTGACGGTCGTCGTAGAAGTCACACTACAGGAATGTGAGCCAAATCTTCTGTTCTGACACTGCCAGAATTTCGTCAGACGTAAAATTTGATCGCAATCATCATTAATCGGCTGTCGGTGAACACGCCAAACTAACGATCAAAAGACTTTAGATTTTAGCTAAGGATCAGAGGATTCTTTTAGGATTTGCCATAATTGTCTCAGACGGCCAAATCGTGGCCAAAATCGCACAGTGTGCACCCAGCTTTAGGCTAAAATCCGTAGTCTTTGATCGCTAGTTTGACATGTCCGTCGACAGCCGATTAATGGCCATTGCGATCAAATTTGACCTTATTTGGGGCCACAGTCCTGCAGTGTGGCTTCTATGAAAATCAAAAACCAATATGGCCGGTTCACACAGATGTGGGCAGTGGATGGGGAAAAACCGCAAGGTCTCGAGACACGTGCACGCCTTTTAAAAGTTGAACTTATTTTAACTTGAGCGCCGCGTTTTTAGAATGGCGTATCATACGCAAGACGCGAGAACTTTCAGAATGCTGCAAGCGCACCGCAGGTCATGTGACAAGAACCAGCTTTACACCACAAATGACAGCAAGCTCGCATTAATTTTTGAGTGCAACGCCCACATGGATAGTACCAAGCCCCACCCTACTTTTTTTTTTCTTTGTCAATAATCCATTGCACTCAAATGGTCGTCACAATAAGAAAGAAAAGATTTGTCGCTACTTTTGTTTCTTCGTGATTTAGGTTACTCTTAAATAACTTGTCAAATATCCTTAAAATAGCATAAAACATTTCTAGAAATTTTCAATGCAAATTAAAATTATAGGTGCAAACATTTTAATACTTAATGACAATACAACAATAAGAAATGTGAGGTAGAAATCATTTTCCCTCTCATCCACCATTAATGGGACGAGTGTGTAGTCCCATCCCAAACTTACACCATTGGTTGAGCCAGTGTTACTGCATCGGGCTGGGCAGGATGCTCACACAAAGAGAGCAATGTTTTGAAAGCACCACCGTGTTTACACTTTTCGTAGGAATGAACATGCAAATGGCTTACTTCAAATTGACTGCACATTAACTTGAGAAAGTATTGTAAAATAAAGGCACACTTCAACGTTAATTAGCAACGTTGTCCTTATCCGATCCTATCCTGTCCTATATCCAGAGGGTATGTTCCGCATGCCGTTCCTTCAGTCCTGCACACTCCAAGCTTTAAAAGGACATATTGTTTGGAGAACACTGTCTGTCACCAGACTCATGGGCATTAGTCAAGGTACTTCGGCCAATGAAACGAAAGGAAAAAAATATTGCATAAGCTTTTCATACCCAGACAATCTCATCGTTTTCCTTCTCGACACACATTTGCAAAATACCCAGACTGTCCTAATTTCTATATCTTACACGCGTCCCATGGATAGATTAAACTCCTACCTCGGTAGCCTGAGGCTGAAGACATGCACAGCACGATAGAGAATCCTTATACTGTTTTCTCATTTGAACTCCAAGCAGAATCCAGTCCTCTGCGTTTTCCTCGCGTTTTAAAAATCCCAATGATCTTAATAATTTGCCACAGTCCTGATTAGACAACCCTCATTCAACATTTTTTTTTTTGATTTTGCATTGCTTGTCTCTCATTCAAAATACTCATAAGCCTGCCATACAGGCTTAAACATATTCCTGTTAATGGCAAAAAAGTGATCCACTGAAGAAAAGCAGTATAGTTTAAGGGTTTTTTGGTTTGATCACTGCCTAGATACATTTTCTAATATTAGAACGTTTGCTTGATTTGCCCCAGCTTCTCTGGTGATTCTTGAGCACATGGCCATATGCTGCCCAATAGGAGTGCAGGATTACCTTTTCCCTTCTGTAGCAACAGTGAGTTTCCTGGCTCAATTCATTAATTATTTTGTGCTCTGCCTTGGTCACAGTGTTTTGCGAACTGCTCTTCTCTGGCTGAATAAAGGGGAGGAAAGGATGCGTACAAATCAGCCAGCTGCTGTCCTGCAGTTTAAGCCGTGTGCTTGGCTGTAAAGATGAAGATTTCTCTCAGCAGAACTTTTAGTTTCAGAACTTGTACTCAGAATGGACCTTTTCACTTTTCCTGAATGAACTTCTTCCTACAGCAGCAGTAACATTACCCGTACTTTAGTTAAAATGATGAAAAGGCGGAAAGGGGGATGACGTTTTTCGAAGGGGGTGTTTCAGTGGTGTGAGGATTGCGGGCTGTGGTTGGGTATGTCAGTGCCACGTGTCTGCGCTTGCACCTCTCTTCTCTACACAGAGGATGTCGGACTGAGACCTTAGTGCGCCTGGTCAAAGTGGGGTGAGTGCTGCCCTGTCATGCCTGCGAACACTTTGATAGTGTTTATTCGATTGCAATCCTTCCACAGGTTTGGCAAACCTTTAATGTGCCTCTTTCTTGGTATATGAGCATAAACCCCTGGTTCAAAGGTGCGCATGCGCATGAAAAAATTATATGTTTTGCTCTTCCGTCAAATAAGTGATGCATATTGCAAAAAAGCTTAAACAAAATCGACTACGTACTCTATTATTTGGATTCTTAGACAAGCATGGACTTTATATTGGATGAATTTGAAACTTGAGTGACCGGCACTCATTTAGCAATGCTATTTCCACAAACACCACCCCTCAACTGTGACGATTTTTTGGCAGACAATTATCGTTTTTTGATAATTTGCTGAAATTAAAATATTCGGTTACTTGCTGTGCTATGAAATTAAGGGTGCTGATATTTCTAGCTTTCATTTTTTTCAAGGTAAGTAGAGTTGCTTGTTTCTCGGTTTAGTTTGCCTTTTGATTATGGTGTTAAAATTACAGAATGACTTAATGTGTCCATCATATGACTCATGTATGAGGTGCATCGTGGTTGGTGCATTTATACAGTATGCACTTTAAAAGTTTGATTGTTACAGTCAATCGTTACAACAAAATGTAAACGCTTTAGTCCATCTAGTCAGTTTTTTTTTTTTTTTGGGAAGTCTGACTAACAGACCAAGATAATGCATTTAGAGCTCGTCTTTGTTAAGCATGTGTAATCGGACTACAGTAGGCCTTGGCGTTGTGCACTTTCTCTGAAAGACAAGTGTATTTAATCTTTGTAATATTTCATTGCGCGTTCTGTCATGTCCAATAGTGGTCAAAAGTAATGTCCAGAAGGGATATTTGTTCTTAATGACTCTACCAGTTTGATTAAACCATCATAATATGAGGAAAATATTTTATATGAGGGAAGAACATAATGCTACACTAAATTATTTGGCAAAAAACTTCAGCTAAGTACTATGCAAAAAAAATATTTAGAGAAACAAAAAGATCACAGGAATTGAGCATACATTGACTACAACATAATTAGGTATTAATATTGCATTGATTCTCTCTTGATTTTGCATGTGTTAGCAAAAAACAATTGTCACCACAATTTGCCATGTTTACTTGCATTATCACAAATATAACAATTGAATCTAAGCACAACTACACAAAATGCTTAGAAAATCAACAAAACAAATTTTTAATAATATTTGAATATAGGGTGAAGATGTCAATTTTCCTTGGCCGTTATTCACTTTTAGCCACTACTGTATACTTGAAAGCTGTAGCTGGACTATGCCAAAGCCCGAGCAAGTAGCTCGTTTGTAACTGTGCATGTAAACACACCAATTTAGTTGTTGTTGTGAGTATTTTGTTATTTATTCTTTTAGAAAGAAAGCCTCTGTGTGAGTTATTTTGCTCTTATTAATATACTTCTCTCTTTTTTCTTACAGTCATCACGTTACACTGGGAGGATCACATCTTGAGAGGGAATGTTGAGCAACCTGCTATAAGACGACACCAGCTGATTTGGCGAAAGAAATCTGTAAAGGACTTCATTCTTTATTTCTTTTCCGGTGCCTGAATGAGCATGCTGCATTCCCTTTGTTCCATCATTTGGTTGAACCGCGGGTTCAAGTTGAGAAAAGTGGCCTGTTCGGCTAACACCGGCCAGGTCTAAGCCTTTCCTACCGCGCATGCCCGCTTATGAGCTCCGATCAGTAGTGCTTAGCTTTCAACGAAACGTCCCACTGTACGACATAACTCGCACCATCGCAAAGTTTCACCCCCAGTCCGACACTCTTCTGCCAGGGGTGATTGTCATTTCATACTCTGAAAATGGCTGCTGATGGCTTCCAGTACAGATCTCTGTACGCCTACTGTAAGGACTGGGAGGATGACATTGACCTTGAGCCCGGTGATATCCTGACGGTCGACAAAGCGTCTCTGCTGTCACTGGGCATCAAAGAGGGAGATGAGCAGCACCCGGAATGCATCGGCTGGATCTTAGGGTTTAACGAGCGTACCAAACAGAGGGGAGACTTTCCGGGGACGTACGTGCAGTATGTGGGACCTGTGAAAATGTCAATGCCGTCCTGCCAGCCTCGTTCTCAGAGACCGCTTCCTGCTGTTCCCAGACCTGAGCCAACTTTGCAGGGTAAGACTGGCTGCTTTTTTTTTTTTTGCCTTTTAATGTGTTGACCAATGACTAACCTGCTTAATGTGTGCTAGAGAGGTCAAAACCCGTTTTGTTTTGGGAACTGACTGATATGCTTGTTGAATCAAACCTCAGATCTTTCATAATAAACATTTGTGGATTTTCCCCCCTTTTCTATTGAAGGAAAATGGGGATTTTGCTTTTGACAGCTGGCTTCTTCTACAGCAATATTAGTTAGGCATTGAATCATCAGAGATTTAGTTTTTTTTTTTTTTTTTTTTTTTTTTTTTTTTTTTCATCTAGCATGATCATCTAGCTCTTTAAAGGGGTTATTTGTAGATTTCCGAAATCCTTGTTGTTAGCGACACCGGTGGCCATTATGTCAACAGATGAGCTAATTAAAATTACACTGTTATGAGAGTTTGATTATAAATTATATTTGAGACTACAGATCAGTGGTATTCAAATGGCAGACCGGTCCGGTTCCGGACCCTGGCTTGGTTATGCCGAACATAATTGCGGCGTTTTACTGTTTCTACAATATAAAGTGAGCAGTGCGTCGAAACAATGGTGCGGTTCACACCGCAAGCGGTCATTTACGGTAATGGTCTTTCAGCGTATATCCTGTAATATTTTTAATGTATATTAATATATTATATTAATATTAATATTAATAATATATATTATCTAGAGCCAAACGCACTTCATTCAAGCCCTTTCCGTTCCATGCGCATCACTTCTTCTTTCTCCTGTTAAAGGCGTGAAGCGCCACATTAAGAGCTGCAGATGACACTGACACACAAAAAATAGATAATTTTTGCTAAAACACTGTCGAAAACAAAAAAAGTACAGCACCCCCTGTTTTCACAGGATTGTAAATGTTTAACATTTATCATGAACATTTAGGTTATTCATTTTTGGCATTTAGTCATTTATTTGTTATAATCACTTTAAGTGGGTTATTAAAAAGTGTTAATTATATGTTGAATTATGTTTTTTAAAACACACGCAGAATGTTGACGTCATACTGTGACCGTTGCAGTGTGCATAAAAAGAATTCGTCTGCTTTACTCCAGAGCACTAGTCCACCTTCGGTGTTGTGTAAGCTAGGCAGGTTTTATGTTCATTTTTATGCGCCCCTGCACGGAGGTCTCTAAATGTAAAATAATAATCATTATAGCCTGATAAAACATCTGATCTAGCCTAACCTTTTTATATTAATATCCAGTCAAGAGAAATATTAACTTTTTTGGGGGGGTAAATATTGGGAAAAATTCTTGGACATCGCTGCTTTGGCTCTCTGGGTCCAAGATTCTCATCTTTGATGACTATTTTGAGTGTTGTTTAGGATTTGTTCTTTTACAAAGCACTATGGCTGCCCCGATGGAAATGTATAACTGTTCCAAAAAAGTATTGTCTGGACCTCCGCTGGGAAGGTAATATAGAGACCGGACCACTAATGGGAACT
The DNA here is from genome assembly GCF_964197995.2 of Scardinius erythrophthalmus. Classification (NCBI taxonomy): domain Eukaryota; kingdom Metazoa; phylum Chordata; class Actinopteri; order Cypriniformes; family Leuciscidae; genus Scardinius; species Scardinius erythrophthalmus. The sequence goes on along the minus strand of NC_138229.1, from coordinate 22,085,357 downwards.
TTAATTTAATACCCGTGCTATAGACTATATAGATCTGGCTTTGTGAGACTATAGTTTGAATTAATCCCTTTTCTTTGCATGACACATTGACATCACAGTACAGAATGGCTCTTTCAGCATTATCCTGACCTGAACATTGTATAAGCATTCATTTCTTGGGTCATTAAATGGAAGAGAGGCTCTCGGGAGCTCGCCTAACCATCACATTCTTTTGATTTTCCCGGCTAAAATGTCCCAAGTCCTTCACGTAAATATCAGTCTACAGGCTTTTCATAGATAACATAGGAAGTTGGGGAAGGTCTTGTTTTTTAAGTTTCATTACAAGCTGTTCACACATTGACATTAAAAAGCGGTTAATGCATGAACTTTTTTATACATAATATATAGTCTCTTTGGACAAACTGTCTTTGCTCCTGTATTTCTCTGGCACTTTCCTCGAACCCTCTCTCCTCCTCCCTTTATGCCCTCAGGAAGCAGTAAATTATAGTATGTTTGGAGGCCTGGCAGTTTACCAGGCCAATTTGGAGAGTTATATGTATCAGGTAGGGCTTTCAGCTTCATCTGCACATTCCCACTCCATCAGGTGATTCTTGCTTCAATGTCTCCTTTGTGTCCCTTTTTTTGGACTGTTAAAAGTCTGCAGTACACACTAAAAAAGTTGTCATATTCAATCTGTGATGCTCACTGACTAAAAAGAGAAAGTATGAGAAGTGTTGGTGTACTTCGAAGTGTTGAATTACAGGACGTCAGGAGGATCAGACATGCACCATTTTAGCTGCTTCTTCTGAGTAAGATCCAGACTTTTTCACATGCTCAAGGCAAATCTGAGGAATACAAAGTTTTGAGTATTTAAACATGTAAGAGGTCACCATGATCATGGAAAACATGGAAGAATCTGTGAATTTTTAAAATTGTGATTTCCAGGTCTGAAAAGTTCATCTCTAATATATATATTTTTAGGTAGAAATCTTAAAATAATTTTTAGACAACTGGACAGTTTATGGAAATTCATTGGTCAAAACTTTTGGCACTAGTGTTGCTTTAGAGTCTCCTTGCTGTAAACAGTAGCTAAAATCAGCTGACTTACTGTTTTTCTTATGTAGCTGTAGGGAATTAACCTACATGCCTGAGACATTTGCCTGCTGCTTGAAATGGATTTGCATGAAAATGTAGCATCGAACAAAGAGGAATATAGAAATTATGCTCTATTAAGAAACTAAAAATGTCATGTCAGATTAATAAAGCTAATTACATTTTCAAGTCCAGTATTTTGACATTCTGTGATGTTTTCAAAAATGTTTCACCAGTAATAATCCTAAAAAATGTTTTACCAAATATTGAAAAAAAATCTTATATAATGTTTGTTATAATGATCAAAAGACCGCCTACTGACTTAATGTGTAAACAATATGGGAAGCGCGCTAGCCAGACGAGATTTAAACTTTGTCGGCTGGAGACCCAAGATTGGTTTGATGGAGGAAAACGTACCAAGCTCAATGTTCTTTCACCATTCCTGATTTCTAAAACACACTCACCGCGTTCGCCGTGGTCTTGCGTCTGTCAGAGCAGAAACGAAATCTGCTTCTCTCCGTTTGTTTTTCTGTCGTGTCCGGGTGCGTTCATAATATGTTCTTTCCGTGAGTTTATTTTGTCCATTAGATCAAATCTGAAAAAACTCATACATTTACCCGGCCTTAGGCCATAAAAGTGGACAAAAGAGACGGATTAAAACACCAGGTGTAACCGGGTATGTTTCTCCCTCGTCTCCTTGTGATCCGAGCGACCAAAACGCCCCTTAATACCAGGTGTAAACAGGGCCATAGATGCTGGTATGGCAATAAAAACAAACAATATACCAAGTTGCTTTTAAAGGTTTTATTTTATCGTAATATTTTTGTTCAAGAACAAAGTTTTTTATCATTTTTTTATCAAGAAAATTTTATTTTCTTTACTGACAAAACACACTATTCCACATCCTTACCAATGCTGTCCTTCAAACAAATATGCCTACTGAATGCTATGAAAACATAGGCCTATATGGTGAATATATCTATATCTGTGCCTATGTGCAAAAGAGCTATAAAGCAAAAGGACAGTTTAAAAATGAAGATAATAATAAAGATAAAAGCTCATGTGTGAGTTTGCTTCCGTGCACACGTCAGTATGTGAGTGGAAGCTCGCGCTCCAGACTGCCATGACGATCGTTTTGCTTCATAAGACTTCAGAGTATCGTCTGAGCCACGGGTATTAATATTGTTTTGTCTGTATATGGTTTTTTTTTTTTACTAAAAGTGATTGTAGCCATTGACTTGTATTATATGAATAAAAAAGGACCACGGTATTTCTACGGAAGAAAAAACGACCACTACATGTTGGATGGCCTGAGGGTGAATAAATTAACAGCAAATGTTAATTTTTTGGGTGGACTATCTCTTTAATATGGCAGAACAGCATCTGCACAGAAAATGCGAAAATAATTATGTGGTGTTTTCCCATGTCTTATTCAATGTGAGAGAGATTTCATGTGATTTAATTGAAATCCACCAACACGGTCCTCACTGAAACGTTGCACAAAGTCAAACTATGGCAGAAGTTCTCCCTCTATTTTTTCCCCTCTTTTTCTTTTCCTGGCCTCAGTTTTACTGCTTGTTGAAGTGAACCATGGCTTGGCATTTGTACAGTCTCCGCCTGTTCCTCCTCCCCTGTTTCACAGACTCTTCTGATACTGTCTCCAGGCAGCTATAAACTATCCACTCACTACAATTCTCAGAAAGAGAAGGCCCCTTGAATTTTCCCCCAGCTCCTTACCCTGAACTTTCTTTCACAGAATTAGTAGAGGGCTAGTTAAGGCCTCCGATCTGAGTCCGTATTAAAGAATCTTTCCCATGGTGCTTTGGCCTATGTTCAAATGCTAGGCATATTGTTACTTGACTCTACAGCATGCTTTATCAGCACATTATATAGTGCTGCACGATTAATTGAAATTAAACCGAAATCGCGATTTGGCTTAGTGTGATTATATTTATATGTATTTTTTTACATATCGCTTATGACGTGAATTTGAAAAAGCAACATGACATGAGTGAAATATCTTCCCAAACTTGTAATGCGAAGCGTTCATAAACCTGTTGTCCAACAAAATACGACTCCAGACTCTCTTCATAATCATAACGTCAGTTGAGTGTTTGAAATAACTTCCTTTTGTGAGTTGATATGGCTTATCGTAGAATGAGGCACACACACAAGTTATCATTTTATAGTACCATACAGTGATACAGGCATTGCATTGTAAATGTACTTTATTATAATGAAAATACCCAAGAAGGCTTGAAAAACTCCAATACGCCATATATTGCGGCAGTCGTGTGTTTATTGGCTGCGTTTAATTCCACTTTGGGGATTAATGGCACCCTAAGCACTTGCGGTCTTCCTAAGAGCCCGCACTTTCGTGACGTAACGTCGCTTTGACTATTGGGAAAAAGTCTGTTGCGGAGCTCGCGTCAGTGCGGGCTCTAGTACTCTGTTTTTTATTTTTAATAATGGAAGTGTTATTACAATAGTAATATTTCTTATTTTGTTTAATATTTTTATTTAGCAACAATAATAATCATCATAATAATAATTATTAGTCATATTAAAATATAAGAATGTTGGACCAAATTGTGCAGCCCTACAAACAAGCACAACAAACCGGCTGTTTGCATTTTAAATCGTGCATCACAAATTTAACCAGAAAAATTGCAATTAAATTTCCCCCCCAAATCGTGCAGCTCTAACATTATGCATTTTATTGTGACTGACTAAATTCAAGAAAGATCCTCAGTTTAATAATTGCACTAGGTCATACTCTGATTGCATTTTTTAATTTATTAAATGTGAAGCCCAAACTAAGAGTAAAAAGTTGCGAATGATGACCACTAGGGATGCACAATATTACATTTCTGGCTGATACCAATAAGCTGATAATAATTTTCATAATCAATAAAAGGCCGATATTAAAAATTAAAAATTCTATAATATTTTGTCAGAAATCAAATAAAACACTGAAAACTAAAATCAATCATTTCAATTCTACAAGTGAATTTAGGCGTTACAACATTTTATACCATGGTCTGGGTGAATACTCGATTCTGATTGGCTGCAGGGTGTCCGTTAAAAAGTGATAATGGACACCTAGGAAAGGTGTCCCGTCAATTTGCCTGATGACAGTTCTAAATGATTGCGCTGGCTCAAACTCACTGATCAACTGCTGCGGTCGGGTCGCTGTGGCCACGTTGATTGGCAACGCCTGTATACGGGAGATATTAAATAGTGCGCTCGACTTAATAAATATAAACCCTCACGATTTTTACTCTAAAACACATTAAAGTATTATTAATTGATTAAATATTGATTAAATGGACTTCGGCGCGTCGGGCATTAACCCTTACATAATGTGCAGTATAAAAAGTAGATATTCATTTTAGGTTTTGCTAAAGATTATATTTAACAATGTAATTAAATTAACTTTAAGTGCATTAATCTAGGTTAAACAAATGGTTCTTTCAAAAACATTACCGACCTCAAACCTTTGAACAGTTAGTGTACATGTGATATATTTTTGATATTTTAGTCTATCAAAATCTTTTCTTCCTTTCATGCTGCACTCTGTCTGTGCAGTGTGTAGAAATCCTGTCAGGCCTGAAGCCGATTTTGCTCAACAAAAAGAAACTTGAGCTTTATAAGACTGTCTAATGTAGTTGCAGCTTTGGTGTGTTGTGTTTCTTAATACCGTTTGCACTGCATTAAGATTAAAACATGTCGAGAGGTTTAGAGCTCCAGTGAAAGGAAATGGGCAAGGCCTTCGGTTAGCTATGAATGAGGTGCCCAGATCACTGAATGCGGGTGAAAGTTGTCTTACATAATCATATTCACAGAGTACAAAGACATCATTTTCCATTTGTAGAGCATGGCCGAATCTAAGTTAATGAAGAGCACATCAGAGCACAAGTCAACCAAAAAACCACACACACAAACAATTGCAAACTAGTCGAGCACTTCGGCCTACCAAAATGTAGGCTGTTAAATTAAACTCAGCAAGCATAAAAATGATAAACAACAGATGAAAAGTTGCAGACTTTTGTTGGGCAACTATTTATACATAGCCTAGATAAGATCATTTTTGCCTCGACAGTGCAGCCGTGAAGAAGTGACAGCTGAATAAAGTAATCATAGCATTAGTTGCAGTTGTTTTTTCCCAGGGCACGTTCAGTTGTAGGCCAGCCAGATTGCAGACTACCAAGATGACTATAATTGGGTAATGATTAGTTGGTTCTCTCTCCAAAAACCAACAATGACTTCAGGGCCACAGCTGTTTTTCCTAAAAGCTGTATTTTGCACAAAAACCCCTTCTGCGGGTTTGACTATTTGTGCCAGTGAGTTTGCAGCTATAGTTTAGTTTGTTTATTAGTAAAGGAATATAATCAGTTTTTTGTGTTTTGTTATGGATGACCACACAAGCACAAGCAGCCATTTTGTAAATGACAAATTAGAGTGTCCACTGCTTTTAATTTTTTTTACATCACATCATGTGTGAAGTTCTTAGCAACACAATCTTTGTATTCATGTTGGTTTTATGTGGTTTTGAGAAACATTTTTGCCCTGCCATAAAAAGGTCAAATTATCTGAGACTATTGATCTTGACGCTCCTTAACAGTCGAGGGGGTCTGCATCATTTCCTGTTTTTTTTTTGTTGTTGGTTGTTTCTCAGCGTGTTATGCATGAGTGTTTTAAGTGTTTCAAATGGTAATAAGCAGTGGAGCGGTTTTATTCAATTCTAAGAAATAATAAACAAATATTATATTAAACTACTTTTCATGAATTTCATTCTTTTAAAGAAAAACATTACATTTAATAAAAAATAAAAAAATCATTATGAGACAAGGAAATTTTTATTATTTGTATTACTACATTTTTGCTTAGTTAAAGCCTCTTGGACATTTTGGATGTACCCCCCAAAAATGAACCTAATTTAAATTCAGAAATTAAAAATTTGGTCATAAAATTCAGAAATTAAAAACTTGGTCATCAGAAGAAGTGATAGGTCTGGGGGAAAAAAAACAATGCTGTCATTTTACCTTTTACCTTACCTTACCTACAAAAAGTAAAGTAAGTAAAGTAAGTAAAGACATTTGCTAAATTATATGTGTGCAAAATAGTAAATATTGTTGTTATTTGTAAAACAGCCATTTGTCTTCAGAAATCTCAGCCTAAAGTTGAAAATGAAAAAGATTAATTTAGTTGTTCTTCGGGGGCTGTATTACAGAAACATGCTAACTTAGAATCTCATTCTATCTGTTTAGTAACCATGGTAACTTGACTTAGGAAATAAAAATCATAATTCAAAAATTAAGTTAGGAAGTCTCTGTAATGCATCCCTAGGATATAGATATAATATGGATTAAGATAGGACATGGATTCATGTTGAGGTAACTGTGAGATGAGGAAAGATTGAGGGCGGAAGAGGCAGGCTTTGTGTCCGTAAGAGGGAAAAGCGAGCAGAGTTCCATGTTTAACGTGCAGTGGAAAAGTGGAATGTGCTGACATGGCACTTCGTCTGAACTCCAAAATTAATAATCAGACGTGGTTTAGCCTTGCACTGCCAGGAGGCGAAGGCAGCCAAGCTCTGGCCTCTTTGTGGTGGGCCTGAAAAGGAGGGTCTGGCACACGGCCAGTGGGGTTTTGCTTGTTCAGGATTTTTGATTAAATAGTTTATTGTGCTCCACTCACGCAAAGGGCCAAGGCAGCGCTCGCTCCAGAAGGGGTGGATAAGACAGAAGGAAACGGAGGGCTTTTTTCACCAGCTTAAAGCTTTTGTATGATAAAGACATTTTTTTCTTTGTTTTCTTCGGTGTTGCTCCATCCATTTGTTGTTTTTTTTAATACAATATTTTACTATTTAATTTTGAAATGTGTTCTAATGTCTACTTAATGTTATTCTGAATAGTTTTTGAATGAATTCAAGAGGGTTTTTTAACCAATAGAACAAGCAAGGAAGGAAGGAAGCACAATATAAAAACCATATGCAATTATACATCCCACAGTCATTACACCCCTAAGACAGAAGAGACGTGGCCTGCTTTGAGTTTAGCACAGGCTCTGAAGTCTGAGGTGCAAAAATACACAGATTTTATAGAATAGCCTTCTCATTATATCACATCAACAGCCTTCTCCGCTAGACAGTTGCTGCTTTTGGCAGCTTTAGTATTCCACGAAGGACTGCACATTTAGCGCTATATTTAAAAAAGGTAACAGGCCAGTCAAAGTCAAATTTAAAACATTGGCCTCGGGACACTGAGTCACAACAGTAGGTAGTGAAGGCTGTAATCTTGCAAACCACAATTCAAAAATGAGAAAGAAGAGTGCCAGAGTAAATGCTGGTGTTAAGGCACATTTTTCTTAGGATTTGGTTTTTACAGTATTTATGGCATTAATTTTATTTATAAAAAAGGAAACCTTAAAATATGATCCCATGGTTCCATGATATGATGCTTTTTTTTTTTTGTCTGGATCTATATAAAAAAAAACATTAAAATGCAATTCATTCATACAGTAAATTGAATACACATTAAAATTCACTCTGATCATTTTTGTTTTGGGGAATAAAAACTAAATATAGAAAATATAAATAGAGAAAACCACCATATGAAAAGAAAACCATATTAAAAAGCATAATCATGGATTATGTCTTAGTGGAAAAACCCTGCTTATTAATATTTAAAAAGCAATTGTCCAAAGTCATATGGTGCAACCAAGCTGGAGAAAAAAAACAAGCAATGGGAAATGATATCATAGAGTGGAACCCTGCAGACCACTGTATGACAGTCACCAAGTCTCTTAAAATAAATATCAGATAATTTGAGATTTTTGTGACAAAGCAGTTATTTAAGGTTGAATAGTGTCATGTGGTCTGGTGTGACTCCCCAAAAACGTAATATATTTATGAGTTAATAATTCTTGATATTTGTAAAAATATATTTTTTTTTTGTTACCTTGAAAAATATATTAAAAATGTGAATTATAATGAATAAGATGTGTGCACTCGCATGCATTCAAGGTGTAAGGAAAATGGTATTACTTTTTACTTGATGGTTACACCACATGACAGTTGAGTGATTAAATGTCAACTTTTGTTGAAAATGGTATAAAGAACTTTGTGCTTGGCTTTCTTAAAAAAATAATATATATATATTTGTCATTGACCCCTCTACAAAATGTTCAGTAAGTGATATAATGTAGTTGTTGGTTTTGATGTTCATTAAATAAGCTGCTTCTTATTTTCAGCTGTTGTTTGGAAGCACATAAGCAGAAGTTTGTTTTGAATTCTCCTCTTTCTCTGCCGTTTCAGTTGCTCCAGTCCTGGACTTGACCAAACAGTTCACACACCTAGAAACTGCTCCCCCAAATCTTATTAAGTTGGTTGAAGCAATTGAGCAGACAGGTAATACTTTTGTGTCATTGAATGTCATGTAAAGGGCTTTATTGTTTGTGGTTTGTTCGTTAGAGAACCTGACACTTGATATTTCAAATCCAGAGCGAGCAGGAGTCCAGCAGAGCGCCTCCAACCACAAGAAAGAAGAAAAATAAAAAGTTACCTTGGATTTCTCTTTTTAAATTGATTGTATCTTTAATAGATATTTCCACATTGAAAATAATATTGGAAGCAGAAGTGTGAAAAATGTTTCTTATTGCACCATATGGCAGATAATACCACCCAGATTTCCTCTTTCGCTGTGAGCCGTCCCTCTCTTTCTCCCCTTGAGCGAGAGACTGAGTGACGCTCGGGCTGTCTGGCTTGACTGAAGCCGTCTTCTCACTTCTTCACAGACTAAAACAGAGCTCAGGGATTCAGCTGGGCTGTTTTCCCAGTTCTCCCGATAGCATGACTGGATATATTTATATCTCCGGGCTTTTACATTTAATGTTTAGATGTGACTGCTTCTCTAATCCAAGCTGGCATGGAAGATCTATTTTTGAGAGATGAACTAATGCCTCGATTTTCTGCTAGGTCTGGACTCTATGACACTTTACAGGACATCCACCGCTTCAGCCTCTGACAGTCAACGACAGAGCCTCGCTGGTAAGTTAAATCTGCTGTTCTCATCTTTTGACTCTCTTCTCTTTCCCAGATGTGGAAAAGTTTTATTCACATACTTGGAAACATATACAGCGGCAGGGCTTAAGGATTTTGATTGCTTTAGTGTTTTTGCGTGTTATTCTTAGTAGCTGTAAGTCTTTCTGTTTCTCATTTTAGTGTTGATGTTAGCCTGTGTACATTGTTTAAATATTTTCTCTATTTAACTAGGTTGTTTATTGATAACATTGTTTTTCAGCTGTAACATTGCTGAGAAATTATTAAAACGTCTTTTACATTTTAAATGTAACTTTTTAATTAAATTATTACATTGGAAAAAAACATTGCATTAAATAATAAAACTACAAAATATTACCATTTTTGCTAGTGATCTAGTGATAATTATCCATCTACCTAAAATACATTTATTTATTTAATAAATATTATATAATGTATTGTACAATAATAAATATTATAAGTATAATATTTGCTTGTACTACTACTAATTTGTAATAAAATGTAATCAATATTTATAGTTCATTTTACAGTTTCTTTGTTTTTATTTTTTAATCCTAAAATGTTATTTCCAGGTTTAAATTAGATTTTGAAAGTCTCAGGCTTATGAACCCCACTATATATATATACACCATATAAACATAATCACAAAAGTGTGATAACCAGGAGTGATATGGTTAAGGGTAGAAAAAATTACCCAGCAATTAGCTACTTGATTACCATAAGTAACAACATATTTATGTAACTCTAAAGTGTTTGAAAGGGATGTATTGGATTAGATCTAGTGGATTAGTGTGTGGATCATGATGTGACCGGTCATTTGTCTTGTGCAGAGCTGCAGGAGTTGGACGTGGGACAGTGGGACATTCATGCACTCTCGGAGGCTCTTATTCGGTACCTGCAGGAACTTCCTGCCCCCATCATCCCGCCCTCTGTTTATACAGACCTTCAGGCAGCAGTGAAACTAGAATCAGGTATGTGCCACTTTTCACTTATCCGTGCAGGACGAAAGAGCACCGTGTATAGAAAGTAGCAGAATTATATGAACTCAGCAAACAAACAGCTCAAATGTGCTGAGTGTCTGCCCTGTCTTTGCCTGCGCATCTGATGGCGCATGTGCATCATTCATGAATAGACGTTCCCTCCGTGAGGCGACGAGAGCAGCTGTGGGAGGCACTGGGGAAACCTGAAGTTCCACTGCAGAACATCCTGACGCTGCATTATTTGCTCAGACACCTGGAGAAGGTCTGCCAGTGCGTGGAGCACAACGGCCTCGACATTCACACCCTCGGCCAAATCTTTGGCCCTCTGCTGATCAGGGGCCCTGTGAGCGGGTGAGCGTGATGTTTCTATTGGCTGGAGACAAATTCTGGAAATGTGTTGCTGAAAATTTGCACATGTGCAAACTATCTCCATTTCTATTCGTTTGATTTTCAGGTCAGAGGAAGATGAGGGGTTTCCTGCGGTTGCAGTTGAGAGACTTCTTTTGGAGAGAATTTGGGAACAAGAGCCGACCCCTCCCGGTGAGTTACCTATCGTATATAATAGTAATGCTTTTGAGGTGTTTTCACACCTGAAAGTTCACACCAAGGTCCGAACCAAAGTTCATGTTTTGATAGATTTTATACATTCGGTAAGTTTTGGTTTGGTTTCACATTGCAATTATGCAAACGCACTAAAGAACTCTGATTATTTATAACATGCCACTAATGCAGTATATTATGGACATAAGATGGAAATGTTCAGCTCTGGATGTGTGTGTGTGTGTGTGTGTGTGTGTGTGTGTGTATATATATATATATATATATATATATATATATATATATATATATATATATATATATATATATATATATATATTTAAATGCATACACGCGCGCACACACACACACACACACACATCCAGAGCTGAACAATTCCATCTTATGTCCATAATATACACTAAAGTTCAAAACTGTTGGGTCAGTAAGATTTTTTTTTTTTCAAAGAAATTAATACTTTTATTTAGCAAGGATGCTTTAAATTGATCAAAAGTGACATTTATAATATTACAAAAGATTTTTATTTCAAATAAATTCTGTTTTTTAAACTATTAATCAAAGAATCCTGAAAAAAAAAATCAAAGTTTACACAAAAAATTGAAAAACTGTTTTTAACATTGATGATATTAGGAAATGTTTCTTGAGCATCATATTAGAATGATTTCTGAAGAATCATATGACACTGAAGACTGGAGTAATGATACTGAAAATTCAGCTTTGCCATCACAAAAATGAAAAAAAAAAGAAAGAAATCAAAAGAGCTTTGTCTTCCCTGTAGTTTAGACATAAACCCTACTCCAGAAGAGAAAACATCATGTCATTGTTAAATATCTAAGCTGGTAACTGAAAGGTTGCAGGGCTGTTCCCGGGGCGATCACTATTACGCCCTCGAGCAAGACAGGTGGCTCCAGAGACACTGTCGCTGTAATATAACATTGCACGTTTCTATGGTGACGATGCATGAAAGTCGTGAAAGCAAATGATGCCCTCAGTCGTGTGGGGGTAAACAAAGATTTATTTATTTTTATCGTAAATATTTGTCTTATTTGTCTTTTTTAATTAGTTCTCCCTCCTAAACCGCCCAAAGCCAAAGCCATGGCCTCATCTGTGACCAATGGAAACAACAGCTTACTGAGTGACGCTGAATGGTACTGGGGAGACATTTCCAGGTAAACCGCTGATATAATTACCTGGTCAGCTGTTATTAAGATCGTCACACATTTCTGTATATGACGAATCTTTGTTTGATGCACACGGGTTTAGAGAGGAAGTGAATGAGAAGATGAGAGACACTCCTGATGGTACGTTCCTGGTGCGGGACGCTTCAAGCAAAGTGCAGGGAGAGTACACCTTGACCCTCAGGTAAGCGCTTCCTTAGGCCAAACTGCATTTTGTTTAATATCTAATAGGAGATGAGTGCATTGCGTCGGTGTGCTGCTGTATCATTTGTTTACTATGCATGATTAAAAAGTGGAATGTCTAACAGTGACACAACATGATCAAAGCGTTGTGGTGTTTATTCCAGGAAAGGAGGAAATAACAAACTGATCAAGGTTTTTTACCGCGGGGGGAAGTATGGATTCTCAGAACCTCTTACTTTTTTCTCTGTGGTGGAGCTCATCAACCACTACCGACATGAGTCACTGACTCAGTACAATGCCAAGCTGGACACTCGCCTGCTCTTCCCCGTGTCTAAATATCAGCAGGTGCGATGCCTCCGCTCTTCACAATGCTTAAACTGATGCCGTCTTTTCACATTAATGGTATAATTTGCCTAAAATTGACATTTCTGTCATTATTTACTTGCCTTCATAACGTACATAAGAATATTCTTATAGATCTTTTCCATACAGTGGCTGTTCATAGCAACCACAAATTGTCAGTTTCCAAAAAAATTATACAAATACCTTAAAAGTGGTCCACATGATATTAGATTCACATTTAAATATTTTAGGGACACTGTTTTATTTAGCTTTCTGGTATATAATAATATATAATACTAAATTTGTTATTAGAATTAATCTCCAACTTTAAGAAAAGTTGTAAGACCCCTGCGTGTTGTGCTTCATCTGGCTGTTTTGAACTCAATAGTAGAGATGCACCAATACTAAATGTATCCGCCGATACTGATAGCCGATTATTTAGAAACATATCTGCCGATACAGATTAGTTATATTTTCTTAAGGAGAAAAATAACTCTAATGCTGTGTAAACTATTCAGGGAACCCCTTTCATTTGGGACATTATTATAATATTAGCGGCTAAAATTAATAACAGAGCCCAAACTATTATATTCAACTAAATATTCAATTTATTTTCAGATATAATTACACTTAAATAAAAACTGAAATGTTTGTATGCAACTCAGTTGCACATAAACACTTGCCTTCATGACAAATTTATTCAAACATTAACAGTAAATAAGCTCCTCTAGTGTTTTTTTTATAGCTAACTAACAAACTGTGAACATTGGATAACTTTCTTGAGGTACATTAAGTGACATATTGTTTACAAGCTGTTTTATTGACTACTTTCCGCTGTTAAAACACTGATTAAGCAATTACATGACACATGCTACATTTTGGTAAGTTGTACTGTATCTTTCAACATACCTTTTGGTGTTCATGCATGTTTTTTGTGTTATAACTTGTATTAAAGTGAAGGAAACGGTTTGCACTCCACGCTGCATGAACTGAGGCGTTACAGCGATCTGGCACGCTACAAATAATGTTTGGTGTTGGGAAAAACCGCAGACCTGTATATATAGTTCTGCACATCTCTTGTTGAAACCAACTTGAGGTTTAGAAAATAATGAATTCATTTGGGGGAGAATAAGGCTTGTGAAAACATTTTCTTGTGTTCTGCAGGATCAGGTAGTGAAAGAGGACAGTATTGAGGCGGTAGGAGAGCAGCTGAAGGTTTATCACGAGCAGTATCAGGAGAAGAGTCGTGAATATGATGTACTGTATGAGGAATACACACGCACATCACAAGTAGGCCGCATTTCATCTCTCTTTTAAATGCATTGGGATCTTATTAACTGAGTCACTAATGGAGATGGTCTGTTCAATCTCTCAGGAGCTGCAGATGAAGCGAACAGCCATAGAGGCCTTTAACGAGACCATCAAGATCTTTGAGGAGCAGTGTGAGACCCAGGAGCGGCTCAGCAGAGAGAACATTGAGAAGTTTCGCAGAGAAGGCAATGACAAGGAGATTGAGAGGTAGTCTTGTTTTTCATTACACATCAGAGCACATTCGAGTCATGTTTTGGCTTCTATATCAGAGAGAAACTTTTTCACTGTCTATTCAGAATTCAGAGCAACTCTGAAAAGCTGAAGTCCAGAGTGACAGAGATTCATGACAGCAAGAGGAAATTGGAACTGGACTTAAAGAGGCAAGCCACAGACAATCGAGAGATAGACAAGAGGATGAACAGCTTGAAACCAGACCTCATACAGCTGAGGAAGCTAAGGGACCAATACCTTGTGTAAGAACAGCCCCCATATATTTCTATTTTAATATATGTTAAAATGTAATTTATTCCTGTGATGCCAAAGCTGAATTTTCAGCAGCCATTACTCAGATGATCCTTCAGAAATCATACTTGTATGCTGATTTTTTTGCTCAAGAAACATTTCTTATTATTATCAATGTTGAAAACAGTTGTGCTGCTTAATATAATTTTTTTCAGGATTCTTGGAGTAGAAAGTTCAGAAGAACAGTATTTATTTGATCTTTTGTTACATTATAAATGCCTTTACTGTCTCATTTAATCTATTTAATGTATCCTTAAATGTATTTTGTGTATTTATTTAATGTCATTTGTTGAGAAAATTCTTAGTTTTTTTCCATTGTTGAGTGAAGCCAGTAAAGACAACGCAATATAAAAACATTATTTTGCGGTACACAGGCATTACTGGAAGTTCACAATAAAAAACTGTAAACTGGTTATTTATTCACAGGTAACCGCTGGTGATGTTAACAATACTGATATTGTCTTTGCAGATGGTTGACTCAGAAAGGCACCAGGCAAAGGAAGATCAACGAATGGCTGGGTTTAATGAATGAATCAGAAGAGTAAGTTCTGTTCAGTCTGTCTTCAGAAGTGCAGATAGGATGTATGAAGCCAGGCCCAGGTCATTAGTCATTTTGGGATACCCATAGAACACCACTTTGACAATCTGAACATTAATTTGGACATCACAGAGAATTTGGACATCTTAACACAGACAAATTATAAAAAGGTTAACATCATCATGAATTTGACTCAACATTTATATCATATCTGTAAGATTCCACTGTCAAGCATATGGCATAAAAGTTTTATTCAGATTTATTGAGCATTTTTCCCCCTCAAATGTAGAGATTCTGTCAAATATTAAATTGAAAGATTTTACCTTGTAATTCTACAGAGATTTGAGTGGATTTATGTATTGTTTGCCTTTGTATGTTAAACCACAGTGGCTTTTTGGTGATGACATGGCATAAAGATTTTAAATAAACAACAAGCAGTAACGTTAACTAAATTATCTTATTGCACAAAGCACATAAATTAAATAAAATCATGATAATTTGGATAGATAAATCAGGTAGTATTAGTCATTATAGTCATAGTCATTATTCCACTTCTGACCTTTCAGCTTCTATTCTCTGTTGGACGACGATGACGATCAAGCACATCACGACGAGTGCTCCTGGTACGTAGGGGACATCAAGCGCACACAGGCGGAGGATCTCCTGAGAGGCAAACGAGACGGCACCTTCCTCATCAGAGAGAGCCAGACCCAGAAAGGCTCCTACGCATGCTCTGTTGTGTGAGTTACTGAAGCAATGCTCTATTCACCTCATCTAGATTACATTTGCAACAGCTAGGGTTTGCTCCTTATTCAGAACCGGTTCCATTTTTAATCGAACAACTTTCGGTTCTATTATTGGTTCTAAAATGTGTATTCTTCCACTACTTGTTCAGTGGCACCGCATCACCAAATCTATTGCGCAAAACATTCAGTTTGACTAGAAAACAAATGATTCTAATGAATCGGTTCTTATTTTAGTGAATCAGAAACATTCAGTTCATACAGTGTAGTCCGACTCCTGAAAAAAAGACTCTTGTGATCCATTTCTTTAGTGAATCAAACATACGGCTTTCAACTAGCTGAGACTTCATATGACGTGACACTATGCAGTTATTTGTTCGTAGTATTTCATTTTTTGTATTGCTGTTTAATATTATTGGATTAAATTTATGTAGTCTCTAAAAAGACTTTAAAGAATTTTGCGTAAATTGTTCTGAATGGGTCCTTTAAAAAGTACTATACTTAGTTATTCAATTACATTAAAGCTATTGATTAAATTAAATATCTTAACAAAATACAACCTAATGGGATTTTATTAAACTTCAAAATGCATGTTCAGAGTCTAAATGCAGTGCAGTTTCAGAGCAGTTTGCAATTAATAAATATAGCACATTTATGCCAAGCATTTGCTTATGATCTAATGTTGATGAATTATGATAATGTTTACTTCATGATGTAGATGGTTAAAACAGTGTATATTTTATCTTCCTCATCTTTTTGAACTAGCAGCTGGAAGTAGTAAATCATAGACATTTAAAAATAAGAGTCCTGGTGTATTTTGGGCTTGTTTATTATTTTCATTCACATTTTGATTGGTATTTTAGTTACACAATAAACTGTATCTAACATTTAATTCAATAGAAACGCTTGTAGCTTCTCTCTGGGCCCCCTCGTCACAGGAACCAAAGATTAAGAATATTATTTAACACATTCAGTATATAGACACAGGGTCACAGGCGAAGGGTGAATGCACTTCCCCTTAAAAAAAAAAATGTAATAATCATAATAATCCTTTAAAAGTAGCGATTCATTTTAAGAAAAGTAGCGATTCTTTTTGGAAAAGTATTGATTCTTCTTGGAAAAGTAGCGATTCATCTTAAGTAGCAATTCGATAAGATAAGTAGCAATTCTTTTTCGAAAAGTAGTGATTCTTTTTGATGTAGTGATTCTTTTTAGGAAAAGTAGCAATTCATCTTTAGAGGCGATTCTTTTTGAGAAAAGTAGGGATTCTTTTTGAGTGAAGTAGCGATTCTTTTTGGAAAAGTAGCAATTCACTTTAAGAAAAGTAGCGATTCCCAATCAATTATTTGTTATTATTACACGGCTCTGTGGAATACTTGATTCTGATTGGTCAATAGCACCATCCACCGGTAAGTTATTCCCAGATAACAACCGCTCAAAAAAGATAGTGCAGGCTCATCCGGGTGACTGAAGTCAGCAGTGGTTCCTGCTAGGAAAGTTTTTTTCTTCGTGGAAGTTTTGCGTTTGGTGAGAAATATTAAAACTCAGTCAAATCAATATTTTGTGTACAGTTATTTAATTATGCCATCCAGTGTCGTGGACTCGCTCTCTCTTGTGAATGACTGTATACCGTATCTCTTAAATGTCCGTTTAGTTTGAACTTGCGGAAGCTAATCTGCCATCGTCAGGCGATCAGTGAACTGTGATTCGCACTGTGCGACTGCAACTCGTGCTGGATGAGCAAAGCAGACGTTTACAGTGGTTTTTATTTTTATAAAACAGCAAAACGGCAGTGGAGGCGATGCCGCGGTGGGCACCGTAATGTAATGTGAATGTTTCAGGGGGATATTCTATGCTAATTTCACCCTCATGCTCCATCATGGCGATATCGCGAGACAGCTTTTCACTCTACGAGAAATCTAACAAGCGCTCCTAAAAAGAAATGTAAGCGTAGAGCCCTGTTAAGCGGTGAGTGAATTCTAACACAAACACCAAGAAATCAACAGTTATGTTTGTGATTGGCTACATTGCTCAATGCTGAAAAAACATGTTGTAAATAGAAACCTATCCAAAGCGCAAACACAGATACACACTGGATCGTTTGCAATATCTGTTTTGCCAATTTGCTATTATGGAGAAAACGGATCCTTGACCAGCAGTTATGTGCAGCTCTTCTCTCTAAAAGCAGTCAGAAGCAGCAGTCAGTGGTTTGACTGGAAAAACTGGAAGAGAGGGCAACTCTCTGAGAGAAAGGAAATTAACATTTGAACTCACTTGTGATGCTTTGTGATACTCGCATGATACATTTACCTGACATAATAAATTGTTACATTTGATTTTATTCCGACTGACTCTGAAATAGTTTTCCCAAGTAGATTAAACAGATTAGTATGTTCCCACACGTTTTGCGTCAGATTAGTGACGACTAATATTTGGCATCAATTCAAGTGTACTTGGTTTGCAAAGACAAGAAGTGAATTTCCATTTAGAACAACAAATGCTGCTTGACCAATCTAAATTCGGGTGTGTCTTACCTCTGTTTTAATTTACTTTAGATAAGTCTACATAGGAAACCACGGCATGGCCAATCCAAAGCTATTATAAGACAAGTAATGTTGGTCAGCTTACATCTGTAATAGTGGCCATACCTCTACTGAAGTAAACGTTTAAGTTAAATTCAAGTGTATGCAATTGCATGGGGGCTACACCAAAGTATCTTTGATTGTGTAAACGTGAATGTGACCGATCTCAGGTGATACCCGTGTAAAAGCAATTTTTATCTCACTTGGAAAAACAGCATCACAGGTGTAAGACAACACTCAAAAGGCAAAATTGTAATATAGAAGAAAAGGCTTTATTCTTTGAGGAATCTTTTCGCAACCGCAGCCACCCAGATGTGAAACAGAAAGCCTACTGACATAATAAAACTGAGACATTTTATACAGGTTTCTGACATTCTTGACTCCTCCTTTCCCAGTCTCTGTAAATTTCCTTAAAGACATCTAGTATGGACTGGTTCTACCCCCCCCCCCTGGGCAGGTCATGCTGTTCTTTGTCCCTGAGAAGCCAAAAGGCCTTCATTTACAATCTAAATGACCTCCTGCTTTCCTCAGGAGGGGGCCTGGGACCCTACTATATGACATCCTGTATTCTTCGACTAAGATTCTTTCTCGTGCCTAGGTGTTTGTTATCTCCCCGGGCTATCTGGTTTATTACATCTGCTCTTTCCTACCCCCAATTCAGCTGTTAGAAATGCTTTTACACACACTCAAATGAAATCAACAAGTTTTAAATGAATGGACACAAGAACAATGAATTTTTCATTAACATCTCCCCCCTGTTTATCATTCTCTGATAACCAATAAAATAATAAAAATTCATTTCTGTTTTCTAATCAAACCCATTATACTATTAAATCTTTAAGAATAGAATTAATTCAAGTCTTAATTCAAGAACAGTTATACCCTTCATGTATATCAATACTAAGCCCTAATTTGATTCAATCAAATAAAATCGCAAAACTTTTCTTCAACCATTAATTGGTCAACATTTTCTCCAGATATGTTGATCATCTCGTTGCCTCATGGACGTTCCATCTTCACCAATATGACACTTTGCATGCCGTAGAGAGGATTTTTTCCAACGTTGGCAGGGGAGATTTGTTTCTAGCACATATCATTGATCCCCTACTTTATTCTTTGCGCTGGCGTGTGAGGTTGTTGATGTTGGTTGGTATAGTTTAGGTCAGATGCTTGGACCCAGGTCTAACATCCTTCAGTCATTTTCAAATCCTTACAAGATTTTCCCTTAGATCACGATCGCACCCCTACTGGAATGAGTCATTTACTGTCTACTGTCACCTGCGAATGGAGGCCTTAAGTGATTTTGTTAGTGAGCGCGTGTCGTGTCGTCCCTTTGGTGTGACCTGTGAAATTTTCAACCTGAAACATATCACCGGATAATTTCTTGCTCATTGAATAGCACTCAGGGTCCTTGTTCCCCTGAAAAAAACATTCAACCCATGTTGTTCATGTTAACAAAACAATACAGAATCAGTTCTGTTTGGTTCAATCCATCCTGACATCCTGCAAAATGAAAATTTTAAGTTAGGCATTACACAGGGTTTGGCACTGTTTCTTCACTTTGCTCATGCCATGCGCAAAAGTCTGCATCTTCTGTAAAGAAAAACAAATGTTGAGGTTATTGTTACATAGTTTTCTTTTGTCTGCTGTGCTGCCACATCTGCTCCGGCGTTTCCTGTCAAAACAATTCTTGTTATTAGCACACTTAAAATACAAACAATGCACACAATTAAACCCAATGTCCTCCCAACATTTATCTTCCCACCTGTGCGATGGCTTTCAGCAAATGTGAACCCCTTAGTAAACCAGATCTAGCTGGTTAATACAAATAAAGTTCTTCAAATAAACCCCTCCTGGACTTTTACTGTCCTCATATACCGATGAGGTCAAAGCTAGATAACCTCTCAGCCTGCTGTGAAGACAATGGGTTTAGCCCTTCCCCCCTGGATTTACTGTTTTTCCCACCTGTGAGGCCGAAATGTCTTTGTTTGTGGCCTGAATACAAATTATCCATACTAAAAAGTTCAAAGACTCATCTGACCACTTGTTTTACTGTGCGTTCTCCTGTTCCCGCCATGAGCATATTCATCCTCCTCTTGATGCACGACACCCATCTTGTGCATAAATTTAACATAATAAAATTCTCTTACTTTTATCAGACGCTTTTATTCATAGTGACTTCCATTTCAAAGTACACATTTACATTCTTATCAGTTCTTGCTTTCCCTCGGAAATTGAACCCATGACTTTGGCGTTACAAGCGCTAACGCTCTACTGTTTGAGCTATAGAAAACTGCAATATTTGTTCATATTTATTTGGTAACATTTGTTTGGATAAAGTTTGCTAACCCAAACGTTGTCCTTCAGCCAAGTTTCCCATCTTTCTCTGCCTCTGAAATAAAAATATTACTTAAGGCCACAATTTCATCTTCTTATCAAATTGTTTTTTAAGGCAACGGCCCCTAGTCTCACAGCGTTTCTTGATTTTTCAGGCCTATTGTTTGGTCTCTTAATCAACTGTCATCTACGAACATTCTCCCGGTCATCAATTGGTCAGGTCAGGTCGTGTACACTTTGTCAGCGTCAGTACACTTCGTCAACGTCAGTCGAATAACAATCTTCCCCTTTTTACAATACATAACTGTTAAGGGCTCTCTGGATAATCTGATATTTACTTAGCCTACTGTACGTGTTTGTTGCTGTCAAATTTATAACTTTTTCTCAACACATGACTGACGGCTATCTACGACTTCACAATTCTAATTTATCAATACTTAAACCTGTCCAGAAAGTAATTCAAATCTACTGCACATCATGAATGACCAAAATAATAATTAACAGACAGAGCTCGATGATCAATCAACTTAAAGCTCATCCTGTTCTGTGTTGCCTTCTCATCAGATTGACTCACAATCCTCAGCTTACTTTGTCATTTGCCTTAACCCATCTATAATGCTAAAACACTCTTTCCAGAGGTTAATGACACATGTATACACACTATTCAGACAGAATAGTTGTCCTAAACTAACACATACTGTACAAACATGAATTAACACTCACACTCATCCCTGACTATGAACTGCTCATATTTCTTATTCATATCTTTTCTCTAAAAAGATTTAAATTTTAAATGACATTTTAACCTTACATTTTCCTGTATCTTTTATCTAATGTTTTTATGGCCTCTTAACCAGTTTCAAAGCATGTCTGTTCATTATTCATCTGATTTTAGAAAAGTCAGCTGGATTGTTTTGGTGCATAATTATTACTTTGCTTCAGCTTTCTTTGGCTGACTGATAACAGAAGAACAGACAGAGTACCATCCTCTTCCTCCACTCAAGCAGTCTCTTTCTCTCTCATTATAAGCAAATAATCTTTTCAACAGCCTCCTAGGACTGTAACTAAAATAATCATAGTCATATTCAATCGTTCTATGATCTTTTCTAAGGTTATCTTTAGTTTAAATACTCAATTTACCTAACCTTTGTTTTCCAGAAAATTCTCTTGAGTCATCTTTAGCCACCACCATGTCTTATAGTGGTCCTTTGTCATGTCTAAATGATCTACAGGAGTCAGAACTGACACATTAGTTCAGCATCGACACAAATCTCTGTGTTTTCCTTGCTCATCAGGCAACTAACATTACAACTTTTTTTTTTTTTTTTTTTTTTTTTTTTTTTTCAAGCTGTCTCCACAACAGATAACCACTAGTTCAATGGTCTCTGCTGGCTCCTGAATGCCCATTCAGATCAGCTCTTAACCTATAATTGTCTTTTCTTCAGGGTGTTGTCCCCTGGCATAGTTGCAGACACTTGTCAGAAAAACAAGCCATTCAATCAACGCGGTTTCTGGTGAGTGGTATATAGAGGAACTCACATTTTCTGGGTCAGACGGCCGTAACTTCTTACAGCTCATCTCGCCTCTCAATGGTTTGCTGATGCTGCTGGCCTCACAGTCACCGCTCAACTCTAATACCTTTCTCACATAAAAAAAACACCTCCATCAGGAAATGGCCAGTGTTTTTGCGTGACCCTTCTGTCTTAGGTTGTCCTTTTGGCCTAAAAGATCGTACCCGTCGTTGAAGTAATCACTCGTACACACTGGTAACCGCTTTTTCCCATCACAGAATCTGTGACCGTTTTCTTCAACATAATCTGTTGTTTTCTGGAGCTTAGGAAAAGGCGCATTCAAGAGTCATCAGAGCCATTCTGACCTAATAGTGTTCACAGGGAGACAGGTTAATAACAACAGTATTTAATCACTTAAATTCATTAATCATCTTAAAGGTAGCAACCTGCTTAGATTATGGTCAGTGAATTTAGATCACAATCGTACATTCAGTGTACTGTTACTTCTGTAGCCGGAGCCATCAGCCCTGTTTTATGGTGGAGGCTAAAATCAGACAAAGAAGCGGTCCTAAAATAAACTAGTCAAAAATGTCACTTCTATCATTTAAGGTCTGCATTATTATTTTAAAGACTTCTTTAAAATCATTCAGTTTTACTTTTAAAACATTTACAAATTGTCCTCTAAATTTGTCAAATCTGAACTGCCTGTAGCATGATTTGTTTTAGCTTTTCCGCATCTATGAATCTGTTCAACTGAAACACTGTGCTTTACACAGCCTCAGACAACAGTTTTCTGCTGACATTGAATGAGAGAGAGACTCTTGAGGCATCAGGACTGGTACACTGCATTCTCATAAACCTTTAACTTCAGACTTTATCTGCCATCTTTTCTTTAACTGTAGCCCATCTTAAGGCATCTTTTCCATAAATTACATGTATTGTAATTTAGACATTACAAATATCCACTCCGAATGAGTCTCTGTTGCACTGAAACTGTGGCAGTTTCAGTTACAGCACATGCCAGATTTAGATAAGCAAACCTGTTTTGGCCAAATCACATTCTTATCTTTTAAAATCAACATTAACAAGCCTTTGTTTTTAATCAAATGCCTTTTACACATTTTACATTTAGCAACTGTTAATCCTGTAACACTGCTTCTGTTTATTTTATCTTAAAGAAATAATAATTATTCTAGTTCTTAATAACGTTTCAAATTTCATTTCAATTTTATTTTCAATTACCATAATTTAATACCCGACTTCAATGTTTTCTCTAGGAGTTTATCAATCTGCTTCTATGGTTCATACTAACTTTTGAGGCTGCGCTCTCTGCTTGTCATACATTTTATGATTATCACTATAAATCATTCGTTAGATTTGTCTCTCTATATCATCTAAAACCTTATCAAAGCGTTTCATTCAAAACACAATCATCCTTTTAGTGATCGGTACTTTTAAAATATTTTGCAACTCATTTAGCTCATCTGTAATTTTACGTCAACCGGTACTTTTTATAGTTCTTTTCCTTTCAAAAGGAATTCCTTACACTTAATATCTTTCTTAACAACTTTCAAAAGTTCCATCTATCAACTTTCTTTTCTCCTTCATTTACTTTTACAGTCATACAGTGGGCATTTACAGTCACTGAATGACCCAGCTGACTGCAATAAAACACTCTCTGTTATTCTGCCTTTTATCTTTCTAACATCTCCACCCTACTTTACGCCCCTGAAGCAGAGCGTTCCTATTCAGGAAATGCAAACAGAGCCACTGATAAGTTCTCTGCATTTTCCCCCACTGTCCCAGCTGCAAATTCAATTACAACAGCCGAATCACAATCTTCATCATATTAACACTGATCTACTTTCTAACTCATATTAACACAGACTTTTCTTTAAATTTGTGTTATTTTGGCACTTTCTTTGTTTGGAGCCAATTAAGTTATTGTTTATCTTTCCAATCACAATCAAACCTTTACAAAACATCATCTGCAAATCTCTTCAGAGCATGAGCAGAACTGCTTATAGCATTTGCTCTCTATTATCTCACTATTTATCAGGACTGTTCAGTTACTCTTCATACAGTATTAAAACTTTAACGTGTCATTAATTTCATCAACACTGGTTTTAAAAGCTTATTCTTCTATCAAATGGTTAGTTTGCAGATTCAACATAAATCACAAGATTGTATTATAATTATTCAGTCCTACTTATCTCTACTGTTTCACAGAAAACACAAGATTCTCTAAATCTTCTCAGTCTCTAAATTACACAGACAGCTATCTTAGCCGCTTGCACCTTCAACTCTTGTTACAAAAATATGGCAATCTATTCTTCAATACTCTGTTCTCTTTTCATAACATTAATACAATAAAGCACATTCACATCACTATTATTGGCAGAACATTAATTTTCATAAGCGACACGGAAAATCTAAATATTCTAAATGGGTTTCACAAAGTTTCTGATTAACTTTAGTCACACGTTTCTGGGGAAATTATCTCCAACCCATAATTTCCTTTATAAAACAATATATTTCCTTAAATGGCTTAATATCAACAAAATATCCAATCTCTGGACATTTTCTAATTTGATATTATCATCAACGACACTGATTACAAAACAAGTATACATTTAACATCCAGAAGCTGGTTTGAACAAGCAAGCGCTGTTGCTGTACTCCCAGCATAGCTGGACCCTTTAGGTTCAAAAGACAATCGTTTTACTTAATGAAACATTCCTTATCCTTATATCATGCCAATCCCTGTTAATCATACTCAACGCCCCATTTCCATCTAAAACTCACTTTTCGTAAAATTTCAACTTAATTTGACTTAATCAGGCGTTCATAAATAGTTCCATGAACTCTATCGTTCCCTACATATCAGTTCCTTCTGCATCGACTCTGTTCTCTTTTATCTGCTTCTTTCCCATCCAACAATTCACTGTCCGTTCACAGTTTTACACTCATGAACAAACTTCAACAACCCTTTCTGACTAGTAACGGATAAGTTAGCATTTCAGAAAACCCTGTAGGCTACCTTTGTACAATCTCATATGCTCATCATTCACAACACTGCTCAAATCATCAGTCATAGCTTTGCTCAAAGTTTCATCAGCCACACATAAAGATTTCCAACCGTTTTTTTTTTTTTTTTTGTTTGTTTTTTTTTTTCATTGCAGGTAGCAGAAAGTAAATCAGCGTATGCATTCGTGTGTGCGTCCTTTACACACATGTTTAACACACACATAACAACCATTCTGTTTTCCCTCGTTCTTTTCTATTGATTCTTTTACGACATTGAGTCTTATCTTACTCAAGGTTCCCGCCTCGGGGAAATACATTTACATTTACCACCATCATTATTTCTCCTTTGACAGAAAATTGGTGTATAAAAATGATCTACTTTACTGTTAGATGACCCCATTTTGGCTGAATCTCCCTTCTGGATTTCACAATTTCGACACGTGTCTTACAGTATCTGTCAAACGTCTTCAACAGACCCGATCTTTCCCTTACCCCAAGATCGGTCGGGTGGTTTGTAATTACGTTTCACTCAAAAACTTCCTATAAGCACTTTCCAGCGCTCGATTAATTCTGATTTGACGTGGCTCTTCCGTCCACCTAAATCGGTTACTAGCACTTTTGAGTAAAACTAATTAATCAATAACTGTGATTCCCCTGAATCTGTGATTCCCCTGAATCTGTGATTCCCCTGAATCACCTGTGGGCTTTCCGTCCACCAACGAGCTAAGTGAGGTAGAAACTGATTCGAATTCCTCAGATCAATTCCCTTACCCCCAAAAAAATTGTGATTCCCCTGAATCAACTTTCGCCCGTACCAAAAAGCAAAACTCAGCCAATATGGTTCACGTTCACTCACAATTATCAAATTACACTCAACTTCAATAAAACAATTTTGCCGTTTCTTACCCAGAGATGCTTTTCTGTTTTTCCCGCAATCGTCGCGGATTTTTTAATCCTGGTGGGAGTTTTCTTTCACTGGCCCTGAGTGCGGGGTTTTGCCTCTCTCTCTCGTAATCTGTTGAGTTTCTATCTCAAACCGTCGAGGTATGAGACGGCCGCCTGTTGCTGCCGAGGTCGTGCACTTTCCCGTCAAATCCGTTCTCAGGACCAGGAGAAGAAGCGTCCGCACAGGATCCCTCTTCTTGACACCAGCTGTAAAAGCAATTTTTATCTCACTTGGAAAAACAGCATCACAGGTGTAAGACAACACTCAAAAGGCAAAATTGTAATATAGAAGAAAAGGCTTTATTCTTTGAGGAATCTTTTCGCAACCGCAGCCACCCAGATGTGAAACAGAAAGCCTACTGACATAATAAAACTGAGACATTTTATACAGGTTTCTGACATTCTTGACTCCTCCTTTCCCAGTCTCTGTAAATTTCCTTAAAGACATCTAGTATGGACTGGTTCTACCCCCCCCCCCCTGGGCAGGTCATGCTGTTCTTTGTCCCTGAGAAGCCAAAAGGCCTTCATTTACAATCTAAATGACCTCCTGCTTTCCTCAGGAGGGGGCCTGGGACCCTACTATATGACATCCTGTATTCTTCGACTAAGATTCTTTCTCGTGCCTAGGTGTTTGTTATCTCCCCGGGCTATCTGGTTTATTACATCTGCTCTTTCCTACCCCCAATTCAGCTGTTAGAAATGCTTTTACACACACTCAAATGAAATCAACAAGTTTTAAATGAATGGACACAAGAACAATGAATTTTTCATTAACACCCGCGGTAAACAGAAGTGGTGAGGACCTCTGAGCAACATAGTTTCCTAATCTGGAACAGGTAAAATATACTAAAAGAGTTCAAAATAATAATCAAACATTCGCTCACTTTTAATGATGCTCAGATATCATTAAAACCCTTTTCATTTATGGAGTCAGATGAAATAACGAGGTAATACATATGAGAAAATGTATTTCATTTAATCTTATTGTGTTGCATAAAAGGAAAGACAGTAACGCGCAGAAACCTTCCCCGTATTATTGGAGACTGCCATTGGACCTTTAGTCAGGCTTACACTAGTCTCGAATCCGTGGCCATGGGAAGGTTAAGCCTTGCCCAGCCCGACACACGCTTTGCTTATGTAAATAGATTTAGTAGTATCAGCACAATAATCTTTTTAGATTGCCTTTTCTTACACATTATTATCGTATCAGCAAAATACAATATCGATCAACTTCTTAATTCATATATTGATATATTAGTACAAACCAATTTCATCACGTGTATATATTGAATAAAACAAGTCAGTTGCTGTTGAATGTGTGCTTTAGCCTGTTTAAGTAAAAGATTCTGAGATACAGGATATAATTAGAAATTGTATATGTTTGTTTAAATGGACATATGGTATTCATTTTATTTGTGCAGGTCTCAAAAAGTGTAAAATTGTATTTTAAAAACTCGTCTGAAATGTCCTTTTTGCTAAAATAAACATATGTAACCAGAAGTGTTAAGAGGAACTGGAACTGGAATCGTCAAATACTTTACGGTTCTCTTGACTTACACTTCTTGAATATCTCCCTCTCGCATAACACGTTCTTCTTTTTCAACAGAGTGGATGGAGAGATCAAGCATTGCATGGTTTACAAGACGGCCACAGGTTTTGGATTTGCTGAGCCCTACAACCTTTACGGTTCCTTGAAAGACTTGGTCCTGCACTACAAACACACCTCTCTGGTCCAGCACAACGACTCACTGAATGTAACCCTGGCCTACCCGGTCCTCGCACAGCCGCCTAGATGAGCACCGTGACACGACACTGCCGAGGACACGCATATAAAGCATGATTAAGCACATTATACAGAGCAAACTATACTAACACCGAACTTTTACGTTTATCATAGAGAACAGATAAGCACAGTATATTATCGTAAGTAAGCGTACGGCTTTTTTGTAAGCCCATAGTTTTCCGTATCAATCAAAGTCAGCTGCAGTAATTACGGTAAGATCACAGCTTGTGTACTCTGTATTTGTTGTCCCAATACAAGAGAGAGGCAAGTGTCACATGACTCCATGAAAGCTCGAACTAGTGCCGTAGTCCTGGATATTATCGATTAGGACATGGGTCAGGTACGAGATGAGGAATTAACTGAAAGTTGCAGCTGTTGATAATCTTTTAGCTGTTACGCTGCGTTCAAGCCATGTCATAATTACCGTAGTCTTGAGATGACGACATGTGATGTTCTATTCTGAGCTGTACCGTAATCTCGTAATTACGGTAATAACGACACGGCCTGAACGCACCTTTATGTCACTGTGTATTTGTTTGGTAGTTCGCTTCTGCCAACCATATCAATAGATTCCTCTTTATGTGAGTTGTCCTGTAGAAGATGTGAAATTGTTTTATATATCAGATGTGGTTGAGGGACTCTGAAGTCCTTTTAGCTTCTAATCTGCCTCTTTAAAAGCTAGTCGTCATGGTGAGAATAAATAGCCATCAACAATTGTGTACTTTTTATTTGAGATTTTACACCACAGCGCTGAAGTCTGGCATCTTAATGGTTTCTGTGGGCTGGTATTGGTGCTTCCTGCTATATTTTTGATTCTTGTAATTTGAGAATGATGCATAGCTAGCGAACCGTTAAGATCCAGAGCAAAACAAACGTGATCCCAAAGCAATGACGCGCACAGGAACTTTCACTCGCTTAGAGCGGTTTCAAGGGGCTAAGCAGGTTATTCAACAGGCGCAAGCAAAAATGGAACGGAAAAACACCTGGATATGATTACAGATTTTTTAGGTAATTATCAGGTGCAAGTTGATATATTGTGGTAGTAAAAAAAAGTCCTAATGGTGGTTGGGCGTTTTGTAACTGTACTTCCCCTAGTGTGTCATGGCATCTTGGGCTTGTGCTGTGGCTCATCTTGTCAGATGATACACTGGTCTGTACATCATACAGTCAGCTGGATCAGAAAGTACCATTTTTTTGTGAGTGATCATAAGCAGAACCAGATAGCAATTTTATGTTTGCTTACTAAGAATCAGTGATTAAATTACATTTTTGAAGAGGAAGTTGTTTTAAAGTGCCTTCTGCCCATGTGTCCTTGAGGAGCTTTCCTGGGATTGGGGCAGTACAGAATGCTTCACTTCGATAGATTCACTAATCAGATATTCATGCCACACACACACACACACACACACACACACACACACACACACTCACTCTCACTCTCACTCTCACACACACACACACACACACACACACACACACACACACACACACACACACACACACACACACACTCTCACTCTCACACACACACACACACACACACACACACACACACACACACACACACACACACACACACACACACACACACACACACACACTCACACACTCCTCGAACCCAACAACCAAAAGGAGGATCATCCCATCAAAGGCATTCTGTTCAGTACTTTAAAATACAATGCTTTCTAATTGCAGGTGCATTGGGAATAGCAAGTTAGAGAAGACCTCTTTTTTGTAATTAAACATAACTCTTATTAGTTAGCTTGTATGCTTTTAATGAGGTTTGGTCTTAACCAGAATGCACTTTCGTGGTTGTTAATTTGAGCTACCTTTTTAACAACAGGAGTAATTGCATCCATTTTTAAGGCCTGTTCACACCAAGACAAAAATTTTATGTGATAAAGATTTTAATTTGATTGAATGGCTGGTAATGCTTTCAGACTGACATGAACATTCACATGCCAATAGTAGTTTTTTTCCCCTAATCTCTTATCTATCGCACTGCGAATAAAGCTATTCAACCACACTTTTGGTGACATGCTCAGAGCCGCTGCCGCTGTTACATAAAACTACAATTTGGTGGCTCTTACAGAGTACAGTTTGGTTTCAGAAGTAAAAAATCACATTCATTTTCTCTCGCAATTGCATGATCACATCTCGCAATTCTGACTTTTTTTCTCTGAATTCTAAGTTTATATTTCACAGTTGTTGTTTTTTACGAAAATAAAAAGGGTAATTGCAACTTTTTTGATGTTTATATCATACAATTTGGACTTTTCTTCACAGAATTGTGAGTGCATGTGACTTAACCGTGTAATTCTGAGAAAATAAACTGAGATATAAACTCGCATCGATAAAAAGTCACAATTTCCTTTTTTAATTTGTTTTATTGCGTGGCAGAAATAACCTTGCATATTTAACAATAACTTATAAACGGCTAAAGACAGACCTAGGAAAAGTTGCATAGTGCTTTGGTACATGGTAACCGGAGTATTTCTTCCTTTTCCAAAAGCGCCACAGCTGTCAAATTACATTTTTATTCAGCCCATTTGTGGTTTTAGAAGCATTGGTCTAAACACACAAGAAAATCTGACCGTTCCGAACGTTCATGTTGGTGTGAACAGGCTTTTATTCTGGATACATTTTAATAAATAAAATAGGCTATCAAACTATCAAATACAGATGCAGTGTATTTCAGTTTATTTAAAGGGCAAGTTGAAATTAAAACTTTGTTAAAACCTTGAAACATTAAATTTGCCTAAATCTAGTATATTAATTCTTCGCTTTTGACATCCTCCTTTTAGATGGATTCGTTTTGTTTATAAATCCAAAACAGACAATAAAGCGGAGCAGGTTTTAGTTTTGTAAGCATGTTTGTCTGTATACTCCAGTTTGTTTCATCCTATCGATAGGATGAAGTTGTTTTGCTATGACAGTGTGGAGTGGAGCAAGAACAGAGACACTGGTTATGATTCCTTGAATGTTCAGACTGACTGACGTCGGGTCTTTGAGAGCACAGAGAATGAGCCAGAGTGTTGGATGGGACGAGTTTGTGTGAGATAAAGCAGTGGAGTAAACTCCTCTAAATGCACTATACAAGCACATCTTGAGGTGATTATGAGTGAGAATTATTGAAGCTTGACAGTCTTTATGAGCAACAGAAATAGGTTAGGTACACATTTTAGTTACAGGCCTATAATGTCATAACGTGTTATGATCGTGCCGTAGTGGGTCTGTTCTTTGTTTTTATTTTCTTTAACTCCTTTTTAAAGAGAAACTATAATTGTACGTCAAAGTTTTGTTTTTTCATTGTAAGTAATGACCTTACCGATTCAAAGATAAGCTAGCTTGAATATCTCTCTTCCATTCAGTACAGTTACAAATGTTTACAGTATCTAATTAACCAAATAGAAGATGTTTTCAAATGTGCTCTGTCTGTCAGAGGGATTCTTGTCTTTTTTTTATTTTTTTTTGCCTCTGTTGTTATAAACTTGAAGATTTTGTTTCCCTTCTTTGTTCACTTTAAACAGTGCTCCCTCACCTCACAACATTTTCTCTGAATAAAAATGCAGCTATGGCCCAGAGCAGGTTTGCCAGCTTTCTTTTTCTTTCCATAGCAGACATATTTTTTCAAGTTTCATATAACGTTTCATTTTTTGACTTTAATCATTCTGACAATTATATCCTGATTTCTGTCCAACTTCCCTCTGTAGTCTCAGTTAAAGCAAGAACTAAAATTAGCAGTTCTTTTTTTCCCCCTTCCTTCTTTCTACGACAATATATACACCGAAAAGTAAGATACAGCAGGGCCAAATGTTTAATAGACATATATTTTTGTATTTAGTGGTTATGACATAACCACGTATTATCCTTCACCTCTTTAAACTAAATGATACCTTACTGTCTTGTTTCCCCTTAGTGCATGAAGTAGCCTGTTGAAGATAATGCACACCAAAGTGCCATTAGACATGGAGGATGGGGAGCACTGTTTGTTTCCCAGTACGTTTCTACTGTGTGTGTGTGTGTGTGTGTGTGTGTGTGTGTGTGTGTGTGTGTGCGTGCACAAACTCTATGTACATACTTTTTTTCCTTTTACTACTTCTGTTCTCTCCGATCTGTTTTTGGGTGCAGATTTTTCAGTGTTCAGTTTGCATCAGTGTTGTTTGTCTCTCAAACAGGTACACAAGCATTACAGAGATATGGCTCTTTAATAGATAGATGGAATTATTTTTAAGACAATAAAAAGATATTGAGTCTATTGCACCTTCTGGTCTGTTGTCATCAGTTTGATCTTGTGATGTGTGACGTTATCCTGTTGCTTTTACAGGGAATATTTTGCTGAAGCAGCAGAAAGTGTCATACCTCAAACTGGTTGGATCAGTTGCCCTTTGACAAACACTTTGGCATGTGTCCTTAGATCACCTGGGGGTGGAAAATCTGTCCTAATATAGCGACAACCTAGAGAATGTTTTGAATTCAAATTGACCAACAGCTGGATCAGGATGGTTTTAAATCATTAAATATACTGACCATCAACAATACTTTTAAATTATATACTTTTGAATGAGGAAAAAAAATTAGGACAGGACTTGATTTTGTCCATCGGGATGGATTGATTGGTTGGGTCATTGGTGTTTATGCCTTTAATTAAAGATTCCGAGGGCATATGAATGAAACAAATTAAATGTATTCCAAAAAATTCCACGTTTTGATTTCATAGTGTTTTTAAATCCTCAATTTTATAATATCAGTCAGTTATTAAAATGTGGCTCTGTGTGAACATTTATATGCTACATGTATACAAACATTACATTGTTTCCGTTTATAGAGCTTCAACACGGACATCATTGTTCAGAGGAGCAAACTGGCATAAACAGCCCATGTGATTGTTTACACCAGTCATGTATTTAAAGGTCACTCAGAAACAAGACAGTCTGCATTTTCATTATATTTGACACTTTTCTGAAAAAACTACAACTCATTTTAGAACCTTCAAACTCAAGAAGTCATTTTTTGTCATATATGTTGTGATGCGGTGTGATCCAGGCAGACGAGCAATGATTATGTCAGTGATCAAATTTTAAACAAGAAATAAAATATTATATGATGTAAAATTATAAAGACAACAAACTGACCAAGTTAATATTAAAATGGTTAGCAAATAAGTTTCTAGATAATAAATCTTAGTCAATAGATAATAAAATCCAAAGTAGTGTATCTAACAGATGAAGATCGTGACAATCAGAATATAGAGAAAGAAAGGCCCAAAAGAAGGATGATGTTGCTGAATGAAAAGAGACCAGAAAAAGCCCCGCGTCTTCTGAAACCAAACATTTTATATGCTATGTATGCATTAAAGGAAGGGACTTGGGAAAAGTCCCTATTCAAATTAATTGTACTTCTCTTCCAACCAACAAGGATGCAGTTGACAAAAGGCACCCTAGCAGATCTTATTAGGTCACCATGCCTCGTAAGAAACTGTGGTTTTAAGACCTCGAAGAGAATATAGCAGGTCTTACATTACTCGTGTCTGCAGAGATAAAAACGGACGCACTTTGATACCCTGGCACATCAAGTAAGAAGGAAAACGCACTCAAAGTAAACTTATTTACAGTATATAGCACTTTTAAAGCTGCAACGCACAAAGTGCTTTACACAAAATAACACAATCATTAAGAATACATTCATAAAGAGGTATACACCATATATGAACAAACAAAATGTAATAAAAAAATCAAAAAACACAAATTAAAAGACATCACAAAATACTAAAAGAACGTCTATACAAACAAGTTTCGAAATGACATGTTGCTCTTAGTGGATATTAGATTTAATAGGGACTCTTCTGCCTCTGCCAGTCAAATGGTCCAGATTGGTAGAACATCCTCTGTATTTACAGAACTGCTTTTGGCTGTAAATGGAGACCTTAATTAAAATGCTTTTGTTAGACAACATACTGTACATCACCCTGTCCAGTCCTTCTTGGGGTGACCTGTGAATATTCATGTGGGTTGAGGGCTGTCCATACTACTACTACAATACATTGAACAGGGTTTGAACCCATGTCATTATTCACTCAATCAATATCATACATGATTTGGTTTTGATTATATGCTTTTCTTATGATTCCATTATCATCAAATAACTGCTTAGCCATCCTATTTCTTATTCATACAGTTTTTTTAACCCACTTTTAACATAATCACAATACAATTTTTTATACATTTGGAACAGAATCAGTTCCTTTCGATGGACATGCTGCAAAAGAAACAAAAGTATGGGGTGCACTTTAAAAAAAATGCATGATCAATAAGTTGTGACAACGTTTTTACATTGCTTTAACTCTTCAAAATAATTTTCAACTTTTTTCATAAGTTCTACAAGATTCGGCTCATTTTTTAAGTCAGTTTAATGTAATTGTAATTAAGTTGAAATAACTTAAACATCCAAGTTGACTGTACTTAAAATAAGGCAGCACAATGTTTGTTTTTGATTTTACAGTGTGGACAGGTCAAATTTGCTTGCACTCTACCTTTATTTTATTCAGCATTATCTACATTGTAAGCCCGCTTAGAAAATTAGAATTCAGCTGTTCATGGCATTTTGTCTGCCTTGGTGCACCATCATTCACACACTTTTACACCTCTCTGGCCAGAGTATCATCTCTTTTTTGTTTTGTACTACCTCTGTAGTGCAGACAGTAACTCAATGGGGAATGTATTAAGGGTGGGATACCATCAAGTCGAATAAAACTATTGAACGTAGGCACTGTCACCCACTGTGGCATTACCTGTGCAACAGTGTGAGTTCACAAATCCCAAATTTAATCGTGTTGCCATTTTGGTTGTTCAAACATGTACATTTCACGGTCAACTGTCAAAGTTTCACTGCAAAAAAGTCAACTTTCCAGCGCAGTCTTCCTCGTGATAGCAATAATATTTTGTGGCCATAATAAAAGTCTCCAGCATTTGCAGTGTTGGGTTTTGCCGGATTTTAATGACGTCACGTAAATACACCAATCAAAATCTCGGCCCTTTGATTTCCGTAGGAGGAAGAAAGTTTAAAATGTTGTACACATACACATTATCATTCAGAGAACAAGGCAAGCAGGTGACCAGGAATCATGTTCGGCTTTAAACTGTCTGTGTTGTTCTTCGCTGTACTGTCACTGAGTAAATGCAGCGGTAGGTTTGTTTACTCCTGTAAGTATCCGCCTTCACAATGGTGCGACTCTGAAGACATTGCAGCCGAATGTGGGGTAAGTATCGAAAAAAACGTACGACTTTACTCCTTAAATTTCCTTATAGGAATCTATTATATAGCCTATGTTTTTGTATTGATTTATTGGCAATAATTTTACTTGCACGAAAAAGTGAAACCGCGCATTTGAATTAATAGATACATTTAGCCTATGCAAATTGTCCAGACGTATAACTTACGTATACTTCTCGTTTTGTTTTCCGCTATCTGGGAAATCCCGTAACTTTTTTGGCACTGATCATTTCCCTTTATTCTCTTCTTTCTTAGGTGCTTGAACAATGTATGAAGTTTAACGTGACGAAGCCCAACGCTGACAAAGTGAATGTGAGCCTGTACTATGAGTCTTTGTGTCCTGGATGCAGAGGTTTTCTTGTAGGACAGCTCGTGCCAACCTACATTATGCTGTCAGACATCATGAACATTGATCTGGTTCCTTATGGAAATGCACAGGTATATTTACACTGCACACTGCTGCTCAGACAATGTACCCTTTGTACAAACAGCACAGGTATTTACACTTTGTGTGGATAGAATCTATTGCTATTTGCATTCAACATGTAAACTAGATTATATTTATTGTATTTGACAAAATCCAAATATAGCACCTACAATTTACACAGTGAAAATAGCAACCACTATCTTTTACATTTAAAAGTTAAAAAAGGCTCACATTCATGTAAGTTACATTAATGTAAAATGCTGTTGCTCATAATTAGTTTTCATAACAGGAGAAAGAAGATCAGGGGAAGTACACCTTTATCTGTCAGCACGGAGAGGGTGAATGTCAAGGTAACATGATTGAGGTGAGGTTTTCTATTTATTTCACCACTCAAACATTTTTAAAAGCAGAAGTGGATTGGTGTTCTTAACATTGAATACATCTTGTTTAGAGCTAAAATAGAGGTATACTAATTGTAATCTTTTCTGTCAGACCTGCCTGATGGATCAATTTGGACTGGATAGGGCTCTTCCGGTCATTTTTTGCATGGAATCAGGAGCAGATGTGCTGAAAGCAGCCCAGCTTGTAAGTAGTCATTTCTATTGTGCATGCTGTTATTCTTCCCATCCATCCATCCATCCATCCATCCAGTTGCAATGCAATGCTAATCTGTACCTTCCATCTCAGTGTCTCGGAGTCTACAAACCCGAAATAACATGGGATTCAGTCATGAAGTGTGTGACGGGAGACCAGGGCAATAAATTAATGCATGGAAATGCAGTGAAAACAAATGCTCTGAAACCCCCTCATGAGTATGTGCCTTGGATAACCATTAATGGAGTAAGGAAGTTTTTTTTTTTATTATTATTATTTATAAGGATTTTTTTTTTATCCATGTAATTAAATGGCTCAATGTTGTTCCTGCAGGAACACACAGATGATCTTCAGGATAAAGCAATGGATTCTCTCTTCAGTCTTGTGTGCAGTTTGTACAAGGTTTGTTTGCAACCTGAGAGGTGCCTGTTAGTGTTTATTACCATTTCAGTGTCTTATCCTATCAAAGAGGAGTCCATCACATGACCTCTTCTTTCTTTGTGTTCATGTAGGGTAAAAAGCCAGCTGCTTGTACTCTAGGGTTGAAGAAGAAAACCACCAGTTACTGCATGAATTAATCACTAAATCTGATAACAACACTATTCATGTCAGGAATGGAGAGATTATGGATGAAACATACATGCTGAAATGTATTTGAATATTTTTTTGTTGTTGTTTCTTTATGCTTATATGTATATGAAAGAGTCATTTTGAACATGGTTTTCTGCTGCTGACTACAACTGGTGACAGGACCATATTTTTATAGTCACGTTTTAAACCACTTTGTATACATAAACAAAATTAAAAAGTACATTTCCATCACTTTTGCACTTTTTAAATCTCATGTGCTTGTGTGTTAATGATTAAGAGGGAAAAATCATTGCTGAAGTGGACTTTACTCAAGAGAAATGCTTCCTCGATGGTTTTAATTTTTTGCTTGTCTACATGTTTGCTTATCATTAACCTGAGTCTTTCCACATTATTTTGACCAACAAAGTGAAAATACTTAAGGGTTTTTAATCAAACTGTTATTATATTATTAACTATCGTTAATATAATAACTATTAATAAAAAAAATCGTCCGAAGATCAAGAAATTATGTCCCAATATTATTGATAGGGGTCAAACTGATGTGGCGACGTTCTGCGCAAGTGACGCAATCTTGATGCTCGTGAACGCAACGCCATTACGCGCGTGACTCGTCACCGGCTCCTTCAGGCTGCTCTGGGTCTCGCTGGTTACATGAATGAACTCTAACGATTGTTGATATGTTAGTCAGCTAAATTGCAGCTGAACTTAGGCCAACAGACACACAATTCGGGGATATCGTAACAACTCTAAACATCTATCTGAGAGTATGAAGGAAGATGTATTCCTTTCCATTTTAAGTTAACAACACTTCTCAGTATTTGAATATATTTGTGTGTCTCTTATGCCACTTATTCTGACGTAACGTTAAAGGAACAGAAGTGGCGAATGAAATCGTCGAGCGGAAACTTGAGAGGAATTTACGTTAACTCGGCCTAAACATGATATCTCGGCAGAGTAAGGATTTTCTCATAAGGATTGCCGGTTACTGGAAGCCGCTTTTCAGAGGCAGATTTCTGATCGTGACGAACACGGTGAGCTGTGGGGGAATGTTGGCAGCGGGCGACCTCATCCAGCAGACGCGAGAGATGAGGAAGACCCCCGAACGAGCACGTGACTGGTGGCGTACAGGTGACGAGAAAACAAATTATCTGTATCACATACTCTCACACACAAAGTCTGGCTTGTTTAAAAAATCTACATCGGCTCATGTTTGTAATTTATGTGCCAGTGCGTGACACGAAAAACTTTTAACTTATTTTTTAAAGTATCGTGTGAATGTCCTGTCGTGAAAGTAACGCGAGATTAATGAACTCTCGCGGTGTTGCGCCCTCTATAGGTTGTATGTTTGCCGTCGGATGCTCTATGGGTCCTTTCATGCACTATTGGTACCTGTGGCTCGACAAATACTTTGTTGGCAATGGCATAAGTAATGTCTGCAAGAAAGTGCTCACTGATCAGCTGGTTGCTTCACCAGCACTGGGGGTCTGGTACTTCATAGGTGAGATCTTGCTGCTGATTTCCATTAATTTCCATTTCTCACTGTAAATAATGAATGAAAATCTGAATAACATTACACCTGTTTTATTTTTAATGAAGGTCTGGGTATGATGGAGGGTCAAACTTTGTCTGAGGCACAAAGTGAATTCAGAGACAAATTCTGGGAATTTTACAAGGTATGTTGCCCTGATAAGCATGTGTTCTTAGTTCATCCTCAAATTATGTATCTTCATAGCTGACAGCTTTTCATATCTTGCTGCTTTTTAGGCAGATTGGTGTGTTTGGCCAGCAGCTCAAATGGTAAACTTCTACTTCTTGCCACCCAAGTATCGTGTTCTTTATGTTAATATAATTACCCTGGGATGGGACACCTACCTCTCCTACCTCAAACACAGTAAGACATGTTTGCATCTATCTCATAACTCAAAGCATAACTAAAATACATTTGTAGTATTTACTGAACAAAGATGGTGTCATATAATTATGAATCTAGTCTTGGTGGCCAAGTTTTACTTGGCGCTTGGCAGGTTTAAAATGAAAGCATGGGTGTGAGCTTCCTTGTGACAAGTGGTGCATAACATTTGTGTTTTTCAAGGAGACCAAGTAGAGGCCAAAAGAGAAGCTGAATGAACTGAGTGAAGATGTCTGAAGAAGAGGAATATTTCAAAACACTGCTTTGATCACACACACAAAAATAAATCAGATTATTTAAGACTGTTAATGTATAGCTTTCTGGTTTTTATTTTATTTCATATAATAGAATCAATAGAATTGTATCTAGTAATGCCAGGTACGTTGCACATTTTGTTCTAATGTGTTTGTATTATTTTTGAATATTATAAAAGAGTTAAATGTAATTTTAAACTATTTTAACTGTCTGAAATCATTGTATTGTTGGCATATGAAGAGCGATTTATTAAAGCAAACTGTTTACAAATATATTCTTATGATTTCACCAAGTACAGCATGTTCCTGGATCAATATCATTGTTCCCGGAACAACATTCCAATCAACCAATCATATTTAAGGGGACAAGTTTACAGTTTATGTCAAGTTTAGGCTTACATCCAGGGTTAGGTGCTTCTACATCAGTGTTATTCACCTATCATTTCCCCCTGATTTGAGGGATTATGTTATGAAGTTATGGGTAGGGTTAGGTTTAGGGATATGGTTTGAACCATATTTACGGACAGGAATGTTGTTCCAGGATCAACAAAATATGTCGACCCAGGAACAGGTCTTTGCAAAATCATGGTGACTGGTACAGTATACCGATTTTATAGTTATCATCCTTCGTAAGAAGTATTTTCATTTTTGGTTAAGCATGTTTATAATCACAATAATGTGCCAATATTACTGTCATCTATATGAATGCTGTACCATAGGCCAATGCTGCATAAGCAGTAATGTGGCTGGTTGTTTGTGTGCTTCTATTCTAAAATTTGTTGTCCATTTGCCTTTACATGTACATTTCTACCTAATTATTAATTCAATTTTTTGATGAAAATGTTTGCTAGACCCTTTGATATCTACATTGCCCTTATGTGACACTGTTTTATAATGGAAGACAATAAAATGATTTTGTGTTTTGAATATTATCATTTAGAGAATGATCTTTATGCTTCATAACTTGTACTTTGAGGTTGAAATCCAAATTTGAAGGAGCATGTTTGCTAATTTATCAAGGCATCCATCTTTCAGTGGCATGTGTGACAGTCCTTGACAGCACGTGAGCTTCTCTGCAGTCAGCACAGGCAAACCTGCTGAGTGAGTGACAGGACGCTGTCTTCATAGGGGCTTCCAAACTGATAAAACAGGTGTTCTGACAGCATGTTCTCACAAACCATTTGGTTTGGAGCTATTTAGGTTACTTGCCACATTTTTGGACGTGGCCAGAATGTGCAACTCTTGGATTGAAGATATGCTTCAAAATTATTTGAAGAAAAACACAATACATCTCAGCATGTCTTCTCAGTTTTAGAAGTAAGTGTTATTTGTTGCACATTTATACTATTGTTTTTTAAATAACTGTTTTGTTTATTATTGATTGGTGCTTAATGCTTCTTATTATCTTTATATTATTAAACTCTATAGCCATGTAGAATGTGTTTTTTATTTCAGGAACCTGAAAAGTTGAGTTTCTACTTTTTGAACAAATCCAGTTTTATTGTTGTTGTTTTTTATCCCGAAACTGTATTTTCAGAAGTGCCTCCAACAACTGCTTTCAACAATATGAAGAGAAGTTCTTCTTTGAAGTGTTTCTGGACATCAGAGGTAGGTCGTATCAGTACATCAGCGCTCACAGTTATTATCCTCTCTGGTTTGATTCTTAAAAGATAAGTGTAGTTTCACTGTGACTGTGCAGATTATCACCAATTTATAATATGCTACAAAATTAAAGTTTTCAAAATTTTTCAAATAAAAAGCAAACTGTCTGGCAAATTAACATTGGATATTATTATTACCTTGATAGTAAGTATATCATTATTGCAACTGTCTTTTGTGCTGTTCTGGAGAGAGATAATGTGTTGGTGTATATTATTTACTTGCTCTGTTTAATTCAGAGAGAATGGGACACCGTGAACCAGCAGGTCCTGCACGGTTCCAAACCCATGCCCAGTCACCGTACAGTTAAGAGGACATTTTCAGGGGTCCTTCAGCTTCCCCGACTGTCCCGCCGGCTCTCGGCTCAGGGAGATTCAGAGATCACACCACGCAATGGCCCCGACTTCGATGCTTTTCAAAGTTACAGGTAAGCCGCTCTTTTGTTTTATAAAGACACTCTGAATCACTTAAACTTAACCTGTGACCATTTGACGAAAGGATTTCAATTTCACCCGAGTGCTTTGTAGCCTAGGCTACTGTTTGTGAAGAAGAATGAGGAAAATCTTCTTTTATTATCGAATCAAGTGTAAGGTAAGAGGAACTTAACACTAAA
Source organism: Scardinius erythrophthalmus (assembly GCF_964197995.2). Classification (NCBI taxonomy): domain Eukaryota; kingdom Metazoa; phylum Chordata; class Actinopteri; order Cypriniformes; family Leuciscidae; genus Scardinius; species Scardinius erythrophthalmus. Next base: position 22,044,368 of record NC_138229.1, on the reverse strand, counting down.
ACAGATTTTAGTCGATAGCTAGTTCGTCATGTAGGCCTACCTGTTTTCAAAATAGTGGCTTCACCACGTCAGCAAAACTTTATACGGAGGCCAAGCACTTTAACTTACTGTTTCAGTGTTGTGTTGGCCTATGTTGTGTCTTGACTATCTATGAGGTATAATGTCTTGCTATTTAACATAATGTACAATGAACTACATTAGTATTGTAATAATTGTTGTTAATTACCACATATCCTACACCCTGAGTTATTCGTTAATTGATTTAGTATCCGGAGCCAGAGATTGACGTTTTGCATTATAGAGACAGCAGAGGGAGCTATTGTTCCCTAAAGACCAGAAATCTCGAAATATAGGCTACCTCTGACAAGAAAACAGCCAGGACAGAAATCACATACAGAGTCAGTAAATGTGCAGTTACACATTATGACATTTTTTTATTATTTTCCAGAATCACTTTTCAGGTAACTTTAGTGGCAGTTGATATCATTAGGATTTAAAATAATAAAAAGTCAAAAGAAGACAAACAAATTCTTTATTCACTAGGTTAATTGTCCATTGCTGTATAATTTAAAGCAATGTTGCTACAAACTTTGGGTCTCCTCTAATGACTACCCAAATACTTGCCAATGGTTAAAACTTCAATTTTCCCCCAGATATACAGTGGCTCCAAAAAATCTTTTTGGATACTTACAGTAAGTCACACTTAAAACATCTGAATGTCATTGCACAGACAAAACACCAAACCAAGTGACAACTGCAAACAAATTATGATAGAGCTCAGCGCTGGGCGATACGGCCAGAAATATATATATCTCTATCACTAAGGCTGCATTTATTTGATCAGAAATACAAACAGTAAAACTGTAACATGTTACTACAATTGAAAATAACTCTCTTCTAATTTAATAATGCTTATTTAAAATGTCATTTATTCCTGTGACGGCAAAACTTATTACTCCAGTCTTCAGTGTCACATGATCCTTCAGAAATCATTCTAATATGCTGATTTGGTGCTCAAGAAACATTTTTGTGGAAACCATAATCATTTTTTATTTCGGGATTCTTTGATGAGTAGAAAGAAAAGCGTTTATTTGAATTAGAAATCTTGTGTAACATTATAAATGTCTCTACTGTCACTTTTGAGCAATTGAATTCATCCTTGCTGAATAGAATTATTAAATGAAATATTCCTGACTCCAAACTTTTAAATGGCAGTGTATATTGGAAAAAAAGTTGATTTTTTTTTTTTTTTTAAATAAAGTTTTAATAATAGGTTCAATGTCTTGTTTTGTAATGCAGAAGACATTTTGAAGTGTATCTAAAGTATGCAAATCCTTTTTCGGGGGGCCACTGTATGCATATTGTTTTTGCGTACACAACTGCTCATCCGGCAGGATCACAGGGAACCTTTTCCCCTCTGATAATCAAAGCCCATGGGGCCCGTGATAGAGGGCCATCGTGACATGAGCCATGCTCTCTGTCTGACTTTATCTGACTTTGCTTTTTATAGTCAGAGCTTTCATGTGACTTCTCCTGGTAAACCTAGAGCATGTGAAAGGCATATGTATTTCTCGAAGGGAATCTGTTCGCCCTGATCAGCTCTGCATTGCGCCGCTTTGTGCTTTGGCTTTTCAGCACGCCAGGGGACTGGAACAGGAAGTCATTATAAACCAGTAAACACTGGACCTCGCACACTAATAGTCTTAATGCGGAGGTGGGGCCACTTAGAGAGCTCTATCATGGAGTCCTCTCATTGTAAATCACACTGCCATATTTAGTCTGTTGGAGGGAAGTCTTCCAAGTTATGTAAACAAAGCGAGTTCACGAGGGGAGATGTTCCATTGCTATGATGGCTGTGCCTGTGATCTCTGAAGCAAGGCTGGATTTCTCAGCTCTAGTGAAGGGTGAGAGATGTAGACTGTGGTTTTTGTGTTGAGAAAGCAGCGTGAGTGAGCGACTCATGCCATGACTAGACAGTCGTTCTGCCAGTTGTGAAGACACAGGAACTCTGCTGTCATGAGTGACATGAGTTCGGAAGAGGAGAGACCTCAGAGACCCTCGCATCTCAAGCTGAAGGGAAACTCTCCCACTGGCTCCCCCAAAATGTCTCCGCGGGACTCTCCTCGGAGTTCGCCCCGCAACTCGCCTCTGCTCTTCCGGAGGCTGATGGTGAATCGCAGCATTGCTTTGCAGAGACGCTTCACTTTGGCTCACACTCCCAGGTAGGATCTGAATTCTTCTGCGTCGTTTATTTAGCATCTTACCGGGAGGCTTGGCTTCAAAAACACACACACACACACACACAGGAGTCTTGTGGCACAGGCATCTACGTAACAACACATCACATGGCGAATTTTTGGCTGCTTGAGACATTGCCCCCCTGTCCAAAGTTTGTATTGATGCTAACACTTCTAGCTACAATTTATAATCACTATAATCAAGGAGGTGGTTTGTCTGCTGTGTGAAGCATAAAAAGATGTCTTTGTTTGAGAAGATGTCTTGACCTGAGGTGATTATTGTCAGCCTATCTCATCAATGATCGAATGAACTGCTTTTTTGCACATAGTTATTCTGGTTTTGTCTCTTAAGCCTGGTAAAGTCCAACCTGGCAGTAAAATTAACCATGAGCACTTGACTTTCTGAGAGAAAAGGCTTTGTTCTGCGTTGTGTAATTTTCCTGCATGTATACAGACTGCAGTGCTGGAAGCACAAAGAGTGACCTTTTTATATTATAATATTTTATACTATAAAATGTAGTAGTTTATTTTGGCTGCTTGACAGAAAAAATAGATTTAAAGTGTAGTTTTTGGACCTTAATAGACCCAAGTCAGCATTTGTGTCAAATAATACTTGTTAGGTTGTCAACGTGGTTTGTAAGTTCTGCAAATTATTGGCCTTTTCTGGTTTAAGTTTTTTTCTCTCTCCACTATTGTTCAAATGATTGGGGTTGACACATTTTTTTTATGTTTTTGAAAGAAGTTGCTTTATGCTTATTAAGATGTCATTTATTTGATCGAAAATACTGTTTATATTATTACAGTTAAAATAACTCTTATTTAAAATGTAGCCTAATTTATTCCTCTGATGGCAAAGGAATGATGACAGTGTCACATGATCCTTCAGAAATCATTCTAATATGCTGATTTGGTGCTCAAGAAACTTCTTATTATCAGTGCTGAAAACAATTGCTGACCCCAGATTTTTTAACAGTACCTAATGCAAATTAGCAAATATTAGCAAATAAGATGTGAATGTTAGAAAAGATGATGCCCTTCTTTCTTTCTTTCTTTTTTATTGTCCTCAAAACACACTGAAAGTAAAGAATCACATGATTCAAATTATGTAAGTGGCACCAATAAAACCCAGTATAAACCCGTAAAACTGCCCTTTCTGAAGTCATTGCCAAAATACATCTCTAACGCCTGTGCCTTTGACATGTTACAGCCTCTGTTTTGAGTTGTTTTTGTGTCTGTTAAACTTCCAAGATTTGAGGAAGTCAGAGCCTGACAACACTGTAAACATCCCCAGCCATACACGCACATGCAATAAATGTTGAGAAATCATCAGCAGAGCTCAAAGGAGGTGTTATATTTCAAAACTATGAAATAGACATTACTTCAAATATTTGTTAACGGATTACAGTTAACAAGTATTTTGCCAAGAGGTGACCACAAGTGAACTCAGAAGTTGTTTATCAGAGAATAAATCTGCCAGAGAACCGTTTCAGCTCAAATGTTTAAACACAGGTCACCGTGTTCAAGTGGAAAGAGTCAACCTGCCATCCGTCTAATGGACGCTGAAGCAGTTCTCTTGGCTCTGTGAACAGTGGAAGTCCACACAGGTCAAATGTGACTTAAAGCTGAAAAGATCTTTTGTGTGTGTGTGTGTGTGTGTGTGTGTGTGTGTGTGTGTGTGTGTGTGTGTGTGTGTGTGTGTGTGTGTGTGTGTGTGTGTGTGTGTGTGTCAAGGATTTGGGAGAAGAAAGAAAGAAACAGGCTGTTGGAGAATTATGGCAGGATGGTGTAGGAACAGGAACGATTAAACAAGCCATATCTCTGTCAGAATACTGTCCGCAAGAGATGAAGCAAATCAGTGCAAAATACTTTATTTAACATTTAGTGTCAGGAACTTGAAAGTGTTTTAAACAGAATGTTACAGGGTTATAATAACAGCAGATCTGTTTGCACTGAGAAGTCCTTCCACTGAGTGGTTAAATGTGTCTTTTCTGGTTCTTAACTCGGCTAGATTAATGCATCTCGCCGTAGCACGTATTTTGACCTGTGAATCCCTCAATATTTAGGGAGCTGATTCTCTGCTATGCTGCACTTACAAAGCATGTGACTTCAGTGAACTAACACAATCTGATCTGTGGGTATTTTAGAGGAGAGCTATAACTTCCCCTGACTCTTTACCACCTGGATTTTGACAAACATAATTCCAAGAGTTTGTCTTTGTTGTTGCTGCTTCTGCTTTAACAACTTTTCAGAGATGCTGGATGTGTTTTGGATCCAGATCTTGTGTGTAAGGTTCACGCTGCTCTTGACGTTCTTCTTGAGCGTTATCCTGTCATGTGCTGATCTGCCTCTCAAGACTGTTTGGCCAATATCAACAACCTGAGTTCAAGCGCCTGCAGCAGCCCTCATCCTCCCTCATCCTCCCTCACCCTCGCCTGACCCATAAACAGATCAACCTAAACTTTCTCTCTCCTCTCCCCCTGTCACGTACAGGCTGCTGATTCATCTGCACATTTGATAATGACTGCAGGCTCTTCTGTAGTTGGGTGGTTGATGAATAAACTTTGTGTTTCAAGATTTTATGTTAGAAAAACTATAATTATTATTTTTTTATATACATAATATGTAAAAATGTAAAAAAAAAAATAAAAAAAAAAATTAAGCAAAACTAGATAAAAATGTTTGTAGACAAACTTTAAGTTAGCATGAAAAAGCCTTGCTAGAAAGTTTTGAAGAATTTTTAAAAAGCTTGAAGTTTGATGTTTTTTAGTTTTAATTAAAGTTTTAGTTTAGTAGTTTTAAAAGTTTGAATGTTTTCAGTTTGAAATAGTTTAAGTTTTAGTTTAGTAGTTTTAAAATTTTGAAGGTTTTCCGTTTAGAAATATTAGATAGAATGGAAGCTTAAATGAGTCTCGAGTGATTAGAAATAGTACATCGAATGGCAGCTAATGGAGTCTAATGGGCCGCTCCAAATGTCACAATTTGAATTTACTTTGGAGTTAGAATAAAAGAAAGAAAGATTAACTAGAAAGAAAGAAAAAAAGTTTTAAAAGCTTGAAGTTTAAAGTAGTTTATGGATGGATGGATGGATGGATGGATAGACAGATAGATAGATATAGTTAGATGATAGATAGATAGATAGATAGATAGATAGATAGATAGATAGATAGATAGATAGATAGATAGATAGATAGATAGATAGATAGATAGATAAGTTAGATAAGTTAGATAGATAAGTTAGATAAGTTAGAAAAAAAGAAAGATTGGTTGGAAAGAAAGACAGATTAGTAAGAAAGAAAGAAAGAAAGAAAGATTAGTTAGAAAGAAAGAATGATTAGTTAAAAAGATACATAGATAGATGGATAGATGGAATGGAAGCTTAAATGAGTCTCAATGGGTTAGAAATAGTAGATAGAATGGCAGCTAATGGAGTCTAATGGGCCGTTCCAACTGTCAAAATGTGAATTTAGACAGATGAAGTTTGAATAGCCTTGGCTCAATTTGAACATTCCGCAATGAAAGTCTATGGGATTTTTCCAAGTTTTGATCAGCAATTTTAGGAAAACCGTTAGTCTGATCAGTCTGAAAAGATAAGGCAACTCGAGTCAGAACAGTTTGAAGGTCTATAAAAAATAAAAAATAACTTGGGGTTATGGACAAAATATAATAGGAAAAAAAGAGTAAAGTTACAGTAAAATGTCAACCGCTCTAAGATTGAAGGAGGCTCTTTTGCAGGGGTGAAATATTTTGTGTCCACTGTCCACTAGAGGGTAAAGCCTTATCTCACTCCTTACTTGACATAGTTGTCATTTTGTAATAATCTTGTTCTATTAATACAGACCATGCAAGTTAGTAAATGTAAAGATTACATTTCAACTTTTTATATTCTCCTCAATTTATACTAGAAATATTTTTCCTGCCATAATTCTGAACACAACAAAAATAAGAAAGAATATAAGACATTTTTAAATTGAAATGCTAGAAGAAGAAAAAACATTATTTGCAAAGTACAAAAAGTTGAGTTTAGAATGTTGAGCCGCTGTATTGTGCAATACAACCTCCCTGAATGTATTGGATTTAGTGACAGTGTCATTATTTCGCTGCAGGCGAGGTTCAGTTAGTGTTGCATTTGGAAACAGGCCAGTGATGTGTAGGACTCAGGTCATTACTTTTAGTGCACTTGAAGATGGTAAAGCAGCAAGTTGCAGATTTTGAGGCTCAGGACACCCCATCTATCACAAACCGACCCCTGAAAAATACCTTATATACACATGCAACAGTGCTGCAGAGTTCTCTCTCTCTCTCTCTCTCTCTCTCTCTCTCTCTCTCTCTCTCTCTCTCTCTCTCTCTCTCTCTCTCTCTCTCTCTCTCTCTCTCTCTCTCTCTCTCTCTCTCTCTCTCTCTCTCTGTGTCCCTCTCTTCTCTCTCTCTCTCTCTCTGTCCCCTTCTCTCTCTCTCTCTCTCTGTCCCCTTCTCTCTCTCTCTCTCTCTCTCTCTCTCTCTCTCTCTCTCTCTCTCTCTCTCTCTCTCTCTCTCTCTCTCTCTCTCTCTATCTCTCTCTCTCTCTCTCTCTATCAAAGGCTGGTTGTTTCAGGCCAGAGTTTAGTTTCAGGGCTTTGGATTCAGAGAATGGCACCAGAAGGCTGGATGGGACGGCACACTTTATGGAGCATCTGATGGGATTATGAGCCACAGATTTTCAGACTTTTATGCAACTAATGAAATATCAGCAAATACCTTTTGATGTTTAGGAACATAATTTTTTTGCTGGGCTATTTTCCCCCCCTTATTCCTCACCTTTAAGGACTTTGTGGAATCAAGCAGGTCGAGGGAGCATTGCGATTTCCTAAAGACTTTCACCCGGGACTAGAGAGGCTATGGTAGGCCTTTATGCAGGCGATATAGTGGCCTATTTAAGTTCATGTCAAGTTTGAGTGCCCAGCTGAACTGGCATCCGTGTTACATTCAGGGAAACAACTGAAACACTTTTGCTCTGCTGAGTTTTTGTTCAGTACATGGCTTCAAGATTGTCGCAGCATTATGTTTCTCAGCGGATGGAGACACTGGGCACATAGTGGACATGAGATCAAGATAAGAAATCATCTGAGGTGTTGCTTTTAGTTGTCACGCTCTTGCTGTCTAAAATTGGAAACAAGTCCCAAGTTGTAACTTTAGTATTCAAAAGCTAACATAATCCTCTCTCACAATGAACAAAGATCCTCGTTTTCCCAGGAAGACAATGCAGATGAACTACTCAACGCGACGGCACTCATGCATTGGGTATGTATAAGCAGCAGCAGCGGCAACGATGATGGTGTCTTCACTTTCAGTTGAGTCGGTCATATGCTAATCTCACTTTAAGCTTCAATTAAAAAATTTCATTGATTATATAATGACCTTGGTTGAACTCTGCTAAAGTGCACATGTTGTCACATGATGTAAATATCATTTTTGCTGTGTTGATAACATTTCGAAATAACTGCAGAATGAGATTTGCTCTTTGTGTGAACATGGTGTTTTTCCAGTGCTGCAGCCCTGACAGGTTTTTCTTGTGTAAGAAAGTCTTGAAGCAAACCAGTGCTCCCATCTCCACTGGATTTCTGACACCACTAACATCAACTCTGAAATGACGAGTGCACTGTCTAGTGGAGAGAGCTGCTCTGGAGTTACTAAGATTTCTCTGTTTTTCTGCAAGCACTGATATAGTATGACAGTGTTAAAGCAGGCAGAGAGCAGCGCTGGCTGTTATGTGATGTGTTGTGTTGCTGCTATATCTGTGGCCTGGACAGCCTGAGGCCAGTAGAGGTAGAGAATCGATGGCTCAGCCACTGTCTGTTGATGTTCGCCTGTGGCAGCCGGGCAGAGTCACGATGGGCAGACACATCGCAACCTTACGCACACAGTAACCTCTGTGCTATCAATCCAGCATGCCTGGCATTATCTAATGTAAATGATGAATTATGCTCTTGTACTCTATACGTGGCCTTTGTGTTGTTTCAAATAATCGAATTCAAACACGCATACATTTTGATGAATGTTGAGACATTTTCTGTTCTTTGGAGAATACTATGACGGAGGTATTGATACTGAACTGAACTTAATTTGATCATTTGAAATCAGTTAAGGATGCACTGATTATTTGAGCGTTACCAGCAACTTTTTACGTTTTGAAGGTATATAACAGATAACAGATATGTTGGCCAGTAGTAGATATCAATCTATATTGATTAAGCGCCCTTCAAACTAACTAAAGAAAGTTACATTACCATTCAAAAGTATGGGGTCAGTAAGATTTTATTTTTGAAAGAAAGAAATGAATGCTTATATTTAGCAAGGATGCATTCAATTGATCAAAATCAGTAAAGACTTTTACATTACTTTCATGAATCATCACATTTTTACCTAAAAAATTCAACATTGATAATAAGAAATGTTTTTGAGCACCAAATCTGTATATTAGAATAATTTCTGGAGGATCATGTGACACTGAAATTCAATTTTTAAATATCGTATCGCTATAATTTATCAGCCTAAATATATTGGCCTATTTTACTAATCACACTTTTAGCTATAACATTAAAAAGTCACGATATTTTTCATCCCTAGATAAAGATTACAATCAAGACACCAGTGATCACAGCCACTATATACTTGCAGTGATTTTATTGGTAAGTCTGAGCTGTAAGCAGATTCAGAAACACTGCCACTCTTCAATCTATGGCTATCTAAAGGACCTGACACAACTCCGCACAGCATATCACAACGTTTCACTGTTCACAAGAGGCTTTTCACTCAGAGACAACACTCTTACTCTCCATGTGACTCAGACAAAGCTGCGATTTGTTTCCTAGATGTGTCTCACCACAATAACCATTTAAAGCAGGGCAAGCAGTGTTGTAGAGCATCAACATCAAAACAGAGCATTTACCTGATCATTTCTTAGTTTTGTACTACATGTAGTGTAGACCATCAACTCAGAGCTAGACACATCCATCTGGTGATAGCAAGTGGTAGGCTGTACTATATAGAAAGAATCTTATTTTGCTTTTGTTAAACAAAACACTTGAATATGCGGTCGTTGAAAACACTACAATGATTATTTAACTTTACTTGTACAACAATTACTTCAGGTCCTCCAATGATTGGCTGTAGTTTGTTCCAGACAGACTTTTCAGCGACTCTTTGTGCAGATTACATCAGTTATGCCAGTAGATCCGAGGCAGGTGGCTGTCTTTGAATCATTGAGTCACTGAATCATTATTTCAACCGATTCATTCAAAACACTTAGGCCTGAGTGCGATGACTGAGTGCTTCTTGACGAGAGACACTCTGCTGTGGTTTCATTTGGAGCAAAAACAGAAAATTGAGTAAGGTACTAAATATGAACTTTGTTTACTGAGCTTTTGTATGAAAGCAAAATCAGATTGTGACTAAGTGTGAAAAGATATCTTCACGGCATTTTCTTTTCACTTAGTTTAAAGGGATAGTTCACACAGAAATGAAAATGCTGTCATTAATTACTCACCCTCATGTCGTTCCAAACCCGTAAGACTTTCGTTCATCTTCAGAACACAAATGAAGATCTTTGTGGTGAAATCTGAGTTTTCTGTCCCTCCATTGACAGCTATGCAACTGACACTTTAATGCTTCAAAACATTCAAGAGATTGTAAAACTAATCCATATAAATTGATCAATTTAGTCCAAATTTTTCTGAAGAGACATGCTTGCTTTATGTGATGAACAGATGGAATTTAGGCTTTTACAAAGCTTTTAGGCTTTCACAAAATGCGAGACGCCGGACAGAATGGAACAACATCAAAGGCTCGATTGCCGAGTTCACGCGCGTGATCATAGGTAACTAAACCTATGCGCGTGAACTCGGCAATCGACTACTTTGGACTTAAACCGAAAACAGGATGTAAACACAGGTATTTGCGCTGGCTGAAATAACATCATTTTTATACATATCTTTCACATCTACTGCAGTCAGATTCACTCGTGTTCACTCAGAAGGAATCACTCACATTTTATGTGCACTTGTATTGACACATCAAGGATGTTAAGAGGCTAAAAGCAGGTTTAGCACTTGCCCCATTGATTTTAAAAATAGAATAACTCGGTGTAGGCAACACCGATTTTTGTCGTTGTTCTCTGTATTGACAGCACTCCAAATGTACAAAAAAATTTGCTCAATGTTAAAATTGACCGGAGTTCTCCTTTAACTTGAGTGCAGCGAAAGACGGGAGGTGCGAGTCAGTGTTCAAACATGTCCGCATGCACATGTTTACATAGGGGTGGAAAACTATAGTTGTCCCAAATGACACACTATACACTATGCACTGTGTGTAGTGGATGAATTTTATGTGATTATTTTGTCATTCAATCTGATATTTCCTTCCCCTCTGCTACATAAATTAAGCTGTGACAGTTGAGTTCTTTTTGGAATACTTGCACTATTTAAACTAATTACAAAACTGCATTGAGTAGTGCACAAGTGCATGAATTTCTACAGGGAATGCACAAAACACATTTTTTTGTGAACTAAGAAGAATGTGACTGCCTGATAATGCTAAACTGAGCTAAAATAATATTGAGTTTGCATTACATTTTATTTAAGACTTTTTCTAGTAGTAGTGGTAGTTGCAGCTTCTTAATTTTACTGGTTCAGCAAATAACTTGTTACATATTAGAGTAGAAACTTGTTGAGGGGTTCCGAACAGATGTCGAAAGAGAAAGTCAAGTAAGGTGAACCAATCACAGTGTCAGTAACCAGCAGTCCCAAAAATAAAACCTCAGAGCTCAGAATAGTCAATAGGCGCTGATGCTGTGACTGGAGTCGCTGTGCGTCACTGCTCTGCTCCATATTTTCAGCATGGCTGCTTTCCCCAATGACTCCCACCGCTCATTGATCTGTCAGCCTTTCTCACTAATGCCGGAAACCCTGCCAACCCGTCTGCCCTTTCTCCATTAAAAACCAGCAATCTAATAGAAGCTGTCAGGCCAGTTTTTTATACCTTGCTGTTTTCGGTTAGTGTTACAGTGCTCTTAGATTATAGGCTGGTGACATCTACTGGTAAATTTATGTTACTGCAAAAATCACATATTAGATTATTTGAAGAAATACTTTGCTTGTTGACCTATCAGCATCGCAGTTTATACTCTAGATTCAAAGGTGATCTGTTCTATCTTAAACTAGCCTAAGCTGGTTTGGTGGTCTTAGCTGGTCTTCAAGCCTGGTGCTCAACTGGTTTTACTGGTTAGCCGACTTACCAGACCAGAGAAAAGTGTCTAACACATCTCTAAAACTAGATAGAAGGCTTAAGATGTTTAGATGTTATTTCCCTAGTTTTGTTTTGTTTTGTTTTTGATACGAGACTATGGTAATACTATGTTTTTGGACATGTACCATATTAATACCATAAGATTCTTTGAAGTACCTTGGAGTACCAAATTATGCCATGGAAGGCCTACATGAATAAATAAGTAATATGTTAAATATCAATATCAATATATATATTTTTTACTGTTAATGCCATTTGACTATAGACCACTCTCTTGGTATATTTGCAGTACTGTAACTCCTTTAAGAGATGGGGAGGCTGAGCTCATGATTGAGTGGTCTGGGATCGGTTTAAACCACTGTTTCTCAACTGGTAGGTCGCGGAGTGTGCAGTCAAAGAAACATCAACAAACGTAATTCTACATTTTTCTGATGTGAGACTTTTGTGCGTGAAAGCTGTTGACACTTCTGTCAGACTCAGTTTAAGTAAAGAGTGCCTTGGAAAAAACGTGTTGCCTGAGATTTTGATAGGCTGTATGTCGGTGTCGTTATTCTAATGTTGTTTTCTGAATTTATGGAATAAAAAATCTCTCACCTCAGGACAAACAAACTTTCTTGTCCTGTCACTCCTCAATTGCACGTGCAAATGCAGCAGCACGGGCTATATTTCACTTCATTAAATAAAGCGCAAAAGAAATTATGAGCATGCAACTCCGTAGTTATATTGTCAATTAGTAAGTCATGAAATTACCAAGAAGTACCAATAAATTACGTATTGCGTCGGTTTGCTGGGAAGGATTTGCATGCAGGTATGAGCAGTTTCCCTATTTCTTTAACAGGTCATGTTAGTATTGTGTATTATGATACTTATTATGCCAAATTCCTAAAACTATGGAATTATGCCAAATTCCTAGAACTTTACTCCTCTGGCTTAATGACCATGGGGGGTCACATGCCAAACCAGTTGAGAGCGAACTAAATGTGGTCTTCCGGATTGCTACGTGTAGTTCATGTCTCACCAGCAGGGGATGCAGTGGTCTAATGTAAATGCATCACATAATGAATGAATGAAGGTACATTTGTACATTTACAAAGTCAAATTAAAGTTCAAATTAAAGTTTCGGTACTGATAACAAATCCACACTGCAATTTATACATTTCTTAGCACAAGACCACTTGAAATACTTGCTTATTAGACTCACCGGAGAATTATAAGCAGAGTTAAAATCACACTATCATTTCACAGACCTCTTTCGTATTATTATGTTCCATTTTGTGGAGAATGCACTTTTTTTTGCAATGCTTTCCACAATGTTATCACAGGAATCTAGTCTCGAGTCTCGACGCTTTCAGCTGTTAGCCAAACATTACAGTGTGACAAGCCTGTGACGTCAACACAGTGATGCTTCACGCCTGCTGTGACGTCTGGCTGGAGATTCATGCATCCTCTGAGTCTCAGTCCTGGCAAAAAACATTGTTTTCCCACAGATAATGCTGTTAAAAGGGTAGTTCACCCAAAAGTGAAAATTCTGTCATAATTTACTCACCCTCATGTTGTCCCAGAGTTTCTTTCTTCTGTTGAACTCTAAAGAAGATATTCTGAAGAATGTTGGTAACCAGACAGTTGATGGTAGCCATTGATTTCCATAGTATTTTTTCCCCCTACTATGCAAGTCAATGGCTACCGTGAACAGTTTGATAACCAACATTCTTTAAAATATCTTCTTTAGAGTTCAACAGAAGAAAGAAACTCATACAGGTTTGGAACAACATGAGGCTGAGTAACTTATGACAGAATTCTCATTTTTGGGTGAACTATCCCTTTAAACTGGCTATAAGAGCTCAGTTATTTGGTTAGTTCAGGTGTGCAGAGAATGTAGAGGTGAATTTAATGAAATTATCATTTGGTTTAGAGTCAGTACAAAAGCAGGGCGAAGCTTGTCTGACTAGTTAATACATTTATTTGATCATACATTAAAAATAGTAATATTGTGAAGTATGATTACAATTTAAAATATCAGTTTTTTTTTTTTTTTTTAATAAGTTTTAAAATGTAATTATTCCTGTGGCAAAGCCATTACTCCAGTCTTCAGCGTCACACAATCCTTCAGAAATCATTCTGATTTGCTGCTCAAGAAACATTTCTTCTTATTATTATTATCAATGTTGAAAATAGTTGTGCTGCTTATATTTTTGTGGAAATCTTTGGATTCTTTGGTGATTAGAAAGCTCAAAAGAACAGCATTTATTTGAAATAATTAAATCTTTTAAAAGTTAGTATTTAAAACAAAACAAAAATTGAAAGGTAATGCATGTATTTTTTCTGTGCATAGATTAGGAGATAAAGACTGGAAAAATATTCTGCACCAGTACCAGCACTTCAAAGACATTTGCCAGGTATAAATACTGAGGTCTGTTTGCTATCTGGAGCTGATAGGTTTCCAGGACTCTGACTTAGTCTGAACACTCACATTATAGCCCTGAGTAATAAAAAAAATGAGCAATGAAGTGAGCACCGGAGAATTTTTCACTACGCTGCAGAGCCAAGAATAATACTTTTCTTTAGACATATCATCTTGACCTCGGGACTTTCATTCCTCGTACAGTAATTCATTAATCCGTCACAGTAATTGGTAATTCATTGCGCTGTGGAAAAATATTTCATTAATTCTTAGAAAATCCTGATACTGATGTTATCAACGCACAGCACCTGATCATTCAGTTTTGTGTAGTTATTTAACATTTAATTTAAAGAGCTAAAGCATCAATGTCATGAATCTCTTTGTTGGGTTTATTAAACTTGATAGTATTGAGTTTTCTCCTTGGATACCGTATTTTTAAAAGCAGATTCCAAACAGTCAAAACCTCATGAAATATGTATTTTCTAAAACTTTATCTTAAATCAACTCAAAACCGTCCATCTGCTCTTTTTTAACAAAATATCCCAGATTAACAGTTCTGTGGATGATCTACGGCCTTCTGTTATTTTCAATATTTGAGTGCTAAAACATGCATGTGCCAGTTTGCTTGAATATTAAATCTTTCCAAATTTTAGCTTAAGTATTGCCCATCATCATTTTTTGAATCATGATTATGACATCCTAGCAAACTGTTCTTATGTTTAAGTCCCTTAAACATGTAGATAGTCCAAACAAGGCCATTTGTTTTAGCCAGAGATCTTTATCAGCCCTCATGCTGTCCAAATCATTAGCATAGAGAAACAAATACATCCAAGCAGTGTTAAGTGGTTTGAGTGGATTCATTGTTTTATCAGACAATATCATTTGTTTGCAAATGATATTTAAATAATTAGAGCGAGAAACTACAATTAGCATGTTAAATAATAAATATGTTTAGAAAGTAAAAGATGCTCTAAATCAGTGGCTCTCAACAAGTCCACTTTCCTGCAGAGTTCAGCTACAGCCCTGAACAAACACAGTTAAACATGCTTATCAAGGTCTTCAGGATTACTAGACAGTTAGGTTATAAAAACGTATTATAGCTCCTATTCTAAATAATTGCGTGCTGTTTGAAAACTACCTTTCTGAGGTGATTCTGGGAGTGTTATCATTAGTGGAAAAAGAAAAAGGGCCATGAGAGATCATGGACGTGATTTCTATACCACTTGTTTATTTCGCGGTCACTGCAAAGAAGTGTTTTACAACAGAGAAACCAGTTAAACCACTTTGTTTGAGGTAGAAATAGTAACAACATTTCAGTACTCACATGCTGGTCTCAACTAATTAGATGTCCCTTGAAGTCCCTTAAGATCTCAACTAAACTAATCCATCAAGAATGAATATGAAGATTAAAGGTAGGGTAGGCAATATGTTTTATGAACACTTTTTCTTATACTGGTTGAAACTTTCTTCACGTCCTGATAGCAATCAATAATAGAGGTGGTCTAAAACATGTACAAATGTTTTCTGTGAAAGTCACAGGAACCAAAAATGTTCGTCCAATAATCACATTCAGACGCTACGTTGTCCTACCTGCCTGTCAACAAATGTATTTCCATACCTCCATACGTGCACATGTTCGCGCAGACATTAGCAGCGCGTTCTGTAAGGCTCTGCAGAGGTATATACAGTCAGCAAGCGCCACAAATGATCAGCAGCCACATTTTACAGTTCCTCCTGAACCAAAACGACGAGTTTACGCTGCGTTCACGCCATGCCGCAACCGTAATTACGAGATGGCAGTCCGTGATGTTCAACCCGGAGCTGTTTACGTCCTCAGACATGCATTTCTATGTCGATCAATGCCAAAATTAATCTGCAGCAGTCAGGTGGCAC
The DNA here is from genome assembly GCF_964197995.2 of Scardinius erythrophthalmus. NCBI lineage: Eukaryota > Metazoa > Chordata > Actinopteri > Cypriniformes > Leuciscidae > Scardinius > Scardinius erythrophthalmus. Next base: position 22,028,558 of record NC_138229.1, on the reverse strand, counting down.
AAGTAGAGCTCTTTAAGTTGTTTATGTTCATTATTATTGTAATGTTATGTGCTTTGAGACAATCTGCTGTGTGCGTTCATGCGTGGCTTTGGAGACGCTCTAGTCTAAAGGAAGGGTGGCTGGGATCTTATGCTTTCAAAGCTAACTTGCTACTACTAGCCTCTCTGAAATTGCCTACTCTAGCTTTAAGAAAGTAAATATCAGCTCAGGAAGTTATATGTATGTCTCTTTCAATTCTTGGCAGCAGTAGCAGTTTTTCTATTGTTATATTAGGCTCACATCCTCTCTTGAGGGGAAGGAATAGACCTGACTTTTTTCTTGCCTTTAAAGTTTTTGATTCACATTTGTGTCTGGATGCAAGATTCAACCTGATATTCAGACCAGATTAAAGTCGACATGAAATGGAAGTTGCGATAGTCTTTTCTTCCCTATTGTGACGGATATCTGAGTGAAACAGCTTCTCAATCATGAAAAAATGTTGGTCGGGACTTGATTTTGTCCATCAGAAATTGATTGGTTCACTGTTGCTGTGATGTCATGTGAGTGACAGGTTGTCCCGCCCTCACGCCAGTAAACACGCTGTCAGAGAAGAGGCGAGATGTGCTGTAAGAGGGAGGGGAGGGGAAGTTATTTTCATTAACGATTACGAGGGCACTTGAATAATAATAAAACAAGTAATAATAACTCGGTGAGTGTTTTAGCGCAATTTTCTCACCTCATGGGATCACAACACTAAGAGATAGTAAATCTTTTCCTGGATTTTTTTTGTGCGTTCCCGAGATTAGACCTTCCTTAACATAATGCCGAAAACCCGAAGTCTCTTGGTGGTCTGGTTGAGGAGTAGATAGAAGTGTAAGATTGGTGCGCACAGACGCACAGAACAGAAATCATGAGTTAACAATCGCAATTTGTCCGGTGGAAAATTGCGCTAAAAACAATAAGAAAACATGCAAGATCCACAGAATAATGGAAACATGTCTTCTTGTGCCTTTGGATGTCAGAATCCGAATGCAAAAAAATTGAAATAAATTTCACGTTTTTGTTTTGGTTGATCGAGCCTCATTGACTTGGATTAAACGTATTTATACGTTTTGTGTGGAATTGACCCTTGGTGTGAGCGAGACAACAATAGTTTTATAGGTGAAAAGGCAATATTTCTCTTATTTCCCTTCATATAAAGTTTTAATTAATTTTTGAAGCATAAAGGAAAGATTTTTGTCCGGTGGAAAATTGCGCTAAAAAAAGATGAGCACAGACAAATCATTTATAATAAATACTTCAATATTTCATAAAGAAACAAAACAAGAATTGTCAATTTTGATTTCATGGTGACTTTTAACAGCTGTGGATGATCTATCTTTCTGGATTGTTTTTATTATATTAGTGCATGAGCACCAGTGTTGAGATGTGAACCTTTTGTGTCTGCAACTAATGTAGGCAAGTTTCCGAGTATAATTCCCAAATAGAAGACTGTCTTTTCAATGAAAATGTATCTTTTTATTTTATTAAAATTTCTATATTTTTTGTTTACTTTTCTTTTTATTACTACTTTTATATTACTCAGCAGCACCTTTAATCAGCTGCAGACAGAGCAAGAAAGAGTTAACGTCTCAAGGAGGCAGGAACTATGCTTTCTTTGGTCCCACCCTCTTTCTTTAGCGTGATCTCAGAGTAAAGCGAGCTCCAGCCGTGGGACAGCAGTGGCCAAAGAGTCTAGCTAAAATATGGCACAGACTCTCCTACATGAGTCCAGCTACCACACAGAAGCAGAATAGGACAGAAGCCTGAGATACCTTCTTTTAAAGGATCATCTTAGAGGTGTCTCCATGAGAAAATAGACTGGATCTGATCGAGCTGAAGATCCATGTGTAAATGCTGCCAGAGCATCTCTTAAAGTTGCAGAGTGAAGCATGGGTTTTGACAATGCTTGTCACTTCATCTCACATCCCCGTTTACTCGCAGAGGTGTCACAGAGGAGGTGAGAGCTGATGGACTGTTAGAAGAGGACAGTGGATATCATGCTTTGCTCTTTCTTGTTTTCCTCCAGATTTTCAGTTGTGGTGTAATTATTAACCAGAGGCAATGAGGAGTCATTTTGATCCACGAACAATGTTTACCTAAAAAAAAGAGTGCAAAGAAAGTATATTTGTGTGATTTGTGTAAAGGAATTACGTGAGAGACATCACTGGATGAGTGTGCCGGCAAGATGAGCGTACCGGCAAACTGTGGATTCTCTTTCTCAGCTGACCGGGCATTAAAGCCACGGAACTGGAATTTGTATGGATCCCCATGTGCCGTCAACAGACCCATCGACATTGTGCAGAAACGCAGGCGGTAATAAACTTTGATTTATATATGTGATTCTAGTCAACATTACTGTCAAATACAGTGGGGTCCAAAAGTAGTAGACCATTAATGAAAATGCTTATATTTTTTCCTAGCAAATTCTTTATGGGCATTGATGGTTCCATGAAGAACCTTTAACAACCATGGAATTTTTCCATTGCACAAAAGGTTCTTTATAGTGGAAAATGTTTCTTTAGATTACTAAAATATATATATATATATATATTTTTTTTTTTAATGGTTATTTTAAGAACTGTTCACTAAAAGGTTCTTTGTGGAGCCCAAAAAGGTTCTTCTATGTCATCGCTATGAAAACCCCCTTTAGGAAACTTTATTTTTAAGAGAGTTATGTTATCAGAATAACAATTTGAGTGAAAGATAGATTTAAAAATTAACATTCATTTTGGAATGTCCTAGTATTTGGTATGTCTCTCTTTTGCTTAAATGATAGCGTCAGTCGAGCTGCATGAACTCCACAAGTTTGTGTCAAACCTGATGATCATGTTCTTCAGAATGATTTGAGATGATCCAAAGAGCATCTTGAACTTCAGTAGAAGCAAGAACACCTGACCGTCTGTACAAAGTAGTCTTAATTAGTTGATTAGTGCTCAAGAAATAGTGCAGAATCCTAAATATTTCATATTTAAAAATATAATACTAAATATCTAATATAGTTCAAAATCATATTTGTTTTGTGTGTTTATTGTCAGGTTTAAATTAGATTCGAATCCCAGACCCCACTATATATATTTTAAAACACTTGAATCTAAGGATGTTGAAAATCAAAATTAGGTGCGTTTGTGTTGTACGTTTGTATTATATTGATAAATTACTTTTTTTTCTTTACACCTGGTGTAGAGACAGAGACAGATTGTCATGTGGTTTGACTGAATAAATCTACTGTGTCCATGGAATAACCTGTTGATATGCTCTGGAAACTCTTTTCAGACTGCCTCAGACAAGATCTAGTAGTTCTCTTCAGTTTGATGGCAGTAAAGCACTATGACAAATGAGCAGTTATTCTGCCAGGGTTTTGCATTACTCTATGTGCGCAATCAGTGATTGTTCGTGAGAGTTTTCTTCTTTCGCATTTATTGTATCACAGTCTGGAAATCAGTTCATCCATAACTGTTCCACCAAATGCCAAAGAGCCCTGCTTATGTTTCACTGAGAACATCCAGCATATAACACCTCACCTGAAATCAATTGGACTACATGATAGATGTTTGTTTTTTTCATTACATATTTTAGTTATTATTTTCTCTATAAACCATTAACCAATAGCATTAAGAATATGCTATGAAAAAAATAGTTAGTGAAAGAGGAAAAAGCTGAGGAATTCAGTTTTCTCTTCATCTGTAACAGTACTGTACGTTTGGATTGTTACAGAAGTTGAAGCTGAAATGAATTTTCTACTGCATTATTGCTACCAAAAGGAATTGCAAAAATAACAACGTGGTTTCAAACAGGTTTCCTGAATGCCTGAAGGTTTGACAAACAAATCGTCTCCAAACTCACACCACTGGGATGCTGAAGCAAACAGAGCAAGAGTCACATTGTTGACGCTTCTCATGGAAATCAACACACAGATGGCTTATTTTATAGTTGCTTTTTCATAATGACCCAGCAAAAGAAAAAAAAATGTTTTAACGTTGAAATAAAATGACACACTTTAACTTTAAGGCAGCGACAGTGAGTGGTGTTTGCATGTACATTTGTTCAGCTGCACACCAGTTTTTATTCGGTTAAAAAATACTTTCAGAAAGAGCCCAAAGTGAAGAAATAAAGGTTTCTGTGAATGCAGGATTTTCTTGCAAATTGGATTTCGAAAAAGGCCACCATGTAATCGTAATTTTCTTCATGGCCATCTACAAAAAATCGTTTTCATTTGAATTTCTTACGGGACACAATGTTCCATGTCCTGATAGAATGGTAATTTTGTTAGGGAAGTATGGGATTTATGAAATAAAGAGGAAATCTGCTTTAGTCAGAGAGGTTTCGATTTAAAGTGAACCATGAATCCTCTGTCCTCCCACAGTATCAGCAAGGCTGCGCAGACCAAGTCTGAGACAGTACACTCCTTTTGGACACACACACATTCGTGTCCCACTTGCATAGCCATCAATGTCAGTGTTGACAGCAGGATTACAGATAAAAAAAAAAAAACATGATTTTCCATTTATTTTCCTAGGCTGTGTCTTGATTTATCCGATAAAGTACAGGACATTTGGGAGTTAGTTTTTAATGGAAACTTAAGAGAGCATATTACTAAGGTGCTGTATATTGTACCAGCTATTAAATTACAAGATACTTTGGCTTTATATATCACAATTGTGACTTTATATAGCTCAATTTGACTGTAAATCTTGTAGTTTAAAATCGCTTTAAACTAAAATACTTAAAGGAGAACTCCGGTCAATTTTAACATTGAGCTCATTTTTTTGTACATTTGGAGTGCTGTCAATACAGAGAATAACGACAAAAATCGGTGTTGCCTACACCGAGTTATTCTATTTTTAAAATTTGCACCCTGTTGATTTCAATGGGGCAAGTACTAAACCTGCTTTTAGCCTCTTAACATCCTTGATGTGTCATTACAAGTGCACAGAAAATGTGAGTGATTCCTTCCGAGTGAACACGAGTGAATCTGACTGCAGTAGATGTGAAAGATATGTATAAAAATGATGTTATTTCAGCCAGCACAAATACCTGTTTACATCCTGTTTTTCGGGCGAAGTCCAAAGTAGTCGATTGCCGAGTTCACGCGCATATGTTTAGTTACCTATGATCACGCGCGTGAACTCGGCAATCGACTACTTTGGACTTCGCCCGAAAAACAGGATGTAAACAGGTATTTGCGCTGGCTTAAATAACATAATTTTTATACATTTCTTTCACATCTACTGCAGTCAAATTCACTCGTGTTCACTCGGAAGGAATCACTCACATTTTCTGTGCACTTGTAATGACACATCAAGGATGTTAAGAGGCTAAAAGCAGGTTTAGTACTTGCCCCATTGAAGTCAACAGGGTGCAAATTTTAAAAAGAGAATAACTCGGTGTAGGCAACACCGATTTTTGTCGTTGTTCTCTGTATTGACAGCACTCCAAATGTACAAAAAAATGAGCTCAATGTTAAAATTGACCGGAGTTCTCCTTTAAAAAAATAAAATAATTTAAAATACTTTAAATTGCACAATATGACTTTTAATCTCTCAATTGTTTTTCATAGTAGTGACACTTTTCACATCTGACAATTGTGACTTTATTTCTTCCTCTTTTAAACACAATTACCTTATTTTTTACTTTGAGGTAGAAACAGGCTTTCATCCTTAGGAGATTCACCCGGGACTAAACATTTCAAGCTTTATGAAACATCAGTTTTGTAGGCTATTTTTATTACATTCCTGTTTGTAAAACCGATCATTAGAATCATTAAAAGTTTAACTAAACGTGCGATGGCCAATACCAAAAACTAAAAGCCCCTAACGTCTAAATGTATCACTCATTAGGACTTTGTGTGTGCGGACATCTGCTTCTATAAGCCCTTCTTGTGTATATTGTCAGGACCTGTAAACGGTTGTAAACCATTTGTCAACTGTTCAACATATTTTCTAGAGCTTCATGTCAAGAAAAATGATTTATGAGACGCAGCGGATTATAATCACTCGAGGCTGGGAGTGCCACGTCTTCTGCCGTTAAATGTTAGCGTCGAGGTTGAGGCAACACTACTAGACGCAACGATCCGGTGGAGCACATTAAGGTCATTATCTAAGCACTTGGCCTTGTGCTGCTGAATTGTGTTTCCTGACAGAATATTGCTCTGTAATGAATATGTTCAACTGTGTTAGTGTTTTCTTAATCTTTATTAGAGAGGTTTGCTGTATAACATTCTTTGAGTATATCCATTTGTCTCCCTCTTGGCCGGTGTCTTGGCGGAGTTAGATTGCAATTGTCTGAACATCTGCAGCTCATTCTTCTTGCTTTTTTTTTTTAAGTGAAATGTGTCACATGGGATTACTTTCACCCCCAAGAGATACATCTATTTTCAGTTTAAGTCGACCTATTACAAAACGATGCTAGTGTTGTCTAAAACGCATGAGGTTACATAGCTCTTAGTGTTTGTACGTACACACAGTTCACAGTTTTACCTGTAGCTATCTCTGAAATCGTCGTGAATTAAATGTGAATTATTATTTATTTTTATTTTTTTAGTGTGTCTCTAAGGCTATATCAGACTATTTTTGATTAGCTTTCCCATCACTTTAGATTGCTTTCATAATATATGTTTTGCTCTGGGCATTTTGCATTGCTTTTCTGTTGTTTTCTTATGGTCACAAAATGATCCTAGGATAACAGACTGAGCCCCGTCCGTGCCCTCTGAGAGACCCTCTGCTGTGTTCACAGAAGTGCCCTGTCACAGACCCTGCATGGAAAATCTGATGCACTTCGTTAACTGTGTTTGTAATGATGGTCTGGCATGATGCATTGGCCAGCATGTATTTTCCTCTAAATTTTTTTATTTTAAGGATATTACTCATATAAAAATCCCTCTTCTTATTATATATTTTCGTCTTGTTGTTAGTATAATTTAATTATTTTATTGCTAAAAATAATAGCAATTGGTAAGCAATTGGTATTTTGGTAAGATTGAGTGTTATTTTAATAGTATTGATTTACAGATTTAGTGTTTTTATGTAGGATCGTATATGCTGCAAACAGTGTGCTTCATGTGATAGGATACAAATGAAATATTTTATATTAGTTTGAAATAAAATACAATTCACATAGTTACACATTACTACATGTACTTAATATAGTAAAAACAGTAAATTATAACAGTAAACTAACCTAAACCAAACCCTAACCGAAACTCTACATGTACTTACATACTGTGTACATACTCAGTACTTATTTGAGTAAGTACAATGTAAGTTTGTCACTTTAAAATAAAGTAAAAAAAAATTATTGAAAGAAATTAATATTTGTATTCCGCACGGAATCATTTTACTTCTAATTCCCTTTCAAATAAATGTTGTTCTTTTGAACTTTAAATTCATCAATCTTGAAAAAAAGTGTATGGTTCTTATAAAATATTAAAGCAGCACAACTGTTTTCAACATTGATAATAATAAGAATGTTTCTTGAACGCCAAATTATACAGCATATTAGAATGGTTTCTGAAGGATCATGTGACACTGAAGACTGGAGTATTGATGCTGAAAATTCAGCTTTGCCATCACAGGCATAAATCACATTTTAAAATATATAAATAAAAAAATAGACAACATTTGTTTTAAAGTGTAATATCTCACAATATTACTGTTTTTACTGTATTTTTGATCAAATAAATGCAGTCTTGGGCAAAAAATTACTGACTTTTTATGCTGAACTAAATGAGTATGAAAGTAAATGTTAGACTTTTAATCAAGTAGAAACGTATAGTAACAATTGCATATTTTTACAGTGGAGACAGCTAATGCTATTGCACTAACAGGTAATTAATAAGGCTGAATTATATAATCAACACAGTATGTGTTTACACTAACAATAATAAGGGTAATAGTTTTTTGTTATCAGAACAGAAGCACTCTTTTCTGTAATATGAACGTATATTAAAGTCACCACCAGTTTGCTTTTGAGCAGGAAAATGTATGTGGAAATATCTGTGTAATGCGCCTTCAAATGTCTATGACTTAATTCTGGCTAACCCCCATGCATGTTTTAAAATGTCAGTCTAAATCAGAGACAAACCAAGCTTATTTTTAATCTTGACCATAAATGTTCAGTGGAAAGCTGAGATCACGGCACTGCCTCTCTCTCTCTCTCTCTCTCTCTCTGTGTGTGCACCCTATTGTGCCTCAGAAATCTTTATACAATCTCTGCGGCTCTTACCGGTATGGATGTGCTCCACATTTGATGTGCACAATTAGGAAAAGGCAGCATGTACAGAAACGGTGATTAAACAATCGAGGACACATCCTCTGCCCGCAGTGTCTACGCACGAGTATGTGACCTGCTGGATGACCCTGTAATTAACCGCCTCACCAGATCGGTAACGTCTCCCGTTGTGCTGCTGTGAGACTTCAATCTCAAAGTGAAGCACCAAGAAGGGTCTTTTTTTTTTAACTCAAATGCATGTTCACTTGTGGTTAACTGTGCTTTTAATCTCGCTGCAGCTCTCAAATGTTCAACTTTTAGTGCTAACCATTTTATTTGTATGGCAACAGCTGCTGTCCTCCAAATCTCCTGCGGTATGTTCATGTATGTCTGGGCCCCTGGGTGTTCATTGACGTCATGTGACGTTGCGGCTCTCTTAAATGTCTTTTCTTTCTTTCTTGTTGATTAGAAACAATGGAGAGAGGAACAGGATGAACAGCCTTCTGGCTGCGTCCCGGTGGACTGGTTATTCAACTATGAGACTAAACGACTTCATGAGATTCATATGAACTCGTTGCTCTGCCTCTGTTCTTCTTTCTTTATATTAAATGCTGCATTAAATCATATAAACAAACATGCCTCTATGTTGAGCCGGCGTTTCTTGCTTTCCGTAAGATGTTTTGACTGTATATTAGTGATTGTGCTGCATTGGGCTAGTGTGTGGACCCGGGTGGGACATGCAGGCTGGGCTGGTAATGTGCCCAGATTAGGACTGACGTAGCACTACTGTCCCGTGACGCATGCTGGGTGTCAAGTGTTTAGATTCTGACAGTCAACATGCACCGTGTCATCCGACTGCAGAGGATTTAGTAACGGCTCTTTTACTCCTCAGACTGGAGGTGCTCTTCAAAGATTCTGCTCGAAGACTTTGTAGCGAGTTGGTATCCACTTAGAATCAATTTCAACCGGTTCCTGAAGGCAATGATAAGCTGAGTTGAAGCCAGGGGTGTAAAATGATACTGTGTCAGACTTTTAGTCAAGCCAAAAACATACTTCAGTAAAAATTGGAAAGTTCCCACATTGTACTACGTATCGAAAGTAAAAATGTTTTCTTAGATTTTGAAATTGACTGATTACAGTAGCACTAATGCTTTGTTTATGTAACGCTCTAGAATATGCTAAATTTAACACCCTGAAACCTTTACAGAAATTATTAAAGGGACAGTTCAACCAAAAATGAAAATTCTGTCATTTAACTTGATGTCGTTCCAAACCCATAAGACTTACGTTCATCTTCAGAACACAAATTAAAGGTCCCGTTCTTCGTGATCCCATGTTTCGAACTTTAGTTAGTGTGTAATGTTGTTGTTAGAGTATAAATAATATCTGTAAAATTATAAAGCTCAAAGTTCAATGCCAAGCGAGATATTTTATTTAACAGAAGTTGACTACATCGAACGGCCCGTTTGGAATACATCCCTCTACTTCTTTCTTTAATGACGTCAGTAGAGCAGTTTTTTTGACTAACCTCCGCCCACAGGAATGCTCCTTCAACTCTACCGAAAGTTGTTTATGTACTTGCGCACTTCTTATAACTTACTCAGATCTTACGGTGATTTTCTGAAGTAAAACTGACGCTTCATCTTTTGTGTGATGTACAATAAACTTTATTAAACTCATCAGTATATGTTTGATCATCATTCAGACAGCAGACTTGTAGGCTATTAATAAATAATGGATACATACAAGCAGATGACAAATACGTTATAATAACCGTAATTAAACTACTAAACTATACCTGTTCCATCTCTATACAGCACTCTGACTCTGTAGGCATTATTGCCGAAAAACGAATCCATACGAATTGAGCGGTTTAGTCCAAATTTAACGATATATTATCGATATCTTAATGAACTTTTTGAAGCGTCAAAGTGGTGGTTGCGTAGCTGTCAATGGAGGGACAGAAAGCTCTCAGATTTTATCAAAAAGATCTTCATTTGTGTTCCGAAGATGAACAAAAGTTTGGAACGACATGTGGGTCCGTGATTAATGACAGAATTTAAACTTTTGGGTGAACGAACCCTTTAAACTTTAAATTCAACTGTAATGGAGTTTATAATGACAGCTGTTTATGTTTACTGACTGAACAATGATATACTTGTATTCAATTCATCATAGTTTTTTATCTCTATAGCTTTTTACTTACATTTTGTCTTTATTAATAATAATGATATTAATAAATATTATTATAATTATATACCATAAGAACAGAGTGTAAGTATATGCTCATTAAGACAAATGGTGACTATAACCAACTCAGCTCATACGCTTGTACTCTGTACTTGCTATATACTGTCATCATGTCTTGACTGAAAAGGGCATACATGCTTATTCTTTCTTGAGCCACAGGAGGCATCCTATTCCCAGAAAAACAGCCAGGAAAATTGTGTATTTTCCACAGCACTGCAAGCACAAAGACTGGTCACAAGGACCAGTTCATCTTTAACCATCTGATGTAGCGGGCAATTGTCATTACAGTGCACTGAACACTGATGGTTCACTCAGAAATTAAAATGATTGTTCAGAAAAGTATCTGTTCTTTTCACAACAGGTTCATAATATTGTGGCCAACAGAACTCGAAACAATGCGAATTGCCAGTGAACTTGATTTTTATTTTTGCACAGTTATCTGAATTTTGGAATAAACAAAACTGTGATACTAAACATATATCTTATGTACTTAAATTTAGATAACTACATTTAAATATAGCTATTTAAAGCTAACAGAGAACTTGGCAAACTGAGGATCAGTGTTTCCCTTCATTTCTCATGCTCACCTGTGAGATAAATTCAGATTTTCCATCAGTATGTGGAAATGTTTATTTTCATTTAAGTTCAATGCACTGGTATAATATTGCATTAATAATAATAATAATAATAATCAGAGAAATCAAACATTTGAATTTTGGTGGTGTTTTACCACAAACTGTGATTAATGTACTGAATTAATAGGCTGATATGCCTATATGCACAATGCACTGATGCAATTCCCACATGCAGTATAAATAACAGCATTAATAACAGACTGCTTCACTGAATGATGAAATTCCCACATTCCCTTTGATGGAGGATGTCTTAAAATGGCAACATGGAAATGTGTGGGTGGATAGATGTGTGAGCCAAAAATAGCACAGTAGAAATCTCTATAAATATTCATGAATGGGGGGAAGAATCTGAGGCTACCTGCAGCTCTAAATATAGCGCTTCTGCTCGGATCCCTCGCACAGGGATGGGCTATTTATAGTAGCACTGCAGAACAGAAGTGCCTCGCTCTGAGTGTGCACAGGGACCCATAGGAGAACAGCAGTAAAGATGAGGGACGGAAGCAGAAACGAAGTGGAAGCGACAGCCTCTGCCCCAAGCACAGGTATTTCTAGAGCTGGATGCGGTGTCCCCTCACGCCAGAGCGTACAGTAGAGTGACTTAAAGAGATGTGCTATTATTGTGTATGTGTGTTTTGGTCCATGACGAAGAGTGCTGCTCTCCCTCTCTCTCTCTGTCTATATGTTTCTCGCTCCTGAATGTGGGCACATGAATAGGGTGTACCGGGTTGATTATATAATATGTAAGAGACATCCGTCTTGTCCTCATGCAACATCTGTATTTGGAGGTCTTTGAAAACCCCTGTTGTAGATGACCACATAAACATTACACAACTTTGAAAGCGCCATCACTATCAGATATATTTAATTCGCTCACATGTTAAAGATACAGACTGCACGTATTAAAAAAAAGCTGAATATACTGTATTGTGCATTTGGTCATAATTGAACTTAATCAACATAAATTGCAGTATTATGTGTTGGAACTAGAACAACAGAGACTATAAATAGATCTCCAAAGTGGTGTTGTCTCCTTTATCCGTTTATTGTTATTTATTTAGAAAATGCCTTTCCTTCTCTCTCAAATATAGAAAAAAAATGTGGCCATTGACTTGCGAGAATACCTTCATTAGCAACGGATCGTTCGTAAACAGACAATGCATCAGAGGCAAGGACCATTGATTAATGAAATGACCTTATATGGTTCATGTCAATTTTGTGCTAGTTTGATTGGGAATTGGCTTCACCTGAGGAGGTTATTTTTAGGCCTCTCATGCTTCCACGTCAATGAGCCGAGGCTATTTTTAGCTTCGCATTCCTGCTTCACATTGACCTTGAAGAACACAGCCCATTCAGAGCTTCGCTGCCTCTTGTGTTTCAGGAGGTCTTACCCAATCCACAAAACCTGAATATGTCTGAGACGGACAGATTTACTGCACTCAGACTGTGGCTTAGAGGAGGAAGAAATCTCAAATGCATTTCTCTCGTTCACTGTCACCATAACCGACGTACTAGATCTCTGTCTGTGGAATGAGGTCGAATGCTGTAGTTGACATTCTTCCAGTGTTGCTGTATACAGCGGTGTTTAAGAATTATAAAGCGGACGGAGTTCACATTGAAAATACTGGATTAAAAGCCTAGAATTAGAATAGACACTTTTAGGATTTTTAAAAAATGCTTATGATGTAAAATAATAGAAAGATAATAAAAGATTCTGCCTTTTTTCTGGGTCACTACTCAATATGACATTGATCATGTGACTCTTTACACAATTGGTCAGAATCGTTTTTGCTTTCATTGAAGCACAAGATATTCTTTGGATTGTCTCAATTCATATTATTGAGACTGAATTGAGTAATACATTTTGTAAATAATATTTTGTAGTATATATACTACAAAAGTAATATATTTTGAAAATATCTACCATTTATCAGTTATCGGCCATAACAAAGATATTACTTTTAGCTTATCTATAGTAGCCAAATTTTCAATATTGGTGTACTCCTATTGGATAACATGATTGGTAAGTTTTACACAAACTTGTGATATATTACAATTATATAATGTATAAAACTGTATTCACTAGTGGTCTCAGACTTTCTTGAGTGATGTAGTGTCAGAGGTGCTGGCTTGATATTAGTGAGGTATTGAAAAGTATCCTTGTGTTTGTCATGGAGTCATGGAGATCACAGAGACTGTGATATCATTTTTATCTCTGTCATATTAACCCGCAAGGCTAGCTTACATCTGGATTGATGTAGGAAGTGTCTCACTTCACATTTGTGTGTAACCATTTTTATCAATGTCTCAGTTACCGTCTATACTATTTTGCCATTTGCACAGGGTGTGTGTTGAGCCTATGGCGTCATTGGGTACAATTTATCTGAAAGGAGTGTAAAAATGGCAAATTAAAAGTTAAAACATCATCCCAGGTAAATTGTTCATCTTTCTTTCTGTTTCTCTTTCCTCAGTTTTGATGTTGAAAATGGGTTGTCGGTGGGCCGCAGTCCTCTGGAGTCCCAGGCCAGTCCAGGCTCCAGCCGTGTGCTGCCGGCCAATTTCCCTCACAGTCAGCGGCGGGAGTCATTCCTGTATCGCTCGGATTCCGACTTCGACCTTTCACCCAAGGCCATGTCCCGAAACTCATCCACGGCCAGTGAGCTGTGAGTATCATTCGTCTCATTCATGATCCCCTAATATACTGAAGCTCAAGAAATGTCTGGACCCTCCGATGCATCAAGAAATCTCATATCTCATACTAAATGCATTTATGATGGCTTCTCTGAGTAGAAAAAGTCACATCATTTTTTAATTTTTTTTTTTTTTTTTTAAACCATTTTTTTTTTAAGGAATTAATATTTTAAATTGATCAAAAGATTTCTATTTCAAATTAATGGTGTTCTTTTGAACTTTCTATTCATCAAAGAGTCTTGACAAAAAATTTCACAATTTCAAAACATTAGGCAGCACAACTCTGATAATAATGAGAAATGCTTCTTGAGCAGCATTTCTGAAGGATCATGTGACACTGACGACTGGAGTAATAATGCTGAATATTCAGCTTTGCCATCACAGGAATAAATTATATTTTAAAATATATTAAAACAGAAAACATTTACTTGAAATTGTATGAATATTTCACAGTATTACTGTTCTTACTGTATTTTTGATCAAATAAAAGCAACCTCGCTGAGCACAAGAGACTGCTTTCAAAAACAAAAATCTTACCGACCCCAAACTTTTTAAGTTTCCAATCTCAGTTTTCATGATTCACTGCAAGCTTCACGTGTTACAAACTGCACAAGTGTGTACTTCAGCTATAGTGTTTTGTGGCTGGAAGAGTTCTGTTAATTAGGACTGTAAACGTTGCCTCATAACAGATGTGGCTTACTCCAGCTGGTTGATTATGTCTGAAACACAGTTCTCCCAAGACACACCATTTTAATAGTGTATTACATCAAATCATATTGCTTAGCCATTTTGGAAAATCCAAGGCACTGGTTAAAAACTCCTTATTTTTACCACTTCCAGCTGTTCTTTCCATCTGAGCACGCTTGCATGTCAGCTCTGGTTTGCTGGGATTTCACAAAGTCGGAAAAAGGGCGCCACATTCTTGGTTTTTTTTTTCTGCAGTTTATTTTTCCACTTTGCGTCAAAGCCAGTCGCCCAAATCGAAACACCTTAAGACTGGTTCACACCGCCCCAACAAAACACCATCAGGGTGAACACAACCCGCTCCAACTGCCGGTGTTTGTTAGGGCGATGTGAACTAGTGTGCTTGCTTAATCCCAGGTCACCAACTCTTGTTGTCTTTTCAAAGGGAAGAGAGTTTGAAGCACTGGGAAGTCAACTGGCTCAATCGGTGAGGAGAGAAAAATATTAACTTGAAAGGGCTGTCCCGCATTTCTCCATTACAGGATCCAGGCCGGTTCTCTCCCCTAGCGTCTAAGACCAGTCAAACCTCAGAGCTTCCCCTCTGTCCTCTTTACCACCATGAGCGATCGGCATGCCACCATAGAAGCTTTGGAATATGTGAATAAAGGCGCAACTCCCAGTGTGTTCCCTAGTTCGGCTTCTCTCCTGCTGCTCCTCAAATACACATGCATGACACACCCTGTCCGACCACGCTGAACCCATCTATGTTCTTATTACGTATTTCCATAAGCTTTTAATGTAGGATTTCTAATATCCCATTGGAGAGTCTGAGGTACCCTCCTTATGCTGAGCTGTTTTACCACCCTCTTGCTCTTCTAAATGATGGTGTGCTGTAACCTGAAGCCGACCACATCCTTAATTCTCCGCAGTTAAACTCTTAGTCATTCTTTTTCACTGATCCTTAAGTAATTTTATTTGCCTCCTTTTATTATTGGGAGATTAAAGAGCTGTCTTTTCCAGTATGTCATTTTTTGAGTTTGATTTGTGATTTGTTCATGTATTTTTCTCTTACAGACATGGAGAAGACATGATAGTTACACCATTTGCACAGGTTAGTAGTAGAGTGGGTCATGAAAATGAAAAGCTTGCATAGTCTGACATTAATAGGCAATTAGAGACTTTGCGTCATGTGGTTTCAGATGACCACTCTTGTAAGGAGCATGGCAGTTTGACTCTACACCCCCTATATTTTAAAGACAGATTAATCTCCTAATATTCAGCAGTGACTTTTTTGTGTAAGTGGAGTGTGCTGCCTTTGGCATTGGCGGGAACAGCCCTTCCGCTCTTATGCAGCTTGTTTTTGGGATTTGCGTCACCACTGTACTCAGTTTACAAAACAGGCAAGGAATCCAATACCGCATTTGTCGATATGGATGCTGACAGATGAGAAATCTGCATGGCTTTGGAAATCAGATACCCTTCATGTCCTTTTGAAACTCCAAAAGAGCTGCAGAATTTAGGACAAACCAGGCTTTTTAAGCAAATCTTTCATTTACTAGGTCACCTCTCTATGTAACATTTATTCTCTCACTCCAAACATTCTTTAAAAAGTGTTGAAAGTATCTTGTGCCGATTTGCTTATTGATTTTGGTGGACAATAATAATTAAATTATAAATACTGATAACTGATTTATTGTTTTATTTTTGCAATGCTAAAATATGAAGCTGTAAGTAAGTTGGAGTAACTAAAAAAAGAGAGAAAGTACTAAGGATGTGTTTTTGACATGGACCCACATTATTGTTTTTCTCATAGGTCCTTGCCAGCTTGAGGACAGTGCGGAGCAACTTTGCCGTTTTGACCCATCAGCAAGACCGTGTCCCGAGCAAGTAAGCCCTAATAGAGTCCTAGTAAACTGTGTAATCCTTGTTCAAATTCTTAAGTCATACTTGATCTTATAAATCTATACAGGAGGTCCACTGGAAACTACCCACCATCCATGTGCAAGACAAGCTTACCAGGTTAGACAACAAACTCTTGTAGAACGGCAAAACAGTGCATTTCTTTGTATTGCATATGATGATGAACTTATTTCAGTAGCCATGAATATATGAACTGTATTTTGCAGAGGAGCCGTTTCAGAAGCTGGCAGTGGAGACTCTGGATGAGCTGGACTGGTGTCTCGAACAGCTTGAGACTCTCAAGACACGCCACTCAGTCAGTGAGATGGCATCCAACAAGGTAGATCTACTAAAATAAAAGAGGATTCATTTCTGACAGGCCCATCCCCACTGTCACCCAGGGACACCCCACTAATAACAGTCGAACACAATTCATCAGCACTTGCTGAAAACAGCAGCCGAATACTTAACATGCCTCCGTATGAATTACACATCGGAACGGGATTCATGCATGGCCTGAATCTCTCCCCTCCCCCGACCACATCGTGTGCTGAAAAATGAGAATGAGAGTGATGTCACGAATGAATCTGATCCCCCCACCCTCTCTATCTCCCCCCATTCCTGCTGGGGATTTCATAGCCTGTGTGACGCATGATTGGCCCACCCACGTGCACGCGGATGCATACTCTCACACACATGCGCACGTATGAACACGTTTGTGTGTTTTCACTCTCACTGACATCACCAATGTTTCTAATACCCGTTCAGCAGTCACCCTGCTCTGGCTGAGGTGTAAAATATACTGTATCTATAAAACTGAGCGTGCAAAAACCATTCAAAGTATTTAGATTTAAATAAAAGTACTGAATTTTATAGATAATTAATATAATACTTTTTGTCATCAAAATTGGCAGTGCCATATTTTGATATTAGATCGGGTAAGAATGGCAAGTCATGGGGCGAGCTAAACTGCTACATATTTAGAGATGTATTTTTAAATTATTTTTTTTTGTTATAAAGTTTTCACTCATGTAAAATAAATACTCTTTTAATAATCAAATATTCCGTGTACACTTATGCACTTCGTTTTGATGAGTTAATGTAATCATAAATAATGAGGATGAATGAAATTGTACATTAACATTTAAAAGTTTTGGTTCAGTAAGATTTTTTATTTTTATTTTTGGAAAGTCTCTTATGCTCACCATGTCTGCATTTATCTGATCAAAAAATATATATTGTGAAATATTATTACAAATTAAAATAGCTGTTTTTTATTTTAAGATCTTTTCAAATTTCCTGTAAAATTGTATTCCTGTGATGGCAAAGCTGAATTTTCAGCATCATTACTCCAGTCTTTAGTATCACATGATCCTTCAGAAATCATTCTAACATGCTGATTTATTGCTCAAGAAACCTTTAGTATTATTAATATAATCAATGTTGAAATCAGATGTGCTGCTTAATATTTTTGTGGAAACCTTTTTTGCAGGATTTTTGATGAATAGAAAGTCACATTTGAACAATTTAATGCATAAATCTTAATGACCCCAAACATTTGAACATCTAAATCAATATACAATATAAATAATAACTGCATGAGTTATAAATATTAATAAAACAGCAGCAACATGGCAATAGATGCAAAGCATGAAGAGGCTTCTAAAGCTTTTCGACTTCAAACCAAGTGCACATGGTGCAGCCCCAGCCCCCTGTATCCACCCCATCCAGCCCCTGCATGTGCTGTGGAGCCGAGAGCCAATCAGAAGCCTCCCCCTGACCCAGTCTCTGTTGCCAAACTCATCTGATTGGCTGGCGAGTGGCAGCGAGTAGGGAGAGAGGGGGCTGCTGGGAGGAGCCTGATCTCTGTGTTTACACATGAATCAGGCAGAGTAGGAGAGCAGAGCATGCGGCAGCGATGCAAACTTGCTCCGGTCAGCGGCACGCGCTCTCAGCCCGCCACAGGTGCAGCCCATGGCAGCTGGAGCTCCCGGTGCTGGGCTGAGCTCTGTGGTGCCGCCACATCATGAGCTGTGGACCGTTAGACTGCTATGGAACCGGGGAGCTCGGGCAATCTGGACCGGAGCACAGAGCGTGTCTGCAGCATGTGCACCGGCCGCAGGGAGCTTCTGTTTTGTTCAAGCTTCATTTGGTGCTGAAATGCCAGACGTCAGTTACTTGCTCTCTTTGTCGTGGATGTATGTTCAGGTAAGGCTCGTGTTGTGATTCTGCACATTCAGCTGTGCACTTTCATTTGGCAGCATCATACTGGGAACAAGCTCTGAAGTTGAGAGGGATGCTCTTGTTGACACTCTATAAATTACAGATGGTGCAGAGTGTTGGTGTGAGGATGTCAGTCTCCTACAGTACTACTGTACATTTGCTGCCTCAGTCGGAAGTGTTTCATTCTGAAACCTTGTGTATGATTACATAATAGCACTACACAGATGAAAGGCACTCCTCCTGCTTGGTCCAGCCCCTAATCGTGGATGCCTGTTGCAGCTGAATGAAGGGCTGTTACCACTCTGAATGCAGCTATATTTAGATCTGAGCATCTAAGTCATGTGATGTTTCACCCCTTAACATTTCTTAATTAAACATGTTGCACATATTTGTAGTTTTGATCTCAAAAGATTCGGTTGGGCTTTGTATGGAAATATCAAAATGAATTGTATGGATTTATTAAAATGAAATACAAGTTGGAGATGCTGATTCTCAAAGTGTACGTGTTTTCTTGTTCTACAGTTCAAAAGGATGCTGAATCGAGAGCTTACCCAGTTGTCAGAGACGAGCAAATCAGGAAACCAGGTCTCAGAGTTCATCTCAAGCACCTTCTTAGGTAAAATCGACTAGTGAAAATCCTTTTTCTTATTTAATACAAATGTTTTTCATTTTATACTATTGGCAAAGCACAAAAATATTATGAATTGTGGAAAAAAATCTTATAAGTATCTAAGATTTTTTTCCCACAATTCATAATATTTTTGTGTTTGCCATATATATATATATATATTTACATATACATTTTTAGCTTTCATTTATTTTTTTATTAATTTTCTATTTTTTTGTTTAACTTTTCTATGTAATATTTATCTTATTTTATTTCAGCTTTATTACGATTAACAAAGACATTTTAATAGTTTTAGTTAACAGTAACAACACTGCTTTAAAAACAACATTCACTCAAGCTGAGATGGACTCCTCAAATCCATGTTATCCAGCATGATTTAAGAATGTCGCGAATGAGAATTTGAGCATGAAGAACATTTTGTGCATCAATGGAAGCAGAAAATGCTGACCTAAAATGGCCAATGTCACAAATTTGCTTCAGATTTGGTTAGTGCCTCAAAATCATTTTACATCATAAGGTTTCTTTGTTTTAAATCTTCAAACTTTCCATTTATTTCCTGGTTTAAATTCTATTTTTTCACAGGTTTTCAGTGCTCATTTAATGAGCTGTGTCATTGTGTGTAGTTATATATAAAATGAATCTGTGTTGCAGAGAAGCAACATGATATGGAGATTATGTCCCCATCAACCAAGGAGAAGGAGAAGAAAAAGCGGCTCATGTCTCAGATCAGTGGAGTGAAGAAACCCACACACAGCTCCAGTGTCGCAGCTTCCAGCATCCCACGCTTTGGCATCAGCACTGACCAGGAAGATCTGCTGGCCAAGGTGAGCTCTCACGCCCAGTAAAACACCCTATCAGCAACTAAAATCACCACAGTTAACATGGAGTTTATCTGCAGTAATTAGAACAAAGTCCAATACTTTTTTAACTGCATCCAACTCCCTTTTGCAGGAGTTAGAAGACTTTGACAAATGGGGTGTGGATATTTTCAAGATATCCAAGTATTCTGGCAACCGACCGCTAACAGTAGCGATGTACACAACATTTCAGGTACAAAATGGGGAACAGAAAACTTCTTGTGTAGTTTTGTTCAAACCATGACAATAACAAGTGTCCTGAACCTGTAATCCACAGGAAAGAGAACTGTTGAAATCCTTTAAAATTCCTGTAGACACATTCATTACCTACATGATGGCATTGGAGGAGAACTATCACTCAGATGTTGCATACCATAACAGCATCCATGCAGCTGACGTGGTCCAGTCCACCAATGTCCTGCTGTCCACCCCTGCCCTGGAGGTTTGTCTCAATCAACTCCCTTTTCATCATCTGCTCATTAGTCTCTGAAGCCAGGCTTTTCATTCGCGGAATTCTGTTTTGCTAGGCTGTATTCACCGACCTTGAGATCTTGGCCGCAATGTTTGCTAGTGCAATACATGACGTGGACCACCCTGGAGTGTCCAACCAGTTCCTCATCAACACAAGTGAGTGGCTACGCCAGAGCAACAGCATCTTGTCATTGTGGTTGCACACTGTGTTGTTTACTAAGAGCCTAATACTTTTCTTCAGACTCAGAGTTGGCTCTTATGTACAACGATTCCTCTGTTCTGGAGAACCACCACCTGGCTGTTGGCTTCAAACTGCTGCAGGAAGAAAACTGTGACATTTTCCAGAACCTGACCAAGAAACAGAGGCAGTCTCTACGCAAAATGGTCATTGACATGGTGAGGAAATGGAGGCAATGACAAATCTGTGAGGCTATGATGAAGAGGTCCATGCCTGAGAACTACAATCAACACGTGGTTTTATTTATTTGTCGTGTATTTAACTCCTTACAGGTACTAGCCACTGATATGTCAAAGCATATGAACCTGTTAGCGGATCTCAAGACCATGGTAGAGACCAAGAAGGTGACAAGTCTGGGTGTGCTATTGTTAGACAACTATTCTGATCGCATACAGGTATACTTTCAGCTTTCGTGGCACAAAGCCATTTTATACTGATACAAATTAAAAGTCCATAATTAAAAATGTATGGTTAATCAAATGCTTAGGTTCTTCAGAACATGGTGCATTGCGCTGACCTGAGCAACCCAACGAAGCCCCTGGAGCTGTACCGTCAGTGGACCGATCGCATCATGGTGGAGTTTTTTACTCAGGGGGACCGAGAGAGAGACAAGGGCATGGAGATCAGCCCCATGTGTGATAAGCACAATGCTTCCATTGAGAAATCACAGGTGAGTGAGGGGAAAATGATAGGCCACAAACAGTCTTTGAAGACTTCGGGCCTCATTTTGTTATTTAGATTCATCTATAGCTTTTTTTAAATTATAATATAATATAATAATATAAAATATAAATATATTATATTGTAATAATAAAATATATGTAGTAATAGAAATCTGTGTTGTTAAAAATCATTTATGTCAATTGAAATAAAATAAAATGTAAGATGAAAAACCTAACATTAAAAACCAAAACGACAATTACAAATGCTGCTTTGGCAACTAATTAAAATAAAATAAGTTGTTATTTATCTAAACTGATGTACAATTAATTAAAGCTAAACAGAAATCTAAAACAAAACAAATATTAAACAAATGTACATAAAAAACTTAACTTAAACTTAAAAATATAAAATGTAAATTAAAAGTTTTTAAAAATATTAATGCATACTATAATAATACTAAAATAACACTGATTCCCGATCAGCACTCTGGAGGACCATAATAAAAATAGTATATAAAGTGTGTATATGTATATTTGTGTGTGTGTGTGTGTGTGTGTGTGTGTGTGTGTGTGTGTGTGTGTGTGTGTGTGTGTGTGTGTGTGTGTGTGTGTGTACACACAGATAGATTAATATTATATAAAGCTAAAAATAGATATTATGAAATTTGATATATCCATATATGTTATCCATCTATATATATAAATATACAGCTCTGAAAAAAGACCACTGCAAAAAATCAGTTTCTTTGGTTTTACTATTTATAGGTATGTGTTTGGGTAAAATTGAAAAAAAAAAATTATATATATATATATTATATAACCTACTGACAACATTTTTCCCAAATTCCAAATAGAAATATTGTCATTTAGAGCATTTATTTGCAGAAACCGACAACTGGTCAAAATAACAAAAAAGATGCAATGTTTTCAGACACTGTAATTTTACCACAGGACGTCTGTAATATTAATGGCCAATTTGCACGGTAGTAAAACTAGCAGAAGTGGAAAGGGTAACTTGATTTGCGCATCACCGCCACCTTCCTGGTGTCGTTTTCTGCAAATAAATGCTCTAAATGACTATATTTTTGTTTGGAATTTGGGAGAAATGTTGTCAGTAATTTATAGAATAAAACAAAAATGTTAATTTTACCCAAACACATACCTATAAATAGTAAAACCAGAGAAAGTGATAATTTTGCAGTGGTATCTTAATTCTTTTCCAGAGCTGTACATTAGGGATACTAATTAACATGAGTACCAACACTTGTATACGATTATTAGTGAAAATCCACTTTTTGTAGAATCATATTGACTGTGTATGCTTCATCCATCAGGTGGGCTTTATCGACTACATCGTGCACCCACTGTGGGAGACCTGGGCGGATCTGGTTCACCCTGATGCCCAGGAGATTCTCGACACGCTGGAGGACAATCGTGAGTGGTACCAGAGCATGATCCCTCACAGTCCCACTTCCACCCCTGAGGAAAAGGGCGGTGTGGTTGGGATGGGAGCGATGGGTGGAGGCATCGCCTCAGCGGGGGAGAAATTCCAATTCGAACTGACCTTAGAAGAGGAAGGGGAGTCTGACGTTGAAAGTCCGGTGGACGAAGAATTCACCACCATTGCACAGGATTCCTCCTGGACAGATCCAGAAAGCAAACATCCGTCTTCAGCTCCCCGCACACATCACACCAACCTGACCGCCCGCTCCCCTGGCTGCAGGACAATGTCTTTTAAGATTGGTGAGCCACCAGACAGTGAAGATGAAGATAGAGAACTTGACCAAGAAGGGAAAAGCGTATCGTGCCTGCGCCTGGGAACATAACACTAGTGCACTTTTTCGTTTAGTTTTCGTTTTCTTTCGAACCTCTTCTTCACCACCTCCCTATCCCTCTCCATCCCGTTCTTAGCTTCCTCGGGCAGAGGCGACGCAGTGCAGGAGAGCAAAGGATAGGTAGGAAAGCTTCCATGGGACGTTTTTTTTACACAGTAGTCACCTTGCACTGGAGAGAGCTCCTACTCTACAGACTGTCAAACCATGAAGCTTTCTTAAAACGTTTTCAACAGTTTCATGACTTTGGGATGCTGGAAACTGCCTGTGTTATATGGACTCAAAAGTCTTCCTGTGACATCCCAGGTTTAAAGTTAACAAACAAGTGGACCTTTGAGAGCCGCCCGAACATATTGATTGATAAACAGGACACTTTTTATGTGAGACTTATGTGCACTAAAATGTTTTTTAAAAGATACACTGTTGACTTAAAGCTGGTCTATTCTTAGCTGAACAAAAACAACCTAACCTTAACACAACAGAACATCTCAGGATTCAAAGAAACGATTGCTTTCATGTAGCAAACAGCTTGAGGGTACCCACATAGTGACCGCCGTCTTCCTTGGATCGCTAAAAAAATCTGTAGACTGAAGTCGAGCCATGATTGTGATCTTTTGTATTTGTATGTGACGCCACCTAGTGCTTAATAGTGGAACTGGAGCCACATTTATAGGATTTACCACTCCAGCTGAACACCATGGCTTTGTATTGTTGTTCCTTTGCACAGATGATACTCATTTGACTATTATAATTTTAACTTAAAACCCTTCTCACATTTATTTGTAGTATTGCTGCTTTAATTTATGACATTCACATGGTTTACATATGCTTCTCGTTTATTTTTCTATTCTGCTTCATCCAAAGCATGAGCGTAAGCATTAATACGTTGTATGTCACTGTTTTAAATCGGCTTGCTTAGGTAGCACTTTAGAGATATCTTTGTCATTACCAAACGTTGCTCCATCATTAAGGGCTGGAGTCATTATTAGCGTACAGAAGACTATGATTGGCTGTGGTCAGCAGGGTAACCAGCATGTGTACGTACCCTGTAAGGTGGTCTCTTGAAGGCTGAGCTAGAACGGAAACCCACGTTAGCTGTGAAGGAAGTGATCGGTGTCCTTAAACCACATGTGTACTTTCTCTCTGTTTCTGTGCTGGTCACACTGAAAAATATGAGGTATATTACCATCTGTACAAATGTATGTCTAAACAGAAGTGAGCACTTTGTTCTAAAACAAGAGCTGAGCGCTGCAAGAGAAATTCAGTTGTCTAACTACACTAAAGCCAAAGTTTGTTTTCTGTGCCAGACCTTTTATGTTCTTTGGTTTTTGGCGATTGATCAGTGCTCTGCTCTTCACAGGGACATAGCCAATGACAGTACAAGTGCCAAGCAAGCATGATCCATGCTGTACTGTAATTTCCATTGTGCCACTGGCTAATTTCCATCAATGACATCTACTACTGTCAGTAACATACTGATTGGATAATTTAGTTGTCTTTCTTCTTTATTCAAAACTGTTGTTTTGTCAAGCTGACATTTTATTTAAGATTATTCATGATAAATAACAGGTTTCATAAGTCTTTCTGAAAGACTTTTTTTGTGTGTCCTTTTTATACCATGGTATGAATTTTAATATTGGAGACAGTGAATCTTTGTATGTAAACGGGGCTTTTAATTATTGGCTATATGTTCATCTTAATGTCAGTCTGTGCTTTTAACAGCAATGTTTCGTGTGGTGAAAGAAATGCTGAGTGGCCATGCAAAGTTTCGCCTGACTATACAACGCACACCTGTGTTTGGTCTCATTCTGTCGCAGATCTGACAATCCCAACAGTACTGTTTACCACTACAATGCTGTTACTAATGTTGCTGTGATTGTTTTCCTGTTCCCAATGCCAATAAACAAAGAAATATTAGTTAGCCGGACTCTTTGTGTTATATGGAAGGCAGCCCATTTTTGCCACATGATAAAAAACCCTGCTTTGGTAAATAATAATGATGACATAAAAAGTCACAATTATGAAAAAACTCAATTGTAACAAGTTGAAATTATGGAATCATAACCATAATTATGACATCAGAAAGTCAAATAATTAAGATAATTGAGAAATAATAGTCGGAATTATGACATAAAAGGTCAAAACTGTTTCTCACATAATTTCAAACTTTTGTCATAACTTCATTACTTCAACTTTGATGTATTCAACTTATATGAATTAAGACTTTTCATTGAAATGATGAACTGTGCAAAATTATTATGAAATGGGCTTCCCTGATATTAAACAAAAACGTCTAAAAAGTCTATAAAAATAACCCCTGGTTTCACAGACAAGGTTAAGCTAGTCCCAGACTAAAATGCATGTTTGAGCTGTTTTAACTGAAAGCAACTTGCACTGACATATGTCCTTAAAATATGTCAGTGCTTTTCTAAGGCACGTTTATAAAAGCTACTTAAATGTCCTAATTGAACTATGGCATAATCCTGGCTTAATCTAAACCCTGTCTGTGAAACCGGGCCTACAAATCTGAAAAGTCTTATTGCTTCTTCATGCATCCAGAAGACAGCTAAGTCGCTAAGGTGACCGAGCGAGCGTGTGATTAGCTCATCCACATGTCAATCATTGTTTAGCCCCGCCCCCAGCTGACTCCCGACGAGTGACGAAAGCACGAGCGCAGGTGCACAGGCTGGGAACTGCATCCAAACCACACCAAATAAACCTCCTCTTACGGTAAGATGGGCTTTCTTTACCAACACCATGACGCTTAATCTTGCTTTTATTTCGAAATGATCCAAGAAGTCGCATAGAAACGTTAGTAAATCAGTGGTTTTAATTTAAAAACGACGTAACCTACATTTGACATCGCTAAGTGGGGTGGCTCATAAACAGCCTCTGCTGTATAATAATCCATCGCTGCATGCTAAAACGTTTCAACTGGCTTTTGACACTCAGCACTCTGTCGCTCGCCAGCAGTTATGATGGATGCTATCTGTTTGTTTGATCGATGCGGCGTTAGTCACTCACTGACCCGAATGAAAATGGAAATCAGTCCGTGTGTTAAGCGGATAGATGCTAACCAGAGCTCTATGGACTTAACCATTATCAGCCACACAGCAGCCAGCAGACTCGCTCACACAGGCTGCCGTTTATTGTGAACGTAGCAGCACTTCTCAAACGCAACGGTTTCCTGCTCCTATCTTGTAACGTTACGCCAAGCCTGAACCATATGTTTGAATTTAGCCTTGATGTGTCTGCTCAGTTGGCCTGATTAATTACGGACTGAATAAACCTGAAATGAACATTCAGAGGTTTGTTTTTCCCTATATGGGAAGGAAACCCCTTGGTCTTCCTCTAGAAAATGGAAATATATTTTCATAATCTTCCCCTGACAACGTCGTGTGCTCAGTTCCTGACAGCCAGCTAAGCACAGGGTTTAGCCGGCACAAAACCTTTAAAATCCCTGGCTACACTGACTGCCTAGCTCAATCTAGAAGGATACAGGGATAGTGCCAGTTACACCCTTTATTCGCTTTGAATTTGAATTGTGATTCAGCAAACAGACTGAATAGGAAAACATATTTGTTTTCAATACATACACATTGCCAGGAACCGTTTCTGATGCCATTGTGCAATATTGAATCGTACAGTATATGAATAATCAACTTTGTCAGTTGTGCTATTGCTTCCATGGTAAATATCTGGAGAAGACACGAGAAGGACTTCAGTTTAGTTTATGGGAAAGACACAATATCCTGCAGACAGTTACTTGTTTCTACTTTTCAGTTGTGCAAATCAATTTTTTCTGTGTTCAATAAAAATAACCTGCTCTCATAAATGGTGTGGCTTTGTTAATCTGCTTACCATATTGTTTATTATTCAGAGAGAATATGAAATGGGTCAGTCCATCTCAAGTTGTCCAAAAAATAATGCTGTTGGTTGCTTGATCATTTTACATTTTTTCAAATGTATTTTTTTTTATTGATTGATTACCTCTATGAATTAGTATTGCAAAACCAGCTGTTTTTTTATTTATATTACTTTAACCATAGAAACTGTCTAAAATGCTGCATTTTTATTATGTTTATACATCTGTTCATTTATCAATACACATGAGTATCCCCCCCCCCAGATTTCTAATAGCCCTAGTTCTGTAACCAGTGGAATCTCAAATTCACATTTATTTAACATCACATTTATTAATTTAGCAGACGATAAAAATATCATAAAGGACTTATATCTGTGAAAAATTCAGGTTCCTTTCTGGTCCACCACCAGAGACAATTAGCCAAATTTTTTTCTTAATTGCACTTTTCTTAATTGCACTCTTCCCCATAAAAAAAAAAAAAAATTAAAAGAAGAATGCACATTATACTTAACAAGGTACCCCTTAAGAAGGATTTAGGACTGAGACTCAAAGGCTGTGTCATGTTGATTTGAATATAATACTGTTATTATGTACGGTATGACAATAAAATAGCGATTTTAAGAATGACCTTCTTTTGTTGTTGCAGATGGCCTCAGCAAATGATGCTCGATATGGACAAAAAGAGTCTACGGATCAGAACTTTGATTACATGTTTAAGATCCTGATCATTGGTAACAGCAGTGTTGGAAAAACCAGTTTCCTTTTCCGCTATGCTGACGACTCCTTCACACCCGCTTTTGTCAGCACTGTCGGCATAGACTTCAAAGTGAAGACCATCTATCGGAATGACAAGAGGATAAAGCTCCAAATATGGGTGAGGAGTTTATCCAAAGCATCCTTTAATTTTCATTTAATTTTTCTTTCTGCTTGAGTCTTAAGTTTTGATTTGAGATGCATATCATTGATTTTGGTTAAGGGGTGTTTTATTAATAGAAACCACAAGACATTTTCATTCCAACTATTGTATATTTCAGGACACTGCTGGGCAGGAAAGGTACAGGACCATCACCACTGCATACTATCGTGGCGCTATGGGTTTCATTCTTATGTATGACATCACCAACGAGGATTCCTTTAATGCCGTTCAGGACTGGTACGATAGTGCTTGTTTTGTCTGTATTTCATCAAATTTACACATTTGCAAAGATATGACTTAGTTTATGTCAAAATGCAGCCTGTCCTGAGACCATACACTATATATTTGCATCAACCTGGTGTGATGTGATATGGTTCAAGCCACTAGTAATTTATCCACAGTTTGCACACTGAACACAAAATTGCTACACATGACACGATCACAGCGAGTCCAAACATCTGTGATGTTTAAAGTTGGCATGAAATGAAAATTCACCCTGCCTATTTTCTTAATGAATGTTAATAATCTTATTGTGAACGATTCTTCCTTGTGTATATATATGTTTCTTTTTTCTTTCTTTTTTTTCAATTTTGACTTCACCTAATGTTTTGATAAAAATTTTACAAATCAGTCTTTCGGTGGAACGAAACAACTTCTATCTGGTGACGTATGGTGGGGTTCTCCAGTCATTTAGTATTTAGTCCGCTTAAACCCCGTCACTCCACAATCGACTGCAAGCTTGCATTTATCTACCTTTACATCTCAAAATCCAATGAAAAACAATGGATAGAACCATGTCCCTGTCCTACTTTTTTATTTTACTTGAATTAATTATACTTAGATGTACCTCACAATACAGAAGAAAAGATCTGGCGCTACATCCATTTTGTCGGGAATTGAATACGTGGAGCGGGATTTTGGAAAGTAAACTTCGCGCATGTACAGTAGAGGGCGCAGCCCAAACCTTTCAGCTGTTCTGCCATTCTGGATCGCTGAAGAATAGGATGCAAGGAAAAGAAAGTTCACGGTTACTTCAGCAGTGAAGTAACTTCAATAAGTAATTTTTGCTTATTGTTATGGTTGAATTGGATCATCGAAGGTCAGCAGCAAAGACATTAATAAAGTGAGATTAAATACATAAATAAATAATATGTTTAATTTAACACATTAATTATTGCCGGTGTTTGTAATATAATACTGAATCTGTTTTTGTACACATTTAGTCTAGAACTACAATAACCATCATGTTCACACAACTCTTTTGCGCATTAATCATGATTTCACTCAACATGGGGACAGAAGAGCTGTCAGTCAATAAATGGGAAAACAAAGTAACTTGCATGACTTTTTTTGAAAAATTAACTGATATTTTGTTGTAAATTTGAAAGTAATGCGTTACTTTACTAATTACTTGAAAAAAGTAATCTGATTACGTAACTTGCGTTACTTAATGCATTATAACCGAAAATGCATAGAACCAAACAACGCTAAAATATCATGGCGCTTTTCGTGGTTGCAGCTGGTTCCTATCACTTATTACTTTACCATGTCATGACTGGTACACAAGGACACAATGTCAAAAGCGTTTAGTTTATGTGCCTTTTTAAATGGAAATTATCTGGTTTTTATTATTATATATATATATATATATATATATATATATATATATATATATATATATATATATATATATATATATATATATATATATATATATATATATATTTTTTTTTAATTTTTTTTTATTTTTTTATTATTATTATTTATTTAATTACAGTTGTAATTAGGCGGTTAAAATGCTTTTTCCTAATGACCTCTCATTGTTCTTAGGTCCACCCAGATTAAGACATATTCATGGGACAATGCTCAAGTGCTGCTGGTGGGAAATAAGTGTGACATGGAAGACGAGAGAGTGGTTGCTTCAGAGAGGGGAAGACAGCTGTCCGAACAGTTAGGTGAGTTTTCCTGAACAGTGTTTTTTACACTTTTGCGTCTAACAAGATTTTTTCATATGCAGGATGTTTTCCTATAGCTCTCATTTAAATTTGAGGCTTTTGACTATCACAGGCTTTGAGTATTTTGAGGCCAGTGCCAAGGACAACATCAACGTGAAGCAGGCATTTGAGCGTCTGGTGGACATAATCTGTGACAGGATGTCAGAGAACGTGGATTCGGCGGATCCGTCCGTCATCGGAAACAAGCAGGGCCCTCAGCTAAATGAGCAGCCGCAACGCTCCAACAAGGACTGTGCTTGCTAAGGGTCGCTTTCAAACTCTCAACCATTCCCCTGCAGACTGAACAATGGACCGCTCTACGAAGGAAGGCTTTGGTAAGAGAAGAGCTGATGGGATGTCACTTCTCTCTGTCACTTTTGCGAGGTTGGCATCAGCGCATTTGTGTTTTTCTGATTATGTTGGTATCGGTAGCCAATGCTCCTCTCATTTCTTAATAATTTAACTGAATCTTTATAGTACTTTTTGACTATATTTCTGAATAATTAGATGTATATTTTGTGTCAAATGAATTCCAACGTGAAATGTTCATGAGCATTTTTATGTTTGTTTTGGGTTTCGTCAAAGTCAAATTTACACAAATATCCCGAATACATTGCCAAGAGATATTTTATTCTTTTCTAAACCGACCAATATGTAGTTGGGACTGTATACAGACTGTTGTGTGGAAACCATCAGCATAAAGGCTCATCCCAAGATTCAAAGTTTGAATGAATCCTACGCTTGAATATTTCGTAAAGTACTGTTTCGCTCTTATTTATTTTTTTAAATTAAAGAGTGAAAACTGAATGAAACACTCATTTACTCCCTATTACTTTTAAATAACAGCAGGTGTATTTTGTAAAACATATTATATTAGTAAAAATGGTATATGTGTAATAATAGATGTAATTAGGAGGAAATAACTATGATGTGCTTAATTGCTTCTTGTTTTTGTAATATGAAGGAATTAATGAATTTAAGTGTTTTTTCAGTTACATGTTCTGCTTTTACTCCGGTTCCTACACATAGTCTACTCAAACTCCCCATTTTACCATGAAGTAAAAAGTGAGTGTTTGTGTGCATGTTAGTATGCCATCCTAGTGTAGATATTTAGTTTCTACAGGCTGAAAACACAATGATACTTTAATAAGAGAAACTTCATCAAATAATAGCAGCTAATGTGTTTCTGGACAATATTATATTTTGAAAAGACAGGCATCGGAAAACCTACAAATACTGCAAATATATTAATTAGTTACCAGGTTGAATATGCACCAGTTATTGATCATGCGTGTCAGTTAAATCACTAGATTGTTAATTGTTATTAAATATGTTAATTTACTGCTTTATTTATTGCTTATTTATTTAAATGCGTTTTATTGGTGTACGTGTTCTGCGTTAGATCAAGAGGACTACTGCTATTCTTATAAAACAGGCCTGAAACGCTGAAATGTCTCACTTTTATAAATCAGTTTTAAACACAAAAGAGGATGAATGATTGAAAACCTCATGTGCTGATTATTCCCTATGCAATTCAGAAGCTTTGTTATACCAAATAGTCACTGGATATGTGGTGTTTATAAGGTGCGTAATTTATACCTCCTGTTTACAGTCCGTCCTAAACAAATAGCAAACCATTGGGATTTACGTGGTTTTTTTTTATACAGAGAAGTTTGACACTAGTACGCTTTATAGGGAGAGTAATCACTGTTAAAGTACAAGTTATAAAACTTAGTTTGAAAGGCAGAAGTTTTGGTTTTGATACTCGTTTTGTTGTCGGGCAGTTTGAGTTTTGTTCGTTTGTTTTGTAAATTATACAATAGTTCTCCCATTCCCACACTATGACACAAGAAAAGAAAACTTAATGGATATACGTCATATAATGCTGTTTTTCACCCTGAGAGTGAATGGGTAGAATAAACCACTGTATTAGCAACTGATATAAGCAGGACGAGTTTTATTCTGAATGAAATGGCCACTTGCATCTGTTTGAGTTAAATAAAAAGCTATGTTTGAATCCTATTGTGACTTACTGTCATTGGTATTGACCTGTGACCTCCTTTGAGATGTAATTGGGGCTGCTGCTGGACAAACGGATGCCCAAAGGTGCGATGTCGGTTTTTTTAGAATGATCACTTTGCTTAGTTTATATTGAATGTGTATTATGTCGTATGAAACAACCAAGAGTTTGAGACACACTCTTGTATCTTCAGATTAATTATTTTTTGATGAATGACAAGTACACAGATGCTAAACGAAGAGAGTCTTGGGAATTGAAATCAGCCACGTGCTAAACGTACTGTATAAATCGCCTTCTTTCCGAGCCTCGTCACATAATCTAAACATTTTCTCAGAAAGATCAAATAGCCATTGAGATCCGCACAGATTCATGGATGAACGTTGCAGTGAACTTACAAGTGGAGGCCTACAGAAACCTGTTACAACAAACGCTCTGCGTTATATTACAACTTGTATGTTCATGGATAATACCGCTGATGTCTATGGCATTTGTGATGGACAGATGAGGATGTCATCCACAGCGGATCTTTTGCAGTGTAACAGGAGTTTTTTGGAAGTTTCTTGGGGACAGCATGATTCTTTAATCTGTATGGATGGGTGTTCTTCTGTCGTGGAGGACGGTTATACACACTCGACTCCAACGGAAGAGCTTTACACCACACAGAAGGGACAGATACGAGGAGAAAGGCTTATGTTCGACGGCTCGAACGCAGATAGACCAGAGATCAATCTGAACACGAACATGTCGAGGTTCACCTGCCAGTGGCTGGAGCGACAGTGCTGTGAGAAAACCTACTGCACAATGAAGGAGCTCATCTCTCATCTGATCGCGGAGCATGTGTCAGCGCAGTCCAGTTACATATGTTTATGGGAAGATTGTTCCCGTCAAAGGAATCCATTCAAGGCCAAGTACAAACTGATCAATCACCTGAGAGTCCACACGGGTGAAAAGCCCTTTCAGTGCTCCTTCGGATGTGGAAGAGAGTTTGCACGGGCAGAAAACCTGAAAATTCATGAAAGGACACATACAGGTGACACTTTATTTGTTATTGCCATATTTTCGTTGATGTTACATGAAAGGATTTAAATTTTCATGATATCATTTAATTTTTCAAATCTTCTTTTGTTCCAGGTGAAAAACCTTTCAGGTGCCCTTTTGAGGCTTGCGAAAGGCGTTTTGCAAACAGCAGTGATAAACAAAAGCACATACGTGTCCACTCACCTCACAAACAATACATTTGCATGTACTGCAGTAAATCATACTCTCATGCCAGCTCCCTCAGAAAACACACAAAGGTAAATTAGAACTTATAAGTTTATATAAGAGGTTTTACACAACCTATTTTTCTATCCAAAATTGTGCTGACAGAAAATATAAAATGTACTTTGATTCAATAACGGTATGATATATTATTTTAATAAGTTAGAAATACTTTAACTCTCACTTTAACTTTCTCTTATCTTTTCTATCTCTTTTTCATCACTGCAGGTCCATCTGCCAGTCATGGAATCCACTCAGAACTACAGCTATGAGACCAGCTATAGAGATCCAGCCTTTTTCAAATAATATTTTAAGGTGTGCTCTAGTACTAAAAGGTACTTTTTTTTTTTTTCCTTATCCATTTTTTTTTTTTCAGAAATAAGTGTTAACGTGAAAATGGCGTTCCACACCTGATGAATAATTATATATTATAATAATTATATAATTTAATAATGTACACAGAGAAAAGCAATTACTGTAATCTGATTGATTATGCAGCATTGAAATTGAGCAAATCTGGTAGCTGTGGCTGAAAAAACACCCTGTAAATTTTACAACTTAAAACTAATTTGGGGGGAAAACTTTTAAATTTATTTAAATGTAAATCCAACAGCTCTTGTCTGCTGAATTAGCAAGTCTATGGTGCTACTAAAATCTATTTTGTACTTTTAGCATATACTGACATCCACCATAATAACACTGGTGGTAAAGAGGAAGCCACATGAAGAATCACAGGTCACGACAAGTAGCTGAGGTAAATATTACATTTATAGAAGACTAATATATGCACACAGTGGCATACACACAAATACTAAACACCATCATGGTAACACAAATGACACTACAATAATACAATAAACATTAATTTAACAAAAGATCTAACATAACCTAACTGATACTGAAACATAATTATAAACACAATTATTTAAATGAACATCAAATGTGAACATCATCTGAATTCTGGGAATGTCAGTTTACAGCTTTTTTCACTGTAAATTATTGATGATTTGTTCTTTTTTACTTCCAAAAACAGTACATAAAATTACATGAAATGTTAGATCAGTTTTTCCCTGTGTATTGTAAGTGAAATAACATTAAAGCATCATCTTTGACAGCTAAAAACAGTTTGCATGTTAGAATCTTATAAGTTGCACGTCACAGTTACAGCATGTGATAAATAATTGTCATGAAC
Organism: Scardinius erythrophthalmus; assembly: GCF_964197995.2. Taxonomy (NCBI): domain Eukaryota; kingdom Metazoa; phylum Chordata; class Actinopteri; order Cypriniformes; family Leuciscidae; genus Scardinius; species Scardinius erythrophthalmus. The sequence goes on along the minus strand of NC_138229.1, from coordinate 21,994,018 downwards.
TAAATGTGTGACCCGTCAGTAGCTAAAACTCTAAACACAAGTGTCGAACATGTTTTAATGCAGAATCATCGCAACTTTGTTGTTGTCTTGTAAAGTGATCATGTTCTTTTCAAGTGTAATAAAACACGAAAAGGCACAATTCAGTTTCATTCAGAACATTTTTGATTAGGCACACTTTGATTAGGCATTGTAAATGACACAGCTAATAGCAAAAGGTACATTGGATTGTTAATGTGCTGCTCACAACATTACTGAGGGTGATTCTGGAAAAGACGACGTGTTCTGTTCACCTAGACAGAATAAATCACCCGTAATTGTGTTGATTAGACCAAGCTAACCATCACAGCTAATCTCTCTGTGGATAAAAGCCTCTAATACATTAGTATCAGGCTACATTTAATTTAAACTGAACTTACATTTCAATTCCTGTGCGGTAGAATAATTATGTTTGGATTCTTTGTAGAATTGAAACACAATCTTGAGATTGTGATTAGGTCCTATAAGGTCCAGTAGTCTATGATTCTTAACTATTCGGTGTAACTGCTCGCATGTAGTTAACATGCTGCATGAATGTGTATTATCAGTTCAAAAAGTACATACTAAGTGCAGTTGCTACATCCATCCATTCTCCAAACCGCTTTATCCTCTGCAGGGTCGCGGGACTATAACATGATGATAAATAATTTTTAAGAGTGATCCCCAGCGATTCTCATTTGAAAGGTTCTCCCACTGGACCGAATAGTTAAAGCTGCACCTGTCATTTCGATGTGCAGCTGTCAGAAATACCTGCATGCATTTCTCATTTCCAGCAGTATGACGGGCCTTCAGATGCTCTAATAATGTTCATATGCCATTTGCATACTTCATTGATTGGTGTTTTCCCTTGAGTGTTTCCTGAGCACTATAGCTCTTAAAATCACACTCTACATCATCAGTGCAGATGTTAATGTGTTCACTATATGGTTACTGTTAAGAAAAGTTTGTTAGAATTAAAAGTTTGTTAGAAACTTGTCTTGTCTTAACTTGTAAAACTGTTGACATACAGGGAGCCACATGGTGGCAGAAGTGAGACAGTTCTTGAACATTATTCAAACCAGATGTAAAACTTGCACTACTGCGCTTATATATGACTGTTAAATGTCAAAACAGGCATTTTACCTTTTTTTTTTTTTACCTAATATTATAATGAGGCAATCATTGATCATCATTGATCATGTGTAGTGTGATTTATTTACTTATTTGCAAAATCAGAATATTAGTTATCAGTAATTCTCAACTCAACTCTACTTTATTTATAGAGCACTTTCAAAGCGCAGGACAGAAAAAGATACTTCTCACTGTATTATAAATAATATGAGAGTTTTGATAAAACCACTGTGATTTGACCAAGTGCAATATGTTCCTGGCTCAACATATTTTTGTTGATTCTGGAGCAACATTCCGGTCTGAAAATTTAGTCCAAACCCCATCCCCATCTCTAAACCTAACCCTACCCATAACGTTACCCCAAAATCAAAGGGAAATGATTGGTGAGTAACACTGATGTAGAAGCACCTAACCCTGGTTTGTAAGCCTGAACTTGACATAAACTGTAAACTTGTCCCTCAAATATGATTGGTTGATTGGAATGTTGTTCCAGGATCGACATGTTGCACTTGGTGAAATCACCTATAGGCTAAAAATTATGCTATGATGGCATATGTTTTTAACATTAACTCAAAATAAGTTAAGCAATTTTCAACTTTGTTATACAAGATGCAACTCATTTTTTTTAAAGCCAGTTCAATATAATTTAAGTTGAAATGACTTATACAGCCAAGGTGATTGTACTTAAAAATGTAATGCAACTGTTTGGTGAAAAAAAAAAGTCAGTGTGGCATAACCAAAATTAAGGTCATAAAAATTTTAAATTAAGTCATTATTTTGCCATGTGACAAGAAAACTATATAATCATTAAAATAACACTTCTTTAGACCCACATGACTGTGTATCAATGTCATAAAAAATGAAAGTCTTTGACTTTTATGAAAAAAGGCACTTTTTTTATTAAGGTCAAACAGAGTAATCAAAAAAAACATTTTTAATTCTTGACATGATACTGTATATATATATTTTAATTACTTTTAATCTTGATGGTTAGACTAGTCATTAAATCTAATTGTTTTTTTGTTTTGTTTTGTTTTTTTTGTGTTTTTTTACATGGTAAAATTTGAATTAAATTTCAAACAATTATATCCATGTCATGTTTGCCTAATTCAGGTTAGCCTTTGGAAAAGCAACCCACATAATATAACATTGTAACAGTGTGCATTGATGTAGTCTCCAGTCAAAGGTTCTTCTGTGTGGTGACAAACCTGACAGCTGTGATAACGATCAAAAGACATAAGTAACCAGTGCAGACGTAATTGAAAGTCTGTTTGAAGCCTCAGGCAGGCCCTCTTCTCCATACGGTTTAGACATCCATTAGTGAGCTTGATTTGGTTACAGTAACAGCAGGGCATGCAGGGCTGCTGCACTTTCCTGATGGTGACCGATGAGTGTACGTGATAAAGAGCACTGGCAGGTGGAGGCTTCTCTGCTGAATGTAAATCATGACGTCAGTTGAACATCATATTGTTTGTAGCACTGTACGTTATGGCTTCCTTGAAGTAAATACCAGCTGTTCAACAGCAGATATTATAAACCTGACTTGACAACAAAAACAAAACTACTCTTCTATCACGGTCACATAATAAATTACAGTATGACTTCAAGTGGCAGCTTCTGTTTTACAGCTGAACTGGACTAGAGGGAAAATAAATAAACATTCTGTTTGTCTTGTTGAGTCAAACACTGGTCAGCTTGTTGTGCTCTCAATCCCCCAAACAGTTATGTGTGGGCGACTCCTGCGGGCTTTGAGGCTTTTTTAATTTCCTCATATTTGTGGTAATTCCACAATGACAATACAGACTGAGAAAATAAAACCATGTACTTGTTCTAAAATTAACCTTCCTGGTGATTCCCTTCTTTGAGTTTTCACATAGATTAGTTAGAGTTACTAGTTGGAGATCGTTTGAACAAGAAACCGCTAACCATATCATTTAATTACAAAAACTTTAATTACAATTTTTTTTTTTTAATTACAAAAACTTATTTTATTCTTTAAGGATGATGATAGGAATGGGATGATGATAGGAATAAATTCAGAATGACTGGAAAGTGGTAAAAATAAACATGAAAGGATAATGTTACAAAGAACTAGATGTACCGCATGGCGGTACAAAATATGACCGCCGCTCAGGCCTGCACTGGCTTTCCACAAAAATAAGTGACGTGGAGCAATTTGGCTGTATTGCGTGTTTATGTATTTAAGTTGTATATTTTAAAAGACTGTCTGGAGTATTCCTGTGGATCATGGATAATTTAGAGTTTTGTAATTATTTGCCATTACTATTTAAGTTTTATATCAAAAGTCATTAGTTTAGACACTTAACATCCAAAATGTGAAAACGTCACATCCATAACAGTGGTTTTCCCTACATAATGTATTACAAAAATGAGTTTCAAAAACACACTTATTGTGTTCAAGCAAGTCTTTTTCATGCTACATCGGCAGTTTGTTTAATAATTCACAGACAATTTCTACAAACCTCTACCAAACGGTTGAGGTGCCTGTTGATGGTAAAAGTCAGTTATCTGACTTTGGCATGGGTTTGTTGTGTTTTACTGAAATAAAAAAACATTTTTTCCCCAAAAAAGTGGTTTTACCTTGTAGCCCTAGTCCCAGAGTTTTAAAAAAACAATGTTAACAAAATTAAACTCATTCCCACTGTACCTAGAACACTTAAGTAAATGTCCCATTGAAATTAATGGGATTTTATGGATTTAGGTGAAGAAATTAATGGGATTTTATGGATTTAGGTGAAGAAAGTGTACACATAATACATTTTGGTCTGTACCATGAAGAGAAAACTGATTCAACTATATAAACTATATATTTTCTGAAAGCGTAGACTCTCAGGATGTGATCTAACATGGCATGAAACATGTCCCACCCACCTCATTAGTATACTGCCCAAGCATAACACATTGGGTGTTGGTAAATCGGGTATATGGCTGATACCTAAAAAAAGTAGTAGTATGTGCATATGTGTGTGTGTGCGTGTATGTATGCGTGCGTACATGTGTGTGCGCGTGTGTGTTTGTGTGTGTGTGTGTCTGTGCATGTGGATTTGTATGTGTGTGTGTGTGTGGGTGTGTGTCTGTGCGTATGGATGTCAGTGTGTGTGCATGCTTGCGTTTGTTCGTATTCCTGCATGTGTGTGTATGACAGTATCATCCTAAACCAGCAACCCTTGGCTCAACACCACCATCTACAGGCCGATGAGTGTACAGTCACTAAATGTGCACATAAATGAATTTATTTTATACCCCCCCATGGATGAAATTCTACGAAACTTAGCATACCCCCAGAGGATGTCAAGTTAATCATACACATGAAATATGGTGCAGTTCTGAACATCTCAACTGAAGATAGGGGCGATTAAAGCAGAATAATATTGCATTTTCATTTTTTATGGGAGGGGCGCAAATCACAAATGAGTGATTATGGGCTAGGTTGATGTGGGCCCTTAAGAGCAACATACCATAAAAATTTCTTCATCCTCGGTGCCACTGTTCAGGTAGTTATTTAGGAAAAACTGCATTTTTTGGGTTTCGGGGGGCCCAGCGCGGGGGGGAGTGGCCCCCGGGGACCAAACGAAATTTTTCCGTAAAAGTCTAGTGGGGCTACATGCCCACCAAATTTCATGTTCCCCGGGGTTTCGGTGTCCCTGGTATCGTTGACCAAAAATTCAGGAAGTAGATGATGAAAAAAAAAAAAAAAAAACTTTGACAATCCCTATATGACCGCTTCGCTAGCTATGCTAGCGGCGGTCACAATAATTAAGACAAATCATAACTGGGGTAAATCCAGCTCAGTTCATCTCATCTGCTTTTCAGGATGTTCTTTGAAGTCTTTATATGTTCAGTCAGCGCAGCCTCCTCATTCCACATGTACATAGATGAATTTCAAATGAAAATTTAGTATGTTAAAGTTGGCACAAAACAGAAGATGCAATAGTCTTTTCTTCCCTATTGTGATGTATTTCTGAGTGAAACGGCTTCTCAAACAAGAACAAATGTAGGATGTGTCTTGATTTTGTCCATCAGAAACCGACTGTATGGTTGTGCTTTGCTGTTGCTGTGATGTCATGTGAGTGACAGGTTGTCCCGCCCTCACGCCAGTAAACAACATCAGAAAAGAGATGTCACTGCAAGAGTGAGGGGAAGTTATTTTGATTACGAGGACATGAAGTAAATTAAATGAATGATGTGCATGGATAAACAATTTTTTAACAAATGCTGCAATATTCCATAAAAAACAAGAATTGTCCATTATGATTTCATGGTGACTTTAACATAATTACAATAGGACTATAACAACGATGCCCTAATGTTAGTAACAATAATGTGTAGTCTGCTCCAGATAGACTGAAACTTGATTAACTTCCCCAGATAGGAGCATCTTTTTATATGTATTTTTCTTTTTTGCAAGACACCAAAGAAATAAATACACAGCTATTGGAAACTTTTGCTTAAAGGGATAGTTCACACAAAAATGTAAATTTAGTCATTTACTCACCCTCATGTTCCAAACCTGTATGAGTTTCTTTCTTCTGTTGAACTCAAAAGAAGATATTTTGAAGAATGTTGAGTTCATGCAGGGCCCCATTGACTTCCATAGTATTTTTTTCCTACATGGAAGTCAATGGCTACTGTCAACTGTTTGATTACCAACATTCTTTAAAATATAATATTTTGTGTTCAGTCAGTAAGTAATAGCAGAATTAGAATTTTTGGGTGAACTATCCACTTAAGTCTTTTACTTCTCCTCCCAACAAGATACTTTTACTCATACATGCATCATCTATTTTTAGAATTTTTATTATATCTTGTGTAATGAAAAAATAAAGAATAAACATTTGTGTATATGCTTAATGTATTTTTTCATTTTCTAATCTTTCATTTTATGTGGAATTGTTGGGGAAAAACCAATTGAAACAATGACCATTCACAAGGTCCCCTGAGCAACTTTTCAGCAATAAATTTTTTTCTCTGGGCAGTTAAAAGCCTGAGAAGGACGATTGATGTGTTTACAAGTATCGTCATGACTCAGCTTATATATTTGGCATTTTTTGTGCGTGTAATATTCTCTCATGACTTTACTGAGGAATAGGGTGATTGGCGGAGATATTCTGGGCAGTGAGGCTCTGCTCTTCATCGGGATCCGTCAGTTGGTGTTGACAGAAGAGCCTAAAGAGCATATCAAAGGCTGCAGACTGCTTGAGGGGAATGCATGTGAGCAGTAGCCAAAACAATAGGCCTAAGTAGATAATACAGGTCTTGCCAAGTCTGCATTAGACTTTATATTGTGTACCTCCATGAGAACTACTATGTCCTTGCTCCACAGTGGCAACTTTAAGTGGGACATAGCCTACTATGTGTCGGGAATGGTACATTATTGTCATCCAGGATGTTTTTCTCATGTATGTGACTCACATCGGCAGTGGCAGCAGAGGGCAAAGGTTAGGACTCCAAGACTGACTCATGTTGTTATGTCAAGGACATGTATGACAAATTAACATCCCGGCATTGAGATAAACAACGGCAAATATTTCATATTGTAAATACATAGTCTGAAAAATAATAATAAAAAAGCTAAATGTTCTTGTTTGCCTATAGACTAGAGATTGGTTAGACTTTTACTTCTTTTCATATAGGCCAACTCCCTCACTGTAGTTTAAATTGAGAAGAAAAAAATCCAACACCTACATTCTATTTGAAATAGTCCATATTTGTTTATTAGCACCGTCATGAGGACAAATGTGTTTTTGGGAGACAACATGAAAATCTTAAATATCTATGCAAACAAACTTGAAGTCCCTGAGGGTTTGTTGGTGTGTTTGGTTTTTGCTTCGCCACAGGATGGCCATGTTGATTTAGGTGTGGACGAACTGTGGCACTCTCCAGGGTAAAGCTGCATGGGAATCAGAGCTGTGAGTTTTAGACATATATATTATTTAAAAAACCTCAAAACCACAGTGTTTTCATCTGAGATTGCATTTAATTAGTCGGAAGGTAATACTTCTTGATGTAAAAAAAAGATTGTTTAGCATTATTACGCGGCTCTTTGCACTACTTGATTCTGATTGGTCAATCACGGCATCTAGTTGTCTCGTCATCCATATTAGACGCTTATCTCCCCAGAAACAAAATGACTGTAATATAGGCCCACTGAAGTTTTCCGAATTTAATTGTGTGCACTAGACTAGGTTATAGTCTAGTTAGACACAACTTTCTGTCGTGTTTTTTCCCCCCTTAAATATACAAGTAAGATTCAATATTTCATGCCCACCTATTTATTCATTAGGTGAGTACTTGTTTAGTCAGCAAGATATATGTAGCCTACAGTCAGTCTGATTGTACATTATCCCTTGTTTTATGAAGACTACATTTACAATAGATCCAATATTTAATATCAACATAATTCTGATTACTATATCAACAGAATTCTGATTACTAATAGAGATGTGCTCTTTAACGTTTACCCAAACAAACAGGAGGAATAAATATCCTTAATAGTGGCAGGGGAACTGCAGACATCAGCATCCACATTGCTCCCTGAAGGCAACATTAACTTTTGAGCACATGAGTGTATTGAATTAGCCTTCTATTGATGCAGCAACAAGTAATCCACTTACCATGAGACTTATGCACCGCACTCTCTGTCTCTGGGCAGTCCTTTTGTGTCACTGTTAAACTTGACCATATTTATTGTCACTTTTTTTTTTTTTGCAGTAAAAAATGATCAAAATTCTACTATGTTCTCAATTATTTACTGTCTACCATTTAGAGCCACCTCTAGTTACATCTAGTATTGTTATTTTTTGTCCAAACATTAGAGAGAAAGTCTCCCGAATGTTAAGTTTCCATTCTACAGCATTTCTGGTACAAAATAATTGCATCATAACAGTGGAACAGATTAGCATGATGTTTCTCATTACGTTGAGAAATCATAAAGCAACTCTCTCACAATTGAATTGCTTTTAGCCATGACATCACTAAGTATTTGTGCGCAAGACCTTTAGTGCTATAGCCACTTTGACTGTTTAAGGGAAGAGATGAAAGGCCTGCAGCTGAATAGTGAAAACACCAATGATGAAGCAGTTGGAATTGCCTTTGGGAGTTCATAGTAAAATAGGCACAAGAGTCCCCAGAGGCCTCAAAAAAATGAGGGAAAGATTAATAGCAGACAGTCACTAAAAAAAGTACGTAGTTTTAAACTCGTACTTAAAGGAAACTATTTGAAAAATGTCCATGGCTTCATGTGCTTTGGAAAATATAGTGTAATATAATGTGAAAAGCGCTATTCAAAAACATTGAAATTATATTTTATTCCAGTAAAATATAATTTGATTTTGTCTGCAACATGTAATATCACTGAATCACTCTTTTCCTGCTTGGCCTCTTTCACAATAGACATCAACATAATGTCCAAGTTGTTTTCCTCATATGAAAGTGGCTGAATGCAATATTATTTAGCTATTGACTGTGAGCTTGCTTTAGTATTCACAGAAGGCCATTTATATATTAAGCTGTTCATTTCGCAGGTTTAATACCTCGCCTTGATAAAATGCATTAATATAGAGCCGTCAGAATGAATCATGTGCTGCCGCACTATACCAGTTTGTACCTTTTTTATTATGTGCTTAAAGCTTGGATAATAATTTAATGTGTCATATGCTAATGTTGAGGCTTTTTGCCAAACAATCCATTGAAGAAATTTTGTTTACAAGTGTGTGGAAAGAGAACAGAACATTTCATGTTTAAGAGAAAAAGGTGTCCAAACAAATCATGGGAAAATCTGTCTCTGCCCTCAAGGGTCTCTCTCTGTCTCTCTCTCACCCCCACTTTTTGCTTCTATGACCATGGATGTATCCGGCCCCCACAGTGACGCCCCCGCTGTGGGTCCCTGGTGTAGTTGTAGGACTATGGGAGAGGTATAAGAGGGGCGTAGAGGAAATGCACCGGGCACTCTGTCATGACCGAGAGTCAGGACGGATCTCTTTAAGCCAAACGCTAAATTTTGGAACTGATGGAGCCGCTTGGATGTCACGTTCACTAAAGGTAAAAAATTGCCGTTTTTCGCTGTTTTTATCTACTTTTTATGTTATTATATTTGTAATTATTACCTTCAATCACAATATGTTATCAGAACCCAAATAGATGAGTAAGCTTGTGAGGTAACAAAGAACATGCATTTCAGATTATGGTTTACACATAATCTCAGATAACACACAGTAAATGTTTCATAGCATTTTTTTTTTAACTATAAAGCAGTATCTAATGTGTGTGTGTGTGTGTGTGTGTGCTCTGTTGTCTGTCTGGTCATATACAGTGCCTTTCCAAACACAAACCCACCACTGATGTCAATGATGGTGTTTCATGTGTTCAGCTCAGCACTTTAAAATTCTCTGTCAATGTAAGTATAGTACAATTTCAGAGGACTTTAATGTTATTGTTACTCCGTCACAGTTTGAATGCATACTTTCCTCCACTCATTTTGTTAACAGGGCTGATCATATCCATCATTGTAGGGAGGACAAAGATTTTCTTAGACAACCAAAATACAAAAAATTAAACAAAAACAAAAACAAAGATCTCTTATCAGTATAATTAATTACAGTATTCTATTAGCCATAACTTCCTGAGCAATAGCGGATGTCTGATAAGCATATTAAAATAGATTGAGTGATATTCAAAAGACATGAACCTTGGAATGCAATGTCTTCTGTTATTGGTTGTTGACTCCCTTGGGAGCACGCCTGCATCTGCTTACATAATATGTGGCTTGTCTTATTACGAAACCAGTGAAGAAACGGCTTGAGCAGAGCAATTTTAAAGGGGTCATATAATGTCATTTTTGTACAAGCTAATATGATTCTTTAGGGTCTAAATTAAAAGTTTGTAATATACTTTAATTAAAAATTCTCATTAGTATTGTAAGAAAACACTAATTTTACCTGGTCAAAAACAGCTCTGTTTTCAGCACGCCGTTTAAGTGCATGTGTCTTTAAATGATAATGAGCTTTGCTCACCCCGCCCCTCTGTTCTGTGCGTACACCGTTTGTAACACAATAACCATAATGCGTCGTTCATTATAAAGTGGGATTATGAATTATACTGATAACGTCGTACATAGAAAACATGCCGTAATGTACCTGAGTGTAAAAATAGCCGCATTCATCGTGAAGCGTGCTAGCTATTTGCAAAGATTAATATAAAGATTAATATAAAGGTCAATAAAACGTTACACTCCCTTCAGTTCTTCTGGAGGTTCAGCAGGAACACGAATAGTTGGTACCGATCCTTTTTTCAGGAGCAGCTTCTTAGCAAAACCAGCTTTTTACTGACCTCGTTTGTAAAGCAGCCTGGTGAAGTCCGCGCAAACATGAAAGCATTGACGTTGATCGTGGGGAATATTCCTTTCAAAAACAAACTCAGCCACTGCGTCTTCAGCTGTACGGATTTAGGAACATCAATATGATGCTGTGTTCCTTATTACACCCAAGAACAGAACCCCATAATCTCTTAGACCGACGCCATTCTACTCAGCACTCCAGCTATCAACAATGAACGCGCGTCGGCGCGTGCTATGATTGACAGCTCGCTCATGAGGGCGCAAGGGCGGGTCTGTGTTGAAACGCTGCTGTCAATCAACCATCGTGGGATGGGCGTAGATTTTGTGACGTCACAAAATCGAACAGCTTGATTTGAGACAGGAACATATAAGAAGATTAAAAAACAAAACCCTGGATGGATTTTTATAATTTTATGATGGTTGTGTACAGGCACTGCCAACACACATTTCAGTACAATCAACTTGTAAAAGTGCATGTACCATTATATGACCCCTTTAAATGCTAATACTGAATAAATGTAGAATTAGAATTCAGTTTTATTAGCAGAGTAAGTTACTTTTAACAAGAATTTGCCTTGATGGGTTATTCCAGAAAAAAAGGTTTTCTTTAAACCAGTTATTCATGATACAGTTATTCGTGATACATTGCATACAACATATAATATAGACATACCGTATTCAATATATCAATATACTGTATATGAAGCCATTTCGAATGTCTAAGCATGCTTGCTGGAAGAAGAGATCAAATCTGAAAATAAAAAAATATGTTGCTCTTCCCTTTGTGATGGTGAGAATCTAGCGCTCGTAAGAGAAAACCAGCTAGAAACACATACTTGACCTTTCGGAGAGGTCAGAAGTTTCCCCAAAAGAAGCAGCCTGATGCCTTCCCATTATGGTACAGTTGTGGGAGCAGCTTTGAGAGGGTGACCAGACTTAACTCATAATATCTATCTGTCCATCCGTCTATCTATCTGTCGGCTATATCTGACATGAAATAATAGTTAAAAAAAATCGAATTAAGTTTTTGTACATTTAGACAAAATCTAAAACGTTTGCATATATGTTTGATTTTGAATATCATAATTCATACATCAGGATTTATGGCTCATAGAGTGTAATATAGGAGAATATAGAGCTCATATGGAGGAGGAAAAAACACCTCACTTTTATTCATGGGCCCATATTAAATAATATTAGCAGAGAGACATCTGGTGTTTGTTGTAAGTATGGCACCTTCCAAATGGATAAAAAAAAACCTGTTGAGAATATGGAACATTTTTGCCATATTAACCATCTTTATCCACTCTGTTCTTACAGGGCTCCTTTAGTGATGCAACTCTTTAGGCTGTGAAAATACGTCTACAAAATGGACAACATTACTGCCAACCGTAATGTGGGACTCAATCTCGCGTGTAACATGACCGGGAACCACAAATTCATCTTCACGTTCATCCCCATAGTCTACAGCTGCAACTTTATTATCGGAATTGTAGGCAACAGCCTGGTAGTCGCTGTCATCTATTTCTGTTTGAAACTGAAGACTGTTGCCAACATTTTTGTTTTGAACTTAGCCGTGTCAGACTTGACTTTCCTCCTAACCCTGCCCATTTGGGCCGTATCCACCGCGACAGGCTACAAGTGGCTTTTTGGAAGCTTCCTATGTAAAGCCATTGCTGGTATGGTTCTCTTTAATCTATATACTAGTATTTTTTTCCTCACCGCTCTCAGCATTGACCGGTATCTGGCGATCGTTCATCCCGTCCGGTCCCGGCGGTGCCGTACGGTGGTCTACGCCCGTGTGACGTGCATCTTAGTTTGGGTAGTTGCTTTTCTTTTAAGCCTGCCCACAGCCCTTATCCGTGAAACCCACTTAATCCAGGAGATCAATGTCACTGTATGTGGCATCCTAGACAAAGACCTTCACAATGTGCTGGCAACTCTCAGTCTGATGAAGAGTGTTCTTGGGTTCCTTCTGCCTATCACCATCATCCTGACGTGCTACTGCCTGATCGGTCGGGCTCTGCTCAAAGCACGGGACATTCAGAGGAATTCGAGATCAAACGGGGACGAGGTCTTGAGCATGCTGGCCGCCGCTGTGCTGTCGTTTTTCATTTGCTGGGCACCGCATCAGATCTTCAACTTCATGGAAATGCTTCTTCTGCTGAAAGTGATCACCAACTGCGATGTCACTGAGATCATTGACACCGGAATGCCGTTCACCATTTGTATTGCCTTTTTCAACAGCTGTATGAACCCAATCCTGTACGGTTTTGTTGGGAAGAACTTTCGCAAGAACTTGCTGAAGCTATTGAGGTGTTCCTCGACTTCTGTGGCCTCTCACCCCACCCTCAGTTCCAAGATGAGCTCTCTCTCGTATCGAACCACGGAGTCTTTCCACCTCTCCGTCCTTAAAACCTCCTCGCTACCTAAAGCCATATGAGAAAACCAGGGAAACAAGAAGGGAATGAATCTCCAATGAATCATCCTTTTAAACTCATCGATTCAATTCAGAAGATAACTCTTGTTTATTGTGTTCTGCCACTTGATACTGGAATGGGATCAAAATATAATGATTAATCTTTCTGTCTTTTAGGTTATAGTGTGTAAGTTCAGTGTAAATACACTGCAAACTGTCATTACTGACATGCTGGTCTATGTAAATTTTGTCCTACAACATTTTGACAAAGCAAACTTTTCACCTTGCTTGCCAAAGAGACCAAAACATGCTGAATATATATATATTTTTCCCCATCAATCAAAGCTGAAAAAGTGTATTTTAAATAGGCTACCTTTATGTTTCACCAATGTGATGAAATCATGTACTCTGTTACCCTGGTTCCTGCGGTTTTCAAAGTTTTTTTTTATGATCCTTCATAATTCATGTACAGTAAAGACCCATGTATAATGATAATTCATCTATTTAGAATTTACACATTAATAAAAATATAAATATGTATAAAATCTGGACACTTTACTGTCTATTAACACTACGTTTACGTTTCTATTAACTTTTCTACCCTACCTACTATTCTATAACTACAATGTTTCTAATCTATTAATTCTCTATGAATCTATTCATTAGTCTTTGACATTAGATCAGTGTTTAGAAAGGAAAATGAAACCACAATAATGCCAAATTCTGTAATTTTATTTATTTATATGATTTTATTTACACTTTTTGCACTTCTTCTTCTTCTTCCACAGTATCCCCTTATCACTCCCTTGTGGCCCCCTGGGGGTCTCTGGCCCCACTTTGAAAACCTCTGGATTAGACTGTCATGGGGTCCAACAGGATATAGTCATTTTCACGTCTGCTGTGCTATTATGGTTACCATCACTGTCTTGATATAAATGATCATCTATGATAAAAGTTGTATTTTTCTTCCACCATAATGTAACTACTCCAAAAAAGCTCAAATGGTTTGTAAAATTGTTTATTCTTTTGATAAATGGCATTTTGCAATATTTTAATCTATATAATGTACTTGAGTCTGACAATGTATAGGTTAAGTGGTTCAAAAATAAATATATATGAAAGTATCCTCAATTTAATGACTAATTCAAGGCTTTGTAATCATTAGATTAGCTGCGCTGCATTTGAACATGAACTAAAACCTTTATCACTTTAAATTACATATTTAAAAATGTGAGTTTTGAAGTGTATTTAACAGAAATGTTAAAAGCGAGTGGTAAGTGTGGGGGGCGTGTCTGTTGTCAGGGGTCATGTGACCATCTAAAGTCATGTCACTAGTATAAATCCTCTGTCAGACACGTAGTCCACTGCTTCTCTCCCAGCGTTTCTAACAGTGGACTTGCATCCGGTTCGGTCTAGCTGTTACATGAGTCATGGCAGGTAGGCAACATTATGGACGTCACATATCGTCAATGCCGGTAAAATGAAGTAAATTACAGTTGTGTTTGCGCAAGTCTAAAGTGGTTTGGGCATGCAGTCCTAACCACGCGCTGCTTCTGAGGTCGCAGGACTCGTTGGATATTAGAGCTTAACGTTACATTTCATTTCAGCATTGTGTAAGTTAGACTGCGTTGTCCTGTAATATTTGCCGATGTAAACAGTTTAGTGTCTGCTATATTGCGTAAATGGCCTAGTCGCCTCTCGTACGCAGTATGCGTGCAGCCGTTGGCCTGTCATGCAGGAAGAGCTGCCGTTAGTTTGTCACTTCAATCCCGGGTGAGTTCAGTATGACCGTACAGAGAGTAGGCTATCGATCACACAGCGAATACGGTGCTAAAAGAGCGTTTTCCCTCGCTCGGATGTATTGCAATCAGTTTATATAACGTGCGCTAGTGTATAAGTTGTCTTTAAATGAACGCTAACATTAACTTGTTGTTGTTGTGCAATAGTCATTGGCCATCCATCTGTTCAAAATACAAAACGAGTGCAGCGACGCAACATAATTCCACCTCCGCTCAAAACGTCCTGTTATCTTCCAGCTCCACTCCGGGTTTTGTAGTTTCTAGTGATGGAAGTCATGAAAACATGTACGCTGTGACTTTCAAAATCCGTTTTAGTCCGCATCCTCACAAAAGCTGGTCTAAAAAATCGAGTTCTATAGGAGTGATAAAAACAAAGTCCCAGTGCTATATAATCCCTCTTGGATCAATGACGCTTGGCCAATCAAAGGATTTTAACTAACTGTTGTATTCACCTTTTTCAATGCAAGACTTCTGATTCATTAAGGTTGAAATTAAATCAAAATGGAAGTCTTTTTTTTTATGGCGTACTGCGGTATTTATACATAATTTATCCATGCACGTCATTATTTAATTCACATACCCTTGTAATCTTGAATCAAAATAACTTTCCCCTCTCCTTTCCTCTCTGGTGTTTACTGGCTCGAGGGCGGGACGACCTGTCATGAGAACACTGCATTGGCAAACATCAATGATCCAATCAATTGGACAAAATCAAGTCTCACTTTAAAAAAAAAAAAATCTTGTTCGAGAAACCGTTTCATTCGGACATATGAAAGCTAGTTTCTGCCACTGAATAAAAAAAAAAAAGGTAATTGCGACTTTCTGACTTTCTTCTGCAATTCTTTCCCCCCCCTCAGAATTGGAGTTGATAACTTGCATTTGCGATCTTATCTCACTCACAATTCTGAGAAAAGTCAGTAAAATGAGTGAATAAAAAAATGTCAGAATTGTCAGAATAAATTGTGAGGGGGGAAAATGTCAGAATTGTCAGATGAAAAAGTCGATATTATATATATTGTCTTGTTCCGAGACAGAAACTGGGTTCGGTATACAGATATGTCACAATAATGAGGAAAATAATCGCGAATTCCGTTTCATGTCGACTACACAGAAGCGCAGTAAATGGTAAAACTATTTAGGCTACGATGATTATTATAATAAATTAAAATAATATAACAAATACCAGTTTGCATTAAGCAGCATAACAGACCGTTTTGTACAGTAAAGACAAATTAATTTGCCAGGCTTCCTTTGTCAGACACTTCCAAGTTAAGAATGGCTGCGCCCACTCTTTAGTTTTAAAATAAGGTTAATAATGGCTATTTTTTTTTAGATGCAATATAAAGAAATTACATATGAGAATGCGTAAGTGATGGCAATGATTGTGTTTTTGTTTAATGCAGACCAGGCTTTTGTCACCCTTGCTACAACTGACAACTATGCCAAAGGAGCATTGGTACTTGGCAAGTCCTTGAGGAACCACAACACATCGAGGAAACTAGTGGCCATGATTGGCCCCCATGTCTCAGAACCCTCCAGGTAGAGTGTTTGCTGTGTTTTTTAGCACAGCACAAGTAAATGGGTTTTCAACGGCTTTGCTTTGTCCACAGTGCAGTGTTATCTATAGATCCGTCAACCTCACTTTGTGCTCTGTGTGCTGCATTTCAGAGCAGTGCTTCGTAAAGTCTATGACGAGGTCAGGCTGGTGGATGTGCTGGACAGTGGGGATACTGCACACTTGGCCATGATGAAGAGGCCTGACCTGGGCGTCACTTTCACCAAACTTCACTGCTGGACTCTTACAGAATACTCCAAATGCGTGTTTATGGATGCAGATACTTTAGTGAGTGCTGCCTCTCAGTGCTGGTAGTGATGTTTTCATGTTGTCTTTGAGGGGTTTTAACAGTGTTCCCTCTTGTCGCCAGGTTTTGTCTAACATAGATGAGTTATTTGAGAGAGAGGAGCTCTCTGCTGCACCTGATCCCGGCTGGCCTGATTGCTTCAACTCTGGTGTGTTCGTCTTCCGGCCCTCCAATGAGACGTATGGGAAGGTTCTCACCGCCTGCTCAGAGGGTGGCAGCTTTGATGGTGAGTGACGCTCTTTAGTCTTGTTATATTTATTGAAGAAGCTATGGGGGGGGGGGGGGGGTTAATATTCCTGGGGTTAATATTCCTGGACTTAAATTGAGGTTTTTAAAATAAGCTTTACCATATATTTAGGAATTCATTAGAAAAAAATGGTCCCACTCCTCCAGCACAACTTGTAGGCTATACGATATTTAAACCTTGGTCTGTGAAAGTTGTGCAAACTTGAGCTCAACATGGCAATGACTGAGTTCTTTATCAGTCATGTAGGCTGAACACAAGGTGGCTCTGTGATTTTTCTTTTTTGGGTGCACCACTCCACCTGAGGGAGTTATTCCTAAACTCGGTGTGGGATGAAGTAAACAAAGGCCTCTTATATGAGAGACTCCTACTAGATCTTTGTGAAATCACTTTTGCTTGTACTTTTGACTCTCAGGAACCCTCAGAGTTTATACCTGATTACATGATATATCATGATATACCTGATAAACCTCAATCCCAATGCATTAATGTGGCAAACTATTGAAGATGCTGTATTTGTCACTTTGTTAATGTTTCTGTGCTTTGCCTTTGATGTCTAACCCAAATTAATGGTTTGCTCTTTATTTAGAGACCTAATCTTGAACAAAGAAATGAGCCTCAGAAGTTATCAGCAGGCCTCCGTTTTGAAGGTCTTGGAGGCTATCATATTTCTGTTCATCTCAGTCACTCTGCTTTTAAAAACACAATTGCATCATGTTTTTATCTCTCTATGTATATATAGCACAACATACAGACTCAGAGGGTTCTTGTAGTGTGATTGATTAGTCCCAGTAACAGTGCCTAACAGCCTATGGCTCCTCATCAGAACTCATATTTCCAGACTTTCAGAGATAAGTTCACCTAAAAAAAAGAAATTTGTCATTTACTCACCCTAATGTTGTTCCAAACCCATATACCCATAACTTTCATTTGTCTTTGAAACGCAAATCGTCATTGAAAGTCCATGTAACAAACTTTTGATGCTTCAAAAAGTTCATGAAGAGATTGTAAAAGGGGGGGGAAAGGTATGAATCGAGCAGTTTAATCCAAGCAAGCATGCTTGAGCTTCTGTTTATCATATTTTATGTGCATTGATCAATTTTTACATGTAAATAAAAACCTTAGTTAAATCTGGTCATTATATAAAGTGGTCTTGTCAGTAGACTTGGATTAAACCACTCAATTCATATGGATTCTTGTATCCTTTTTTTTTTTTACATGTTCTCAGTCATAGTCATGTATAGGACATCATGTGCTTTTCATATGTAACATGAGTCTCATGTTCACTAATAATCTGAGGTCAGCAGGACTGAGGTCAATTTTCTTTGCTGACATGCCTGTTGAGAAACCAAGTAACAAGGTTAACCAAACAGCAAAGCAAGTGTCTCTTGAAGCAATCTTCTAATTGCTTCATCTATTTGTGGAATATTACAACATTCTGTAAATATTTTTTCATATTTTTCACAGTGGAGCGCCTGAACCGTTGCCTAGACTTGAGGACTGTGCTATTTCTTATTCGTTTTGTTTGTCTGGTTTTCATCAGGTGGGGATCAGGGTGTTCTCAACAGCTTCTTCAGTGATTGGGCCACGGCAGACATTTCAAAACACCTTCCTTTCATCTACAACCTCAGCAGCATCGCCATCTACACCTATCTCCCAGCATTCAAGCAGTGAGTGAGATTTAACATGCTAGAATTCTCAAAGGGTTTTGGAAGTTGGTGTTCGAGCAGATGGGTTACTTAGTTCTTCACATGTTGCCTTCATTTGTTCTCGATTTTTATTTTATGAATGTTAGGATTGCTTGCAGATGTTAAAGGAGAACTCCGGTATGGGTGAATCTGACTGCAGTAGATGTGAAAGATATGAATAAAAATGATGTTATTTCAGCCAGCGCACATACCTGTATTTTCTTCCTGTTTTCGGTCGAAGTCCATAGTAATCGATTGTCGAGTTCACACGCATAGGTTTAGTTACCTATGATCACGCGCGTGAACTCGGCAATCGATTACTATGGACTTTCAAACGAAAACAGGATGTAAATACAGGTATGTGCGCTGGCTTAAATAACATCATTTTTATTCATATCTTTCACATCTACTGCAGTCAGATTCACCCGTGATCACTCCGAAGGAATCACTCACATGACCGGTGCACTTGTAATGACACATCAAGGATGTTAAGAGGCTAAAAGCAGGTTTAGTACTTGCCCCATTGAAGTCAACAGGGTGCAAATTTTAAAAAGAGGATAACACGGTGTAGGCAACACCGATTTTTGTCGTTGTTCTCTGTATTGACAGCACTCCAAATTGACAAAAAACATGAGATCAATGTTAAAATTGACCGGTGTTTTTCTTTTAAGTATTTGTAATTAGCTGTGCCAAGGTCAAATTAAAACCCAATCACACAGCAACATTGAAACACAGCACCAGAAATCCTTTCTGTTCCTGGCCTTGCACTTCAACTTCCTCCAAATACATTCTGCCCTCCAAAAATAGTGGGGCTATTTTAGGGTCTATACACAGAGCCGAAATGTCATTTTGAATAGTTTGTTACATGATCTTTTTTCCACTAGCAACACATTATGTTATCTGGTTAGTCAGGCTCCCATTAGGATCAAATTTAAATGCACAGTTTGTACCTAACATTTGGCTTTATTAAAATAAGTTAAGGAGGCAATTTTTAGGAACATTAAATTAGTGCGTTGAACAAATGTGTATTATAACTGGCAGGTCCCTCTTTAGCACTTCGGGTTGGCCGGAGTTTGGGATTTCCGAATCCTTGTCATTTTGCCGGTTGCGATCTGATCATTCCTTATTCCCTTAGATACGGCCATGATGCCAAAGTGGTTCATTTCCTTGGCAAAGTCAAACCGTGGGATTACAGTTACGACACCACAAGCAAAAAAATAAAGGGGCAGTCCCAGGATGCTTCTGACATGCATCCCAACTACTTGATGCAATGGTGGGAGCTTTTCTGTTCTTCAGTATTGCCCCTCATGAAGGAGGAATATGGTGACCAGCTCTTCCTTTCCGGATGCACAGAGGTAAGCTCCGCTGCTGAGACTGGCACAATGATCATTGTATAGACCGTTTTTGGCCAGTATTGTGATTTAAATGGAATTAATTTATATCCATTTGGAATTGATTGGATTGTATACGTGAATGAATGCTGCTTATTACATTTTTATAAGATTATAAAGACTAACTTTATACACTGAGACAATTTCTTTTAAACGTTGCTTTCTGTTGGGTAACATCGTAAATTCACATGACCAACAGAAACGCATTGCAAATTCTAAGTGGGGAAATCTTTTTCCTTGTGAGAAGTTTCACTTCACTACATTTGCTTTCTCCTACTGTGCAGGAAAGAAATAATGAAGTAATCCATTTTTTATGCAGAATTGTTATGCTAATTATCATATTTTAAAATCATCTGATTTGTACTGAGTTTGTTGTTTGATCAGTAGTGCCACTGCCATATATTACTAGGTTATTAAATCCTTTATCTGTTATAACTTTACTAATAAGGTTATTTTATAGCCTTTAGACATTTTAAAATTTATTTACTTTTATTGTTTGTGATTTTTGCTTTCTTTTTCCCCCCTCAGGGTGATATTCACGATGATGTGGCTGAGATGCACATATCCCATCATCCCCCTCCACCTCAGATGTCGTCTCAGGAGCGGAAACAGAAGTGGGAACAGGGCCAAGCTGACTACATGGGACTGGACTCTTTTGACAACATAGAGAAAAGGCTAGATTCTTTCCTAAAGTGAAAGGCGCTTAGGAACAGATCATCAGATCTAGTTTTGTACTTTGTACAGGACATGAAATAACATTAAAAAAAAAAAAAAAACTCCTATGATTTTTATACCTGTCCAGATCATCTATGCAGCTCAACTACTCAATCTCTTACAGTGTGATTGCGACACTTATTCGAATGGCACGGCATGCCTCATTTCCAGAGAAGACGTGACACAATTCAGGCATTGTTTCTGATCTCACTGAACAAGACATTAGTTATCTTTTTATTATCCAAAATCCTATAATATAGTCTTATACCTTTCAGTTTTACCTCTTTCATTTGCCCTTCATGTGTTTGTGAAGATCAGAAACATTTGTTGGAAAAGAGAAACGAACCGCAAACAAAATGATACTAAACCTTGTCAGTGACTTCAGCATCCCAGATATACTGAACGCCACTCCAAATTCAATTTTAATCATCTAATGACCGCCTTTGCAACGATATTGTTTACAAGACGCATTGTGTGCTGCCAACTCGCTTAAATCGTCATTACTGGCTCCGATACACTTCAACTCTTATTGTATGAACCAATGTCACTCCGCTCTTGTCTACTGTGCAGTCACTCCCTGTAGCAGGGAAAAGGGTCAGGGGTTTTGTAACACCTAGTTACTACTGTAAATGCTGTAGCTGCTGATAACTAGTTTGTAACTTTCCTGTAACTCTGCCCCCACCTGTAACACCTGAAATAAAGAACTAGTAACAATTCCCTATTTACTGTGGTTAAAACCAGTTTATGCACAAAGAAAGACTGTTAAGTGTTTATTGCCATGAAAATTGTGGGAACAACCATACAGACATTGTGTAGATAAAGTGAATTTGGGTAAAACAACCCTACTGAACAATTTGCAAAAGAGTAAAAAAAAAAGTGCTGTTTTTACTAAAGTAAATAATCTGAAATGAACAGACTGCAGTAAAGTTTAGGTAAAACTAAATCTCCATGAGGGTTCGGATCTCATCTATCCGTGCCTGCTTAAGGTTCTGTGTGTTTTTCCCTCCGAAAGCTTTCTCCACAAGCTCCTGCTTCTTCTTCTGAATCTTCACCATGTTCTCCTCCACGGAGTCTTTCACAATAAACTAAACACAACAGAAGACAACAAAAGTTGTTTCATTTATCAACTTTTTTTTTTTTACGTCCTTGACCTTTCAAAGCACACTCAAACACTGATTACCTAATATAAACCTAATATAGCTGGATAATCATTCTAGTTTATGTAAACTAGAAATTTTATCAGGTTGCTTTTTTAGTATACCGGTAAATTTAAGTTGATGCTGTCAGTCTAATAGTCCTAATGTACCAAGTAAATGTCACACTTTATTCGTGTCTGATTGAAAGTGGAATGTAGATTATTTTCAAAATGTCACTCAGCTTTTGTCAATCCAAACTTACAATTTGGCCTCAGAATTCTAGACGATACTTTATTTTTTTTTTATTACAACAGACCTCTGTTGTGAATGTGGATTTTACTTACTGTCATATTACACACCAATGAATATCAGTCTATTTAATGACAATAACACTAGTCTCACAAACTGGTTTATGGTTCTTGGTTCATTTTGAATCTTGTATAACTAAAAAATAACTGTTCAATGTCATTACAGTTTTTCTCAGTCGCTTTGGTGCATTTCTCATAACACTATTTACATTTGCACAACAGTTAATGCAGTTCTCAAAACAATTAGTGCAAACTGCAAAACCTAGTTGATAACCTGCAAAAGCGTGTCACTTGCTCAAAATGGATAGCCCATTCCTCAAAAGCAAGTATTTATGTCAATGAAAGTGTCACTGTCATCAAAATAAAAAGTCCTGATACCATCGTTTATGAACAAGATAGTCAAATGGCTTAGTCATGTTTTCATTACGACAGTTTACTCTGTAAATGTTTTCCAATGATAAAAGTCAGATCTTGGTGATACTACCTGAAAATGCTCAATACAGCACTAAATACTATTTGCACAGCCATTTGAAAAGATACAGTAAAGTTAAACATTACTGTATTTATGAGGTAACTGAGTACAAGACACTGAATATGTATGTTTCACATTTTTACTGCATATGCTCTTTGCAATTCTAATTTGTTCACAGCATTGTGCAAAAGAAAAAATACACCATTATTTACAACAAACATAAACTCCCTTTGGGTAGAGCTGTGCACAACTGTACGCAATATTGCAGTAGGCCTATATACTGTATTGGAACTGAACATACAACATTCATAGGACTGTAATCATTCATGCACATCCAGACGTTCCTCTCTGTCTGGTCACATAATTTACAGTAATCTACATCACAGCGAATATCATCTCTTGCTCAATTGCAAATTGTTCAATTTAGGAGACTTTTGCAGGATTTTTTTTTTTTTTTTTTTTTTAAATTACAGATTTTGACAACTAGTTCAAAATTTTTGTATGTAATGACTCAAGCAATGAAATGAGGACTATTAGTTTTATATGGAATGACTATTCAGCATTCACAAGTATAGTTAATTTTGACTGACATGACATAAGCAAATGATAATGTTATAAAACAGCAGAGAGTTGTATGAAAGCAATTGATGCATGTCCAAAAGCATTTGCAATTTGTTGGAAGGAATGAGAAACTGCTACTATGATGTGCACAAATGACTAAATGTTGTGGAGGTTGAACTAACTGTTGTGCAAATGTAAATAGTGATGTGAGAAATGCACCAAAGTGACTGAGAAAAACTGTAAAAAAATAATCAATTGAGAGAATGGTCTGATTCAAGCTACCAACTCACTTGAGAAAATTTTGGGAATCTTTTAGTAATTTAAGGAACCGGTTCATGAGTCTAATCAGGCTTGACCACTCACTGTGTCTATTAGTATGTGCAACAAAAAAAGAACATGCTTAAAGGGACCGTGGTTGCACTTTATAGACTGTTCCACATGTACATACTATGTACTTATTATAGCAATTACAATAACTAGGTACTAATCCTGAACCTAACCTTAACCTGTGTCGTTACCTTATATTACCAGTGCTTTCTTAGATAAGTCCACTAAGTACACGTACTGTAAAAAAAAAAGAATAACCGGGATTGTTCACACAAAAATGTTTACTTGCCCTCATGTCATTACAAACCTGTATGACTTATGACAACTGTCTCTGGTGTTCTTTCTTTTCTTTTTTCTTTCATCTATACAATGGAAGTCAATGGTCTGCAAAACTGTTTGGTTACCAACATTCTTCAAAATATCATCTTTTGTGTTCTGCAGAAGAAAGTCAGTCATACAGGTTTGGAGTGCGAGAGAAATGACAATATACATGTTAGGGTGAACCATCCCTTTGTTCAGGAAACATCACACTCTAAAGATGTAACGATCTTCTCCAACTGTAAAACTAGTTTTTTAAATTCTTGATTGTTTTAATTTTTTTTATAAACCAAAATTATGACCATTGTAGTCAATCTGGAGCCCTCATTGTTGGCCTCAACGTTATGAACTAATAAGGATATTGTGTTCATCATGTTGTTGCATTTGTCCGCACTGTCTGTTACCGCTGAGAAAAACGTCAGGCGTGCAATAATAGCAACTGGGATCAGTCGCTAACATTCCTCTGTGTGCTTGCCATGGCACAAACCATAGACTGTACCTTGGTGATCACCACATCTCTGCTCTGGCCCAATCTATGACATCTGTCAACACACTGGTCTTCTGCTGCAGGATTCCAGGCCTGAACAAACAGTAGAATAAAGACAAACAAATGAGCTCTTTGAGTGTGTAAGCTTCTATTCATTCCCCTTTATAGATCCATTGACACAGAATCAAACCGTGACATCACTGCCACCTAGTGGCTGACACTATCCTGGGGATTTCAACTCACAGGATCCATCAGAAAGACGTGGGAAGCAGCGGTTAGATTAAGCCCAACTCCTCCAGCTTTGAGTGAAAGTAACATGATGGTGGGGCTTCCTGGAGAGGAGTCTTGAAAGTCCTGAATGGCCTTTGCTCGGGTCTTCTGATTCATCGAGCCATCCAGGCGAGTGAAAGAGAATCCATATTCTCTGCAGACAGCAGCAGCATCAGCACACTAAACCACTAATGGCTACCTATTTTTTTCAGTATGTAGTAGAGTCTAGTTTTTAGTAGCCTCAGGAATGAAAACTGTACCTCAAGGGAAGCTCTAAAACATCCAGAAACCTGGTAAACTGAGAGACCACAAGACTCTTCACAGTGGGGTCTTCATTGCGAAGCTTCAACAGGTTGCTCATCAAAGCATCAACCTGCATAAAGAAAAGCACTTTATTCAAACATGGCTGCTCATATGACCAACACAAAAGACTATTTAATCGCTGAAGAAACTTAAATGTAAATGTTTGCTCTGGACAGTGATTTTGTGTGCCTTTCTGAAGCATTTTCCCCTTATGTCTAAATGATGCCCATTTTTTGTCCACTGAATCTATATGAAATTATTACACTACTGTTCAAAAGTTTGGGATGGGTAAGATTTTTTTTTTTAATGTTTTTAAAATAAGTCTTATGCTCACCAAAGCGGTTTATTAGATCAAAAATACAATTAAGAGTAATATTGTGAACTGTTTTCTATTTGAATATGTAGTAAAATTTCATTTATTCCTGTGATGGCAAAGCTGAATTTCCCATCTTCAGTGTCACATGATCCTTCAGAAATCATTCTAATATGCTGATTTGGTACATTTATATGAATTATTTGAAAACGGTAGAGTGCGCGAGACTTTTAAAGTACTGTATACTCCTTTGGCCGTGAGCATTGAAAGATGCGTAGTGGACTTTGTTTTCAAGTGCTCAAGTCACTCACATACACAAAAATTGGGATGTCCGCAGATGGCCGAAGGATACTTAGGGCTTTAGTAGCAAGTAAACTATATATCAACAAACACAATTGTAAAGTCCCCTTTGAGCTACATCCAATTTCAGATTGACCAAAACAGCCTAAGATGCATATATGTTAAGGTTACTTTGGAACTTGATTGCCAATTCTCCCCAGTTGCTGATCGAGCCTCCACTTCCTCTCCAGGATACTCCACCAGTTCTTTAGTCTTGATCTGAGCACGACACAGGGGACATTTGGCCTGCTCCTGAGAGACAGGAACAATCAGTGTGCAGAAATGACATCCAATAAAGGAGACTTCAGCAAACCTCTGAGATGCTGAAGTAATGCTGACCTTCTCCGAGCGGATGACCTCACAGATGCAGGGCCTGCAGTACACATGAGCGCAGTAGGTGATGACAGGCTGCCGCAGGGAGTCTAGACAGATGGCGCACTCTTCGTCCGAGCCAGAGTTCAGCACCAATGTGATCTTATTGATGAGGCGCTCCCGCAGCTCACCGGGGGTCCCAAGATCACCTAACACACATCCAAAACATTTGTTCCCAAAAAGACAACTGATTCTTCACAACACGACTGATTAGGGTGCTGCTGCTGCTGCTGTGGCACTGTAGTTAAAGCTTTAAATTAATTTTAATGTAAGGTATGTTTTATTTATTTATTTATTTTAATTTAATGATATTTAATTGAATGTTATCAGCGACTGTCTAAACTTTAATTTATACCTGCCACTGTGTATTTGCCCACAAGACTGGGGTGACAGCAGCACTGCCTCAGACGGACCAGGATGGCCAGCACGTCGGCATAGTTCGTCATGACCGTTCCTTCTTGGAAATACCTGTGAAGACAAATAGTTTCTGTTATCGGACTTTAAACCAATGTAATATTGATGCGCTTTAAATCTGTAGCAAAAGTGTGCCCACCTGCCAACGATGTTCCTGCCCTCCCTCTTGACCTGTTCATACTCCTCCCTCTCCTCCTCAGAGAGAGTCACATGCTGCACAAACACTCTCCGTTCGGGTAACTGCACCAGCGCGCGCCCAGACACTTTACTGTTCTTGGTGCGCCTCAGTGTGATGCCCTTCACCAGCGCTTGCAAGTTCCTGATAACAGTTATACGATAGAGAAGTTCATTCAATTCAATGCACTGAAAGTGTGATTTGGGACACAGCTATTAACATACTTTAGTCCAAATCTGTCGCCCATGGTCACAGGTCTCTGAATGATTCTGTTCCACCACTCCTTCACATCAAAAGGCTTCAGCTTCAAAAAGGACAGCAGCATGTACAGATCCTTCAGGGAGTTCTGAATGGGAGTTCCTGAAGGTAAAAATGTGCATGATTGACGTGGACTTCATAGGCATTAAGATTAATGATCTGTCCTTTTGATGATATTCACAGGTGATGAGGTAACGCAAATGAACGCACCAGACAGGATCCACCTGCGCTCTGACTGGAGCCCCAGCACAGCTTTGCTCTGAAGAGCACTAGGGTTTCTGATGACGTGACCTTCATCCAGCACCACCCTCAGCCAGTTCACTTTGTGCAGAGGACTGCTGGCTTTATTCTGCAGGCAGGGTCAAAGTGCATTTTTTATTTCACCATTTGTCCAAGTTTTTTTTATAGTGTCTACTTACACCAGTCCTGTTGACAGAGGCTATTTACACTAACTCCACCAACTAGTGTTTAGTTTAGCCACACAAAATTACAAAGGAAATGAAGCCAGTAACTGGGACAGTGTCGTGAGGAGTAACGGCCACTTCACACTGAATGCGGAGGCGGCACAGAAGCTGTGCATATGCAGAGCGATGTGCTTTCACACTGGCCGCTGCTTGTGTTTGTGTACTGCAAAAACAGACGAGTATGGTTCATTCTGTCACCTTTCAGGTGTTCTCTGACGACCACTGTCTGTCACGTGCTTTGATTTATGACGGGCAGCATACTCTGCTGCGATGCGGGAATAAATTCCAGTCCCAATCAGCACGTTTGTTTTAAATAAAACATATATAAAAATATTCAAAAAGTGGAAATAAAGTGCCTAATTTGTATTCAATAGTAGGAATAAAGTGTTTAACATGTATTTAATAGGTAAAACTGGATGTCGTGTCCTCATGTTGATCTGTCCTCATCTAAACTGGTATATTTTGACCAGAGTGCAGCCCATATTGTTACCATGGCTCTCTTTCTAGAACTTCAAGGACACTTTTTCTTAGGAGCAAATCCAATATGGAAGGATATAATGATTTTAATAAATGTACACTGAATATGTTATAACTGCATACCATTTTATAATGTCCTACAATACAATACCGAGTTGTAAATAGCATCTGCCACTATTTGCATTAAAGTAGTATCTAACTCTATTAAACTTAGCATCTAACTACTATTTCGCACAATAAAAAATATTTTCTTTGCACTATTTACACAATGTAAATACCATCTAACTTAGTGACCTCCAGCATGGCTCAGCAGCGTCATGTAATGACAATGTCTAAGCATAAAGAACAGCAGGACTGTGTTTTAAATCCACCCACCCCAAAATCGGATGAAAGCACACTGTATGTTGTGAGAACCACATCTTGCCCAGACAGAAGGCCAACAGATCGGCTGCGCTCAGGACCGTAGTACAGGTATACTTTTAATGTGACATCAGCTCGAATATGTTGCTCAAACTGGTCCTGCACGCATATGAAGCACAAATGAGAGCAAAGTGAGTTAAATATTTTCTTTACATTTTTCATAAAAACAGATTTTCAACACTCACCAGCCAGTTGCTAAGGACAGACAGGGGACATAAAATCAAAGTGGCTCTGGCCCCTGACCCCCCACCAGCTCCAGATGGGCCCTTACCAGTGCCTACAACCCACGCAAAGCAGATTGATTCCTGTAAAACTCTCATTCCATATTAAACAAACGGAAGAAATGGTCATTAATGTTATACCCACCAGAACTCTTCTTCACACTCTTTTTGGCTGGCACAGCCTGTGAGGAAGTGCACTCCAGAGCGGCAGCGAAGTCCACGTCATCCAGCAGAACCGCTCCTGTGTATTAGAGAGTGAGAACAAAGTCAGTTGACACTGAAAATATATCTAACAAATCTGCCTTTCAGTTTACATGAAAAATAAAGGACAGGAAGCAAGCATACCTTTCTTGGTGTTGGCAGACTTTTTAGCAGCTTTCTTTGTGGTTTTTGCTATAAGAAATAGAAATAAGTGTAATACAAAACCAAAATCAACCATTATTATTAACATTTACATTTATGTATTTGGCAAACACTTTTATGCAAAGTGACACACTACTGTTTAACAATTTGGTGTCAGCAAGATTTCTTTTTTGGAAAGAATGAAGCAAAGATGCATTAAATTGACAAAGACTCTTACATTGTTTTTTAAAAAACAAATACAGTTCTTTATAATCTCATAATTCTGAAAAAAAAGAGATCACGATAGCAGCACAACTGTTTTCAACATTGACAATAATAAGAATAGTTATGTTACTTGAGCACCAAATAGCATATTATAATGATTTCATTAATCATGTGACACTGAACACTGGAGTGGACAGCTTTGCTATCACAGAAATAAATTACATTTTAAATTATATTTAATATTTTAAATTGTAGTAATATTTCACAATATTTATTGTATTTCTGATCAAATAAATGGATGCTTGGTGAGCATAAGAGACTTCTTTCAAAAATATTACAAAAAAATCTCACCAACCACAGCCATTTGTACATGTATCAGGACTTAAGAGAAACTAACCTTTCTTCTGAGGTGCATCTTCATCAATGGTGTCAGCAGTGGCACTGTTAGCATGCAGTCTTTTCAATGGAGACGACCCCACTGGTTCCCCTG
Organism: Scardinius erythrophthalmus; assembly: GCF_964197995.2. Classification (NCBI taxonomy): domain Eukaryota; kingdom Metazoa; phylum Chordata; class Actinopteri; order Cypriniformes; family Leuciscidae; genus Scardinius; species Scardinius erythrophthalmus. Next base: position 21,964,708 of record NC_138229.1, on the reverse strand, counting down.
ACTCTTCAGGGTCTCCACTTTTCTCTGTAAATTAAAAATATATATAAAATGTGTGTATCTGTGTGTCAGTATTCTACAACAAATGTAAGTTTTTCACTTCAGAATGGATTGCAGTTTTACAAATTTGTTTTAAAAACATGTGTGACATTTTTTACCTCTTGAGGCTGCTTTCTTTCTGGTAGCAGAAGGCATGGATGATCCTTCCTGAAAAGTTGTATTTTTGATATGTTCATGATTAAATTCTGGCTGCAAATACATGCAAGGTCACAGTAATCAGTTAAATTCATTATATCAACAAAACCTCACACACACATGCTTTATTTGTTAAAGAAATTTTTATCTGCGTCTTACACATTGTTCCAGTGGCAGGGGTTTCCCATTGTGGAAATTAGAGACTATCAAGGCAATGGTGGTGAGGGTTTTGCCCTGAAACACAGCATACAAGTTCTGAGCACTAGTAGGGCTTATACTGAGCACTAAAAGAACAAGTCTAAGATCATCTCACCAGCCCCATGTCATCAGCCAAAATCCCACCAAGCACTCTCTCAGGCCTCTCCTTCACAGCAAAGTTAGTGAGAACATTAAAGTAAAGGCCATTCTTCTCCTCCCAGAACGGGGGCAGATCGTTGCTGTTTTCACGAGAGGTCATCCATGAGAGCGCCTGCTTTTGATGTGGGAGTAGCGGAGTGAACACTGCCTGTACGGACAGACATTAACAGAGACATCTGTAAGTGACTGATGGATGAGATTGACAGTAAAAAAAAAAACAGCTGTGTTCTTTCAATCTGTGCTCACCTCTGCTGGCTCCATTTCTCTGGTTTTATCCTCCATCAAATCATCAAAGAGCTTGTCAAAAGCATTTTTCAGCTGATATGATGTAACAAAAATGTAATTATTAGCCATTTCATTGAAGTTAAACAAACTTGGTTTGGTTTATGGTGGTTCTCAGCTGGTGTGTTGCAGCACTGTTTGGTCATAAACGGCATGCTAAAATAATAATAAATAATGCTAAATGAATACTAAATGCAACTACCATATAAATGGGTATGGCTAAAACAGAACAACAAACAGACTTATTGCCCATTAAAAGGAAAGACAAAAAGCTTCCCATATTATGGCATTAACAGGTGTGCACCTGATAAAACTAAATTATGCATTGAAAAAAGTATGATACATACTGCATTAAATAAACTTGTAATAAGAATAATTATGGTTATTTGTCTTTTTTTAATGTTTGATTATACAGACATTTTTGTTAGTGTTTAGTGTAAAAAACAACAACAACAACAACAACAACAACAACAACAACAACAACAAAAAAAAGTTAAGAACCACTGATCTAGATTTTAACATACTAAAGCATACTAGACAAATAATAATAATTTATTTTGACATCTTATAGCCAACATCTGTAAAACGGACACTTAATATTCAATATTATTATTTATCTGCCTGCATTGACACCACTGCATTATAACTGAACTGAGCTGGACAATGACATCACTGTTTTATCTAGAGTGGCTGTATAGATAAATTAGCTAAATTAATAACTAATGATATTTACAACAGAAATGAATCAACACTGAACTTACTTAAGCTGAACAATGACACTATTTTCTTCTAGAGCTGCTGTACAACCGAAACAACTTTGTTGCATAATTTTCCTGTTATCACTGTAAAGCTGTATTGTATCTTTTTACAAAACAAACTGTATTGTACAAAGCGCTGTATAAATAAAGGTGACTTGACGAAATGTACCTCTTCTACAGTCAAAGGAATGGCAGATATTTTTGAGGACAATCCATGCAGATCTCTACGCAAAGATGTTTGGGTAGCACCTCCTAAGAGAATAAGAAAAATAATGTCAATCACATAAGCATTATGTATTCACCAAAGAACATTAAGTAGTGAATAAATAATGGCATCAATACACTGTAAGTAAAAAAAAAAAAAACCTTTCAAGTCAGAGCCAAGTCTGAAACCATAGCGTGTCATCAGATTATGCACAGCTTCTCGCTTCTCCTCTTTGCCCCAGAACGTGAGGATCACAGGCATTGTGAATTTATTAGTATTCCCAAAGGGCACAACCCTATTAAGAGATCAAACACAAAAGAGATCTGTTGCAATCAATTTGTTGCAAGCAATTTGCAATAAAAAAAATCATTTGCATATTTAATACAAATTACTTCAAAAATATTTTTAGAAAATTAGAAACTACAGTACCCTTCCACCCTTGCCAAGTTGTTGTCCATAATGTAGGCCATTGGGGCTGCCAGCTCTTTCTTGATGTGCCCCACCTGACTGCCATACACATTGGCAACCATCACTGCATTTCGGTCATAGGGATTCTGTGGCTCTCTCACCAAAGACACCATCTCTCCTTTATTGACCTACAGCATACATCACAATCACACAATATTCCTGTTATTAAAGGGATAGTTCACTTTGAAATTAAAATTTGGTATGTTTTAGCTTACCTAAAGGGCATCCAAAATGTAGGTGTCTTTTTTTCCGCAGTAGTTTCAATTTTGATATTTTTAGGTCAAACCGTTCTTGTCTGTCAGTCATATAATGCAGGTCTATGGTCACCCCCTCAAAGAGCAAGCACAGAGTCCAAATTAAAACAATTCCCTGTCGTCCAAATTAAACAATTCCCCATCGTAAGTACACATTGATGGCCTAAGACACGAAACGAGCGGTTTGTGTGAGAAAACGAACAGTATTTATATCGTTGTTACCTCTTGAACACAGCCGCGTCCAAGTGATCTGAGGGCGCAGGCGGGTATAGATATATACACTAGATGTCGCCTTGGCTACTGCAGTTCATTGGAACGAAATCGTAGCCAAGGCGACATCTAGTATATACTGTATCTATACCCGCCCGCGCCCTCAGATCATTTGGACGTGTGCTGTTTTCAAGAGATAACAACGATATAAATACTGTTCGTTTTCTCACACAAACCGCTCGTTTCGTGTCTTAGGCCATCAGTGTGTACTTACGATGGGGAATTGTTTAATTTGGACGACGGGGAATTGTTTTAATTTGGACTCTGTGCATGCTCTTTGAGACAGTGACCGTATACCTGCATGAAATGACTGACAGACAAGAACGGTTTGACCTAAAAATATCAAAATTGAAACTACTGCGGAAAAAAAGACACCTACATCTTGGATGCCCTTGAGGTAAGCTAAAACATACCAAAATTTTATTTCAAAGTGAACTATCCCTTAAACAAGACTGAATGAACCTAACAGAATTATTCTGTATTTTGAATAATAAAACCACTAGAGGGCAATATACACTGTGTGGTGGAACAGGTGTGAGATGACCTGTTCCTGTCAGGTGATAAGGGCGACAGAGGAATTGAGCGGGTACAGATGGCGGGAAAATACAGTTTATGGCGAAGATATACAACTATGTTGTACTGCAGTAAATAATACTGCATTCTTGTATATTATGTTAGTATTAAACAGCAACAGGAAAATGCTTTTTCTGATGAGTTAAATGTGGAATACTGTCCTGTAGCAATGCATTTAGAAACCCTTTGTAGGCGCACACACACACAAGTATGTGTATATATATATATATACATATGTATATGTATATGTATATATGTGAAGATCCCTACCATTCCAGTGTAGTAGCGCAGACCAACAACTGAGCCTTGAATTGATCCAATCTGAACACTCTCCTCTGCCTCCAGGTCCTGCCCTCCATCTTCTGTTAGATTTGCAATTTCTTGGGATATGGTCACTGTGCCGCCGACATCCATGAAATCTATAAAAGCTGGTGTTGGGTGATAGGCATTATAATTAATGTTCGGAGGAGATATACCAGGTTTTAGTTTAGACAATAGTTTGCTAGGGACCATTATTAATCATATTCATTTCACAAATGTATTTGTTTTTCACCGTATCGCGGCGAGGCGCTGGTCGAGGGGTTGTGAGGGTGAGCACTTGTTGATTTGTTTGATGACTGCATGTCTGCGATCACAACACAAACACGAAACGTCACCGAGTCAGGTCCTAACCAGAAAAACAAAGCGCCATTCGAATGTGTAATAAAGCAAATGTAAAGACATTGAAATGCATATAATGACACTAAATAGTGATATAAAAAATAAACTGATTAATTCAACTAGAATGAATTGTTCATAACAAGCGAACACGTTCTCGTGGATTAAGTTAAACTGTTTAACGTTAGCTGCAGGCCACACTCACCTCCCGATCAAGACTCCAGTACGATAAAGGATTGCTGTATGTAAACTGATCCAAATTCTACATGAGCGATGAATATTTCAGTACTTAAAGGGGTTTATTGTAGTTCACTCGTCATTTGTTGACAACAAGGTGAGGTTTCAGGGACGCCTGTCAGTGGCGCGAGTGTTTTGAAACTGTACGCTTATTTCCGGCGCCAGATTCAGACTTCACGTCACTATCACGTGAACCAACCAGCAAAGACTACCTAATGTCGTCACTACGAATCTTTTGAATATATTAATGCTTTAGGCGTTTTAATCAAACAAAATAAGATTTCATCATCATCATTTCTAAAAAAAATAAATAAAAAATCTGATTAATTAAAAAAAAAAAAGACATGATTCTAAATATTTAGCGTAAAAGAGCCACACCATATTTTTGTTACTGTGGTTGGTTACTCTGGAAAAATAACAGACTTTGTAGCTTGTATGTATTTTTGTGTACACCTCATAATTATATAGGCCTATATTGTAAGCACATTTTTAATGAAATTACTGAAGGCATTACATAAAAAGGACGAAAGTTCTATGCTTTATTTTTTACATGTTACACTTATCAAGTCAAGAAATGATAAGTAAAATAAATCTAAAAATTCACTGTGGAAGGAAGCATCATTCACAGTTTACAAGTTGTTACAAATGACAAATTAGTAGTAAAAAAAATTGAGGAGGGCGGGGGAGGAAATGTAAATATAGTCTTGACCTCTGTAAAAACCCAATGTAGATTGAAGAGAAAGTTTTGGCACGGACAAAAGAAGAACATAGCATGAGAATTCATGAAATCAATGCTGCAAATACAAATGTATCAGGTAAAAATGCTATCACACATGTGGTTTAAAGTTACTGTGTCCAGTCCTCTGATGGGGCTCGATCTTGATATTAAATTAAACAAATAAAATGCAAAGGAAAAAACCTGACTGCAGTGATATTTCATTCATTCTCCACTTTTTAAGTGTCTTGAATAATCACAAGAAAGCCTATGAAAGTACATACATAAATGAAGTGACGTGATTTTTTGGACTGCTGCACTGGAACAACTGTACAAAGATACAAAGATAGCTTATCTGATATTAACTGGAGTTTGCATTTAAAATAGCTGAATATCCCAAATTGGAGCAATGCTAAAGCAAACACATAATACTAACGCAATTGTAAATACACTAACATTTACATTTAACCAAAGAAGTTTTCACACTTTCCCAATGCACAGTCAATATAGTTTCATCATGTCGTTGCTGATGGATGACAGAGTTAGATGTTGCTATTGTATAGGCTCAGTTTAATGCTTTAATCAGGTACAGTTTATCTCCCTGCTCACTGGTAAAAATTGGGGCCTTTTTGTAATGTTCCACCAAATCCTCAATGGAGCTGAACTTGCGCTGACCAATGCAGTACACTCCATCTTTTAGCTGCACCTTGAAATGCTTGTTCTTGTACACTGCCTTCAGAGAGATGGAGAAGTCGTTTGGCTGGAAAGTATAAAATGAAATGTTTGTTCATAACAAAGCACAAACTAAATAAAAAAAGTACTTAAATAAATAAATAAACATGCAAAAGGTCATTTTTTTTATAAAATTATATTAATTCTAAAAACAACATAGATGTTTGGACACAGTTTCAATTGAATTCAATTACCGTAGACTCGCTGTCTCTGATGAGGAAGTCACCATCCGCACCCCTCTGGTTCAAGACCATCTCAGCCTGGTGCCGTGTCAGTTTCCCATAGTACCATTGTTTTCCTCCAAACTTTCCGTCCATAGAGGGCTTAATGTCATAGTTTGAAGTAGGTGGTCCTGAATTCCCCAGTTCTTTGTGTGTTTTCTGTACAACTGTAACATAGTTCTTGGGCACTAAACCCACTTGCCCATTTTCTTTTTTACACTTCCACCATTCAGGGTCGTTCTCAGGCTTCTCCAACACATCCATAAGTTCATCCTTGTTGAAATTCAGCTCCTCGACATTGCCGGAGCTGAAATGATAAAGTGCCTGTACAGTCTGCAGAACCTGAGAGCCGTTGTTATTGTGCCCCACTGATGCCAGTTTGTCTTTGAGAGAGCTGGTGGAATCGTCCCTCATTGTCCTGTCCGCATCCTCTGTGACATAATTGGAGGGAAACCACCCAGAAAGGCCATTATAGGATCCTCGCCACCAACCGTCGCTGCACTTCTCCGTGACGATGACCCTTGTGCCCTTCACCAAAGAGAGCTCGTCCTCCCGCTCCGCGGTGTAGTTGAACTTCACCAGTGCGGGCAGGTTGAGGTCATACAGTCGCTCATCGCTGTCATATTTCTCTGAGCTGGAGGGCAAATCTCGCACACAGCCTTTCTGCTTCACCTTCCCAATCCCTGCAGTCAAAGAAACTGTTAATATGAGCATATGGACAATGCTTTTTTTTACTGTTTTTTGAAAAATGTGCTATTATGAAACTTAACTAATGATACTAGAATATTGGTATCTTACAATTGCAAACTGACATTATTTATCTTTAATGTGCCACATATGATCATGTTTAAATAAGACTTTTTTCTTGTTTCAACACCTTGAAATTAAACCCGAAGCTCATAAAAGCAATAAAAATGTTCAAAAGTTAGCAGTTGGTAAGATATTTTTTAATGTTTTTAAAAAATATATTTTATGCTTACCGAGGCTTCATTAATTTGATCAGAAATACAGTAATACTGTTAAATATTATTACAATTTAAAATAACCATTTTCTATTTGAATATATGTTAAAATATAATTTATTCCTGTAATGCATATTCATTACTCCAGTCTTCAGTGTCAAATTTATCCTTCAGAAATCATTCAAATTTGAATGGTAATTTAGTACATCAGAGTGAATATAGATCAAGTCTGGCAGTTACGATTAATCCCAATTATCCATGTGAATTTTCTTAAATGGTTAAAATCATTACTAAATTCAAAACAGTTAAGCATTTGGGTTTCAAGTTGATGATCTCACACTAAGGGCCGTGACATAGTCACTGGCGGGAAAAACCATAAGGAAAATTACACAGAGGTACATTTGTTCATATAAACACATAAAAGTTTATTTACAGAAAATCCGAAAATTTGTCCCACTTTTGGTTCACTGGTACAATAACAGTGTTACTGTTGCACAATCACAGACCAGCTGACCCAGTGTCCCAGACTTCATATCTGCACATAATTAGACTAATTATGCTAATAATGTAAATATTGACAAACTGACATGTGTTTGACATGTGACAGGTTTACCATCTCGCATAAACTGTTTTACATGACTACTAAATCAAATCAGGAAAATACACCCTGATCCCAAAAGAGAGAAATTCCAATTCAGTGATTTGGCAATGAAACATCAGTTTAACATACTCATTTCTGGGCCTGAATCCATGGAGTCTGTGTGTCTACACAAATGCTAAAATACACACCCAGCACTATCAACATCTCCTTCTCCTTTCAGAAAAATGTGGATCATAATATAGATGGGAAATGACACAGAATGACACAGAGGTTCGTTTTTCAAGGAACTGATACTTGTTCACCAAGGATGCATTAAATTAAATGAACATATTCAGCTGAAGTTTCATCTGCTTTCTGCAGCGCTTCCCACAGGTGTTCCCATAAGTTTTTTATGGCATTTCTCGGCCTTGCAATCGAATTGTTCCCACAACAGCACACCTTCTTATTTATTTATTAAGTTTCAGATTCCACTTTATCTGTGAAACTCTGCCTTAAGGCCAGCAGCTTCCCAGAGACTTCTCTTCTTCACTGTTGCTGATGAAACTGATATTTGACATGTGCTTTTCACTGAAGTTGCCAGCTGAGCACCAGTGAGGGGGGCTGTTTCTCAAACTAGAGACTCTGATGTACTTCTCATCTTGTTGTGCAGCAGGGCTGTCCACTTCTCTTTGTACCGGTTGGATCCAGTTTGCTCTCTTCTTTCAAGAGAGTAGTTCACGGAAAAGTCTTCAGAAGAACAAGAGGCTGATAAGTTTCTATAGAAATGTGTTTTCTTTTTCCCATTGTTGAAACCAAAATTGGACTTCAAAAATGTGACTGTCCTTAAAGGGATAGTTCACCCCAAAATGAAAATTCTGTCATTTATTACTCACCCTTATCACTCAAAACCCATAAGACATGCGTGTTCAAACAACAAAGTCTGCTCCTGCGTTAACACAACACACATGCGTCATTGTGCTCTCGTGAACTCGCGTTGGAGGTTAATAGCCTACTTTGTAAATAATGTGGTAAATTACGTTTTTTTGGGGGTTTTTTTTGCCAAGACATAGCACTCACATACTTTTATGATGTCTTATACCTTTCTGGGGCTTGAAAGTGGTAGTTGCGTAGCTGTCAATGGAGGGACAGAAAGCTCTCAGATTCCATTAAAAAGATCATCATTTGTGTTCCGAAGATGAACTAAAGTCTTATGTGTTTTGAACGACGTGAGGGTGTGAGTAATTAATGACAGAATTGTCATTTTTGGGCAAACTAACCCTTTAATACTACAGCAACTAAAGACATTGTATTTTACACACGTTGTAGCACAATCATTTTCAACTGTGCTAATAATAAGAAAGTTACCTTGAGTGCCAGTAAAATTATATATGAATAAATTTTAAATTCCATTTAAAATAAAATAAAAAAAATACATTCAAATTTATAAATGTAGTTCATTTTAAATTCTATTTTACATGTTGTAAAAATACATTTTAATTTGAAAAAAAAAAAAATACTACTGTTAATTCAAACAGTCAAAATAATTAGATAAATTAAATGGCACTTTGGATAACAGACGTATAATTTCTTTTTTACATTTAAAATTGTCATAATGATCCCAAACTTTTAAATAGGCTTTTAGCTGAAACATATTGGTGGTGTATGTAAATGGCATTTAATGTAAACAACACAAATAATTATTTACTATAGACTCAATTGTCAACTTTTAATAAAAGATCTATTATTCACTAAGAAGATCCGTTCATGGGAGTTATAAACTTATTGGAATGTCAAAAAAAAAAAAATGGCTAAACAAAAATATGTCCCCTCCAAATGAAAAGGAAATCAAATTTTTGCCCATCCATGAACATCAACAGGAAGAAAAAACGGAAGAGTGATAGAAGAGCTTCCTGTAAAATAAACACAAGAACAAAAAAAAGGGCAGAGTGTTGTAATGTAGGCTAAAACAGCCTTGTGATCCAGTTAACTCATTCATATGTGTGGAATTACAGAGCTCATCTGCTCCATCAAAATCAAACTTTCCAAACTCATCCGTAACAGTCGCTGTATTCCAAATAACCATGGAAACATACAAGTCACAGGCATAAAATTGGAGGGAAACAAGTGATAAACAATTGTCAGTGATAAACCACTATCATGATCAATCTAATGCAACCGTTTTGAGAAGTAAAACCATCATGCGGATGTGTGGAAAAGCTAATAAAGTTGAAATTTTATTTCAATGGAAATTCCAGGCAACAGCAATGAAAGCATTACTGTCTTTATGACGTGACTCAAGGATGGAGCTTGAGGCACTGTGTCCTGTCTGCTTTTGTTTCATTTCCTCTGACAGCCAGAATAACGGCAGCTCAGCTTTCCCAGTTTTCCACATGCGGGAAAACATTCAAAAGCAGAGATAAGGCAGAATTCTTCCTAAAGTAAAAACCTTGGCATCACAGGTAGGCTATATATTAAAACATAACTGAGACTGTCATAAAGTCTTCAGTTCTTCAGAGTTCAACCCAAAAGCTGAACAGAGACTTAATGTATATAGGGTTTGTAATGAGTTTGTATACGTCTCACAAAGTTTGCATGTGGCTTTTTTGTGCAGTTTCATCATTTTCCCCATGAAACACAACTGACCTAATTTTTCTGTCATCTGCCCTCAACATTGAATGAGATCTCTTTCTCAGCTCAGGTTTTTGATAAAGCTGAGTGTGATTATCAATGTAACGTGACCCGTGGCAAGCTGCTTTCTCATATCCACGACAGGAACCGAGCGAACGCAGCCAAATCACCCTGCCTTTGTTTCTGTTCGGGCTGAGCTCACTTCACTAATGACATCATAAGACAAATAGCCTCTTCACAAACAGATGTGGCGTCCAAGAACTGTCAGCAAAGGTAGCGCCGTTAATTCTCAGAGTGGCGCAATACACGCATCCATACTAATATAAACCTGTGATGAACTTTAGCATGTGTTTCTGTTCACTTTTGACCTCACAGCTGCTCTGTCCTTTTCTTCCTCATTTCAACCGACAATATATTTTGTTTTGTGGCTAATTTTCCGCAACAGATTTTTGAATGCAAAATTACACAAATAACACTTGAGACATTTTCTCTTTGTGCAGAAATCGGTCACGCCTCCGTTTGGCACAATAGGCTCTCTGAACTTCCACGGCATACTAATGCACAGAGAGAGAAAGAGAGGCAGACACAGAGAGCAAGAAAGAGAGCTGGCAGGAGGCCATCAGAGAAGCCTGACGTTTTTTCCCTCTTCTCCCGAACTTTCCCGAAAAGTCCGGCTATTCAAAAGTGAGCAAATAAAACAAGTGCAAAAAAAGAGAAAAGCAAATAAGGAGTCTCATTTGTTGAAGTGTTCTGTCCCGTCGCTACTGTTCTTTTGTCCCGCAAGATCCGCTTGCTTCACTCTGCCAAGTCAGGACACCCCACCGTCTTGTCCACTGTAATGCGGAGAATAAAACACTGAAATGCTGAATGTGTTACAAAGGGGAAGAAGAACGTAATGAGAGAGAAAGAAACCCAGAGTCAAAGGCCTCAATTATTCATTGCCTCACATCCTTCTGTTTTCCTGCACTAGAAATCTGCGTTGAATTAGACAGCTTCCGGCCGCCTTCACAGAGCAGCTCAAGTTGACAGTATGGGAGGTTGAGGGGGCCTGCATGGGTTTCTGCTTTGATTTTTGTTTTTTAAGACTGTCCAAGCTACCCTGAAGAGCCTGCTGCCATTTCCTCCCTCTCTTATGGCCAATTTTATAGAAAAAGAAAGTATTTGAAGTACCTGAGTGTAGCCTAACTGCCCTTTAAAATGTATGTCAATGAGCTTGCAGTTGTGCATATAACATTATATGAGTGATTCATCTAGGTTTACAACCAAAAGCACAAACCAAAAACCAAAATGTCATTAAGCACTAAACTCCCAATCATTTTTTTTAAATCTTGATATAAAAGAAGAGAAACACATTCAAAACTAGATGTACCGCATCGCGGTACAAAATATGACCGCCGCTCAGGCCTGCACTGGCTTTCCACAAAAATAATTGACGTTGAGTAATTTGGCTGTATTGCATGTTTATGTATATACCTAAAAAAAGTAGTAGTATGTGCATGTCTGTCTGTCTGTGTGTGTGTGTGTGTGTGTGTGTGTGTGTGTGTGTGTGTGTGTGTGTGTGTGTGTGTGTGTGTGTGTGTGTGTGTGTGTGTGTGTGTGTGTGTGTGTGTTTGTGTATGTGTGTGTCTTTGTATGTGTGTGTCTGTGCGTGTATGTATGTGTGCGTACATGTGTGCGCGTGTGTGTTTGTGTGTGTGTGTGTCTGTGCATGTGGATTTGTATGTGTGTGTATGAGTGTGTGTCTGTGCGTGTGGATGTCAGTGTGTGTGCATGCTTGTGTTTGTTTGTATTCCTGCATGTGTGTGTGTGACAGTATCATCCTAAACCAGCAACCCTTCGCTCAACAGCACCATCTACAGGCCGATGAGTGTACAGTCACTAAATGTGCACATAAATGAATTTATTTTATACCCCCCCATGGATGAAATCCTACGAAACTTAGCAGAGGATACCCCCAGAGGATGTCAAGTTAATCATACACATGAAATATGGTGCAGTTCTGAACATCTCCACTGAAGATAGGGGCGATTAAAGCAGAATAATATTGCATTTTCATTTTTTATGGGAGGGGCGCAAATCACAAATGAGTGATTATGGGCTAGGTTGATGTGGGCTCTTAAGACCAACATACCATAAAAATTTCTTCATCCGCAGTGCCACGGTTCAGGTAGTTATTTAGGAAAAACTGTATTTTTGGGTTTTGGGGGGCCCCAGCGCGGGGGGGGGGGTGGATAGTGGCTCCCGGGGACCAAATGAAATTTTTCCTTAGAAGTCTAGTGGGGCTACATGCCCACCAAATTTCATGTTCCCCGGTGTTTCGGTGTCCCTGGTATCGTTGACGAAAAATTTACGGGGGCCCCAGCGCAGGGGGGGAAGTGGCCCCCGGGGACCAAACGAAATTTTTCCGTAAAAGTCTAGTAGACCAACATACCATAAAAATGTCTTCATCCTCGGTGCCACGGTTCAGGTAGTTATTTAGGAAAAACTGCATTTTTTTGGGTTTGGGGGGGCCCAGCGCGGGGGGGGAGTGGCCCCCGGGGACCAAACGAAAATTTTCCTTAGAAGTCTAGTGGGGCTACATGCCCACCAAATTTCATGTTCCCCGGTGCTTTCGGTGTCCCTGGTATCGTTGACGAAAAATTTACGGGGGCCCCAGCGCGGGGGGGGAAGTGGCCCCCAGGGACCAAACGAAATTTTTCCGTAAAAGTCTAGTAGACCAACATACCATAAAAATTTCTTCATCCTCGGTGCCACGGTTCAGTTAGTTATTTAGGAAAAACTGCATTTTTTGGGGTTTGGGGGGGCCCAGCGCGGGGGGGGAGTGGCCCCCGGGGACCAAACGAAATTTTTCCTTAGAAGTCTAGTGGGGCTACATGCCCACCAAATTTCATGTTCCCCCGTGCTTCGGTGTCCCTGGTATCGTTGACGAAAAATTTACGGGGGCCCCAGCGCGGGGGGGGAAGTGGCCCCCAGGGACCAAACGAAATTTTTCCGTAAAAGTCTAGTAGACCAACATACCATAAAAATTTCTTCATCCTCGGTGCCACGGTTCAGGTAGTTATTTAGGAAAAACTGCATTTTTTTGGGTTTGGGGGGGCCCAGCGCGGGGGGGGAGTGGCCCCCGGGGACCAAACGAAATTTTTCCTTAGAAGTCTAGTGGGGCTACATGCCCACCAAATTTCATGTTCCCCGGTGCTTCGGTGTCCCTGAAATTCAGTAAGGTGACGAAAAAAAAAAAAAAAAAAACTTTGACAATCCCTATATGACCGCTTTCGCTAGCTACGCTAGCGGCGGTCATAATAATCACAAACTGAACAATATTTCTGAAGAGTCTTTGAAACCCTTATCAGCCCACTCTCAGCTGATCTTTACCCACAAAGAAGGAAAGACAAACACAAGGACAGTTCCACAGGGCTGACAACATAAGTATATAACTTAAAAATCACATCAAATATGAAGAAACTCTCAGAAATTGTTCTTTCTTCGGAGATTAAGTTAATTTGTCAACAGTACATGCAGGACAATGGCAACAACTTTGTTAAGCAAAAATGGAAAAGATTATAATATGTACTCACGAAAGAAGTGTTTAAAAAGGTTAGCCATATCCATTCCCAGCTCTGTGAGCAGCCCCCCTTCCTCACACACTACCGCTCTCTCTTTCTCTCTCTGTAACAGAGCAGCAGCTATTCCATGAGAACTTCCTGAAAGTCCAGAGTTATTGACAGAGGACTCTCCACCCCACACACATGACTGTCCTTAACCAATGGCTGTCAAGAGGTCCTTTCTGTGGACTCTAGTGGCTGGATGGACCTCAAACACTTACAGGGTCTTCTGCGGAAACTAACATGACAACACTGTAAAACATTTCCACCTATTTCAACTTAAAAACTTAAGTCCAGTTGCTGCATAACTTTTTTAAGTATAATCAGATTGTCTGTATAATCATTTAATCTTAAATTATATTAAGCTGGTTAAATTGAGTTGAATCTCGTATAACTTGCAATTGCTTAAATTATTTTGATGAGTTAAAGTAATGTTGTCATGACTTTTTGATCATATCTTTTTTTTTATAGCGTATAATTAGTTTACGGACAGAGTGAATGCTCTGGTGAGCCACAAAACATGCAGCAATTATATTCTAATTTTGTAAGCATGCATATAAACACACACACACACACACACACGCACGCACGCACGCACGCACGCACGCACGCACGCACGCACGCACGCACACACACACACACACACACACACACACACACACACACACACACACACACACACACACACACACATATATATATATACAGTATATTGCATTCCACTTCTACTCTAGCTTGTTTCCTAGTTTAACTTTCTAATAAACTTGACTTATAGACTTATAGTGCATTCAAGGTATAACTCAGTACAGAAACTAATATTTACATGCATCTTTACACAGCTGAGTTAAGGCTGCTCTGTGGCTGCTTAAAATTCTGTGTAAAGATGCAATGCAGCATTAAAGCCAGATAAAATTATGCCTGCTCTGACCCACCTCAGTCCCTATGACAGTTTGCTGTTAAAATTGTTGTTTAAATGCCTTTATGCCACCTCTGAGCAGCATTAAACAGTCTGTGTAAAGACACAAAACTATTAAAACATTTTTGTTCATTGAAATGTGCACTCATCACCAGCACTACATAGAGCACACACAAACACACACACACACACACACACACACACACACACACACACACACACACACACACACACACACACACACACACACACACACACACACACACACACACACACACACACACAAACACACACACACACACACACACACACACACACACACACACACACACACACACACACACACACACACACCCTCAGCCGTTGGCCTTGTCTGATGCTGCAGGCAACTTTTCTTGTTACTTACCCACTTTATGTTCCTGATTACCTTGCTAGCTAGTTACCTCATCCAAGTCAGTCTCCAGTCATCTTCCAGTCATAACGTCATCCAAGTCATCTTCCAGTCATCCCTTGTCTCAGCGTTGTTCCTTTGTGTGAGTGTGTGTGTGTGTGTGTGTGCGTGTGTTCCAATGATTCTGTAAGACAAAGACTCAAAGTCAACAATACAAGTCTAATCTGCTAATGATCTCAAGTATCATCTCTTGTTTATGCATTGTGTTACTGCCATATCTGCAAACAAAACTACCTGTTTGAGTTTTACCTCAGTTCTGGTCATTGCTTTCAAGCTTGAGCATGACAAAATGAAGCTGAAACAAAATATAAATATTAGATGGAAAAACTGACTAAATGAAAATTAGAAATGTTGCATTGGCAACTAACTGAAATAGGTTTAAGTTGAAGCATTACAATTACTAAGTGGAAATAAAAGAAAACTGAAATAAAAATACATAAAACTTAAATAGTAATATTAAAAAAAAACAATAATGAGAAAAGCACACAAATGAATTATCAAATTAAATGTATATACATTTATACTATATTATATAGCCTATATTTTTATATATGCTGACTGTTGTATACCGTTGTGTAACACTTTTTACAATACACATTCCAAATCAGCCTTACAGAAAATAAAAGGGGTTTTCAATGTAGGCCTATATGTAATTTTGTTGACATTTTGTATGATAAACAGTTGTATTGTGATGATATTGTGTTAGGTTGTCAACACTGTTGTTCAAAATATAGTTCATGAAGCAATGAGTTCTACTGATCTATAGATTGGTGAGTGAATCTAAGGCTTTACATGGGCTGTACTTCAGTTTATTGACCTAAATGTGGGTTTTCATTGGTTATTCAGTCCCCCAGTGGTTCAATAATGTGTGTACTGTGAGTAAACTACACTGAACATGAACAAGTTCTCACAACTCTCTCAACTCTTCGGCTGTACGAGAGCTGTCATCTGTTTACAAACCTGCAGAGCTATTGTGAAAGAGGGGCTGTCAAATGCACCTCTGGAGCACCTGGTCCAGTGGACAGAGCTGTAATTTAAGGGAATGAGGTCACAGTTATGGGGCCGAATTGCTTCCTGAGGGGTGTGAGAAGGTTCAGTGACTGAAAAAAGGAACAGGCGCAGCATGCTATAAGCAGCATCCATAATATGAAAAACAGACATAAAGAGGCAGAGAACCAGATAGAGAGCGAGAGAGAAAATAAAGATTCAAGATAACTCTCGCCAAATATGGAAACCCATTTCTAACATTTAATGAAATAAATTTGGTAAATCATGATTATGACATAAAATATATGAGATACTAAAGCCCATATTATAGGCTACATCTGTTCAATAGTATCCTACGTGTGATGTAAAGTTCGTCATCAACCTATTTTTATCATAATAACTTCTGGAGATAAATAGTGCTGACACTAGACGAGGTGATGAAACTTTCCAGTGTGCATGCGATCGGCTGTGTTCTATCAAATGTGTTCTTTTAAAATGGGTTCTATCAAATGGGTTCTACCTTATGGGTTCTTCCAAATGGGTTCTATCAAAGAGATTCTGTAATGGGTTCTTTCAAATGGGTTCCATCAAATGGGTTCTGTAATGGGCTCTTTCAAATGGGTTCTATCAAATGGGTTCTTTCAAATGGGTTCCATCAAATGGGTTCTATAATGAGTTCTTTCAAATGTGTTCTATCAAATGTGTTCTTTCAAATGGGTTCTGTAATGGGCTCTTTCAAATGTGTTATATCAAATGGGTTCCATCAAATGTGTTCCATCAAATGGGTTCCATAAAATGGGTTCTATAATGAGTTCTTTCAAATGTGTTCTATCAAATGTGTTCTTTCAAATGGGTTCCATCAAATGGGTTCTGTAATGGGCTCTTTCAAATGTGTTATATCAAATGGGTTCTTACAAATGGGTTCCATCAAATGGGTTCTATAATGAGTTCTTTCAAATGTGTTCTATCAAATGGGTTCTTTCAAATGGGTTCCATCAAATGGGTTCTGTAATGGGCTCTTTCAAATGTGTTATATCAAATGGGTTCCATCAAATGTGTTCCATCAAATGGGTTCCATAAAATGGGTTCTATAATGAGTTCTTTCAAATGTGTTCTATCAAATGTGTTCTTTCAAATGGGTTCCATCAAATGGGTTCTGTAATGGGCTCTTTCAAATGTGTTATCGTGAGCTTAGAATTATAAGGTTCTATCTCCACTTTTGGTCGAAATGGAGTTTTTGGCATAATCTGATCCATTAGGTGTTTATTAATGCCTGTGGGGTGTTATTTTTGTAAAAAAATATTTTTTTAGTAGTTATTAATAAAATAAAAAGGTTCCATCTCAGTTTTGCCAGCTGGGATGTAAAAACTTTGATGCTCAATATCTCGGAACTACCCTAAACGGAGATGGAACCTTATAATTCTAAGCTCACGTTATATCAAATGGGTTCCATCAAATGGGTTCTATCAAATGGGTTCCATAAAATGGGTTCTATCAAATGGATTCTATCAAATGGGTTCTATAATGAGTTCTTTCGAATGTGTTTTATTAAATGTGTTCTATCCAATGGGTTCGATAATGGGTTCTGTGGGTTCTTTAAAATGGATTCTATAAAATAGGTTCTTTCAAATGGGAGTATACTTTAAAAGGCTACACATCTTGAAATGCTAAGTATACTTTAAATTGAGATAAAAGTTGTAATTCTGAAATAAAAAATAAAAATAATTAGATAAAATTAATTCTGAGATAAATATGAGGTATATTATATATGCAACATTATTTTTTATGCAATAATTGTCGTAATTATGACAGTATAATTATAGTATCATAATTTTACTCACAAATTATTTATCTCATAATTTCAACTTTTTGTCTTAATTTAGACTATTTGTCGTAATTGTGTCTGTCATAGTTTCGACTTATAGTTATTACTTGTAAGTCATAATTATGATTTCATGATTAGACAATGATGAGATGTGTTGAACATGCAGCACTGGAAAATAAACCTCACTTTCACTTTGTTTTTCATTGCAGCTTGAAAGGCAGGATAACAGAGCCCACATAAAAGCACAAACACTTCAGTGCTTGTGACTCATCCAAAACCTACAAATGCAGGCCAGCTGTTTACTACAGGATTCGCCTGCAGCTGCCCTGCACTGGAAACGAGAGCCAACATGCTGAGCTTCATTTCATGGATTTCATGCAACAGACAAATAAATAACGGAATAACAAATAAACAGCCAAGCATTCCAAAACATTTGTTAAATATACATCCTTTATTTTAAAACCAAAAACACAGGCTAAGTGACAAAATGCAATACCTTTTAAGCTCTCTTGCCATGATGGTCCCATAAGTAATAGCTCTTTTCTAATGTTAACCAAAAACATAACCTTTTAAGTGCACCTATTATGTTTTTTTGGAATATTACCTTTCTTGCAGTGTGTAATATAGCTGTCTGTGAATGTAAACAGTCTGGAAAAAAGTCAAAAGTGCACAATAAAAAAGTTGTCTTTTAAAAGAAAGAATCAACTCTAAACGAGTCGTCAGGAATTTGAATCCCACTGTGTTACGGCTACACGTTGTCCGCCCGCCCTCAAACACTGTAGATTTGTCGTATGATTAACATCATCTCAAGAAGATTGTCATATCCGCTGTGAAAGTAAATTTGTTTTATTTTCACTTCTATTTTCACTTCCAAATGATGACGCTGCAAAGAATCAGTGGTTAAAATTTATTTTTTAATTATACCACAGCAGTACAACTACAATCCCAATCTTTTGCTGCCGGCAGCAAGCACCCTGTAGCCCAAGACTGGTTTCCCACTGAAGCTTATGTTTATGGACATACACTTGTTAATGATGATGGTGAGGAATTACATCTCATAATGTACCTCAAAATGAGTAGCGTACGACCTGCTCAAGTCGTCCGCGATGGAGGTTCGGGTTGAATAACTAGTTCTTCCAGTGTCTCATCATCTGACTCATGCTCGTATTGATATGGTAAAATCGACACCATAGTTACTGTCTTTACAATGTGTACAATCGCTGAGGTTTAGGAAGCCTCCGGAGATGAAATTCAGTTATGGTAATGGGAGTTTTGCTTCCCACAGGCGCTGTGAGCAGTAGACCAATCGTAACAGACTGGGCCGCCTGGCCAATCAGAGCAGAGTAGCTCGCAGAAAATAGGGATTTAGAGAGACTGAATCTATGGACTAGTCTTTTGAGAATCATTGAAAAATGTGGTGATGTGCAATGTATATTATGAGAAAATTTAATTTAATTTATTTTTTACCTTTGATGCATGCAAACCTGTTGTAGGAGACCTCCAAAACAAAATTAGGAACCTTTAACCTCTCACACAGCCATACATTTGATGATCGGCATAAAGCCTGGTCCAGTCTGCTGCTTATTTTATCCAGGAACTGCTTAGAGAGGATGAGACTGCCGGACCAATATTAAAAGCAACCAATCACAGTTTGTTTGTGTCAGTTCGTATACGGTTCATCTGATAATGCTGATATAGCAATAAAAGGGAAAAAAAAGTGCAGAGTCAGTCTGTGATCAGAAAACATTGATGTGTACAAATGGTAAAAAGACATAATTTACGAATTATGCACATGAAGTCAGGGCTGCTGCAATATATGTCTTAGGCTCCACCTCACTAACAACAAATATTCTCATTTAAGGGCTGGGTCATTGCATCCCTTCAACTTCTGACACCAGGGAGAGCAATCTTAAGAGTTAAAAGTTTCTATTACCAACTATCAGAAAAAACAGGAACATCTAATCAATGTGGTTGGCCAAGTATAAACCAAACCATGTGTGCACTTTCTCAAACACTGAGGCCTCCTTCCTCACAACACTGAACTTCCGTTTTCAGAAGCAGTGTTAGACACGTCTCACAGAGCGGGTGACATAGAGACGTGAGTTTATGGGACAAAACAGACCGAAATGAGTTCAGGAACGTGAGAATTTGGGGATATCCAAAGCTATAAAGACAAAACTGCCTGTATGAGATATATGACATGTGAGACTTCACAGCAAAACCCTCTCACTTCAGGTTTACACATCCTGTTTTAGTTCTCCCTTCCTCTGCGGATCATAAAGTTGCATATTCAGATTATTTTCAGGAGACCCACAAATCATCTGGTACGTCTGGAGCTTGGAAACACCTTGATTTGAGAAGATTTTTTTAAATTAAATTTCTAGCAAAGCTATTTTACTTTATTAATTTAATTTAATTTATTATTTATTTTTTATTTTATCTTTAATGTATACCATGAGATAGTACAGGTAGTGCTAATGATTATTGTTTTACTAAGTTCAAACACATTGGCTCTTTTAGATATGTTCTGATGAACATGTTTTCAAGCTCTGTGTTTTTTATTTTTAGAATCAGGCAACTCTTAAGAATTAAAAGTCCATCTGAGTGATGTTGTGAGAAGAAGTCCACCGAGCAAGCGACCACATCTGCAACTTATGAGACCTCTGAGCAATCCCTTTGGATAATCAGAGAGCTAAACTCCAGCACACGCTCAGGTTTCAGTGAGCCATTCTTTGAAGCAGCAGTGAGAACACTGATTGTCGTAGATCCTTGATCCAGACTTGTTTATTTCTCAGGGGAGGCAATAAATGCTTGCACATGATGTTATGGGATAAAATTGAGCTCTGTGTTGAAGATAAAAGTAAAGCTACAAATCTAAGCCTACAAATTTCAATGTGCTGACATTATTTTAATGTGTTTGCTATGACAATATGAGTGCACACTGAGATGATGTCATCCACAGATAAAATGACATATATAAATGTGTTTGACATACTTTGTACTGCCATTATGTATTGGCTTCAATAAATAAAACCTTTTAAAATTGAAATTTAATCAATAAAATGTAATTAAATGAAAAATGCATTTTATTTATTACATTTTTTATGTATGCATTTGATCATTTTGGAATCTATTAAAATATAAATTCACCACTTTCATCCGGTTTTTAATGTAATTATTCGGCCCATTCCTCCCACCTTGTGGACACTGTGGAAAATTCCTATAAAATGTTCAAAATATGGACAAACAGTTGTATTTGAACTTTTGTTTTCTTTTTACAGCTAAAAGTGTTAGATTCTCATAAAAGACACACTGAAATCAATACATGCTTTTAATAAAGAGAAAACAAATCATTGAAAATATTTCAGTTTGAAACAGTACACGGTTTGCTCTTATTTTTAAAGACACATTAGGGACATTCTCAGACTTCAGTGACGTTACTCTTGTTTCTGGAAAAAAAAGTTGTAAATGACATGATTATTATATGAACAATGTTTGCATATATCATGCATTGGCTTTTTCATCCGCAGAAAATTAGTGTTTTCAACTCAGGCACGGTGCCTTTGTGATGTTACATGATCTGCTACAGAGACAATGCAAACATTTGGCTTTAACCTCAAATATGAGAATTCTAACTCCTTGCCAAAACATATAGCCTAACAGTTTTTCCCAATGGTTTACACACCAAAATCGGAACTTAAAACGCATTCACCAAAACCTGAATGCACCAAATCCCTGAATCATGTCTGCAAAATTGCAGGCAAAGTCCCTGCTTTACCCTCAGTTTTCAATTCTATATCATACTGTTTTCAAAACACTACACACAGTTCTCTATATTTGGCACAACATTCCAAATCTCTTTAGTTCCTTTAGAAAGCAACACCAATCACAATGCCAAGCTCTTTGCACCAATTGGCAAGACCAGTTCTTCAATGGTGTAACAGCAGTTGCTAAATTATTCAATTAGAAATCTGAGCTTTGGCACAATAAAAAGACACAGATGAGCTTTTCTTTTTTCGGAGGAAACTGGAAGTCAGTGGTGATGGAGGAGCTAGAGGTAAAGGAGTGAGAGTAGGAGGATGAGGAAAGACGGTTGTCTCTGATACGTTCAGAGGGGGGTGGACCAGAGCAGTCTAAGTATGTTGTGATCTGGGACAACATGCATTTCCACCAGACTGCTCTGGTCTTCAGCTGGCCACCCACGGTTCTGTTATAACATATTCCTCATTCCTAAACCTAGAGTTGTTTTTTTTTATTATTTTTTTATGGCATGATGATGGAAAGTGTACGACTGCCTCGTATGCATGCCTCCTCTTAAGAGACTGGAGAATGCATGTGGTGAGGTTGCTGCGAAGGCTTTTGGCAGCTGGATCCATCACTCCAGAATTTTCATTCCCAAGTTTAGCCAGAAACATCGCTTGAAGATAAGGTACTTTGACCAGACCAAAATGGGAGACAGGGTGCAGCCTTATTTCTTTTTTCTTACATTTTTGCATGTTTTGTGTGTGTGTGTGTGTGTGTGTGTGTGTGTGTGTGTGTGTGTGTGTGTGTGTGTTTAAAGTTTTGAAAAAATTAGCCACTTTCATTTTTAACTTTTGTACAGAAAACCCTTTATCTTACTGTTTTATACAGTTTTCTCCAGGGTATCTCTTATATGATTTGTGTATGTGTGTGTGTGTGTTTGGTGTGTGTGTGTGTGTGTGTGTGTGTGTGTGTGTGTCTGGTATTCCCATACATTATGGGGACCAAATGTCCTCACATATAAATTCTGACCTGATGGGGACATTTTTTGGTCCCCATGAGGAAAACAGCTTATAAATCATATTTGTTTGGAAAATCTAAAAATGCAGAATGATTTCTGTGATGGGTAGTTTTAGGGGATAGAATATACTTGTACAGTATAATTATTATAATTTTTTTTTAAACATTTTGGAAAGGGACAAAACTTGGAGTTTGCTTTTGCTAGATATTTGTAGAGTTTTGCATTTTGTGTTTGTGTTTTTGTGTAGAGTTTTGGGAAAATGTGCCAAAGATTCAGTAAACGTGTGTAAATAATTGGGAAAATTTGTATTAATACATTAGTGAAAACTTTTGAGATCTGAGTAGAACTCTAGAGTGAATAAGTGCATGACTCCAGCAGTGTTTCATTATTCCTCCTTAAACTGGAAATTATGACATCCTATGCCATGAGAAAAGCTCTGGCAGACACCAGCCTGAACCACTGTTGCCAAAACAGATTTGATTCACTCACTTTTAGGCTGTGCCAAAAAGTGTTGCTCCGCTCCTCAGGGTCAAATGACCACTATATACCAACAGGGGGCACTCTTGACCAAGTCAACATGGAAAATAGTGCATAAGAAAGTATCCCATGTTCTCATTGCAGCTCCTCTGCACAGATATTTATTTGGATGCACATAACCAAATATGTTTGACATGATAATTACTTCATAATGGGCAATAAAAATCAACAACCTCTTTGAGCTTCACATAATACAGCAGTCAAAGACAACTTCACAATGGCACTTTATCAATAGACACAAACTTCACATGGATTTTTTTTCTCAAACATTCACGATAACCTCAACCACAGGTGGGAAGCATGTGGCCTGAAAAATCTAACTCCACAAAAATATTTATAAAACAATAATTTTGTAATTGTTTCACTTTATCGGTGAATCGAGGATCTCTTCGTACTCCTGTCTTTTGCTCTTGCCCACCCAGTAAAGCTTTACGGCCGTCAGCACGACAACACTGATGATGATGATGACGCCCCCGATGATGTCATACACTGAAGGAACCATGTGGAGCACAATCAGCTGCAGAAGCATTGCCACAACAATTTCCATATGCTGCACGGTGCTAACCAGTGCGGGATGGAACTTGTTGAGGGCGTAATATACCCCCAGGAACGCCACGGTGGAGCAGACGCAGATGCCGATTAGATACCCCCACGTCTCTCCGTCCAGTGGAATGATGGGCTCCTGCAGGATGAACATAGTTGACACTCCCCACACCGTTCCGGTCCAGCCGAAAGTGAAAAGCGCTGTCCACATGCTCACCTTCTCTTTGATGGCACGATATATGATCATGGACAAGGCCGCCATTAAGCCTGCCATCACCGTCATGGTGTAGCCGAAAGCCTCCTTCCAGAAAACCAGAGATCTGTGCTCACCTAAGATGTTGGGAATCATGACCAAGCAGAGGCCGAAGACGCTACTGACGACCGTCACCACATCTGTCATGCCTAGTCGCTCATCGATGAGTAAAAACGCCAGCATGGCGCTGAAGACCGTCGTGGTGGCCCTCCACATGATGGTGCCGTTGCTGGGCGGCACGATGGCAAATGAGGTATACGCACACGTGATGGAGATGACATTGCACACACCATAGAAGAAAAGACGCAGTCTGTAACCTTCGGGCCCGAAGGGAGGCTCCTGGTAGTAAAACACCACCGCAATGGACAACACCTGGATGACCGAGCGGATGAAGAGAAGCTCCAGTGAAGGCACCCTAGAGCGGTCGGCAGCCAGGCGTGTGATGAGAGCCACACAGCCGTGGGCCAGAGCTGCCCCGAACAGAGCGGCCCATGTCATTCGTGAAGCGAACACGGACGCCTCCCCGAAGCTCTGCAGCTGACCTCCGACGCCTTTGTCTTTTTGGTCTCCTGGCGGTTTGGACCGACTGTCAAGAGCACCGAAAAAAGTCCTGCCCGACTTGCTGTCAGTAAGGTTCTTTCTGTCTGAGGTCTCTTCGACAAATGAGCCAAAGTCTTCAAAAGATGGAGCGTCATCATAGCCTTCGTCTCCAGGCTGGGGGAAGTGAGTGGCATATTTGACCGTCACTGTGTTCGGGTGGATTTTGACTCGCTTCTTCGAACCAAGCAGATGCTTTGTTGGTGAATCCTCCATTTTCTTACAATACCAGCTGTCGTGTAGCTCCTGAATGTAAAGAGAAAGAATTGTATGCAAACTAAATTTAAGACAAGATGTAGCTCAATATCTCAAGCAATGTACTATCTATAACTTTGCCACAGCATGAAACCTAAGGCAAACTCTTACTCTTACATAAACTGAGATTAGCATATGATATGCTTTTTAATTTTACATGCAGATAAAATATTATTGCGTATAAATAAATATAAATAATATTGTGAGATATTAATACAATTTAAAACAACTTTTTTTCTATTTTAATATATTTTAAAATATAATTTATTCCTGTGACGGCAAAGCTGAATTTTCAGCATCATTAGCCTACTCCAGTCTTCAGTGTCCCATGATCATTCAAAAATCTTTCTAATGTACCCATTTGGTGCCTATAAGAAACATTTCTTATTATTATCAGTGTTGAAAACTGATATTTTTTGTACGGTAATTTTTGTACATTGCCGTTTTGCTTTTCATTTCTGCTGTTGCATAATTGTTTTAGGCTACTTTTTACATTTTTGTTGTCAATTCTTTAAGGTATGCATACATACCAGAAATAAACCTGAGAAATATTCCCTAGAGTAAAAAGTGTGACAACAAGCCCCGTTACAACTTAAGCTATTTTGAGGACATGGTCAATAATGACGCCTGCTTCAATGATGTCACATGACGCAGAAAGCAGCGGATGAAGCTGTCGAATGTGAGTGACATTTAGCTGAGAGGAATCGATTGAACTCCTGATACTGATTCTATGAATGGAGCAGAAGAGACGCTGTGTCTAGTAGGCTACTACACTGTATTCACGCTCCTCCTGTAATTCATACGGTAGCCTACCTAACATACATGCTGACTTACCTTTAATACCTAAAATTCCTTTTATATAAATCAATGTGACCATTTATAAGCAGGTGTGTCGGATATCCCAATTTAAAACCACCTGCGCAATGTCAAAGAAAAACGGCGAAATCTTACCTGTCCTCTCAGATGCCTCTCGCAATTGAAGATCCGCGAATTAACGTATTACATCCAGCGATCATTGTTGTGTTTTTGAGGCAATATGTTTATTTCCCCCCATGTCTTTTCGTATGGAAACGTTTATAGATTTGTCTAAATGAATAACAGCAGGGCACCCCGCCTCCAGTCAGCTCGCAGTAGGTCTCACAGTGGCTTGTTTCTGGATTCTGAGATCTCAGTCGAGCTGCATGCATCCAATATGATGAGGAGCATTTGCTCTAAGCGTGCGTCATCATTCAGGAGGAGCGTGTCATTGACGCAGTACAACTTCACCTGACAGCATTTGAATCACTCTATCACTCTTGATAAGCATACGACACGAATATCATATAGGCTGCATTAACAGAAATGAATAAATGCAGAAAATGTATAAAGTAACTTCAGAGCAAGGTGAGTTAAAGTGTGACTGGTCAAAATGTAAAACTGTGGCTGCCTCGTGTCGTGAGTCAATATCGGTTATATAGGCCTATCAGCACGTATTAAAACTGTGTGGCTTTATAGCCTTCATTTTATATTGAAAGTTTTACCTCAGAAGTATTATATTTTAACCCACAGGTCAACAGCCAAATTAGTAGATTTGTCCAAAAACTCATCTATTTCGTGAGCACTTAACCTCATCATAAAAAAACACCTATATTTCACTTTCCTTTTAATTCCTCCCATAGCCTACTACTCTAAGCAATATCTGAAACTTCATATTTTGAGCTCTGTTTATTTGACTCTTCATGATGAATCGCTTGCTGTAGGCCTCAGTTGTTAGTCGCTTGGATAAAAGCATCTGCGAAATGAATAAATGTAAACGTAAACTCATCAAGCATATAGTTTTCAATGTTTAGAAGAGTGCCATAGTGGGTTCATTTATTTGTGAATTATTAATTCAATTTAAAAACCTGATTTTTTTAGAAGTAGCCATAAGCAAAGATCACACTGAGTACAAAACCATGATTGACCAAAACCTCCATCCAGAATAACTGAGATCAGCTGGTATATAGAAATAATAAATTATCCGCAACAAGCTGCAATAGTATACACTCACTGTCCTATTAAATAAAGCAAATAATTCTGTAGTATGCATTGCTGGGATATAGTCAGAATGACAGCCAAGGCCACCATTCACTTATATGGAAAAAAGATGCAGTGAATGGTGGCTGTGACTGCCATTATTTTTTGCCTAACTTCTCCTTTTTTGTTCCATTGAAGAAAGAAAGACATAGAGGTTTGAAACAACATGAAGATGACAGGATTAAATTTACTTTTTTTATACTTCTGTAGTATAGAAAATACTGCCCTTTTCATCCATTTAAAACCTATACTTTCCAAATGTGATCAGGAGCCAAGAACCGCATCATTCATATTTCATGATATGATATGACCCCTGTGACTTGTGTAACTAATGAGGGGAGATCTCAGCATGTTTTGACCTCCCATCAGCTGGCTGATTATCTGACACAGCTTTGCAACCTTTATTTATTTATTTATTTATTTATTTTTTAAAAAGGTGTATAACCATTTATAACCAGGTTTATAACCATTCCAAGAATTATGTTACTATCACGTCCTGCTAGTGGGATTTTGCCTTTTCTCTTTAGCCTAACATTATTTCAAAGACCAATTTATATTTCTTTGCATTTTTTTTATCTTAATGAAGCATTTAAAAATATATATTTTGAGATTTTTTGTCAGCAAGTTTGTATTGCTCCTCTGTTTCTAATTAGACTCAGGCAGCTTTAATATTTATAATATAACAAGGCTGTGTGAAAATAGCAAGGCCCTGTTTCCATAGTAACTACACCGGAGAGTTCACCAGAAAATGCAGAGGACCAACCATTTATCTTAAAGTGTGTTATTTTTCATGTTTAAATAGGCTGACTATGAAGCTCCCTGAATAAACAACACATGGGCAATTTTCTACATGCTGTCAACATAGTCATCGAGACTCTCCTTCTGCTGTCATGCTGGGTTAATGAGGTTTTCTTGAGTCAGACAAGAAGATACATCACATAGGCCTACACTACGCACCTACTCATCAGCATTCAATTCTTATCGATTTCACTGATTTTTGGAGTGGATCAGGAAAATATTGCCTTTAGAATCTCATTTTACATATAATGAATTATAAATGCATAAAGAAGACATGATTTTATGTGAGCTGTCTGACAGCTCTGTCTGTTAGTGACCGTTTTCCTGTCATTGTGACAGATCAGTGAGCGTATCTAAACTCTTTTCCTCTCTGTGCTGGTGTGGAGAATGATGGATAAAACTCATTCCACAGACACAGAGAACAAAGCCAAGGCATCAGGGCCATTTTCCCTGTAGCACAGTAAAGGTGCTGGTGTCCTTTAAAGACACATTACTGGGTTAGTATTACACCGTGTCCTAACCAGACACGATGTGATAAGATTCCAGCAACAAATAATTTTTCTGTCCACATTAGACGCGACGGGACAGCGAGATGCGTCAAAATCAACAAAACCCCCAGCCAATCAGAACAGCATGTGGGCGGAGTCTCGCGGCAAGTGCACATGTGCACCAGAGAGTAATCTTGACGGCACTCGCAAGAAAATGGATAAGTAGGCTACATAAAAATATTACACCATTTAAACATTATTAAAAATACATAGGCTGAGTTACTAAAACAATCTTTGTCAAAGAATACACTTGTTTGTTCACAGTTTGAACGTTCATATTTCCATTTGTTTAATTTCAAGATCTGATGTGAATTATCCATTGTTGCTTTTACAGCTACAAAGCTGGGAGCACTAAATGATATTACATGCGACTTACAGTCCCATGGGATGAGGGCTGTGAACAAACCTTTGAAAGGAAGAGACGGCAAATACCAAGACCTTCTGCACGACTGCAGGGGGAAAGGTTGGCAGGCTTGGCTGTTCCCGGTCGAGATCGGCTGTGGAGGATTCCCTGCTCAAGTCAGTGTGGAGAATGCTCACTGCCATTGGAATGACAGGGAAGGAGAGGAAGGCAGCAGCTCGCAAGATGGGGTGGGCAGCGGAAAGAGCATCTTGCTGGTTATGGAGCAGGAGGGAGGAGTTGAGCTGGAAGCCAGGAGGGGAAGATGGGTGTAACGCAGTTCAGATGTTATGGGAAGAAGGAGGCAGGAACTAAATAAACCAATACAAAAATGAAAGTATAAGCCAGCAGCCCCTCGCGGACGACTGCTGGCCACACAAAACAGGAACAAAACATCAAATAAAATTCAGGCCTGTCCTCTCCCGCTCTTCACTGTCGTTGCTCCTCCTTTATGCTTCCGCTCCTCCATGAGAGATACGAGACCGATGCGTCGCGCAGGTGTCGCTCATCAGAGTAATCACGCCACCGGCCTCATGCCGCTCTCTCACGGCCCTTGGCCTCATCCTGCTCGCCACAATGGGTAGTGACTTGGCCACCACTGCTGACCCACCATCGGGAGGGTGTTGCGGATGAGGGTCGAAACACCCAATGAACGATGGGTACTGCCTGATGACATCAACCCCTCCTGACCAAAGCTTCATTCACTTAAGGTGAATGAAGGTGAGAAGCATTTTCGGATGTGTTTGTAATTTAGAAACTCTGGGCAACCAATGACTTCCAGGAAAGTCTGGGTGGCAACCGAGGAAGTTCGGTGACGCTGGAAAGACAGCTGACCTCCAGGAAAGACTGGTGTGGGTGTATGAGGTTAGCAACCTCATCCACAGCACTTGCAAGAGGGCACCAACTCAAGCTACGGAAAGTAATACAGAGCAATACCCCCAGAGTCTCCCGAGAGGGGGGAGGATGAGAGACTCGACAGGACAGACACATCGGTAATGGCCAGGAATGAAATACGGACACAGAGACGGCTCACTCAAACAACATCAACCAGGGGGGCATTGGAAGTAAAGTGTCATTGCGGAAAGACCTGCAAGAAGAAAAGAGGGCTTAAGATACGCCAAAGCCGAACCAACTGTGTAAAAGAGGGGTCACAGGAGCAGCGCACAGCGGTAACACCTGGTGAGACGCAGGAGAGCTCCAGACAGGAAGCACTGCAAAGTACTGGAGATCTCTCAGCACCTGTGTCACCTCAAGACCTCAGGAGGGACCCACCTGATGCCATCCCAGGGAGCCAACCCCACTCTGCGAGGGAATGAATTAAATGGCCCAAATTGAGCGATAACAAAGAGTGGTACCAACTAGACCAAGACCTTGACAAAGTGCTAGAAGCCACACTAGCAGAGATGGCTGAGCCATCCTCTCTTAATAATAACCTACAACATGGCAAGGGAGCGTTTTGGAATTAAGGAGAAGAAAATCAACATCAAGTCTGCATACTAGCCAAGCAGAAGAGAAAGGGAAATTCATCATCTGAGGGGAGAAATCAATACTCTCACCAAGCAGTTCAAAAGAGCCCCTGCTGATGAAAGGGAAGGCATCAAGGACCTGACGAGTCAATTCTGGGAGCGCCTCTAGAGACTCCGAAAAGCAGAAAGCATTAGGAAGAAGAGGAAGGATAGGGAGAACAAAAGATCCCAGTTCACCAAATACCCCTTCCAATTCACCAGAACACTGCTGGGTGAAGCAAAATCTGGAAGGTTGACCAGCCCCAGAGGAGATGTGGAGATGTTCTTGAGGGAGACCCACAATGACACCTCCAGAAACCAGGCCCTGGACGCCAACCCAAGCATCAACAGTTTAAAGCCCCCGGAAAAAGAGCTCAACATCAGTGAACCATCCTGAAAGGAAGTTCAAGAGGTGGTGAAGAAGGCCAGAACAGGGTCTGCCCCCGGCCCAAGCTGTATATAAGAAATGCCCAATGCTCCTCCGGAGGCTGTGGAAGCTGTTCCAGAGGATCTGGAGAAAGGGTACCATTCCATTAGGCTGGAAGAAGGCAGAGGGCTGTTTTGTGCCAAAGGAAGGGAACTCCTCAACCACTGACCAATTCAGAACAATCTCACTGCTAAGTGTAGAAGGCAAGGTCTTCTTTTCGGTACTAGCCAAGAGGATGACCTCGTACATGACAGAGAATGGATACATCAACACTGTTATCCAGAAAGGTGGAGTTCCAGGCTTCTCTGGATGCCTGGAACACACCAGAGTTCTCAGTCAGATGATCCGTGAGGCTAAAGCCAGCAAGGGCAACCTGACTGTTGTCTGGCTGAATCTGGCCAATGCCTATGGATCAATCCCTCACGTCCTCATACATGCAGAATTAGAATACTACCACATCCCGCAGCACATCAAGAGAATGATCACCAGCTACTTTGGTGGAATCCAGCTACAATTCAAGGCGGCCCATTTTACAACTCAGTGACAAAGCCTGGAAAAGGGTATCGTAACTGGCTGCACAATCTCCCCCATCCCCTTCGTCATGGGAATGAACCTCATAATAACAGCTGCGGAGAAGGAAGCCCGGGGTCCAAAAATGGAGTCAGGCATCCGACAACCCCCAATAAGAGGTTACATGGACGACCTTACCGTGACGACCACAACCCATGTGGAGGCGAGGTGGATGCTAACTGTTCTGGACCACATGGCAACGTGGTCCAGAATGAAGTTTAAGCCAAAGAAATCCAGGAGTTTGCGTGATCAGGAACGGGAAGTTGACCAACAGATTCAAGGAGGAGAATCCAATCAAGTGCTTCAGAAAGTGGTTTGATAACTCATTGGATGTTTTATTAACAAAGTTCGGGAGGTGCACGTTCAGATAATTAACATGAGTGGAGAGCACTCAGCAATCAACGATAAGAGGTGTATATATATTCAGCAGTCTCACCTCAGTTCATTGACAGTTAAGCAGCATCCCTCCACCACCCCTTCTACACACTTATAGTCCTAACCATTTACATACAGGGGTGGAGTTCTCTGGGTTCAGGCCGAACTCTGATCTCGGAGCCCTCTCCCCGGACAGCACGCCAAATACGCATTAAACTTTACTCCCTCTAATTGTATGTAAGTGTGAACTCATGAACTGACAGGAACAACATAGCCAGTACAGAAAAGCAGATGGAGGAATGGCTGAGGAGGATCGAAAAATCAGGGCTCCCTGGGAAGTTTAAAGCTTGGCTCTATCAACACGGACTGTTGCCAAGACTCATGTGGCTGCTGACTGTGTATGAGGTCCCGATGACATGCGTTGAAGGAGTGGAGAGGAAGATCAATAAGTACCTCCGAAAGTGGTTGGGAATCCCTCCAAGCTTCACTGCAGTAGGCCTCTACATAAGATCAGGGCAGTTCCAACTTCCTCTGTCATCCGTGGTTGAGGAATTCAAACTTGCAAAGTGCAGAGTCGTAATGACATACAGAGACTCACAGGATGAACAAGTCAGACATGTAGGCATCATCACAAGATCAGGTCGCAAGTGGGCAGCTGAGCCGTCTGTTGCACAAGCTGAGAGCATGTTGAAGCTACGTGATATCATTGGAGCGCCATGCACAGGAAGACAGGGTCTTGGAACCTCCCATTTCCAACAGTGGAGGAAGGCAGGAACCAGTGAAAGAAGAGCCATGATTCAAGAGCAGGTACGGAACCTGGAAGAGGAAGGACAAAGGTCAAGGGCAGTGGACCATGCTTCCCAAGGAGCATGGACCAAATGGGATCTTCCCAAGAGGAAGATTACCTGGGCGTCGTTCCGCATCTCCTTCCTGCTGAGATCAATGTATGATACACTCCCAACCCCAACAAACTTGCACAAGTGGGGTATTAGAGAGGACCCATTGTGCAAGCTTTGTGGACAGAGCGGCACCATGGCACACATCCTGTCCGGGTGTAAAAAAGCACTCACCCAGGGAAGGTACAGGTGGTGCCACGACAGGGTGCTCATGACACTCGCCAACACCTTAGAGCAGGAGAGGAAAAGGAAATGCCAACCACTTAAGAAAACAACATCAATCCAGTTTGTAAGGGAGGAGGAAAAGCCACCAACCGCAGCAACAAGAACCAGTCTGCTACAAAAGGTCCAATCATGGGAAATGAAGGTCGACCTGGGAGGAAGGCTGCAGTTCCCACAGTTTGTCCAGACAACCCTGAGGCCGGATGTGGTACTGTGGTCTGAAGAGGGAAAAAAGATCATCCTCATAGAACTTACAGTCCCATGGGAAGAGCGCCAAATACCAAGACCTTCTGTACGACTGCAGGGCAAAAGAGGGGAAACAGATTGGCTGTTCCCAGTCGAGGTCGGCTGTAGAGGAATCCCTGCTCAGTCAGTGTGGAGAATGCTCACTGCCATTGGAATGACAGGGAAGGAGAGGAAGGCAGCAGCTCGCAGGATGCGGTGGGCAGCGGAAAGAGCCTCTTGCTGGTTATGGAGCAGGAGGGAGGAGTTGAGCTGGAAGCCAGGAGGGGAAGATGGGCAGTGACTTGGCCACCACTGCCGACCCACCATCGGGAGGGTGTTGCGGATAAGGGTTGAAACACCCAATGAACGATGGGTACCGCCTGTTGACATCAACCCCTCCTGGCCAAGGCTACGTTCACTGAAGGTGAATGAAGGTGAGAAGCATTTTCGGATGTATTTGTAATTTATATTCAAAGTCACATTACACAGTTTTAACATTAAATAAAGAACATAAACAGTAGGCTACCTGAGATTATCATTGCCACACTTTGTGTTTGTTGTTCCAGCTGCGATGGGGTTGCAAAAACCTGATGGTGAGTAAATGACAGAATTAAAATTTTCGTGTGAACTATCCCTTTAAGTGCCCCATGGTATGTGTGTCCCTGATGGGGAATTACTGTAGAATATTGATTTAGAGTTAGTCAAAATAAATGGGAATTATTACCTACTGTATACACTTAGGGCGGTTGCTAGAGGGGAGTTAAAATTAAAATTAAATACATCAACTCATTCCACTCAAGAATGCACAGGCAAATATTGATAGACTTATACAAGTAAGTGAAGCAGGAGAAACAATATAAACTACCATTTGACGAGAATATAGCAATTTCTTCTTTTATCCATTTCTATTCGGTCCTTTCAATATTTATAAACACTGATGCAAAAATCATTCTCTGTTTTATGCTTATTATCATAAGTTAACATAAAATAAAACAAATCGAACATAAAGCTGATGTCATCAAGTCATATCATCAATCAGTATAATCAACAAACAACTGAAAACAAATTGCATATATAAAAAACTTAAAAGAGTTTAGATACAAATATATCCTTGTTATTCCCAGTATATTCAGAGAATGTTTCATGATATACATACATACAGATAGGCATGCAAACAAAGAGGATGAAGGTCCATTCTTCATACACAAAAGGAGCAGGTGTCATTATAAATCCTGAAGCTGCAGGCAGGATCCATCTGTCTTGTTGAATGAGGATGCTGAAATGCAGCTGGCATTCTATGTCATTGCAATCATTTATAGTGCTATATCTTTTCAGTGATAAGTGATGTTATTCTTGAACATAAGTTGTCATCTTAGATTTTTGCAGATGTTTTTGAATAAAATCATAGTTGTCACGGTTGAGTTCAAACTAAATAACACGATATTCATTCACAGTTCAAATAGTGAAATATGAGCTCCTATCTGGTACTTGAATACAGCTGTTCTGTAGTGCGCCAGCATCAAGGCTTTTCAACAAGCCTGCTGTGCAACTCTTGAAAGAAACTGCCACATATCTCAGACTTAGTTATCTTGTCAGTTACAGACTTTTCCCCATTGCTACAGGAGCCAAGAAAATCGAACTAAGACGAACTACTGTCGTTCAAGACGTTCTGTTATTGATATAAAGACAATTATTATGTCTAATGGGATGCATTTTATATAACAATGTGCGATCAAAACATTTTAATATGTTTTTCCAAACAATTCCAGTGGACAAAACAATCAGAAAAAATTAGACATTGCAACCCATTGAACAGACTGCATGCAAGCCTCACAGCCTCGTTTTCATGAGTAATATCCTGAATGCGGTTTATTATCTTAACTGACAAAAGGTTTGTGTGATTTTACTTTAGAATTAGATGCCCTGGAAGCAGCTGCTGGACTGCTGTCTGAGACAAAAAAGCAGTAAATTTGAGTTATTTTAATAATTACAAACATGAAAAAGTTGAAAATCCATTTAACTGACTGTATCAAAATGATGACAGTTGCCACAGTCATGTCCTTTTTAGTTTTATTGTCATGTTCTGTTGTTTTCAGTTCTCAATCGTTCATTATGACCGCCGCTAGCATAGCTAGCGAAAGCGGTCATAGGGATTGTCAGTTTTTTTTTTGTTTTTTTTTGTCATCTACTGAATTTTTCGTCAACGATACCAGGGACACCGAAACACCGGGGAACATGAAATTTGGTGGGCATGTAGCCCCACTAGACTTTTACGGAAAAATTTCGCTTGGTCCCCGGGGGCCACCCCCCCCCCCCGCGCTGGGCCCCCCCAAACTCAAATAATGCAGTTTTTCCTAAATAACTACCTGAACTGTGGAACCGAGGATGAAGAAATTTTTATGGTATGTTGGTCTTAAGAGCCCACATCAACCTAGCCCATAATCACTCATTTGTGATTTGCGCCCCTCCCATAAAAAATGAAAATGCAATATTATTCTGCTTTAATTGCCCCTATCTTCAGTTGAGATGTTCAGAACTGCACCATATTTCATGTGTATGATTAACTTGACATCCTCTGGGGGTATGCTAAGTTTCGTAGAATTTCATCCATGGAATGGATTTTATACTGTCACTGAGGTTGCCAACTGTCCCGAATTAGGCGGGACGTCCCCCATTTTGGGCCAAATTTATTTGTCCCTTGCGTGACCTCCTGTGTCCCGTTTTTTGACAAGCTGATAAACCACTGACTGATACAACAGCAACAGCAGCAGTGCTGACCACGACACTTGAGAATGATCACCGACACCTGTCATCATCCAATCACAGCTTTTTTTAATCACTGTTTTGAGACAAATCATTGTTTGATTTGCGAACATCCTCTGCCGTCTGGTCGCTTTCGCTTCAAGCCGGACTCGTCTCGCGCTAACGGTAATTTCCTTTCACTGTCCACGTTTTGATTTCGGCTAATCAGTTTTGGCGAATGCAAACTACGTGATTATTGTTCATGAGTCTAACATCCAGCCACGCAAGAAAACATGTAATCTACCTGAGGGAATAATATGCTAAAAAAACATTTCTGATTATTATTGTTTTAAAGCTTTTAGAAAGTACATAGAAAGCTTTTGTAACATTATCTTAACTGTCACTTTTGATTAATGTAATGCATCCTTGCTGAATAAAAGTAGGCAATTACTTTCTTTATTTTTTTCCCAAAAAATAATCTTACTAACCCCAAACTTTTGAACTGTAAGCCTAGTGTATAATGTTAAAAAAGCTTTCTATTTTAGATAAATGCTGTTATTTTGAACTATGGTTTGTTTGTAATGTGACTTTTTTCATGTTTGACATTAAAATTATTTTTAGAATTAAATACATAAATAGGTTAAGCAATACAAATGTGTTTATGTCTGATAACCTTTTAAACACAAACTTAACTGCAGACACTGAAATGACGTACACTGTGTGATACAGTACAAATATTTTGAGTGTCCCTCATTTTCCTATAAATAACCACGATTGTCCCGCATTTTCCTTTACTGAAGTTGGCAACCCTAACTGTCACACACACACATGCAGGAATACGAACAAACGCAAGCATGCACACACACTGACATCCACACGCACAGACACACACCCACCCATACACACACACATACAAATCCACATGCACAGACACACACACAAACACACACGCGCACACACATGTACGCACGCATGCATACACGCACAGACACACACACACACAGACACACACATACACAAACACACACACACACACACATACACACACACACAGACAGACATGCACATACTACTACTTTTTTTAGGTATATACATAAACACGCAATACAGCCAAATTGCTCCACGTCATTTCTTTTTTGTGGAAAGCCAGTGCAGGCCTGAGCAGCGGTCATATTTTGTACCGCCATGCGGTACAGTTGGTTGTCATGGTTCCTGATCACACATGTTCCTTCTTCCTTTAATGATCTTTTCTTGTGTATTTAAGTGCAGTTTTCCTCAGTTCATTCATTGTCATTATATTATATCACGCATCTCGTCTGTTGGATTTACTGTGTGAATTAAATGAATTAATTGTTGAGTTCACCAGGTGGGTCAAAAGCACAGTTTTTAGGGGGATAAAAAAAAGGGGTGGTTGATTATGATTTCACTTGTGTAAAGTTGCTGTTTGAGTATAAACAACATCTTCAGTTACAACACTCAAAGTTCAAAGCAAAGGAAGATATTTGCTTTTAAATAAATCATTTTTTAAGGACTACAACAAACGGCTGGTAGGGACTACACGAGATTCCTCCTGGGTTAGTGACATCACTTACCCTAAAATGTTCATAAACCCCACCCCTGGGAACAGAGGAAGAGTTGTTATAGTACAGCACATTTGTGATTCTGCTCAAGCTGTCGCATCCATCTTTTCACATGCAAGTAAGTAACACAAATGCAATAGCATCTCACTCTGTATCTTACAACAGTTCCCACACAAGCGATTTTACATATTATCATGACAGAAAATGCTAATCAAAGACTTGAAGATAATTAACTCCACATCAGCAACATAAATTCATCAACTAATCATTCAGAAACGTCCTGTTGCATTCTACATGTTGTCACTTCTTCTTGAGTCTCTCCATCATCGTCCGACTCCAGTTTAAACATAAAAGGCAGAACAGTTTTGACATTTTAGGTTTGTCTGCAAGGTAATCAGAGCTGTTAGTGCTAACACACACTCTTGAAGCTCCGCCCTCTGTGCCGGGAGCAGAAGCTCATTTGCATTTAAAGGGACACACACAAAATGACACGTTTTTTGCTCACCCTCAAAAAGGGACAATT
This sequence comes from Scardinius erythrophthalmus, assembly GCF_964197995.2. Taxonomy (NCBI): domain Eukaryota; kingdom Metazoa; phylum Chordata; class Actinopteri; order Cypriniformes; family Leuciscidae; genus Scardinius; species Scardinius erythrophthalmus. The sequence goes on along the minus strand of NC_138229.1, from coordinate 21,927,023 downwards.
ATAACATGCTGTAAAAAATAATCTGTGGGGTATTTTGAGCTAAACTTCACATACAAACTCTGGGGATATCAGAGACTTATTTTACATCTTGTGAAAAGGGGCATTATACCACCCCTTTAAAATTAAGATTTTGCGTAAGATTATGGTTTATCTAATATCCAATAATTCTTTTCAAAAAGTGTCATAATGCTTTTTAAAAACTGTTCTAATTCTTTGAGAATAGTCTAACAATGATGAAACAGGAAGAAGGAAAAAAACAACAATATCTATCCTACTTTAAAGAGCTCGAGCATTTCAAGCGGCAGAGGACAACTGCAGTGCATGCTTATAATAAACAGAACATCATTGTGTGTTGGTTGGTGGGGGTGGGACATTGTGGGCCCCCCATACGCCCCTGCGGAAGCTACTATATTATTATTGTTAATGATCTTGATGTGAATGGGGCTTTAGGGTCTATGAAAGTTTCCAAGGATCCTATTTTCGCCTGCCTCTTGAGAAAATACGTCATACACAACGTCATACGTCATGCTCCTTGACGACATGCTTGTAAGGCTGGAGGATAAGGGATGGAGCTTTAGTGCTCGGTTTGACCAGCCAATGATTAGCCATCATGATCATGAGTGTATATGGAGCTCCTAACCTCATTAATTTTTTATTGATGCAAGAGAGTGCAGACACCAACAAACGGGGAGGAAAAGCAAAAGAGCTGCTACGGGAGCTCAGAGCAAGGTTACTGTGCTGTAAAAATAGAGATAAGCTGCTGGACATGAATGGTTGCTGTTAGCTGTCCTTGCTTCAAAGACATTTGCTAGACATTGTGTGATTAAGGCTAAGGGGGTGCCACTGTGTTGACATGCTGTATTGTTTTGCATGTGCCATCTTTTTTCTCATCGTGATGATGGCCCTGCAGAATTTTGAAACACAAAAACTTTATGGACATTTAAAAAATGTATGGACAGCTAAAGCAATAAATCCTTTGTAAAAATTCCTTTAAGGCAGTGGCCTTTTCCCCTTGACATTAAATTGTACTTATAATTGTTCTATGGACATATAATGACAATATAGCAAAAAAAGCACAATATTATCCATACAGCTGTGAAAGAGGTGGTCAGGATGAAAAACTGATTCAGAGGCTGTTACTGCAACAATAGGTCTTCAGGTATTAGCTGCTCAGAGAAAATGATTTAAAGATTTATCAGAGTAGAGACGTGTGCAAGATGTTAAACGTATCAAACACTCATACAACCGTGCCAGTTAACTGCTTTCTTATCATTCTGCCTCAGTGCAAATGTCCTGCTCTGCTTGTTCGAGACGGCAGAAAGCATGCATGATTAACCATTAAAAAGCATTAAAATTGATTGAGCAATCAGGCAGTTACTCATGGCAATAGGCTGTGCTGAAAAACTGCTAGCATTTTATTTTACAGTCCTGTTCTCCATGTACATACTACATATTTATTATAGTAATGACAATAACCGGATAATAACTACTAAGCCTGAACCTATAGCCTAACCTTAACCCATGTAGTTACCTTATATTATCCAGTACTTCCTACACTGTAAGTACAGTACATGTTTAAGTGTACGTACTGTAAAATAAAGTGCAACCGTAAATGTAAATATAAATATATATATATATGTGTGTGTGTGTGTGTGTGTGTGTGTGTGTGTGTGTGTGTATGTAGACATTTCTATTCTTAACGTTAAATATACGTGTGCTACATTCTGAATCGCAGTATAGAGAGTATGACTTACTTATGACAGCATGTAAAATATGATTTTAATAGCTCATCACTGACCCGTGAGTCAGGTAAAATTGTTACTTTTCACTCCACCTACTGTACCATTGCTCCCTCCCACTGATTATGTCCCAGAGGAAAGGAAGCAGGGGATAAGCTATCTTCAAGGACTTTTGGCCAGGATAATTACATCCCTTATGTCAAGTTGCTATGGAGACAAAGAGGAGAGCAGCAATCAGTGCAAACATAGACTGTGTCTGAATGGCTTTGTTTGAACTTTGGCATTTGATTATAACTGAGAAACAATTATTTAGCTGTGAAATATCTTGTGTGATGACATAGCATGGATATAACGTTTACATACAGCAGTGAAATGTTCTTTAAGCTGCAAATAATGACGTACAATGAAAGAAAAATACAACGCTTTAAACAGTAATGGCCCTAATTTGTCTTTCCACTTGTAAACGTCCAGGTTTTTATGGCCTGCAAGTGGAGTCAGAAATATCGTATTTATGAGTTCCGACCACATGAATGACCAAGCGAGTTGTATTTACAAGTGGTTGTATTTGCATAGTTGTTACATCGGACGGGGAGTGTTGATGCGAAAAAATCACCAAAGCATTTGTAATTAATGATTTAGATTTTTTTTTATTCAAATTATTATAAATATTCAAATTGTCTGTGATTTATTTCAATTATATTAGAGTACTATGTACAAAATACTTACAGCTTGTAGACAAAAAAGTAAAGTTAATCACCAATTTTAATTTTGCAAAATATATTTTTACACACACACACACACACACACGTTTATATATATATATATATATATATATATATATATATATATATATATATATATATATATATATATATATATATATATATATATATATATATAGCCTATATATGAGCAATAAAAATGAAAACGATATAAAATATAAATCAAATAATACAAATAATAGAAACCTTTTATAACTTCTACTTATTATCACTAAACATCCGTGCTGGCATGGATGATTCCCACTGGAAGGCACTTGCTGCTACCAAGAGTCTCTTTATTCCTCTATGTCTCTCAAAAGGAGGAAGGTGTCTGTGACATATTTATCTCCTTTGACAATGTGGGATGTCTGCAGGGTTAGTGCTCAGTGGAAAGACTGTGATAGTGAAGTACATTGATTGCTCTTTGAACTTTACACAGACATAGATGTTATGACAGAAGAGGGAGCAGAGCCCAATGAATCACAAAATAGCCTATCATCTTTGAAGATGGCATGATATAAAAATGATACAAAAATTGTTTTTGCTTTTAGCCCATGTCTTGTCTATTAGGCAAAATATTGTTGTTAGCAAGATCTCAAATACACTCAAAACTACGAAGCATGAGATCTTTGGATATAAAGTGGTTGTTCAGGAGTGTGTGTTCAGCGACAGAAGCCATGTGTGTCACCAGCTCTGTTTTCATCACTGAGTCATTCTTTCCACCCCTGGTCTCATTTCCATTTCCATCATTCTTCTCTTGGGAGAAGAATGAGGCCTAGTGAATTCTCTTTTGTCCTGCTCATAAATCTAGAGTCAGCTAATTGGGTTAGAGCATCTCGAATCCATCAGCGTACTAACAAAAGCCACCGCTGGGGAGAGATGCTATAGTGTGCAGAAACAACACTGGGTCTAATTTGATGATAAAACCAGTTGGGGGAGGGAACAGGAGGCCTTGAACAGGAAATACAACTGGAAAGAGTGTGCTTGTAGATGGGTAAAAAAGCACTCTCTTTGGTCTGGGGTGTTTGTGAGGAGAGGCCTGATTTTCATCAGCCTCACAAATGAATGTCATATCCAGTATTGTTCTGTCTCCAGGTATACTCTTAAGAAAAATGGTTCTAAACAGTACCAAATTAGGGTTCTTCGACTTGTAACAATAGCAGAACCCCATTTTGGTGCTGAATAGAACCCTTTTTATAAGGTTCCATAAAGAACCATGCTTTGAAAGAGCTATATAGGGCCTTAATGGTGTTATAAATAACATTTTCAGCGATATTTATTTTCATTAATATTACTATGATTAATATTATTTTTTATAAATTATTTATTAACATTGTTTTTTAGCCCTCTATTTGCCTGGTCTTATATCTTGTTGTCTCTATTTGGGTTTTATTTATTTTTTTAAAACAGCATGCATGTTGTTTCAATTAAGTACTTTTATTTTTTATTGACATTGTTGTAAAAATTACAGTGCTCTAACAACAGAGGTTAGCTGAGTACATTAATAAATAACTATTGACATTGAACACGATTTAGATGTAATGAAGACTAAGTTCCAGTGAAATATATTCATAATCCCCTATTCATTATGTGTGTATTCTGATTGGCAGCTTCTCTCTGCAGATGATGAGATTATGGTACGGGACAGCATCTGAAATACAATTGAGTTTAGCGTTACATTCTGTCTCTTCCATTTATTCATGAAGGCCAAAATTAGGAAAATGGACAGAATGAGCCCTTTACCATGTTAAAAGGAAAAAAAGTGATATAAAGTCATGGTATAGCTTTAATGTTTTTTTGTGACTGGGTATGTTTAGGCATAAAATCATAATTTAAAAAAAATCAAACAATATGGATCATAAATTCCATATCTCTGTTTCTTTCTTTGTAGAGAAGAGAAGACGAGTATCCTTTAACTGAACAGAGCTGCTCACACTTACATGTTCTGTAAAGTTAAAAAGAGAAAAATACATTATTGTTACAATTTTTAAAGTTATAATTTATAGACATATTAAGAAAGAAATCATTTACCTGTTGAAAGTACACTGAACAAAATTATAAACGCAACACTTTTTTTGTCCCCATTTTTCATGTGCTGAACTCAAAGATCTAAGACTTTTTCTATGTACACAAAAGGCCTATTTCTCTCAAATATGGTTCACAAATCTGTCTAAATCTGTGTTAGTGAGCACTTCTCCTTTGCCGAGATAATCCATCCACCTCACAGGTGTGGCATATCAAGATGCTGATTAGACAGCATGATTATTGCACAGGTGTGCCTTAGGCTGGCCACAGTAAAAGGCCACTCTAAAATGTCCAGTTTTATCACACAGCACAATGCCACAGATGTTGCAAGTTTTGAGGGAGCGTGTAATTGGCATTCTGACGGCAGGAATGTCCACCAGAGCTGTTGCCCGTGAATTGAATGTTCATTTCTCTACCATAAGCCATCTCCAAAGGCGTTTCAGAGGTTTGGCAGTACATCCAACCGGCCTCACAACCGCAGACCATGTGCAACCACACCAGCCCAGGACCTCCACATCCAGCATCTTCACCTCCAAGATAATCTGAGACCAGCCACCCAGACAGCTGCTGTTTGCATAACCAAAGAATTTCTGCTCAAACAGAAACCGAAACTGTCAGAAACCGTCTCAGGGAAGCTCATCTGCATGCTCGTCGTCCTCATCATCGGGGTCTCGACCTGACTGCAGTTCGTCGTCGTAACTGACTTGAGTGGGCAAATGCTCACATTCGATGGCGTCTGGCACTTTGGAGAGGTGTTCTCTTCACGGATGAATCCCGGTTTTCAATGTACAGGGCAGATGGCAGACAGCGTGTATGGCGTTGTGTGTGTTTTAGCGGTTTGCTGATGTCAACGTTGTGGATCGAGTGGCCCATGGTGACGGTATGGGCAGGCATATGTTATGGACAACGAACACAGGTGCATTTTATTGATGGCATTTTGAATGCACAGAGATACCGTGACGAGATCCTGAGGCCCATTGTTGTGCCATTCATCCACGACCATCCCCTCATGTTGAAGCATGATAATGCACGGCCCCATGTTGCAAGGATCTGTACACAATTCCTGGAAGCTGAAAACATCCCAGTTCTTGCATGGCCAGCATACTCACCAGACATGTCACCCATTGAGCATGTTGGGATGCTCTGGATCGGCGTATACGAAAGCGTGTTCCAGGTCCTGCCAGTATCCAGCAACTTTGTACAGCCATTGAAGAGGAGTGGACCAACATTCCACAGGCCACAATCAACAACCTGATCAACTTTAAGATCTAAGACTTTTTCTATGTACACAAAAGGCCTATTTCTCTCAAATATTGTTCACAAATCTGTCTAAATCTGTGTTAGTGAGCACTTCTCCTTTGCCGTGATAATCCATCCACCTCACAGGTGTGGCATATCAAGATGCTGATTAGACAGCATGATTATTGCACAGGTGTGCCTTAGGCTGGCCACAGTAAAAGGTCACTCTAAAATGTCCAGTTAAGGAGATGTGTTGCACTGCATGAGGCAAATGGTGGTCACACCAGATACTGACTGGTTTTCGGACCCCCCCGGACCCCCCCGGACCCACCCAATACAGTAAAACTGCACATTTTAGAGTGGCCTTTTATTGTGGCCAGCCTAAGGCACACCAGTGCATGGTGTCTAATCAGCATCTTGATATGCCACACCTGTGAGGTGGATGGATTATCTTGGCAAAGAAGAGGTCTCACTAACTGTAAATGTAAATGATTTTTTTGTACTTTCTGTATGTATGTGAAAAGCCCTTCTAGGGACGGACATTGCAAATTAGCCTTGGCTATAAATGTTGTAGTGTGGTACAGGTTTATTGTTCACACGTGTCCCTATTAAATAAAATTAAATAAAAATAAATAACACAGATTTAGACAATGAACAATATTTGAGAGAAATAGGCCTTTACACATAGAAAAAGTCTTAGATCTTTTGAGTTCAGCTCATGAAAAATGGGGGCAAAAACAAAAGTGTCATAATTTTGTTCAGTGTATGTTGACAGTCTGTGTAGTAACCTTACAGTCTATGGTAGTAACTGTAGTTGTATAGCTGAGCTCCAGAAAATCAGTAATGAGGAGGTTTTGGCAGTTACAGATTTGAAAAACAAAAAAGGCCGAATAAAAAACCCTAAACTCTATCACAAAGAGCCATTTCAGCATACAAAGGGTTCTTCAGGACGATACGGTATAAATAAAACTGTCACTGCGTGTAAAGAACCTTTAAAGAACCATCTTTTTTAGAATGTAGTCTTTATCATCTGCAGTGTAAATAGTGTGAAACAGCTAATAGACAAACAGAGTGGGTTGGCTGTTAGCAGCTTTAGCCCGGTGTCGGATATCTCTGCAGTGTGAGGTCTGCATTGTGGGATTTATCTCTTCGATTAGAATCTGTCCCCACATAGCTTGTGACTCTGCTGCAGCCTGTAATAGCTCCTAAGATAAAACTGATGCACTCACCGGCGACCAAGCGAGGTGAAACACATTCCCTTTTAATGCCTGAGCAGGGGAGAGGCAGGGAGATGAGGCATGAAGGAGATATACACCATACGCTCCTTAAACATGTTAGCACCGTTCCCAGCAAGCTCTCACTGACTTTAAGTGATTCAGAGAAATCATTAACACAGTAGACACCTGGCATACTCTATCTATCTATCTGTCCGTCCATCCATCTGCAATATACCACTACTGAATTGGTTATTGTAATGATTCCACTGGAGGCGAGATTGACGAACCCAAGAGTAGTATTTATTTAACAAAAATGTGTACAAAATAAACAAAGACTTGACTAAGCATAACTTGACATGACATAAACACTCACCAAACAGTGGTTACTCAAACAATACTATACCAGAAACAAGGGGGAAATGTTATTTATACATCTTTATACACACAAGACGAATGACCAAACAAGAAACACCTGAACACAATGAAACAATGAACCAATCAAAACGTGACACACAAGAGAAGCACAAGACATGATCAAATGAGGGCAAGGAAATCACATGACACAGCAACCATGGCTGTTACAAAATTACAAAATAAAAGACATGAAACTATAAAAGTGAGCCAAACCCAAACCAACGTGACATAACCCACCTCAAAAAGACGGCTCCAGACACCCTAATAGTGCTTCCACCCAAAACACAAACAAATAGTCCAAGAGGGTGGAGAGAGCAGAGGCAGACCAGGGGAGGGATGGAAGGCCAGGCCCATGAAGGGGAAGAGAATCTAGATCATGGCCTGGACTCTGAAGTGGTGGTGGGCCTGGGCCGTGGAGCACTGGCGGGCCAAGCTCTGCATCCGCTGGAGCTTGGTAGCTATAGCTCCCCCCAAAAAAATCTCCTGGGAAAACTGGGCAGTCATGATGTGAAGGGACTCAGGTGAGCCGACCGTGACGGCTGGAGGCTCTGGCGTGGCGGCTGTGACGTTATCAGGCTCTGGCTTGGCAGGTATGACTTGAACAGGCTCTGATGTAGAGGGTACTTTGGGATTGCAAAACCCACAGTAAATGAAGAGCAATTCAGGATTAAAGCATAGTCTATTGATCCAAAGTCCCTGGGAAATTGCTCTCAGGCATAAGGTAACTTAGAAAGTCATTAAGTCCATGGCGAAAAATGTTCTTTATGGCAACCTCATTAAAGTCCACCACATGGCAAAGCTCACAAAACTCTTCAACATAATCCTCAATAGGACGGTTCCTTGACAGAGGCAAACTAGGGACTGCCAGGTTCATTTTGGGGGTCTTCTGTGGGGGTCATGATTCCACTGGAGGCGAGCTTGATGAACCCAAGTGCAGTATTTATTTAAAGGGGTCATTTAATGTCATTTTTGTACAAGCTAATATGATTCTTTAGGGTCTAAATTAAAAGTTTGTAATATACTTTAATTAAAAATTCTCATTAGTATTGTAAGAAAACACTAATTTTACCTGGTCAAAAACAGCTCTGTTTTCAGCACGCCTTTAAAGTGCATGTGTCTTTAAATGATAATGAGCTTTGCTCACCCCGCCCCTCTGTTCTGTGCGTACACCGTTTGTAACACAATAACTATAACACGTTGTTCATTATAAACATGGGATTATGAATTATATTGAGAACCTCATACATAGAAAACATGCCGTAATGTAGCCTACCCTGAGTGTAAAAATAGCCGCATTCATCGTGAAGCGTGCAAGCGATTTGCAAAGATTAATATAAAGGTTAATAAAACGTTTCACTCACTTCAGTTCTTCTGGAGGTGCAGCAGGAACATGAAAAGTTGGTACCGATAATTTTTTCAGGAGCAGCTTCTTAGCAAATAACCAGCTTTTTACTGATCCTCGTTTGTAAAGCAGTCTGGTGAAATGATTCGCGCAAACATGAAAGCATTGACGTTGATCGTGGGGAATATTCCCTTCGAAAACAAACTCAGCCACTGCGTCTTCAGCTATACTGATTTAGGAACATCAACATGACTGCCAGTCGGCGCGTGCTATGATTGACAGCTCGCTCACGAGGGCGCGAGGGCGGGTCTGTGTTGAAACGCTCCTGTCAATCAACCATCGTGGGAGGGGCGTCGATTTTGTGACGTCACAAAACCGAACAGCTTGATTTGAGATGTGAGGAAACATATAAGAAAATAAAAAAAAAAACCACTGGATGGATTTTTATCATTTTATGATGGTTGTGTACAGGCACTGCCAACACACATTTCAGTACAATCAGCTTGTAAAAGTGCATGTACCATTATATGACCCCTTTAACATAAATGTGTACAAAATAAACAAAGACTTGACTAAGCATGACTTGACTTGACATAACATAAACTTACACTCGCCAAACAGTGGTTACACAAACAATAGACCAGAGACAATGGCAAAATGAGGGCTTTTTATAAACAGGACTTTTTTGAGAAATTACTTAATAAAAGAGTGAGCCAAAACCCAAACCAAGGTGACAGTTATCAGGCAATATATATATATATATATATATGTATATGTATGTATGTATGTATATAATATTTATTTATTTATTTATTTATTGGTATCAGTTAATATTGGATAAATAACATTTAAAACACCCCTGTCATCTTTTAACATAGTTCAAAAAATCTAATGGTTTAATTTAAATGTAATACATTTTATCTATTTTTTATAGTGCACGTAATAATGTTGTGATGCCTAAATTGGCTGGTAGTATTTAAAATGATTAATTTTATTTCGTTATACTGTTATAATATTATAAAAATGTTATACTATCTAAAAAAAAAAACATTTATTTTATTTCTGGTAAAAAAAAAAAAGTGGGTAACACTTGTGTCCTTTTTACATAATTTGCATATACTTACCATAGTAATAACAGTAAATTATGCATAATTACATGCAACCAACCCTCAACCAAATCCTAATCCTACCCTAACCCTATAGTAAGTACATGTAGTTGCTTAATAGTACTCAGTACTTAAATGTATAATTACACTGTAACAATGACAACTTAAAATAAAGTGTAACCAAAACATTTATGTAATTTTATTAATTTTTTGTCTCTATCAAATGTACCCAGATCTGAGCTATACAGCATATTTATTTTATTTTATTTATTGATTTATTTGAATAGGGACTGTAAAAAAATAAAACATGGATCCGAGCTGTAAAATATGCATTGCATAAAGAGGATAGCATATGCTAATTTGCATCTCAGGTCCCTAAAAAGGCTTTTCTAAGAAAAAAAAATTAAATAAATAAATACCATCCCTGCTTACCCTAGGTTAAAACGTGTTACTAGATGTAGTAGGCTACATACATACAAATACAGTACATACCTAAATATCTCTAAAAAACATATTTTAAGGATACTTCCAATCCTGGAAACATGAATAAATGATTTAAACAATAATTAAGTAAATTTACATAATGTTTTAATATTAATATTTGTATGACAAGTACCACAAACTATCTTAAAATGATTCAGAAGAACCACATTAAATATCTTTATAAAATGAGAACTTTTTAAAATGAGAGTATTGTGCCTATTGCATTATCAAACAAAATGTGAATACACTAGAAATGTTTTTTTATTTTTTATTGTTTCACACACATTATATTACATATTTAATGTCTCAATTTTGTGTAGGCAAATAGCACAGAAACAGCTAATCAAGAAAATAACATGTCATCCCATTTGTTTGGCACAGCATCTGTGGTGGTCTGACAGGTTGTTTTCATTGTGATTCAGGTCTTTCTCTTAATTTTGAATGACTCATCAGCCTTGCAACCAGACGAGAGGCCAGTGTGGACCAGACCACAGCTCTATAGGCCATCTCAGTGTGAAGACCACCCGCATACATTACACTCCAGTCCCCTGGTGCAATTACACAAAGATCAATACAGATTAGTCAATTACTGAAGACTGAGAGCTTGTTGTTTTTTCGAATAAATGGAAATGCGTAGAAGAGCAAAGAAAAGCCAGCCAACGAGATTCAAATAAAGTGCCCCTATTATTTTAAAGGTTCCTAATCTAGTCTCCTACAACAGGTTGACATGCATTAAAAGTAAAAAAAAACACACTTATTTTTCTCATAATATACATTGCACATCACCACATTGTGCATTATGCAAATGTACCTTCTAGAACCGTAAAGTATAGGATTCTAATAAAACCCACTCGTAAAGGCGGTTCAGAGTCGATTTTTTCTTTTGGGAGACAATAACTTTATTTAGTTAATAAGGGCACTTTAATGCAATCAAAAATAAAGAGAGAAATAGGCCTTAAAAAGGAAGTAGGCTAAAACATGATCATACTTGATAAAACCAACTTATCATTCACTGGGATATGCAATGCTATTGAAGTTTCAGGGCATTTCTGCAATACATCCATTGAAGAGATTTTACAAATAGCTTCAAATCACTCTTCCATCCATTTATAGAGCTCCTGAAACATCAATCACACAATGAAATAGGCTATTATAGGCTATATCAATAAATCTTATAATGTTGACCAATTATGTTGTATCATTCTATAGTTTAAACGCCAATAGTCATGAATAACTCGTCTTTCATGAGAAGAAACACATTAGCACCAAAATCGTGCTAATTTAGCGTATAAACAGCAGACATGCTTGTCCTTGTTTATATGAGGGTCTCTCCTCCTCCCCCTGCCGCCCGCCGAGTCTCGGCTACTCTCGGCTGTGTCCGCCAGAGGGCGCTCGGGCTCCGGTGTCAACACGCGCCATTCGATTGTGGAAAATGCCACCAGATGGCGGTTTAGGATTGCTGCTCTTCTGAAAGGCGCGGTTCCTTCTCCTGGTCCAATTTTCAATTAAAAAATCCATATTTAGCAAAACTTTAATCGAATTCCGAATAGCGGGAACGCCGACCTTTACGACCATGAGCACCCCAGGTGAGTTGTATGCGTTTTTGTGCCGTTAGTGGTGTGTGAAGGGTAGCGGGTCTGGAGATTAAAGATGGAGGACAGTGAGGCTGGTGGGGGATGGGCGGCTTCTCCTCTGCTCTCACACTGACTGCATCTCCTCAGGCCAGATCCACACACCCGCAGCCGAGCTCTGGCTGCTCGTCTGCGGCTCTGTGAGCACACACGGCTCGGTCATGAAGACACGGGCTTATTTTCTTAAGTGTAATTGAGCTCTTGAGTGTCTGCAGAGCTGTCTCGGGTTTGTCGCCGACAGAGAGCTCATTATATAATGACCACTTTATGGCACTGATTGCTGCGGGCTTGAGTAGATACTGGTTTGTTTCTCAAGTTTTTTTTCTTAGGATATAATGAATGTCCCGTTATTTGATCTGTCAAAGCCAATAAATTATTACAGACTTGTCAACAGCAGCCTTAAAATGTAATCTGGTGTGCCTGAGTCATGATAATAAAATTAATCCCAGGGTAAGAGATGGTGTGAGGATAGAAGGACAGGTGTAATACTGTTGCTATAATAGAGGAATATAACGTGAGAGACTTTAGTGGGTAAATATGTGTGAGGGGGGAGGGGTTGAGTTTTCACCTTTGTTTTTTTCGTCTGTACTTTCTCAGACTGAAGGAAGATCACACTAGTAGTTAAACTTCACAGTCAGCCCACACATCACCTGTGTTATTAGTTATTTCTCTGTTTGACTCAGGCAGGTTTTCAGCATGTCAACTTAGTGAGGAAACTTACTTCTAAATGATTTTAAAGGCCCTTTGGTAAATGTGTTGTGGCTGAAATGTAATATTTGGGAGCAGTTATCCTCCTTAAAGTTCAGCTTCATCTCATAAACACAGAAACACTCCCAAATCTCCTGTTCAACATGTTTGTGTCCACTGGTTTATGTTATACATGCATAGCAATTCCAAGATTTATTTCTATTGTAGATTTTTTTTTTTTTTTTTTGCTGAGAAAGGTTTATTGGCTTTCCTGGGAGGTAGTGAAATGCAGTGTTTTATTGCTAACTAAAACTATTAAAATAGTTTCATTACTTCAAATAAATCCAAAATAATACATTTTAGATGAAAATATTATATATTAATTAGAAATTGTGCCTTGGGAACTAACTAAGTTGCAGTATTAAAGTTATTAAAACTGAATCAATTAAAATTGAACTAAATAGAAGCTAAATAAAAAAAAGTCAACTTATAAAAATAAAATGTATGTTGAAAATATAAAAATTAATAAAGCTAATTAAAAATAATAAATACTATAACAGTGTAAATATAATACTAAAATAACACTGGTTTGATGATGGAAAAAATATGGAAATTAATAAAATCTTAAAAATCCACTGAAAATCCACAGAAGTTGTACAGATTTAAATATGAACAGAAAGTCATTGAATAAATAAAATAAAAATCATAAAACATGTCTTGGAAAATATTTTTTTCTACTTTTGTTTATTATGTTTAGCTTTAAAATATGAGATTTTTTTTCACATATATGATATGATATATATATATATTTAGAAAGGCTGAAATATTGTTGGTCAAAAGGTGTGGGAACCCTGAGTGTTATTCTGAAAGTACAAAGGATTGAAATGTAAGCCTATATTTAGCTTGAAAACCTCATTGTCTGGGAATTGTCGTCCAGTGATTAACAAAACAACAACTTCACATTCTTGCATTTTCAAGCCAGACAGCCCTGGAAAGATTTGTGTCAGTTACTTGGCTTTATTTTGGTTATATTTACTGATCATTCTTATTATACAGTCCTACAGTTTTACATTAAATTGTGAATTTCACGATTTCATGCAGTATTCACTGGACTGCAATGTTAAGACATTATGCTGTGGCCTCTTTACAGTATTAAAGGTCCATATTGTAATATTGCTGTAATTTTGAAGTGTGTCCCGCAAAGCGTTGCACTTCGGGACACGCAGCGGTCAGGAAAACCACTCGCTGACTTTTTCTGTGATGTGCAAATAATGAAACCCTTTTTTTATGTTACCCAAAAGGAAATCAGCACGAGCACGTGGCACATCCTGTGGTTGAAAGTGTGGGCTTTAAAAAAACATCTGGTGAAAACTGACTCCAGTTCAGTTTGTGAAATGTGTAGCCTACCTGACTGACAAGAGATTTTTAAAACAAGCCAACCATGTACTTGCTTTCCTACTTTTCCTAATGGATTGAAAGTATAAAATCCTGCTATGCAAAGCTGAAAGGTGTTGAGTACCCTGTTACGTTCAGACATTGATCTCAGGGCGCATCAATTACCCCTTTTCCACCAAAAAAGAACTGTTTCGGAACTGGTGCTGGTTCAAAGTTGGTTCAACTTGTGAACCTTCTCAGAACCTGTTTGTTTTTCCACTGACTAGAGAGCCCTAGCGAACGACGTCGTTATGTCACTGTGTACGTTGCCATACGTCTTTGCTTGCGCCAACTTCAAGCATAACAATTACAATGGCGGACTACATCGTCTTTCTGCAAGTGTTTCTCCTGGCTTTGCGATCCTATATTGGGGTCAGAAGAAGACGTTTAGAACACATTTGTGCTGCTCTTCTGGATATAGACGGAGGTTACGTTCGAGAAGAAATTCTACAATAACCCCGCCCCCAGCCCCCGATGTAAGCATGACAAGGTAAAAGAACGGTTCTAGTCCAGCAAAGAGCTGGTGCCGCTTTGGAACCAATTTTCCTGGCCGAGAACCGGTTCTTTGGCTGTCGAAACACAAAGAACTGGTTCACGAGTAGGCACCGGCTCCGAACCGGCACCAGCACTGCCTTGATGGAAAAGGGGTAAATGAGAACAAGATCTGTGATGTAGCCTAGTTTAGAAACGTTTAACAGTGGCTCACCAAGTCCTTTAGCAGCCAAAACCTGTTCTGTGTCCAAATCTCCATTTGTTTACTTCTCCTCACAATCTACAACACAATCATTATGACATCTTCCTTTTTAAGAGTAAGTTAGAAGGCATGTGTGTACTTGTACATGTATTTCTTATAATTTCAATTGTGCTTGTTCAGAATGATCTGTTTGACGTCAACAGGGTTTACTTTAGTGTCATGCCAGACATGCAGAAAAGGCCAACACTGTCTGTATGTTATCTATTCTATATAAACCAGATGAATCTGACATTAGTGCATGCATATAAATCATTTATAAATCATGCTTACTGTTACTGTTACACTTACTATTAGTGGACATTTTGTGTTGGATCCTATTTCTGATCTTTAGCTCATTTATGACATACTAGTCTTGATGCAAAATTAATAATGACATAGGCTACCCTCTACTTTTGGAGGGTTAAAAGTTTCAGCTTCTTTGCATCAGTACATTACATTTTACCAGATCCAATATTGCCTTATCTTTGCTGAAGGATTGCTGTACATCTGGGCTTTTATTCATGCAAAATGATAAACACAAAATTTGCTTTACCCAAGTTTATTTTGAATGGCTTTTGAGTCATTCACTTGGTACGGTGAAGCAGATTGCTTGCTACAGTTAATCAAGTGTCTTTGTCAGGCCTGAGGCCAAAGACTGTCTAATGAAAAGGGTGAATGAGTTGGAAGGTTCAGTCTGTTGATGCTAAAATTATATTAACATGCGAAAGAGGCTCTTTTACCATGAAGTACTATCTGCTTTGATTTACTTGTATACCCCTTTCACACAGAGAGTTGATCCCAGAAAATTGCCATATAATTGCTAGTGTCTTCCGTATGAATGCAAACATATCCCGGGATCAGTCCCGGAGCGCGCCCTGTGTGAACAAAAGGCAGGACCAATGCCGTAAGGGGTGTGTTGTAGTGATGACATTGAAGCAGAGATAGTTTGTCAGCTTAGTGGAACGGTACACAATGTGCTAGTTTATGATTGAATCAGAAAAAAAAAAAGGTTTCTTGAGAGAGAAATTGCAGATCATAAGCAGACTTAGACACTGTAGAGACATTACTGGTCTGAACGCACCATAGACTGTAAAAAAAAAAGATGGACGACACCCCTTCATTCTCTCCCATTGGTTAAAAGTGAACCCACCTAAGTCCTAATATGGCGCAGATTTGGGACCTGATTCTGCGCAGTAGTGAACGTGGGACCCGAGTCTGCGCAGTAGTGAGGGTGGAGTGCCTCACTCCCGCAGAAAGTTTACTGTGTGAAATAAAGTTATGAACATGTAGAAATTAAAGATAAAGCTCCAATCTCCTCCCGAAAATCCAAAAAAAAGTCTGTTGGTGCCTCAGTGACTACTTCGTTTAGAGAAGCTGTCAATCATGACGTCACATTCCAGTTTTTATAGCATCAAATAACTAAGACCAAACTTATTTAAAAAAAACTAACACTTAAAACTTACACCAGCGTGATAAAACGACCTAAAATGAAAATTTTACACAGATTCCAGAAAATCACTGGCAGTGTGAATGAACCGAAATCCAAACAAACACATGATCAGTGTATTTTCCGGAATCGCTGTGTGAAAGGGGCTTTAGAATTTTCATCAGTTTTTGTCAGCTTGGGGCAAATTCAATCGTAGTTGGTAGATTAGGCTACAAAACAAGGTGTTTAAACAGACATAGCGAAACTCAAATTAAGTCAATTGCTTGAAAACCTAATAATTCTGACATTAGTTTCCATCATTGAACTTTATCAATCTCGAATTTTAACATCGGCTCAAAAAACTGATGGATAGTCATAAATGGTTTAAAAACTGGTATGAATTTTACTAAATATATATATAGAAAAGGTACTTGTTTATGTCACTTTATTTAGATTACCATAATAATATGTTATAAGGTTATCAGGGTAAAATATTGACATAAAAGTAATTTAAAAAAGTTGAAATTAGGCATGGTCAAATTTTCTACGATACTTGTAATAAGGCCATCATATAACAAAAGAGGAAAACTGAATATTAGTTTTAATAAAGTTCAATACTGAGTCATAAAATTGGCCATAGTCGAAGAACCACCCTCGTTTTAGCAGTAACTGCTCCCCCCGTCAGCCGTGGGTCTGTAGCAGATCTGTGAGATTACCAATTATATCACCTGACATCTTCAGTTTGTCAGCACACTGCTCCGATACGTCTACAGTACAGATATGTGATTATCTTCTCTGCCGATGTTACCCTCAAAACAGACATGAATGGTCCTTTGTGTTCAGTGAAAGAATGTGATTGAAGCTTGTTAATGTGCAGCAGTTCTTGGAGTAAAGACGGCTCCATGCTGAGTCTCTCCTCCCTCTCCTTCAGTCTCCATTTTGAGAGCGCCTGCAGCGGGGCGGCCATGACTGCTGCTGCAGTGACACCAACACAAAAGCACTCTGCCTGTCCCATTCAACTGCATGTGACCAGTGCAAACTCACTACTGTGGGGATGAAAGTGCTTTTGCTGTTGTTTAGGTTGCTGTCTGTGAAGGATTTAATGGTATTGTCTTCTGGTGAAACACATTTGCCAGCCTCTAGTGAAGCTCCCAGTGGATCTGTCTCATCAGTTATTACTGCAGTTTCTCACACATTCAGCACCAGCTGCTGGTGTGTATGTGTGCGTGTAACCTTAGAGAATGCGAAATGTCTTTCTCAGTCTTCAGGACCTTCTCTTTTTCACAGTTAATGTGTGTTTGGTGTCTGCTGAACAAACCCTCCAGAATAAAAGCAGGAAGTCAGCACAATGTCACGTCTCAAACTAAGCCACAGCTGCATTCACACACCCCACATTGTAAAGTGATTTTACACTAGAGTCAACAGTCTGCCTCTGTTTATCAGGTTTGATGTGCATTATTTTATTCATTTTATTAGTTGTAACAGGGTTTTGTATATGGATGGTATCAGCAAGGATATCTAGATCACTACATATCATATTATTATTCATAGGCTTAAATGGTAAAACCATGCTGGCCGTACCACAGGTAAAACCATGCTGGATAATCACTACCACCGTCAAATTATATTATGGTTAAGTAGCCTAAACACACGTAAAAACTATACACGCACACGCCTTCATAAAGAAACTGCCATAATTTTATAACAAAAATTAATTACCCACCTAATTAATGAAATACAATTTAAACAGGCCTAACTATATTCTTAGTACCAGTGGTTAGAAAATAACGGAAAAGTTTTGTGTAAACCAGGGGTTTTCAAACTTTTTGGAGTCAGGGACCCCTTATAGGGTAGAATTTTTTTTCCAAGGACCCAAACATAATTATAACAGTGATTAAACCCTACGTTAATCAGTTCAGTTCAGTTCAACTTTATTGTCAGACTCAGGGTCCATTAGAAAACCATACAACATTACAGACACCCAACCCCTCCCTAAAAACAACAACAAAACAATTACCAATTATAAAAGACAGTTATACCAGTGCTTCCACAGAGGTGACTGGTATCGCACAACAACGTGTGTGAGAGAGAGTAATTAACATAATATGCTTGATTTATTGGTGCAAACAGTCCCTATAATAAATGTACTTTTTAATAATAGGCTACAGCTCAATTTTATTATTTACCATATTTTCCAGAATATAAGTTGCATCGGTGGAAGTCGCATTTTATTATTAGATTAAAAAATAATGTAAAATACTGATAGGCCTAAATAAAACGAAACGTTAACAAACTCTAAACATTGTAAACTTGTATTTTACCTCTCCTCACTCTAAATCCTTTCAATTTAATGGCTTTTAACCTTTTGAATACCAAGACTAACAAACTTATTTAAGGTGTAACTGAAACATGCATTGCTTCAATGAATGAGTCATTAGTTGCTATTTATTATGTATAGAAGGCTTTGTACTTCTCCCGTGTCCCAATATCCACTCAAAATAGCATCCGTCACATATACTCAAAAAAATGTACAACAGGCAAATTAAATAACTTTTCTATGTTTCTATGAAAATGTTCACCTGAGATTTGGAAGCAAATCAAAAAATGATTTTCTAATGATTTTACACAGAGATTGGTAGGTATATTAGTCAAATCTGTTGACTTTAGCAAATTAACAATCTTTGTTATTATTTGCAATTGGTGACAGTTTGCATACCTGTTACTCAAAGAGTTTTAAATATATCTTTATATCCTTTTAAATTTTAATCTTTACAAACGTTTCTGTTGGTATCTTATTTTGAAACGCTGTATATGGTTCATTTGCAGAGATAGAGGGATTTCAACGTGGCTCCATGAGTGAATTGTACACATTTTAAGGGGTCAAAACCAAATGTAGGTCACTTTGCAAACAGCTGATACCTTTTTTTATTTTTATTTTTTTTATTTTTTTTTTTAAAGAGGAATGTCTGAAGAACAAATTGTTGAAACTAGTAATGTAGCTTGTTTCCCTCTATGAAAATAATTGCATAGAACATACCTGTAACTCTAGGGCCTGGTTTCACAGACAATGCTTAGATTAAGCCAGGATTAGACCTTAGTTCAATTAGGACATCTAAGTAGATTTTATAAATGTGCCTTAGGAAAAAATTATAATACTGGTGTGGAAGGTGTGCATCCTGAGACAAAACAATGGCACTGACATATTTTAAGACATATTTTAAGATATGTCAGGGCAAGTTGCTTTCAGTTAAAACAGCTCAAACCTGCATTTTAAACCTCATTTTTAAGGCCCTATTAATCTCAGGGATATTGGGATCCCAATGCAGCTCCACATCCAAATTGTTTATTTGACCCATTTTCAATGATTAAATGTTAACTGCGGGTAATGTATGAGCAGTGTAAAACATTAAATAAGATAACCCTGATTCCCATTTAGCCGGGGTTTAGAATTACCCAGGGTGGAGCCCTTAAATGTTTAAAAGTTAGAGGTATTATCACTGATTCCACCAAATATTCCCCTTAGCAGTGGACACTACTCGATCTATGACTAATGCTTCACGTGTAATAACAATAGGAAATAAACGGAGCAATTCCAATAGGGTCCTCACACCATCGGTGCTCTGACCCTAATTATAATACTTAAACAATCTTGGTTTATTGATGTGAATACAATGTGTGGTGAGATCAAACACACTTTCCTAGGAAGCATTAAACTTGTTCTTAACATGTAGTTACGAGACTGCATATTTGAAATCTTGCTAGCTTCAGAAGCTGTTACAAAAGATATATATATATATATATATATTCTTCCAAATATCTCTGAAGTTGAATCAAATATAGAATCATATGAAAAGACTACTGCAAGTTAATGTGCCACAACTTCACCATTTCAGTGTATTTTTGGCACTCGGACAGGTATGTTCTATCCAATTGTTTTGATGAAAGGAAGCAAGCTACATTTTTAGTTTCAACATTATTTATTCTTCAGACATTCCCCTTTAATTACAATAATAAGTATCAGCTGTATGCAGAGTGACCCACATTTGTTTTTGACCATTGAAAATGGGTAATATACAACAATTTGGACATGGAGCCGCATTGAGATGCCCAGATCTCTGGGATTGAACTAGGACCCTAAAAATGAACACCTCACAAGAAACATTAGCTAAGAACCAGAATGTAAAATCATATTGAGATACGTATCTTTAATGCTTCTTGAGTTACAAGCATGTAAACATTGGAAAGTTATTATGTTACTCAGACAGGTATGTTTTATGCAGTTGTATAAAAAAAGAAAGAAAGGGAAACATGAAAAAATTTCAAGTTTCAATATTATTTGTTCTTTAAGTTTAGATTTTCCTTCAAACTATCATATGCATGGAAAGTGACCCATATTTTGTTTTTGACCATTGATAATGTGTACAATTTAACAATTTATTCTTTGAGCCCTATTGAGATTCTAATATCTCTGGGATTAAATCATAGAACCTTCATAATATAGATACCAAAAGAAAAGTTTTAGAACCAAAATCTAAAAGGATATTAATACTTCTTGAGTTACAGACATACAAACTTTAGGGAAAATTGCCCATTTTTGAACTGTTACCATTAGCATATAATGCATCAAACATTAATAAAGTCAACAGATTTTACAAATATACCTACCAATCACTGTGTAAAAATAAAATAATGATGCTGAGATCTTTCCAAAATAATTGTTACCCCCATTCATCCCCTTAAATATGGATAAATATTTGAGGAAACTATTTTTGTTTGTCTTTTTAAAAATTTCAAAAATTTGAGCAGAAATTCTGGGAGCAGAAGTTCTCCGAAATTTGGTTGATTTGACACGGAATGACCCATGTTTGTACACTATTTCTACTAGTTTCTACTTTATCCTGCAGCAATTCAGATTTAGGAGAACCGATAGGACACACCGAGCAGTTTTTCTGCCTGTGAGCTTTTCCTCCTGCTGCTCTGTATTGTTTAGCAGTGATGAAGGAAGATTATAGCGAGCCCAGCGTTCAGGGTTAATCCTCTAGACTTCCCATCAGTGGAGTAAGATCCCTTATGATTAAGGGCTTCTCACGTCCCCTGGGCCAGTCATCTGCTGTTTTAAGCACCTTATCTCATTACTGTGCAGTATTGTGTCTGTGAGATTTAGATGTTACACAGAATTGCTGCTACAGACAGTGCTCCTTCATAGTTCCATAGTGCAGTTAAATACTTAAAAATGTATGAATGTCATTGCATTAGGCTTGAAACCAAGTGGCTTCTGCAAACACAGGATGCTAGACCTTTTCTCAGCAACTATCTTTACCTTTTTGAGCAAATTGCATTTCATTATTATCAAATTGTTCAAATGTAATATCTATTTCCATCCATGAAACTTTGTGTTGAGCCAAGAAGTCAGTATTTCATATTTACATTTAGATGCAACTCTTGTTCTGAAAAATGTGTTTGTACTACGTTTCATTACTATGTAATGTATTTTTTCAATTGTGGCCATTTTGGGGGGCACTGTATGAAGATATTATGATTGCCTGTCTGTAATACAGTAAATATGTCTGGATTGGTTTTGTCTAGTGTGACTGACATTTTGAGCATGGTTATTATAATAGTTAAGTAAAACTATAAGATATTTGTTACTTGAAATAAAAATATCATTCACTGAAATAAAATTGAGAATAAAACTAAAATAATATCTCAATACTAAAATAACACGATATTGAGCAAGCAGGCTATTTCAGCTGGTTCCTATTTTCGTCCTTAGCTTTTCTGTTTCTGTCTGTCTATCTGTCTGTGTGTGTGCTTAAGATTGCAATTCTTAAAAAGTCTCTCTGCTCAGCCATCATCCCCTCACCTGACATTCCTCTCCCGCAGGTGAATGGCCTCTTTGTAGCGTACGTCTCAGAGCCGCAGTCGTGACGATGGCTTGTCTCAACAAAGCTCTTTTGTTAACTGACGGCACTCGGCTGGTTATGTGCAGACTAAGGCTTTTACTTAATCATGTTCCTTATGTTCTGTATGCTCTGGGCTCTTTCCTGCGAACGAGATGGGGTCTTGAAATATGTGTGATTTAAGGAGAGCAGATGGTATTACAGACTGTGGTGAACAAATCAACAGTGAACTCAAGCTGCTGCCTTACACAGATCCGGTTTCATTATTGTGTTTTGTCATGTAATGTAGTTCTCCTGCTCTGTAAGGCAGAAAGTCTCCACTTATCCAGTCAAACAAATCATACGTTTGGACAAAAATACTAGCCTAGTGCTTTTTGCAAGTGCACCGTTTTACGTGTATAACCTTGATATCATGCACTGTCTTTATCTTGTTTTTCTCCCTCTGCAGGACAGATGGGAATTTTAGTAATCATGAAAATGAGTGTAATTTCTGTGCCACTAACAAACAGCATTGCAAATAATCTGTTTTAGTATTTTTTTTTTAAATGCCCATATTAGCCTTCATTTAATTTTCATTATTATGTCTGGTAATGGTGGACCAACAATCTGCAAGAGAGTCTTTCATGTAGTTTATGTAGGCCTATATCAGAGATGAGGAAAACTAAAAAGCCTTAATGTGTGATGGTACAGCTTTGAAGAAATCCTCATTTCTCTTCAGAGACATCTGTTTCTGTTACCTAGAATGTCATTTCACCCTCTTATTCTGCCCTGTGTCACATTAAGAGGCGATCAGTTTAGCCTGTTCACCAGTCTCCCATCAGCCTCCATTGATTTACTCTTAATAGGGTGTCTGCCCTTGACTGAATGGAGGGAGAGTCATTCAGCTAATGCCTTCACATTTTGAACGAGGCTGTGATGTCTAGATCTCAAAGTGCCTGCTAAAGCATTTGTTCTTTCGTGAAAAATGTATGTTTATTAAAGTTAACATGAAACCCCATTTTACTGTGATGTAGGCCTAACTGTTGTTAATGCTGTAAATGCTGTATGTATTCTTCCATTTCAACTGTATTCTTAATTTTCATTAAAGATTACTAAATTTACGGCAACCAAAAAGGAAAGTAATTATTTTCTTGGCTTTAAAGGCAAATGTATGGTTAAGTTGTTAAACGACGCATATTTCAAGGGAAACTTTTGTAAATATGCATCCACCGAAATTTAAATTCTGGGCCAAAACCGAAAATTCTGGATGCTCTTGGTCGAAAACCAAAAACAAAAATGCTTTAATAAATGTATTTATTTATTATTTTAAATTAGCTTATTTTTGTAGCCTGGCAAGCCAGACCTACATCAAAATGTTAGGTCTGGCAACTCACGATAGACACGGCTCAATCCGAGGGGCGGGATAAACGGCTGTCTTTCAAATTCACTC
The DNA here is from genome assembly GCF_964197995.2 of Scardinius erythrophthalmus. Taxonomy (NCBI): domain Eukaryota; kingdom Metazoa; phylum Chordata; class Actinopteri; order Cypriniformes; family Leuciscidae; genus Scardinius; species Scardinius erythrophthalmus. The sequence continues at coordinate 21,903,457 of NC_138229.1, read as the reverse complement.
AATAAATTGCACGCAATAGGACAGTGCTTCAACCAGCCAGAGCGTTTTCCCAACAGCGGAGCTAACGTTAATTGATAGATTCAACTTTTGAATCTGGCCAGCAAAACGACAAACACATCTTCCTTTTTTAAGAATGACTTAAGTGCCGTTCTTTGCTCTTTCTTTGCTCTTTCTCAAAGAAAAACTTAACTCCAAGTCCTCATTTTGCTGCCGCTAGGGTGCGTCTAGATTTCTAGGCTATAATTTTTGTATAATTGTATTAATATTATACCTTTTTTTTTTTTGAGTTCTTAATGATACTGAATAAAAAAAATACAAGCCAATATATGCCTTGTATTTACAAGCTAATTACAAGCATAGATAAATACAGTATAACAAAGTTACAGTATAACAAAGTTACAAATAATAAGTAAGGTCTAACTGTAGTGTATTTAGGTTCAGACACTATAGTGTTCACTGTATAAATTAAATAGATTAGTCTTTGTTAAAGCTGTGTTTTGTTGTTTGATTAACATGAATGACTTGGCAGCAGGTATTTATAGGCTGCTGTCACTTTAAGACCGAATGCACGGATCCAATATAATAAAACACATCCAATTTCTTTCTCAACTCTTTATGTTCACTTAAGACATAACGACTGTGTTTACGAGAATACTTGCCGAGACTGGTATTTTGACATAATTATTATCGTGTATGTGGCCATTCAAACGCACAGAGAATCAAAAGAGGAATCAATTCTGATTTCATTCTGAAACTCGTATCTGTGTGTGTGTGTGTGTGCGCCCTTCGGGTGTGTGCAGCTATGCTGTGTGCACACAGATAACAGCGTGCGAGTACCAAATGGATGGTGAAACGTAGCAATCATTTCGCAAAACATGCATGCCGAACCATGGGGCCTGGTCCGTACGGATCAACTACGATCCGTTTAACCCTTACCAATATTGAGTGAAGCGTCACACAGCTCAGTGATAACAGCTAAAGTGAGAGTGAAAACTAATCGCTGAACACTGAGGGGCGGGGTGGCATTTTCGGCTCATATTTTCAGCCGTTTTTCTCTTTCGGCCAAAAAACAGAAAATGCCATTTTCGGCGGTCAAAACTTCGGTGCATCCCTTAATATAAACAATAAAATCTCACAGTGATTAAACCTACAAACCTAATGGACCAATTGCACATTTCCAGGGTTATCTGAAGCGGTCATAGTTGTGTAAACATCTATAGTGGTGAAATGGAGATGACAGCAAATAAAATTTTTGTATTCCAATTTGCTCCAATGGCAAAATAAAAAATCAATTGCATTTCCATTACTTTCTAAAAGAGGGAAAATATCAAGAGATTGATTACAGCAGTAAGAAGAGAGAATGATGTGAAATTTGCCATCACTCTCTCAGCCGTTAAATTTGAAACACCCTCACAGCAACTTTTATTAGTCTTTGTAATTAACTGTCAAGGTAATATAACAAAGTATAGCATTACAAATGTATACTACATTTTTCAAAAATGCATATATAAAAAAACTTTACTGGATTTTCAAGGTTGATAACTGTGGAAACGTGTCATCACAGTCTGAAAAGGGTCCATAATCCAGATGGTTTTTGGGGCACATGTCACAGCAGGTCATCCACCCTGTTCTACAGCTCTGCTGATGTACTGTTGGGCTTCATCCCAATATGTTTTCTTTAAGAGCTGATGTTTTTATTCCAGTGCATTCTGGCTACATCTGACAAGGCCTACAGCTTCTTGATAATTTAACAGCTGTCTGATACTGCACAAAAAAGCTGCTCAATAAATCAAGCAATACATGAATAGGTAAATATGTTGTCTTTTTCTTTTCTAACTGTATAATATAAGCATGTGCAGGTCTATATATAGATTTTGCACTTTTCTAATATGATACAGCATTTTACAAATTTTATTATAACAATTTAAGTGAACATTTTCAAAATGTCTTTTGTTATGTCCCCATTTTTCTTTAATTGCTTCAGGATTGAAACTGCATGAACTCCACAAGTTTGTGTCAAACCTGAAGATCATGTTTTTCAGCAGATGATCTGCAGCATCTTGTGTGTCAAGGGAAGCAGAACCGTCTGTACAGTCACATCATCAGTGTCACAAATTTTTAGGGATGCATGATATTGGATTTTTGCCATAATCTGACATGCCGATATTTTTCAACTCATTTTGGCCGATGCCGATACCATTATACATATCTTTTTTCCTCCAGTGCAGGAATTCTAAATGAATTATTTTTCATTTCAGTCAACACGTGAAGCTTGGGTGGCATGACTTCAGGTTACTTTAACCCAGGTTATTTTCATCATCTGTTTAAAAGGAATAAATACAGATTAATAAAAAAATATTTTTATAATTAAAGATTTTTATTCGTCATGTAGGCTGTAGCTTCTGACAATTAAATCAAATCAGACTCATGAATTTATGACATCAAGTACTGCTTGCTTTATTCAGAAACAGAAGTAACTTAATGTTATTTTTGTATTATACTTTTCATTTGATTAGTCTAACAACAGCGGACCCCTAAATAAATAAAACTCCATACAGGGCAGGCACTAGGACCTGGGGGAGGCTGCTGCTGCTGAGACTGACTGTTGATGGGTGCAGGGTGCGATTTGTGAAAAAAACAGAGGGGGGGATGTTTTGAAACATTTTTATTCATAAAAATAAATCATGAGAACATATGACTTCATTCACTGCATTTGCTGCTCTGGACCCTTTTCATTGTTCCCAGCTAGCTAACAAGAGTTTTCGTGCTGAAAAATTACATACTATTACAAATATTTGTACTTGGTGACATTCTGAAAAGCCGTACATGGATCAAAGCTAATGGACAGGATCAGATAAATCAGAGTTTAGATTCTCTGCCCGAGCCCGAATTTGACCCGACCCGGGCCGGGCCCTTGATCCAGCACTTGTGTTACAAAATGCAACACGTCACGTGTCGTGCTCAGCGTCTCGCACGCATCACACCGGCCCGGGATAATAATCTTTAAAAATATTTATTTTGTTTAAAAAATATTCTATATTCTAAAACCTTGTTGAATTAAATTAGAGTTTTAGCCTACTAGGGCTACTCCTCCTAGGCCATCCAAAGTTCATTCTTGTTCATTTTCTGTGTTCATCATTTTTCACGTTTTATTTTTTTTTATTTTATTTATTTTTTACGTTTCTTCTTTCAGATCCATTTGCGATCCATTTCATTCTGAATAAACAAACAAGGCAGTTTACATGATTTGTCCTTGTTGCATTATTCATTATGATAATAATTAATAAATGCACGCACAATATCCGTGAACTTGATAAATGTTGCAGATATGTTTTACTATGCACAAACAAATGCCTTTCAACTTATGTGTGCACAATTCAGAACCAGTAAATGAATGTGCAGCAATTTGTACAAATAGAGTGTCTGTATAGGCCTACTATATGTGTTGTAGCCTAGCCATTAAATAAGCTCATTTAGTTTCATATTTGTTAAAATATTATTGTTATTTTTTTCCATCTATGTTGATTTATGAAAAGTGAACAGCAGCATGAATCGGGAGACTTGGAGTGGGTTAGACATGATTTTGACCATTTCATTAAGTTTTGTTTTGTAGAAAGCCTTTCTTTAAAGTGAATTTCGTTTTGTATAAATTGTATCTTAATTTTAATACATTTTTCATCAACGAATTGCGTGTATTTAATAAATAAGAAGCAAATATAGCAGACATAGGCTATGGCCTAATCAGAGGCGCCGCCGCGGTTACTTGCACTGCACGATAACTTGAGCGGATCTTATCATAAATTAACCGAAACTAAGTGTATGCCTCAAAGAAAATATTAAGAAATATATCTAAAGAACGCTTGAAATGTCTTTAAATGAAACAATTCAAAACGAAAAGAAATAGGCAACACTCTGATGTAATCCATGCATTTCTCCATATATGCGCATTCACTACGGAGATGGCGATCGTCAACTTCATCTTTGCTTCATCTCAACTTCCCTGGCGCCACCCCTGGGTTTAAATCGGGCTCGGGCTCATAACATACAGTTAATGTGTCGGGCCGGGCCGACAAAGTCAATTCGCCTCATTCGGGCTTCGCGTCTACCGCGCCGCGCGAAACGCATCGCGCCGCAGGACCTCTAGACGCGCGTAAACGCGTCTTTACATTGACTTAACATTGAAATCACTCGCGCCAGACACTAAAGAGTGAGTGAGTAATCAAAAAACCTTTGCTTAGCCTCAATTGAGTAAAACACCGTATGTGCAACTTCAGCACTAACTCTGCTTGTCATCATAGAAACAGATAATCAGATTGTGATGTTTATTCCCGCTTCAGTAATATGCTGCATATGCAGCGTAAAAAAAGACCTGCAACCGTCTCGCAAGTGTTGATAGGCTATTACTCGTGAGGTGTAACCAATCATATAGCGCCGTGGGCGGGACATTGAGCAAGTCTGCAGAGTGGTGGTTACGTAGCGCATTTTAAAATAAAAAGGATTTTAATCAAACAACGGATCCGTGATAAGTTTTGTGATCCGCCTCGCCACTAGTGTAGTAGCAATGATCACTTTGAGGGGGGGATAAATTTATCCCCACCGGGGATAAAAATAATTAAGCAGAGGCAGGGATACATTGACCAGAAAGGGGGAAATCCTACGCATCCCCCCCGGCAAATCGCACCCAGGATGGGTGTATCCATAGATATCATATATAAACGCTAGATGTCTCGTGCGCACTGCTGGCCAATGGAGGTCGACGTCCGCACATGGCGGCCATCTTGCCACAGGCAGCTCGCTCACTCGTTTAATGGTGCATGTACTTTTAAATAACCATAACTTGCTCAATTTTCTACCGAATTTCAAACGGTTTGGTTTGTTATAAACGTCAGAGATGTAGTTATGACACTGCATACATACACTGCATACATATGAATAATTATAACATACATGTTCAAGCATTCGGAATTATAGCCACGTTAATAATGTTTGTAAGAAACCAAACCGTTTGTAAATCCGTCAAGATTTCAGCGAGATAAGAGGATTTGTGTGCGTGCTGATCACTCACCTTACATTAAGCCTGCCTGTGACAAGATGGCCGAACGGTGATGCCGGAAGTGACTGCGCCATAAGACATCTAGCGTTTATATATGATATCTATGGGTGTATCGCCCCTTTCAAGGAAAGTCTGTTCACCCAGCAGCCATATTTGCTAGCCTTTGGACTATTTGCTAGCCTAAGTCCTATCTTTTTGAATAGGGAAATCCTTAAAGGGGTGATGAACTGAGAAATCAAATTTTCCTTGAGCTTTTGACATACAAGAGGTCATCATACTATAAGAATATTCTGTAAGTTTCAGAACTGAAAACTTCCTTGTTAGTCCAATAAAAGCTTTTGACACCAGGCACAGCGAACGACAGGTTTTTCAAAGTGGGGATCTATGACGTCAAAGAGTATCAAACAAGATCAACGCCTACTTCAACACTGCCTGTTTAGCCCCGCCCACCGATTCTCACATTAAATGAAGCTAATTATAATATGCAAAACTTATCCAATCATAGCAGTGGCCATTTGCTTTCAAGTCTTCAATGCGGCACGCCCATAAAAACCGAGCGTTTCAACGACTTTATCAATCAGTGATTGGCCCTTTTATTTTGAAGGCGGGACTTAATCCGCCATGTTGGGCATTGCACTTTCTCCCATTTGTAAATAATGAGTACACTTTCTTTGTATATCTAAAGTCTTTGGTATCACACACAGGATGTGCTCGGTACGATGATTACATTCCGACGTTGTTCCGATAATCTTGTGCCTCCCTACAAATTTTATTTGATTAGTGACCTAGAAATTGTGCAAAATCGTAAATGCCTCTTTTTCATTTTAGCTCAAATTTTATTTGTTTGTTATGCATTGTTCAAAATTCTTAAACTTTTTTTTATCCCAGATTTGTAATGTGGTCTCAGTGCTGTATAGTGTAACTACATTAACTAGTGTTTTGCTGTGGTCTTTTGAAACTGGGTTAGGTGTTAGGCCAGCCTTGATGTACAGCTGTATAATGTATACATTTCATGGATTCACTGTGAAAAACCCTAGAACTCGCGTCCTTCTGCGATCCACCTCCTCAAAGACTGTAGTAAGAGTGTTTGCACGGAGTGACTGAATGAACTTCTCTCTCTGGGTGCATCACATTACATTTAAGTTGACTGTAAGTGGATGTTATTTAATCAAAAAAACGCCTCCTTGTGTAATCTTAAAGCAATTCTTCCTGAATCAGTCGATATTTGTGAAAGCACACATAGTGTCTCTTACATGTGTGTGTCGTTTGTGGCTGCTGGATTAATAGCTCTGTGTGTGTGTGTGTGTGTGCCCGACCCGTGCACACGCACGAGTGTGAGTGAGAGGTTTAGTAGTAGTAGTTGCCAAGGATGTGAACGTGCTCCACGCATGCGCGTGTTGCTTTTACTGTAAAACACTTAACATGCATGACATGTATTCCAGAAGGCAGGCATTACCATGGCAACCCTTGTAGGTCATAAGCTGCAGGTTTGATTTGATTGGCTGAATGAAGCAAGCGCACACGGGAGAGATCAGTCAGTGGCAAAGACTGTTTATTTACAGGATGTCCTTTTGGATCTACTCTACTTATCTGATTTCTCTTTTCAGCTTTTTATCCTGAGAAGCAATAAGAATTGTTCTGGCTTTCCGTATTAAAACATGCTCCAAGTTTCATATTTATTTTGAGAATTGGGATTGGCTTTGATGTGTCTGAACTTCAGTACTGGATGCTGTTTTAGTTTGTGTGTTTGTGCAAAGTCAGATAAGATCATCTTCCGATTGTTCATATGTGTGTTACTTGCAGTTTTCACCCTAATCACAATATGGGTGGGTGCCATGACCAATATGTTATATCACGGTATGATGAGTCATTTATTTCACAGTAATGGTATATGACAATATCACAGTTTGTTTGTTTGTTTGTTTGTCTATTTATTTAATTTAGGCTATTTATGATAATCCATGTACTTTCTTTTTATGTTTAGATTATTCATAACATATTTAAATTAATACTTTTCAGCAAGGATGCATAAAAGTGTACATTCTTTTACATTGTCACAAAAGATTTATCTTACAAATAAATGTTTTTTAAACACACAGAACATGTTTTCAACATTTATAATAATGATAAGAAATGTTTCTTGGGCACCAGATCAGCATATTAGAATGATTTTTGAAGGATCATGTGACGCTGAAGACTGGAGTAATGATGCTGAAAATTCGTGATGCTTTGCATCACACAGGATAAATTACATTTTTAAAACAAATAGAAAACAGTTATTTGAAATTGTATTGTAAATAACATTTTACAATATTACTGGTTTGCTGTATTGTTGATCAAATAACTGTAGCCTTGGTGAGCTTCTTTCAAAAACATACAAAAAAAATCGTACTGTATTTTTTATTAATATATTATACATTACCTGCAGACTCTGTTGCCAGATGTGCCTTTGACACTTTTTGCATGCAGCCTAGAAGGACAACTCAATAGAAACTTAGACTTCACATTTAATATTTTACAACTTGGGTAAAGTATGATTTATTTTGTGCTGTAGATTCAGCAGTAGTGGCCTAGAACACTGGTGCAGAAATCACTGTAATTATTGAGTTACTAATAAAAGACAGTTAAGCTAGTATTGTAAAACGAAAAGTGTGTCAGAAGCCGTACATTTGAACAATTAATGCTGCATGATGTTGACTTATTGGCAACTGTAAACAACTAACCTCTTGCAATGTGCCTAACAAACACCCCTCATTTATAAAAGTGTACTTGTTGACACATTTCTAATGTCACGTGGCACACATGCACCCACTCAATGTTTTTTATATTCCAGTATAAAAATTAAAAATTGGTGTCTTGTAGGATTTTGTTAAATACAATTGAATAAAAGAAGTCATGAACAATGTCTCCTCTTAATGAAAAACGTGTCTTTTGTAATTCAGAGGATAAATCTGACATGATCGCAGCATGTGACTAAATTTATAATGACATGATGTTAGCCTATGTCGTTAAAACATAATTTTTCTTGTTATTATGATATATTATATAGTTAAAACTACATATATGTACGTGACGTGACAATGCGGGACTTTATCACAGTCTGTGCGCTTGTCGTCACATGCGGCTTTGATAGCGTAATCAAATTTCTGCCTGCATTAGCCTACTGTTAATAGATAGTTGCCAATTTTGAAAAGAAAAGTAAACTAACTTGGCTGAACTTGACAATAAACATTAGTATTTCAAAAGGTTTCTTTAGCTTTATACAATACCCTACCGTGTTTGTAATCTTCCATTTTTATCGTGCAACGTGAACAAGGCGATTGCCAGCGCTGCCGGTGTTGCCAAAGTCATAAGATAAATGAGGATCTGCATGCTGCCAGAGGAATAATTGGAATACACTCTCATAGATTTATTTTTAATGTTATGTTTTTATTATGATTCATCCCCAATCTGTCTAAAATATAATGCTATCCAATCATTGCACTCAAAGCCTGAGGTTTTGAATAGTTTAAGATGATCAAATTAGTTATTTTTGAATAATTGACTAGGCTGGAAATGCTTCTTTATTCGAAACACTTCAGTTTGATTTAACACTTGATGATTGTATCGGAAAGTAACATTATCGTTGTTTAATTTGTGGAGTCTTTACTCATAATTGATGTTTTATGGAATGCATAACCTTGTCTAATTGTAATACTGTGTAATAATGTTATATGTTGTTTGTAATCAATTCTTGCATTTCTTTAATAAAAACAGATGGTCAGACTTTGAAGTATTGTGCACACACATAGGCTTGTGCACGCCCCTTTAAATAATGACAGATGTGTCGGAATAACATGACAGAATTTTCCTTATACCATTATACCCGACTAATGCAACTGTGGTTGGTGTGTTTTGATGAACAGTACATCAGTAAATCACAACACACCAGTGCTATCGGTACTGCCATTGATTCAGGCTACAACAGAATTTATTTTACTATACTATTTAAAGCTATTTGAAGAACGTGTCGTGGACTTTGATAAGGGCCTATTTCCCAAGTTGTCTTGTTTTAACACATCTTGTTATAAGGCAGAGGCATAAAGTTATGATGACATATTATTATTATTATTATTATTATTACAATAAAATATATAGTTTTAATGACACATTATACCGTTATTAGGAAAAAACATCTCGGTTTAATGACATAACATCTCTTTATTACGAAAAATGTGTTTTAACAAGAAAAATGACGCTTTAACGACATAGCATCTCGTTATTCCGATAAAATATAATGTTTAAATGATATAACGTCTTAGTGTTATGATAAAAAATAGCAGTTAAATTACATATCTTGTTATTACGAGAAAATATATAATTTAAACTACATATCTCATTATCACAACATTCTTGAGTGGAAAAAATAATATGGCAGCAATGTGCCAACATAACATTTATCTCCGGAAAGCAATTAATGACCTTAAAGGGATCATATGATGGTTCTAAAAAGAACATCAATTTTGTGTATTTGGTTTAATGCAACGTGTTAAATTATTTTACACATACTGTACATTATTGTTGCTCCTCTATGCCCCGCCTTTCTGAAACGCGTCGATTTTCTGAAAAGCGCGGTGTGCTTTGATTGGCCAGTGATCCAGTGCATTGTGATTGGCCCAAAAACCTTAAAATGTGTGACGGAAATGTCAGCACTACCTTGCTCGAGTCCGAATCTGATCCGGAAAATGCAGATGACCAATCTGATCGATCAACTTTGCCAGTGCGACTGGACCAGATCGTATCAGATTGGTAAGGTTTTATTTCATTGGGGACATTATAATTACTTATACTGTCTTTTTACGAGTCACGCTGCGCTATGGGTGTGTATGTAATCATAAAACTATGTCTGCATTTCTGCATTTGCAAGCAAGCGCTATTCTATACTAAATGAACAAATTCTTAAAATAGGAAAACATACTTACAGGCTGTGTGAGTCAGAAGCGCCAGAATGTACATGCAAATATGGAATTGCTTTTTAGAATCTTTGTGCACAGCCGGCCTTGTAGCTACTCTCCAGGTTCTGGAAACAATCCTCCAAAAAAATGCGCAGCACACAGTCAAAAAATTTTTGTTGTACTGTTCTGGAACAGTGTTGTAAATAAAGCTTAAGCACTGTTTTCTAATTGTGTCCTCTTTTGGAAGGCCAAACAAAGTAGTTTGGCTTTCGCAACAAAAAGCGTCTCCACAACATGGTGGCGCCGGCGCAACAATAATACAGCAAGAATAAAAGTTCCGCCTTCTTTCTTTGTGTATACATTTGGGCAGTGTTATGAAACTCTGCCCCCACATACTGACATAGCTTTGTGGGGGCGAGTTAAACAAAGCGTTTTAGGAAGGCATGGCTGCAATATCTCTTTAGGTTTGACACTTTGAGCTTTGTAACTCTGCAGATCTTATACTTGCACTAACAGCTACATAACACACTAAAGAAAAAGGGAAACATGAAATCGCATCATATGACCCCTTTAAAGAGCAACTTGCAGGTTAAATTTATAACTGAATTAATACTTGAAACTGTCTGAAGAGGTTTTTTAAAAACACATATGTAGAAATTACTAATGAAATCTAATTGGTTGTAGAGATTTTGATGAAAATGTGCTAGGCTCTGGAATACGCCTTTCCCCCTATAGCAACGCGTCATATGACGTATGCCGAGGTAAATATGAGCTCGCGTTCAGCCAGCGCTCTCATTGTGGGTGTAGTAGTTAGAGCAGTAGTGAACGACAGAGAAAGTTTTAGATCGAGTTTTAGAGAAGCCATAATGGAAAATTATTGTGTTTGTGCTGGTTGCACAAAATCCAGCCTGTCAGGACATCGTGTCCATCATTTTCCTTCTAGGAAAAACAAGGCTTTTCGTTCTTGGGTGCGTTTTGTTCAGGTGAAGAGAGCAGACTTCACTGCCGCGTCTGTCACCGCACACTCGGCCGTTTGTATTATATGCTCATAATTATATGCCTGTGGGCCATCATAGGCATGCTCGTCGGAGAACTCGGTTTCTTCATTCACATCCATTGTAATTTGTAACCTGAGCTCTTTCAGTGCACGCATCTTCGGGTTCTCCCGCCGGATGTAGGCGCGAGCACAACATCAACTGGCAAACGCAATGTAAGCGGAACGAAACTGAGCTACTCGTTATTGTGTTTGTGTGGACCGTTTATCAGTTTGGACCAGTGCAGCGCGAGCCTGATCAAGCAACACTGTAACTGCGAGATCCAGTAAATAAAGCATTTGAATTCGCCACTGAAGTAATAACATCGCTGCGAGATCTAGTGAGAAATATTCACATTTCTCCGTTATTAACGGATCAAACAGCGCTGACGTGGAAACCAGGAATAAACATTGTGCAATGAATGAACGAACTATCCAGTGTCCACAGATCAGCAACATTCACCATGGCTTTACTGTAGTAACACTAACTGCAACCATGGAAGTTTGGCATTTTCCACTAAGGCTCAGTATGCATCCACCTCCCTGCAACACTGACTTTCCTCAGCTGTAAACATTGCCTCGCATTTCCCACACAAGCACCTATGGAACAAAAAATGTTAGCAGGAATAAATGTCTCTCGATGAGAAACCGCTAAGTTATATCACGTAACGTTAGTCTGGGCGGATATTAATGAGCATGACAAACGCCTGATCAAAGCTTAGTTTCTGTTATTGTAAGTTCCAATATGTTCTGTCTAACATTGATCCTGGCCTGTCCCTGCTCTCTTGGCAGCCTAGCAGGCTCATAATTGTATGGCTGTGGTCCGTCAACAATTTCCTCAGCGTCCGAAATGTCATTGCAATCCATATTTCCCTGTTGTTTGAATCGACCGCTCTCCCTCGTGCTACGTCACGACTCTCGCCCGTCACGCCCATTTTCAGATGCGGAAGTAAAATTTTCTCACAAAAACGACTCCAGAAGCCACTGTAGCGTATTTATATATTTTTTTTAAGAAAATCTAGTTCCTACATTATTTTTCTATACATTGACTTGTTGGGTCTTCTAACCTGCAAGTTGCTCTTTAAACTCGTTAGCTAGAATTTACTTTAGAGTGGAGCATTTTGCTAAATATATACACTTTTACATATTCATTATATATACGTAGCCTATTTTTTTTTTACTGTTTTACTTCAATATTTAATGTATGTTTGAATACATTGATATTTCAAAAAACGAAGTGGAATTGAACCATAATTATGTACGTTAGTATTATATTTTATAAAAAAAAATGTAATTTGTTTTTGTATACAAATCAGTTAATTTTAACCGTCAATGTTATAGTAATTTATTACATGGCTTGGCTGAATACCAATGTAGAATGCGAAGTATAACAGACCGTTGCCATGAAAAACAGCGCGTTGCTATACATGGGTTTCTCGGCGACGTCATCACTGCTTGCGCACGCAACCAAGAGGCAAAAGACCCGCGGTCTTCGTACCGGAGGCTAGTAACAAAGTGGTAGTGTTGTCGCTAAGTCAAAATGCCAAGGAGTTGTTGCGTAATTTATTTACATGCAGGCCTATCTGTTGTGTTTTATCTGCTTATTTAAATTATACGTGTTGTAAGTAATTCCAAATCTTGGCGAATGGAAGAGTGGGACAGAAGGAGGAAGTTGTATGTTATATTCTTTCTATTCATAATTTGACGAGCTGCACATGACCACATAGCACGTAGTTGTATGCTTCAAGGGACTTGTACGCTCTAATCATTTCTCTTGTATGCACACTTGGTGTCTGAATAAGATAATTATATATCAGGCCATACAATTGCTGGCCACTTCTTGTCATCCACAATCCAAAGATCGTCATGTATTGCGTAACGTTAGGGATCCGGCAAGATCTCACCATTGCTGAGATTAAGTTTTTTAATATTTATAGATTATAATCGCCACGGTCGGAGGTAGCCTAATGGTTCCCACATAATCCATCGTCAAATCTTTGATTTACAGTAAAGAAACGTTATATTTGTCATGAAATGTTGCAGGTCGTAAAGTAACGTAAACAAAGTTAACTTAAAAGCAAATTCGGGCTCTAGAGATGCTGCACTGCTAACATTGGCTATTACATTACTAACTTAGTCTAACATGATAATTCATACATGCATCACAGTATGTCCGGATTTTGATTCGTAAACAGTTGGACGTTTTAAATATGAGACACAAACAAACAGATCCAACTCTGAAATTGCAGTTTATTATTGAGTCAACAAGAAATTACAAACAATGCGAAATCTACGTTAATTACAATGTTCTTTTACAGAACTCTGCATAACAGATAGCGGTTTTCTGCCTCCTGGATGCGCGCGCATCCGGTATTGTTTGTATACAAGAAACCCGACGCGGAACGGACTATTTTCTTTGGCGGAAGCAATACAATCGTTTTTAAATCAATAAACTCCTTTTTAAATTTTTAAATCAATAATAATTCGTGTCAAATTATTTATTTATTTTGTAGGTAGCCATGTAATAAGCGGGATAACGTATAGAGAGGTGGTCGTTATAGCGAATAACAACCCCTTTAGGCTGATTCAAGACCCCTCCGCTTCGCGTCCGTTCAGTTCAGCCTGTCGGGGTTGTTATTCGCTATAACGACCGCCTCTCTATAATACATTATCCCTTACGTAGTACCTACAGCATTAGTAATTTTCTGTGGACCTTTTATATAAATAAATTAATTGATCAAATCGATTTGTAAGCTTGTGAGTCGAATCATGAAATTTGTGTCAATGTCCAGCTGATCTGATCTGTTTGGGTTCACACTTCACACCTGTGTTTTTTTTCCTCCCATCACTTACACTCTCATGTGACATGCTGTGTCTCAGTATTAACGTCATCATTTGCTGTACTGTAGTTTTCTGTGGGGCTTTGTATAATGTACTTCACCATCAATATTTTAGGTTAAAATGTATACAGGAAAGTATAATTGTTTGGTCATGTAACAGTCATAAATGGGCTGTTAAGTGATCTCCAAAAGAAGTATGAAGAACTTGTGGTTAAGTATAAATGTTTCACTCCACATTCATGTTGTTTACGCATGGCTTAATGTAAAGTAGGCTACTCTAGTTTCACTTTGTTTTAACATTCATATATTTTTGGCTGTTACAGGGTTGGGCTGCATGGAAGTGTGAATAATGTTGGACACAAAAACATTATTGCATAATATTCATCACTAATATTATATAATATAATGTAATATTATATAATATTGTTTTGAATAGAAAGTGGACTAAGACTATAAAGAGGATCAAAATCAATAATTTAGTTTATTTATTTATTTATTAGTTTATTTCATAATAAAATATTTAAAATATTGTCCATACTATCCCTGTACAATATTTGTTTACTCTGTTTAGTGTGAATTAATGTAGGTGTATGTTTTAATGCTGATGCTCACAGCTTTCAGTTGTCTGAATGTGTACGCATTATTTTGATGGCTTGAGCTGAACTCTGGCAGTGATAAAATTTCCCATTTATGTCATTTTAAGTGCTGCTTGACTTCACAGCTGGATGGTTCCTGTAATGAAACAAGTGTGCGGCTTGGGAAGAACTGATATTGGAATATCTTGTGGAAATTTAGCATCTTGAAAACAGCATCTGTGAAGCGAACATGTTCCCACCTCCTAAAATCAGACCGCTAGGAATGCATTGGTGTTAGTGGTTTTTACATAATGACGTTATATTTAATAATTGTCATTGTGTTACAGTTGGTGCTTTATGTAATATTTGAAACAGTTTTTTTGCATTTGCATTTGTTTTTGCAATTTTGGACTAAACATGCTGCTTAATGTGTCCACTGTTATTTTTGCACTTGTTTTCAAATCTTTTTCATTCAAAACCATCTGAAAGGAGAAAATGATCAGAAGAGGAAGATGGTTTTATTTAATCTTGACATGTTCTAAATCTAATTACTGCTTTGTCATGCCATCTGCAGGATTGTCAGACATTTTTAAACAGATCCATTTCCTAGAGCCATATTACTCTAGAGACGTTCTCAGGTTGTGCAGCTTTGTTGGAGACCAGACCAGCCCAAAACTGCTCGATGTGTCTTTAGAGGCTTGTTTTGGGCCAGTGCATTTGTTACAGGCCATTATGGATTAAAACGCAGCCGATGGTCAATAATATTGTCTCGGCTCAGCTTGGCAGCCGTCCTGGGTTGGCAGCCGGTGACTGAAGAGCAAACAGTAACACGCTGCAAAACTCTGACATAGTTTATTTGCATCCCTTTGAGAATGTTGCACAATTTTCTGCTCTGCCCTCAAACCACCAATGTAATTTAATAATAATCTGTTTGAGTAATAAGCCATTATGATGTGCCCTGGCAAGACTTACTTAACGGTTCAAAAATTGCACTGAAGTGAGACTCGCCAGCTTCACTTTAAAAAAAAAATAAAAAATTTCTTGACAAGTATAATGTTTGGTTTTCCACTAAAATTGACAGACATTCTTAAAACAACATATAGTTACTTGAGAAGTGCTTAATGAACTAGTTTGCAGACAATATATCTTACATTTTTCTTTCTCCATTGCCAGCAGGGTAATGGCTCGGTCACATTACTGACATTTTGATGAAAAGGTCCATTGTCTATTGTCGAAAGTGCAGCAACCCAAGCAACTCTCTCTTGTCTGTCAAATTTACGTGACCAGCTTCGGCCCTATTGCAAAATCTGTGTAGGCAACTATTTAACGCTCACGTGAAATTGAAATTATTGGATTTGTCCCACACAAATTCACCAAATAGTAAATGTGACTGCACCTTAAGCAAAATCAACTTTAATTTAGAATATTTTCTCTGGAATGATATTTTTGTCTCAAGTTAATTGATCTTGTTTAAGGACATTTTTTTTTTGTCAATATTTTATTTTATTGGCTTTTATCTACCTTTCAAATAGTACATTTAAAAATGTACTATTGTAAGTGAAAGTATCTGAGTTATTCCTTAAATTAAGCCATCAAAGTAGGACCAAAATCCCAATGGGTTGTCCTGTTTTTGTGTTACAGGTACTGTGAGTTTACTGAGACTGATTGTGGCTCATGTATATGATATTGTGAGTGACACAATGACCTGCGCTTAGGGATGCTCCGATCGATCGGCCGCAAACCATCGGCCGATAATCACATTCTATGACTTGATCGAGAGTCGCTAAATTTGGCTGATCTCATGAACTGATCGCAATTTAATGACTTAAAACCGTAAAAAGTTGCCTCCGACACCCATGTAAACAGTGTGCAGATGCGGCTTTTGCGCAACGTTCTGCTTTGTAACTTCGCAAAATATTTGTAAACCATAGTAAATCACACATCTTTATTTAGAGCAGTTTGTCTCGATTCAAACGAGCCCACTCACAAAATAACGTGTACTGTGTAGATCTTGAGAAAATCATCACGGATTATCATGACACGCTGTGTGGCTAAAAAGCTACAGGACTTCCGGGATCAGGCCCGCGTGTGTCGCCATCATGACGCAGGGTTTTCCAACATCATTTGAAAGTTCAACCAATGGAATCTGGATCTTGGGAATGGTGAAGGGGCGATGTGTCAAGACCAAGCGGCAACCTTACAGTCTCTCTCTTGAATCCAACACGGAACTGCAATTCATCGACTGACTGCTAGAGACAGGCTCCAAAAGAGTCCCAAATTCTCCCCATGTTAATATGCCCAACTTTACAGCAGAAACAAACATGTTTACAGCCTGGTACAAAAAGTGGTTTTGGGGTAATTTTGCCCTTCATTAGAACTGTGAGGGGGGTGAACTGTTTGAGTGACAGGTGGATTGCTGCTGCTGTCACTACTAGCCGTTTGTCTGCTGTCTGTTAGCCGCCATGTCACCTTAGCTGATCCCACCTCTGCCCATTTTCAATTATCCGGGATTGACGCACGTTGAAGCGCTGCCAAGATGACGACGGCCGGGTCCGCCCACTTTGGGCTTCAAAAAATGCTATTCAGAAACCTACGGGTGAAGTCACGGACACGACGGCCATATTTTTTTTTTACAGTCTATGGTCAAGACCAATCGGACATTGTTTTACAACTGAAGCGTGCTCTGACTGGATTGATCGCTCACAATGTAAGGTCTTGATTTACTGTGCACAGCGCACAGCTGAAACAGCACTGGAAGATCATCAAAAATTAACCCGAACTTGATTTTATGACCTGTCATATTTACTTTCTAATAGCTGTCATGTCAAGCATGAATAACAACAAAATAAATCAATAAATTGCATCCCTGTTTTCTGGGGTTTTCTCAGCAGTGTTGTAACATAAGAACCTCCAAACATCATCTATTTGAGACTATGTACTTGATGATAACTTGTTTTTTGTCACTAAAACTAAGCCATTACTTTTAAGGATGCCACTCATTAAAAGAGTTTGACAATCATTAAAAATACATTTAGGGTATAAGGGGTTAAAAGTGGCAGCCAACAGAGGGTCACTTATATCCATATCCTCGATCAGGATCGGTATCAGCTGATCATGATGAAAAGAAATAGGTACTCGATATCGGCTGCAAAACTCCTGATCGGGGCATCCCGCTGCACTTTTTATTTCGGTTAATTCAGTGTCCGTACATTTGACCAACTTATCAGTCTGTTTCATCAAAACCTGCAGCTCAAGTTTACCACTCTTCTAAACTAACGGGGTAGAAGGTTGAGAGATTTTTTTAAATGTATTTTATGGTTTATTAGGTTGAGGGAGGGAGGAAGGGGAGGATTGCTCGCAAGGTCTGTGAGAGCTGTGAAACAAAGGTGATTAAATCAGAGAAGACAGATCTTGGGGTAAAAAAGCACTATTTTTCCTCAGTAGTGCTCATTAATCATATCTCCACACTACTGGAGAATAGAGAGAGAGAGAGAAACTGTAGAAGAAAACGACATTACCTGCTTTTTTAGATTTTTGAAGAATCTTTTCACGCTTTATGCCAAGAAAGGCATTAGGCTAATTCTCGAAAACCTTTTAAAATATTCTTCCACTGAAACGCATTACATTTTTGGGTGAACTGTCCCTTTAAGAAAGGCATCGTTCATGTTCAGTACATTTAGACATTCAGATTTTCGTCTGTTAATCGCTATATATTTATTTGTGATATATTAATTTTGTCCATAACTGTTCTACTCATTCATGTTCTCTGCTTCTCTTGCTCTGTTGTTCTATTTTCTGTTGTTTTGGCAATAGGAAGCAATTTTGTTATGCCAATAACACACTTGAGCGAAGGAGAGAATGAAGGTCGGTCTCGACTGAATTAGCTGTTTCAATTCTGTTCCAATGAGGAACATATGAAGGTCGTCTATTTACACCCACGTTATTAATGTTTTCATGCTGTAACTTCTTGCTAGTTGTTTTTTCTTTTTTCCCTTCAAGAAATTCTCATGGTGTAGGCGTGAAGATTTTATTTTAGCCCAAACATTCTGACAGTCTCTCATTTTAGATGATGTTATATTTATAAAATATATATATATTTGTAGGACTTGGTGATGTGTATTGACTCATGTTTGAATTCAGTAACAACAAATAAAATAAAGCCACAGATTCACTGAATCACTTCCAGAAACAACACTGATAAGCTCTCCAAAACCTTTATTTAGACTTTGTTCACTCATCCCTCCGCACAGTGGACTCAAACCAAAGCAACAATCTGGAAAATAGCTGTTTTGTTCTGGTACATTGCTCCCTTTTTTTTCTTTTTGGATTAGTGTATTATGGACAGTGTTTGTTAGCTGATACACCCTGTTTACAACCTGAAAATTAGAGTGATACCGGTATAATGAACGACTTGAACATGTTGATAATAACGTTTTTTGTCTATACATTTGGAATACATTGAAATCAATGGGCTCCAATATTATTTGCTTCCCAACATTTTTCAAAAGATCTTGTGCACTTTGACAGAATTTTCATTTTTGGATGAACTATAGTTTTAATTAGGGAGTAGTGATAGCCGTTTTGGTAAATTTGTCTCGAGTACAGATAAATCATCGTAGTTAATGAGTACATACATTTATAATATCACACCAATTAATCCAACAACATATAAACATTAATCAGGTCTTTAAATTGTACATTTTTACACAGTTGCCCAGTTTTTTTCTGGACTTAAAGGCCTTTATTGGTTGTTTTGGCATTTTATTTAGTGTGGACATCTTCCATCATGCCTTTTTTTTCTGCGCTTTTTTAAGATTTTAAGATGGCATTTTAAAAAAGTGTAAGATAGAGCTGCACAATTAATCATTGAAAGGTCGCAATTTCGATTCAAACAATCTAAATGTCAGTGATTCGGATTTGTCTATTAAACCTTTGATAAGTGCGATCACAGCTAACATTTAAATCAGCGTTGGTTGTCTTGAAGTATGAAACAGCTTCACACTTTTCAACCACACGGTATCCTTATTTCTGTTTTACAATAGGCTAATTCATGATCTGAGAATATTGATCTCTATTTAAAAAATAAATAAATTGAAACCAGAATCATGTAGCTCTAGTTTAAGACACCTCAATATGCCTCCATTCAGTTGGCCTCCATCTTGCTGGAACAATGTGTATGCGGAAGAACGTGTTGTGTTTGTGTGTAGACTTTAAGGGTATGTTTAACGGAAATGTTTTTCCTTTGCGTTTTCCGTGTACAGATGACAACAATGTCAAAACGATCCCTGTTCACACAGATCTGTGAAAACGACTAGAAGCACTGTATTGTACATGCCAGGCCAGTAGATGGCGATGTCGCTTTGTAAAGAAAAACTACGCGGCTATAGACTGAACGTAATACACATGGGCATGACGTCACCGTTTGCACAAATTTGCGTTTTGTAGTTTAGAGACAATAACGGTATTGTTTTAAAAAAAAAAATTCATTGAAAACCCGTTTTCAAAGGTTTACATTTTCCAGCCCTTAAAACGCCATTGTCATGTAAATGAACGGCCAAAATGCATAAAAAGTTTTTCTGTTTTTAGTCGAAAACAGGGTCATGTAAACAGTCCCTAAAACAGTGGATTTTAATCATATTTTTGAGTTTGTTTATTTTTATTACCACAGACAAGCTATTGTCTGTTTAGCCATCTCTGAAAAATAACTAATGAAATTAAAATGAGAACATTAAAATTGTAGCATTTTTTTCATCAGTGTTCCATGTGTACAAGTTGAGGAGAAAAAGTCATTTTTCATGATGAATCATTGCTGTACCTTTCAATTACAATAATATGCAATATACAGCGGGGGAAATAAGTATTAAACACGTCATCATTTTTCTCAGTAAATATATTTCCTAAGGTGCTATTGACATGAAATTTTCACCAGATGTTGGTAACAACCCAAGTAAGCCATACATACAAAGAAACAAACACAAATAAGTTCAGAAATTAAGTTATGTGTAATAATGTGAAATGACACAGGGAAAAAGTATTGAACACATGAAGAAAGGGAGGCGCAAAAAGGCATGGAAAGCCAAGACAACTGCTGAAAACTTACAGTTATTAAAAAGCAATCCCAGCCCCCTGTCAGTGCAAATTAATAACAGCTGGTTCAGTCTAGGGCTGCACGATATGAGGAAAAGCTGCGATGTGCGATAACATTGTTTAATATTGCGATGACGATATGACTTGCGATAAATATTCAAATGTGAATGTTAGCTAACAACTAGTGATGCGCGGGTCGTCTCATAACCCGCGGGCCCCGCGGGTAGCCCGCGGGTCGGGTTGGGGCGGGTAAAGAAATTGTCACTTTATTTGCGGCGGGTTGGGGCGGGTCATTAAAAACAAAATAAAATAAAAATCCATATATGTTGCATGCAATGTCCAGCCCATATTAAATATTTGGGAATATCAATCTAATCATATTTTTTAGTAGGTTCTTTGATAACGCCGTAGCAATGCAACTTGCGTGATTTCCCCAAACCTTTGGCGTCACGTGACACAGCTCGCGCAAAGCAGCTCCCGCCGCCAGCCACAACAACAAAGACGGAGAAATAAAGTGAAGTGAAGATGGAAGATGAGGTGCGGGAGAAATTGAGGTCGGGATTTTACATAATTAAAAGAAAAAAAGGTGAATGATGAATTAGATGAATACAAACGCTGCTTTGTAAATATTGAAAATGTTTAAATCATTATCTTATTAATATGACCTGATTTATGGTTCATATTCAGAATCGTCTGTTATTGCCAGTTGGCGATGTTTCCAAGCACTTTCAGGCTGAAATAAAGGCTGTTTTCATTTACATTACAATGCCTAATATGTAATGGTCGCGGGTGCGGGGCGGGGCGGGTTGTAAAAATAGATACAGTGGTGCAGGACGGGCTGGGGCGGGCCAAATAATTTCATAAAAGCGGGACCCGCGGGTTGGAAAAAAAGCCGACCCGCGCATCACTACTAACAACAATTCCTGATTTTTTTTTTTTTTTTTAAATAGACATTGTAAAATAGAATATACTGTTCCCATGTCTTAGTGCTTTAATAGGTTATTTGCGTGATAGGTCAAACGTTTATTACCTGCCTGGATTACTATTTAGCGCGAGTGAGTGAGCGAGGGACAGTGTGTGTGTGTGTGTGTGTGTGTGTGTGTGTGTGTGTGCGTGCGCGAGTGAATGTTTGCGAGTGAATGTGTGCGTGTGACGGCACGCGATGACTGGTCGGAAAGCAACGTGTAGTCTGACATGTTTCTTGTCCATGACACGACAAGATTTTAGGAGTCAAAATCGAGTAATCTGACACCGTGACTATCGTAACAGACACAAAAATCTTGTAATCTGAACCAGGTGTTATTCATCGTGTCAGGCTGTCTGTTGCGATGTGTTCATCGCGCGAGTTCATATCGCGATGACGATGAAAATTCGATGTATCGTTCAGCCCTAGTTCAGTCCCAAATGATGGCCTGCAAAAAGGTCTCATTGCCAAGGTGTCACACAAGACACATCTCATGATGGGTAAAAGCAAAGAGCTGTCTCAAGACCTTCGCAACCTAATTGTTGCAAAACATAATGATGGCATTGGTTATAGGTGCCATTCTAAGCTTCTGATTGGTCCAGTGAGCACTTTTGGGGCCATAATACGGAAGTGGAAAGACAATAATTTCACCACAAATTTGCCTCGACCAGTGCTCCTCGCAAGATTTCTGATAGAGGAGTGAAAAGAATAATCAGAAGAGTTGTCCAAGAGCCAAGGATCACTTGTGGAGGGCTTCAAAAAGACCTGCAGATAGCAGGTACTGTTGTCTCAAAGAAAACAGTAAGTAATGCACTCCACCGCCATGGCCTGTATGCACGCTCACCACGCAAGACTCCATTACTGAAAAAAAAGCATGTTGAAGCTCATTTAAAGTTTGCTGCACAACATTTGGAAAAGCCAGTGAAATACTGGGAGAATATAGTGTGGTCACATGAGAGCAAAATTGAACTGTTTGGATGCCATAATACACACCATATTTGGAGGAGAAATGGCAGTGCACATTACCCTAAAAACACCATACAATTTGGTGTTGGCTCTTGGACAACTCTTCTGATTATTCTTTTCACTCCTCTATCAGAAATCTTGCGAGGAGCACTGGTCGAGGCAAATTTATGGTGAAATTATTGTCTTTCCACTTCCGTATTATGGCCCCAAAAGTGCTCACTGGACCATTCAGAAGCTCAGAATGGCGCCTATAACCAATGCCATCATTATGTTGTGCAACAATTAGGTTGCGAAGGTCTTGAGACAGCTCTTTGCTTTTACCCATCATGAGATGTGTCTTGTGTGACACCTTGGCAATGAGACCTTTTTGTAGGCCATCATTTGGGACTGAACCAGCTGTTATTAATTTCCACTGACAGGGGGCTGGGATTGCTTTTTAATTACTGTAAGTTTTAGCAGTTGTCTTGGCTTTCCATGCCTTTTTGCGCCTCCCTTTCTTCATGTGTTCAATACTTTTTCCCTGTGTCATTTCACATTATTACACATAACTTAATTTCTGAACTTATTTGTGTTTGTTTCTTTGTATGTATGGCTTACTTGGGTTGTTACCAACATCTGGTGAAAATTTCATGTCAATAGCACCTTTGGAAATATATTTACTGAGAAAATTGATGACGTGTTCATCAATACTTATTTTCCCCGCTGTACTTTCACCTTTATGGTGGCATGTGTTCTTCTACAACCTATCTGTAAAACCCATTACTAGATTGGCCTAGAATTGAATACTGTGAATCTAATATTACATAACGGGAATTATGAAGAATACAGGAATTAAAAGTGGAATTAACTACAGGGTTTAAAAAAACAGTGGCATTTTCACTTCAATCCCTGTTTATTTTCAGACGCGTGTGTGTTGTAGTTGTCTCAGTGTTACGGTGGTGTCAGCGAGGTGTTATGTGGCTGTGTGTGTGGTGGTTGAGCGTTTAACGGCAGTGGGGGAGGGGAGGTCATATTTAGAGCGCTCCCATGTGTTCACGACGCCACTGAGGACGAGGTTACAGGGTCAAATATCAACCAGATAGTTTTCCTACACTCTTTTACCTACATCTATACTGCTTTTTTCTTGTAAAAGCTCACATAATGCATAGCTTTGCCTCTCTACACAAGAGTTTTTGTCCTTGTGTCCTGACAGTTACTCAGTTTAACTTCATTGCAGACTCGCACCTGTAAAACCGAGTTCTCCAGGACACCTACAGCGTACAGCCATCTAGTGGCAGTCAAAAGAGGATAATATTCACCTCATCTTTACACCACTTTACACTCACATCCCCATCCTGTAGTGCATGTTTCAATGAGGTTTGTTTAAACTCATATCACATAGTGATGGTCGGGATGAATATCTTGCCATTTCACTTTCTTTTCCATTGTGACATATTTCACCTTTCTTAGAGTACATATCTCTCTGGAAAACATTGGCACGGCCTGATTTTCCTTTTGCATCACTGTGAGAGTTTTCTGCATTAAAGGGAGAGAGATATGGCAAACTAAAGAGAGTATTATGGTGTGATTCAAACTCGTGTGCATTTCCTCATCTGAGCATTAGTGAAGAACATTTTAATGAAAACTTTCTTAGCCTGCCCCCTACTGTTGCCCAAGAAGTGCTTTACATCCTATGGAGTTCAGCATTCTGTTAGTGAGAGAAAACTCAGACTAAAAGTGTGTTTATGATCAGTACTGTCTCTTAGAGCCAACTGAACATTAATTAAATTTTTTATATGTTTGGAAATTCTCCAGAAACACATTTTGTTATGCTATCAAAGAATCATTAAAGGTCAAGTACTTTATGGTTCACACTGCCCCTAGTGGTGATAGTTAACTTTAGTCAGAACAACATGCACATTCACACAAAAATGTAATCTTTTACTGTTTAATTAAGGGTTTAAATGAAATACTTATTAATACTTATTTGTAATGAAATACTTTTGCCCAGTCAGTGACAAATTCATTTAATATTTAACCCTTTAAAAAGATCAAACTGTTAATTTTGTTAGAAAAGAGAATAATACAATTATATCAAATATGGATTTTAATTTTGTAGTTTTATTTATTTATTTGAAGCAGAATACATGTGTATAGTTCTTCCCTGTGACTATGTTGTAGATTGACACCTCTGTTAATGATGTGCTGCTGCAGTTCATCAAATGACCAGTTGGTGTCGCTGTTTAGCCTTAATTTGACTTCATGTCCATATTACAACGTTTTTAGAAGTTCTGCAAGGTTACAAACCCTGAGCAATGTGTCAAGTCCATGGCTTTGACATCAATAAAAATGTGTTTAAGTAGCATTATTTACAGTATTTAGGTTTTTGTGGAATATAAATCAATCACTCGTTTTTAAATGAGAAATATTTCCTTTGGATAAAGTCATGAATTATGGAATCTAGATCTTGTTGGTGAAATAATATTTTATAAATAAAGTGCATGTTTTTCTAGTGCCTAAAGATCTGCTTTAACAAACAGATGTTTGAGGCTTTTTCCCCTTCTGTCTCCTGCAGGCTCAGAGTTGCAGTGTTAATACTGTCATCAGCACCTAAAGCACACTGAAAGAGCTCATCTCAGCAGAGCACTACACACACACACACACCAGACCTGTAACACACCAGACCTGCCCCTCCATCATCATGATCACCTCAGAGCTGCCAGTGCTACAGTAAGTCCCCACTTCATTTACACTCATACACTGGAGTTCACTTCAGCTACAACTAAAGTACATGTTCAACTACAATGATTTCTCTTTCTCAAATGTGATTATAGTAAATTTCTGAAACATTTAGCCCAAAACATTGTGTCTGACCAGCAACGTTTTAAGTGTTAATAAATTGTGATGTGCCATCTAAAACTCTATAAACAATATATATAATGAAATGAGCACAGTAAAATATTTTTTTTCTGTTTATTTTATGTGATTTAGTCAATATTTCATGCTTGACTAATCTTTTTAAGCTTAAAAACAAAATATAATGGCCCGGTTTCATAGACAGGGCTTAGATTAAGCCAGAATTAAGCCTTAGTTCAGTTAGGGCATTTAAGTAGCTTTTATAAACGTGCCTTATAAAAAAACATTACTGGTGTGCATCTTGAGACAAAACAATGGCACTGACATATTTTATGACATTTCATGAGAGTTGAACTGGGTAACTTTTGAACTTGGCACCTCTAAAGATTCAAATTATGTAATTGCATTTGCATTATGTTGTTTATAGTGACAGTTCACTATTGTTATGAAGGTAAATAAGTGGTGTGACAGGATCAAAACTCACAGACTCAAATTAATTATCCGGTTTTAATTCAAAATAATCACAATTGATCTTTTTGAATTGATTTCAATTTATTTAGAAAAAATATTTTAAAGATAATTTTTGCTGATTGGCTGTACTTACATGTAAAAAATATACCATCATGGGGTCAAGGGATATTTTTAATTGATTTATATTTAATTAATATTAAATTAATTATTAGAATTAAGCTTGCAAAACTTAATAGCAGAATTTTGCATCAGATGTGGACACAAAGACTATTTCATTTCATGACTCAGATGTTCAGAGTTCATGGTGTGTTTTTCTCACAGGGACTCCGGAGAGTCGGGTCAGGACACAGTGAGTCTCAGTATGAGCATGAGTGAGCTGGACGACCCTGGAGATGGAAAGACCAAGAAGAAGAGAGGAAGGCCTGCCAGACCACCTGTATGCCTCACACAAAAGCTGTTTTCTTGACTTACCACAGAAAAAATGTATATATTTAGCATTTTTATTCCCCCTGACTCCAGGCACCCAACAAGAAGCCTCGGAAGTCACCATCAGAAAAGGGCTTAATGGGAGCCCCGCGGGGGCGGAAGGCCAATGGAATGGCTCCGCAGAATGGAGAGGGGGATCCCGTTACTCTGTTTGAAGTGGTCAAACAGGGAAAGAGCGCCATGCAGGTATAAAACTCAAATATATAAGAGAAAACTGATCAACATGCAAATGAGCTTAAACTGGTTTAAGTGCCTCATGTCTAATGAGTTATGAGTACATTTCACCTCACAAAGAATGCAAATTACTTTTATTAAATATCCCATCTGGGTTTGATTTATAAATAAAATATACATAATAAATGTATTTCATTATTTACTGAGTAAAGTATGCTCCGTGCTCGAGATTTGAATGGTTTTAGTCAGTTTATTGAAATCACACAGAACAGAATGAATTATACTGTCAAATTAGATACATCTGTTTACAGTGTTAAATAATGTAATTGTGTTAAACTTGTACACTTCCATTGAATAGTTATTTTTTTTAAAGATATTACTCATTTTATTCAGCAAAGCTACATTTAATTGATGAAAAGTTACAGTAAAGACATTTGTAATGTTACAAGATTTCTTTTTGTATTTTCTGTTCATCCAAAAACAAATGCATTATAGTTTCCACAAAATATTAAACAGCACAACTGTTTTAAACATTCGTAATAATAATAAATGTTTTTATTACCGAATCAGCATATTAGAATGATTTATGAAGGATCATGTGACACTGAAGACTGATGAAAAAAATCAGCTTTTCATCACAGCTTTTCATCACAGGAATAAATTACATTTTATAGTATATTTAAATAGAAAACAGTTATTTGAAATTTTAATTGTTTTAATGAGCATAAAATACCCAAACTTTTGAACAGTAGTGTATAATTAATTGCATACATTAGCACATTAATTGAACAACTATAACTATAAAATATTAAACAGTGTGTAATTTTTCAGTGTTAAATGAAGGGTGAAATGTATAGCTGTTCTCCAAATGTTTCAGATGCTGGATATGTAACAGCTGGAGGTGTGCAGTTATTACAACCTCCATGTCAGACTCACTTAAGCCAATTGTTCTGCTAAATAAGCAAGTGTTTAGCAGCTCGTCCGCTGTGTTTATGTAAATAGTGACACAGCTGTCCCTAAATCTTTCAGTCAGTCATTGATGATTGGATCGAGTCGTACAAGCAGGACAGAGATATAGCACTTTTGGACCTCATCAACTTCTTCATTCAGTGCTCTGGTTGTAAAGGTACGAATAACTTATGTTATATAATAATGATATATTATTTATTCATAATAGTGATTACTGATCATCCTTCATTTCAGGCACTGTTAGAATCGAAATGTTTCGCAACATGCAGAATGCTGAAATCATCCGCAAAATGACAGAGGAGTTTGACGAGGTACCCTTTCTGCTGGATTTACTGAAGCTAGTGTAGTCGAACGACCTTTGAACTCCAGTCTGAGTAAGTCATTGTTTGTGTTTTAATGCAGGACAGTGGCGATTACCCCTTGACCATTTCTGGCCCTTTGTGGAAGAAGTTTCGCTACAACTTCTGTGAGTTCATCTGCGTCCTGATCCGTCAGTGCCAGTACAGCATCATCTACGACGAGTACATGATGGACACGGTCATTTCTTTGCTCACGGGTCTGTCGGACTCACAGGTCCGAGCCTTCAGACACACAAGCACTCTAGCAGGTAAACCCAAATTTTGTAATTTTCAACAAACAGTTCTGCCAAAATAAAAGTTCTATGATTTAAGAATCTATGAACAAGGAAATGAAGACATCCATGAATATTAGTATTTTACTAATTTTATTGTTGCTCTGAAAGATAGATGATATTATTATAATTATTATTAAGTACTTGTTTTTTATTTTTAGTTCGACAGTATTAATACTATAGCTATATATTTCTTAATTGGTTTAATTTTTGTAATTTAATGAAATAAAAATATTTTAATAATAATAAATGTTAAATAGGTCTAGTCCTATTTAACAGGTTCCATAAAAACAACAGTGTGAAAGTGGCCTAAGACAACTGAATTAGAGAGAAATATTTTTAAACTCTGTTAAAAAATGAGTTTGCATACCTGTCTTCAGCCATGAAGCTCATGACAGCTCTGGTGAACGTGGCTCTGAACCTGAGCATTAACCAGGACAACACACAGAGACAGTACGAAGCTGAACGCAACAAAATGGCGGGAAAGAGAGCCACCGAGAAGCTTGAACTCCTACTCCATAAGAGGAAAGAGGTATTACACCTTAAGCTCTCCTGTTTTTTCATTTATAAACCCTTATTCCTTTTTTGTAGACTGTTAGATTATAACCAGCTCCACATGAAATCCAACGCACAGAACTTCAGAGAAAGATTTTCCACATAATTGAAATACCTGGCTGTTTTTCCACAAAATGAAGACAGAAAATGTGAAAAGTCAGATTGTGTCAACATACGGTCACTGCTGATCATTTGTTCATATGAACAAACTTTCTCACCAGCTTCAAGAAAACCAAGATGAAATCGAAAACATGATGAACTCGATCTTCAAGGGAATCTTTGTTCATCGCTATAGGTGATCAAAGTTGTATCTTCTCACAATAATAGCGTTCATGTAGCTGTGAGTGTCTGATCTCATCTTTCTGTGTGACTGGCAGAGATGCAATAGCTGAAATCAGAGCGATTTGTATAGAGGAAATCGGTGTGTGGATGAAAATGTACAGCGATGCCTTCCTGAACGACAGCTACCTGAAGTACGTGGGCTGGACGTTACACGACCGGGTACGCCATATCCGAACACACCAAGAGCAGCACTTTTGCCCCTGTAATACTTCATTTTCCGTGTATTAACATCAGCATTCTCCATTTCAAGCAAGGTGAAGTACGCTTGAAGTGTTTGAAAGCCTTACAAAACCTCTACACAAACCGTGAACTGTTTCCAAAACTCGAGCTCTTCACAAACCGCTTCAAGGTAAGAACGCAGTTCAGGAGAGGTATTTCAGTACTCTGAATGTCTTTATGACGATACAGTCTCCTCACAGGATCGTATCGTGTCTATGACGCTGGATAAAGAGTATGATGTGGCGGTGGAAGCCATTAGACTGGTCACACTAATCCTTCAGTGAGTGAAGCTCAAGATGATATCAAAAGCTGAACATAACTGCAGTCTGGATGCTTTCCTCCATCCAATGTTCTTCATTTGTTCAGGGGTAGCGAGGACGCGCTGTCTAATGAAGACTGTGAGAATGTCTATCATCTGGTGTACTCCGCTCACAGGCCTGTGGCAGTGGCTGCTGGGGATTTTCTACATCGAAAGTGAGCCAGCTTGCGTACTTTCTCTGAAAAATAAACTTGGCTTTGGTCTGATTATTTATTTAATGTTTTATTTTATTTAATTTTAAATTTAATTTGTACGTATTATTTTATTTTTGTGTCCTCTTTCTATGCTGCGTCATGTGTAGGTTGTTCAGCAGACATGATCCTCAGGCGGAGGAGGCTCTGGCTAAACGCAGGGGCAGGAGCAGCCCAAACGGAAACCTCATTCGCATGCTAGTGCTCTTCTTTCTGGAGAGTGAGGTAAGGCCACACCTGATGATCAGCTGCTTATGATGAATTATGATTGGTTAACACAATATTTGTCTCCTGAGGTGTCACTAGAATCCAGCTAGTTTAGTTTATATTGATCAGAATCTCTTGTGTTTGTATCGGAGCTCAGACGGTGTACGTGTGTTTTGTGTTTCCAGCTGCATGAACATGCTGCCTATCTAGTGGACAGTTTGTGGGAGAGCTCTCAGGAGCTGTTGAAGGACTGGGAGTGCATGACCGAACTGCTGCTGGAGGAGCCAGTGCAGGGCGAGGAGGGTACGGTCACCCTGAGAGGGGTTTCACTACCGCACATAGTAAATCATAGTAGATTGAAAGCATAGTAGAGAGTGGGGCTAGTTGTCATAAAAGGCTTCATCCCAAAAACAGTCTAACTGTTTATGTTGGTTTTAAAGACTCTTGTCATTATTTGTTTTATGTTACATAATTGGTTCACTGTTTAAATTTAAACCTCCTATTAATTATTGGCTTTACAGATAATGACATGTTCCATTGTGACGACTTACGTAGTGTGAAAACATACTATGCTACATGTTTCATGAACTCTTAACTTTTTTAACTAGGCAGTAAATGTTCTCTGCTTGGCTTTTTTTGAAGCTGAAATTTGATGATATACACTACCTTTCAAAATGTAATTTTTTTAAAATAAATTAATACTTTTATTCAGCAAGGATGCGTTAAATTAAACATGTTTTTCATCAAAGAATCCTTATAAAAATTGTCAAAAATATTATAGCAGCACAACTGTTTTTGACATTGATAGTAATAATAAATGTTTCTTGAACACCAAATCACCATATTAAAATGATTTCTGAAGGATCATGTGACATTAAAGACTGGAGTGTTGATGCTGAAAATTCAGCTTTGCCATCACAATATTTTGAAATATGATAATAATAATAATAACTATTTTAACATTGTTAACCTCACTGTTTTTACTGTATTTGTCCTTGGTGAGCAATGAGCATAAGAGACTTCTTTTGAAAATATTAAAACATTTTTACAGACCCTAATCATTTGAATGGTAGTGTATGTTGATGCAAAATATCACTTTGAAAAATAAAATCACTCACCCTGAGAAATATTCACTGGAGTTAAAGGTGCCCATCATCCATATTATCTCTCCTACTTCGGAGCCATATTGCGTGTCTGTGTAAAATGCACATATCTACCCTTATATTCTCCCAAATGGCCAAATATGTGCATGTGCACCATAAGCACGGCTCTATCTCTCTGATTCTCTGTTTGTCTTCAGTGTTGTCAGACAGGCAGGAGGGTTCGCTGATCGAGCTTACTGTCTGTACTATTCGTCAGGCTGCTGAGGCCCATCCTCCTGTGGGGAGAGGGACTGGGAAGAGGGTAAGACCTTTATCTCACAAGCATTTTATTATAAACCATTTTTGCCATCAGTGTTTAGTTAAGTCTGTCTTGTTGTATAGGTCTTGACTGCGAAGGAAAGGAAGATGCAGATTGATGACAAAAACAAATTAACGGAGCACTTCATCATGGCTCTTCCCATGTTACTCTCAAAAGTAGGATGAAAAGACTTCTGTTTTCATGAAAAGTCTTCTGTTTTCATCATAAATGGCTCATTCATATACTGATAAACACGTTTTCCACTCACAGTACCAGACAGATGCAGAGAAAGTAGCCAACCTCCTACAGATCCCGCAATACTTTGACCTGGATGTGTACAGTGCTGGGAGAATGGAGAAGGTAGGCTGTTTCTCCAGCTGGATTTCAATGAACGCTGGAATTTCATTCCCCGTTAGCTGATAGACTGAATTTGAACGTTCCAGCACTTGGACGCATTGCTCAAGCAGATCAAGTTTGTGGTGGAGAAGCACACGGACACGGAGGTGCTGGAGGCCTGCAGTAAGACCTACAGTATCCTGTGCAGTGAGGAGTACACCATCATGAACCGCGTTGACATTGCCCGCAGTCAGCTCATCGATGAACTAACCGACCGCTTCAACCACTCGGTGGAAGAGCTGCTGCAGGCGGTGAGGGCTCTGTGGAGGTGATGGACAGATTTAGAGAGATTGTTAAAGAATTAATTCAATTACAAAAGATAGTCAGAAAAATCACAAATCTGAAGTTATTTAATCAGCCTCATGTCATCTCAAACTTTTATGCTGTTATTTTTTTAAATTGCAGCTCTTTTCCATACGACAGTGGTTCATAGTGTAGTGACGACAGCTGAAAAGTGCATCAAAAATGTGTCATAAATAATAAGATGGCTTTGTGTGAGGAACTGAATTTTTTTCATTAATCACCGATTATACACTGCCACCAAATGTTGAACTCAACAGCTTTTTTGAGCTGGCTATGATCCAGTTCACAAATTTGACCGATCAACTTGAATTTCAACATGTATGGCTTCAGAAACCTTGGTAAAAAACATTAGTCTTATATCTAGACTACTTTTATGGGGCTTTTTAATGTTTTTTTGTACCATTTTTGGTGGTTAAAGGATTAGTTCACCCAAAAATGAAATTTCTGTCATTAATTACTCACCCTCATATCGTTTCAAACCCATGAGACCTTCGTTCATCTTCGGAACACAAGTTAAGATATTTTTGATGAAATCCGAGAGTTTTCTGTCCCTTCATAGACTGCAACATTATTACCACTTTCAGGCCCAGAAAGGTAGTAAAGACATCGTTAAAATAGTCCTTGTGACTACAGTGATGGAGTAATGATGTAGTGATGAACCTTAATGTTATGAAGCAACGAGTATACTTTTTTTGCGCAAAATCATTCCCTCTTTTAAAAACGCTGAGGCTGTTATTAGCTGAAGTAGAGTTGGTGAACGATTGTGTATGATTCTGAGATTTGTGTCAGGGTGACGCTGATCAAACTGAACGTCTTCCTCATTTACAGGGGGAAGAGGCGGATGACGACGACATCTACAACGTTCTCTCCACTCTTAAGAGACTCACAGCCTTTCACAAGTACGCTGCTGTCTTGTTCAATTACTGTGCAAACAAAAGTTACTTCTATCCACTTGGAGTTATTGAGTGCTAATTAACAAGCATTGTGTCCTTCTCATCTCTCCATCAGTGCTCATGACTTGACCAGATGGGATTTGTTTGGGAACTGCTACAGATTGCTAAGGACGGGAATAGAGCAGGGCTCTATGCCAGAGCAGGTGCGTCTGTTGTAGATATGAGAATCTCATAAAGTCTGTCAAGAACATGTTACATTTCAACTAAATTAATTGCATTATGACATTAGTTTCATAACAGTTCTCAGTACTGTAGTTCTCAGTACTGTAATAAAAAAGCAGCAATTTTATTTAAATTGAGGATCTATACATCATGTTTAGTATTTATACATTGTGGAAGTTTTTGTTGCCTGTAATTTACAAAATTAGTCTCAAAAAGTCTCAAAAATGGATGCTTTTTATTAGAGTATGGAGAATTGCACATTAAATGTTGATTTATTTCATAAGATCTATCTATCTATCTATCTATCTATCTATCTATCTATCTATCTATCTATCTATCTATCTATCTATCTATCTATCTATCTATCTATCTATCTATCTATCTATCTATCTATCTATCTATCTATCTATCTATCTATCTATCTATCTATCTATCTATCTATCTATCTATTTTCTGATTTTTTTCCCATTTGATTTTAGATTTATTTTTTCTCTCTCTCCATGAGATTCACCCAGTTTTTGAAGATTTTCAGGTGACTAATGAAGATTTCCTGTAGATCATGTTATGTCCGGAAGCTGAGTGTGTTTCATTGTGTGGTTTGTAGATAGCAGTGCAGGCTCTTCAGTGTTCTCATTACTCTATGCTGTGGCAGCTGGTGAAAATCACAGAGGGATCTCCATCCAAGGTCTGTGAGGCATCTATTTTAATGCCTTATTATTTAGCAGGTGGTTTTAAATACAAACTGATTATTGCGACTTTCAACCAAAAACATTTTTTCTGTTCGATTTTAGGATGATCTTCTTGCATTACGGAGGGTTGTCAAATCTTTTCTAGCTGTGTGCCAGCAGTGTTTATCAAACGTTAACACGCCGGTTAAAGAGCAGGTAAGCTAAAGACCTCCATCCTTTCATTCAGGAGCGATGTGCCTGTGCAAGACTCATTCACCTGCCCTTTTCTTCCGCCCAGGCGTTCATGCTGTTATGCGACCTGCTGATGATCTTCAGTCACCAGCTCACCACAGGGGCCAGAGAGGGTCTGCAACCTCTGGTCTTCAATCCAGACAGCACCCTACAGAATGAGCTGCTCAACTTCATCCTAGACCATGTGTTTATTGACCAGGATGATGAGAATCAGAGCATAGGTGAGCCTACAGACAGTGTTAATGATGTGGTGAATTAAAAATGAAAAATATAATGTGTTTGTTGGAAAACATGTGCACGTGTGTGCACGTGCATGCGTATAGTTTGTGAATGAGACCCAGTGAATGAGATGGATGTATCCAATGGGATATACCGTCAGATACTGTGCAGATGTAAGAGGCTTTTCAATAATGTTTTGAAGTCTAGCTGATGCGTTTTCATGTTTTTTTTCATAGAGGGTGACGAGGAGGATGAAGCTAACAAGATTGAGGCCTTACACAAGAGGAGGAACCTTCTAGCTGCCTTCAGCAAACTCATCATTTATGATATAGTAGACATGCCAGCTGCTGCAGATATCTTCAAACACTACATGAAGGTAAGACAGCCAGTCATCACCCTACCTGACGTGTCCACTGGAGTGGAAGAAATCTTGTGGGGTTGTCTTTTATTTCTGCATCGCCAAATTATACATATACTTTTGTCCAACCACAATGAAAGCATTCAAAATTTTAATTAAAATCAAGCGTAGCATCAGATATGGCAGGTCACGTTAGTCAAGCTCGCATCAGCTGATCCACGTCTACCTATAGGAAAACGACGCTTATCACTGTATACATAAGCTCCTTCAGTATTTTCAGCAGCTATCGCGTTTCTCAGGAGCTAATTACCCTCCTCCATCCCCAGCTCCTCTCGTCAGTCAGGATTGGCATTCTGATTCACCCTGAATCAGACTAAAATTCTCTAATTATGTTAGAATTAATTAATGATATCTGCAATACATTCATGTTGGTTCTGTTCTGTTTACCCTAAGTGGGGTTGTTGTGCTCTCCCTGCTCTTATCCATGCTAGGCTGCATGGATGCACAGGGAGTTCTTGCCCAGAACAGAACCATACCTCCAATCTTAACTGTATGCTAATTGTCAATCGTATTCGACTATAGTGGTCTTGACAGAACTTATTGTACTGATTTGCCGCTGTCTAGTGTTCTAATGTTAAGTTGAACATCTCTTAACATCTGTTTTGTAAACCACAATCCCCCTACGCTGCTCACCTCCCATAGAAAATGAAGTGAAGGTGTCTGCTGTTCTCTGCTCCAGCGAACAGATATATTACTTAAACTGTTACGCAAACATTCTGCTATTTCTACTTGTAAACTACTTGCAGTACTACAACGATTATGGAGACATCATCAAGGAGACGCTAAGTAAGACCAGACAGACAGACAAAATACTGTGTGCCAAGACACTCATCCTGAGCTTACAGCAGGTGAGATGACAGCCTCCATTTTGAGGGATATTCTGGCATAAGATGAACATGATATTCGCATTATCATTTTAATCATATGATAATTGTAATAATCCTGTTGTTATTTCTGTTCTTCAGCTCTTTAATGAGCTGATCCAGGATCAGGGGCCTAACTTAGACAGGACCTCATCTCATGTGAGCGGCATTAAGGAATTGGCTCGTCGATTTGCCCTCACCTTTGGCTTGGACCAGATCAAAACCAGAGAAGCTGTGGCCACACTGCACAAGTAACTTCTGTTTCATGTTTGAATTATTACTCATCAAACACCAAATAGTCCTCTTCTTTATTGTACCTCTCACAAATATTTTTGCTGTATTCAGAGATGGGATTGAGTTTGCCTTTAAGTATCAGAATCCTAAAGGACCGGAGTATCCCCCTCCGAATCTGGCCTTCCTTGAGGTTCTCTGTGAATTTTCTTCCAAACTACTTCGCCAAGACAAGAAAACAGTGTAAGTTGGTCTAAAGAGAGCTTTGTTTAAAATGTTTGTTTTTTTATGCTTATATGTTTAGTAATAGAGACTCTGACTGTGCATTAGAACATATCTTTCAGAGTAAAATTAGTTTTCATTGAATGGAACCTTTGAGAACCTGATTAGAAACATTGTATTATAAGGTATTAAAAAAGAAAAACCTATAAAACTATAAAAGATAGAGAATTCTTTTATTTTTTAATTATACATGTTGTTTTTTTGTGTTCTCTCTTTGCCTGTACAGGCATTCATTAATTATATAAATAATAAGAGAGAAATATGTGTGTGTGTGTGTGTATATATTTGGCTGTGCAACAGTAAATGATCACGCTATCATTCAGTGCTATTAAACCATTCAAAAGACGCAAAAAAGATCTTAAAACTTTAATGTTATGATGCGATTAATCGCGATTAATTCGTTATTAATTGATTAATTAGATTAATTAATTGATTAACACTTCCCGTGCCCCTGACATAGTATATATGTTTGTGCCACTGTGTTTTCTCTTTGACTATACAGGCACTCGTATCTTGAAAAGTTTATGACAGAGCAGATGATGGAGAGACGGGAGGACATCTGGCTGCCGCTCATCTCCTACAGGAACTCTCTGTTGACTGGCGGAGATGAAGACCGCATGTCCATCACCAGCGGCAGCAGCAGCAGCAAAGCCGGATCCATACGAAGCAAGAAGGGCCGTCCGCCCCTGCACAAGAAACGCATCGAGGGTGAGGATGCCAGTAGATGTAACCATACTAATATAAGACGGGAGAACAGTGGGTTGGTTCAGTTGACTAAGATGCCTAAAAGTAAGCAGTCATGGGCTGTTTTGTGTGTGCTGTCGTGGTTCTGCAGAGGAGAGTGTGGAGGGCTCTTGGATGATGAGGAATGACACCCTACAGACCCCTGGAGCCCTGCAGACACCCCAGCTCACCTCCACCGTGCTCCGAGAGAACCCTCGACAAGCTGCTGAACTCCTCCCTGACCAGGACTCTGAGCCCGGGTCTGAATCCGACTATATTCATAAGTAAGTGACCAACCTTAAAATACACTACATGGTTAAAAGAATGCAGACACTTAAAGGGTTAGTTCACCCAAAAATGAAAATTCTGTCAGTAATTACTCACCCTCATGTTGTTCCAACCGCGTAAGACCTTCGTTCATCTTCGGAACACAAATTAACATATTTTTGATTAAATCTGAGAGCTGTCTCACTCCTCCACAGGCTTCTAAGACACTATAACTTTCTGGCCCAGAAAATGCATTAAAGATATCGTTAATATAGTACAAGTGACTCCAGTGGCTCAATCTTAAGTTTATAAAGCGACGAGAATACTTTTTGTGCGCAAAAACAAACAAAAATAACGACTTTATTCCACTATTCATTTCCTTCTCTCTGGACCTCGAGTGGATTCACGTAGTGTTTTTGCGCAGCGCATCTGTGTTGCACGTCAGACGCATCACACACATGACCAGCGTCGGCCAATAGTAAGCCTACGAGGTGACGTGTAACACAGACGCGCTACGCTATTATACTACGTGAATCCACTCGAGGCCCAGAGAGAAGGAAATGAATAGTTGAATAAAGTCGTTATTTTGGGGGTTTTTTTGAGCACAAAAAGTATTCTCGTCGCTTTATAAACTTAAGATTGAGCCACTGGAGTCACTTGGACTATATTAACAATGTCTTTAATACATTTTCTGGGCCAGCAAATTATAGTGTCTTAGAAGCCTGTGGAGGAGTGAGACAGCTCTCAGATTTAATCAAAAATATGTTAATTTGTGTTCCGAAGATGAACGAAAGTCTTACGGAGTTGGAACAACATGAGGGTGAGTAATTACTGACAGAATTTTCATTTTTGGGTGAACTAACCCTTTAAGCAATGCATCCATTTCATTTTTAAAACCATGAGCATTAATATTAAGTTATTCCCCCATTTTGGCCATGCTGTGAATCTAATGTTGTTTTTAGTGTTATTTTAGTATTAGTTATATACTATTATATTTTTTGATTAACTTTTATTTAGATTCTTTTGGTTTTAAGAGTTTTACATTTTAGTGCAAGTTTGTC
Source organism: Scardinius erythrophthalmus (assembly GCF_964197995.2). Taxonomy (NCBI): domain Eukaryota; kingdom Metazoa; phylum Chordata; class Actinopteri; order Cypriniformes; family Leuciscidae; genus Scardinius; species Scardinius erythrophthalmus. The sequence goes on along the minus strand of NC_138229.1, from coordinate 21,865,407 downwards.
ATCTTGTTATGTGCTTTTTAATTTTTATTATTTTATCAATATTTCTATTTAGCTTTATTTTTAATCAAGTTTTAGTCATATTAGTACTTAAAATTATTCTAATTCAGTTAGCTGCCAAAGCATTGTTTCTCATTTTAATATTTATATTTTGTTTCAATTAAAAAAAAATTATAGTTTGTTTACAATAACAACACTGGTTGATTTATGTCAACTAGTATGTGCACAGTATTATGTGGTTTCCCCCTCGATTAGTCCTCAGATGCAGATGTCCTGGCTTGGCCAGCAGAAGATGGAGGAGGTCAACAGGAAGGAACGCACAGCCATGAACTACATGAAGGCCCGTAGCGGAGGAGTACGACAGACTGTGTACGTGGAGAAACGCGTGTGGGATGTTAAACAAAGGAGGAAAGTGCTGTAGTAAATGTTACTTTGACTTCTCTACTCTAGACGTGGTCTCATGGAGGACGACGCCGAGCCCATCTTTGAGGATGTCATGATGTCGTCTCGAGGACAGCTGGAAGACATGAGTGAGGAATTTGAGGACACCATGGTCATTGATCTGGTAAGGTTAAAGCTGATGACACCACAGTGACACACACAGACTATCCTGAGGGACATTTTTAAGTCCGCTTCACACTTCTAAGAGCCCTCCAAAAATTAACCTGTTAAATCTTCTATACCATGAGACATTTAGCAATTTATATTTTGCTTACAAATGACCGTCAGTGAATACTCTCTTTCCACCATAATGGTGTAGTTACATTACCCAGCACTTATAGAGGATACTACTAAGTGTCTCAGAATACTTGTGTAATTAAATATAGAAACAAAAGTGTTAATTACATTGTCTTAAATCCTGTGCAGCCTCCATCCAGGAACAGGCGGGAGAGAGCCGAGCTAAGACCGGACTTCTTTGACTCTGCAGCCATGATTGAGGACGAGTCGGTAAGAATGAGTCTCTATTTGCTTAAGCTTTCAAATCATTATATAAATATGTTATTATTCAAGATAAACCCAAACATTGCATTATGGCTTAGTGTTATTATCAAATCGCAAAGGCTTTAATTCAATTAAATAAATACATATGATTTCAGCATGGCACAGCATGTTTCCCATGATCCGATGTTTTCAGTGTCTCGGAATGACGTCACAGTAACGTGCATTTGAAAACGCAGCGAACCAACCATTTCCCCAAATTTCTATTGAGAATCGTTTTTTAAAAATATGTGGTCAACAAAAGAGCAGCTTTAAGGTTTAACATTTGAAAGCAAAGAAATCAAGACATAAATACTAGTGTTGCAATTTTACAGCTGAACTTATATTTTTCATAAATATATTTTACAGCAAAATATTACAATGGTAATATTTATTTTAATATTACCATTTAGTAATAATAATATATTATTTATTAGATTTATAATATAGTCATACTGATATATAATCACAAAATGTTGCCAAATCGTGCAGCCCTACAGACAAAAAAACTTTTTTAAATCACAATTTAGCTCAGAAAAAGCACAACCCAAACTATGCAGTCCCAATTATCACCTGATTATTATTATATATTTTTTTTTTGCTCAGGGTTTCACGATGCCCATGTTCTGAGGTGCCACAACAGCTGGAAAAAGAGCTTTGCCATCAAGAGACATGAAAGAGACATTCACAAAGGAGCGGAAGCACTGGTGATGAGGTTGAGTGATTCTGGAGCGAACTCTCCACTCTTTTTATCAGACGTCACAGAGAAGCTTTTATTCATCCACAGATTATTTTAACAGTCCAATCAGGTCACATATGGTGAATTGTTCTGTCAAACAGGTTCTTCATAAGCTCATCTGAATCGCACTGGATGGGATTTACATCATGGTACAGATCTATCATGTAAGAATGTACGGTCCCATATGTTCAAGATGTACATATTTGTGTTTATCCATCCTACTATGTAGATGCCCTGTACAGTTAGATTATGAAGTCGCTTTTAATATCAGGTCAACTAACAGATTCTTCCACCAAAAAAAAAAGCAGTATTAAAGATTGGTCAATCTTCAATCGGCCTAATTTACATATACATAAATAACACTTAACAGTTTTCAATAGGCATAATTATGGTAAATGACAAAGGAAAGTGAGAAAAGAGTGTTAAAAATGCAGTTAATATTGTCAGAGAGCCAGAAAATCTCTGTGTGTGACACAGTTGTCCTGAAGGGGGCGTTACATGTTGTGTATTTTGGCTTTCAGAAACATTTGAATGGTCAGTATTTTATTTCCAGTAGATTTAGGTGAGGTTTATTTGTGTGAAATGTCTATACGGCAGGGTTTTCATCAAGTTACTCTTGTCCGGATCAAACAGCAGATGCTGTTGTGCCGTGTGTTGAGCGAGGCCCATTCAAGTATTGCCTCTGTTGAAGTGCTCTATGGTCCTGTGCTCTCATAAAGTGAAATGTTATACTGTCAAGAACACGAGTTTCCCATGATCGTCATTACTCCCCACCCTGAGCCCCGGTTAGTTTTGCTAGTGTACCTGTAAATTGTACATTTTCAATATAAAATGGTTTTCTTTTGTACGACCTAGAAATGATGTACCACTTTCCCTTTTAATGGAAAACTGTTCTAAAACTTTTCTTCAGTGAACTTATGGAAAACTCACTTTTTCAGAAAATAAATAAATAAATATGTAATCATGAACCGTGGGAGTGTTTTATTGACTTGAGAATGTTTAAATAGCGACATAATGCATACGAGTGGGAATAAGGCACAAGGAACCATGTGTAAAAACATGATATTCTCTCCAGTCTAACCACAGTTGTGAAATGCTATAAAATTAGTGCTGAGATTTATAAAGGAATGTTAGCGTGTTTTTTCCAGGGGTTGGTCTGTTTCTTGCTGGCGAGCACCTCCAGATCTCTGCAGATCCTCTTGCGTGTGGTTGAGGGCTGAATGATATCATCCACAAAGCCTGTGAAACACATTCAATGTTACACACACATGTAGCAGGAGAACCGAGCGAGCGCATCTGTATTGCAGTGATGACAAGCCTCACTGGCACTGTGAAGATTGATGTATATTGTGTCTGTTAATCATAAAAATGTTCTGTGCACCTCTGACAGCAGCGGGGAAGGGATTGGCAAACTTCTCCACATATTCAGCTTCAGCCTTGGCTTGATTCTCCTTTCCTCTGAAGATGATCTGAACTGCACCCTTAAAAATGAAATGATGTATTATGTAGCACATTACATAAATATAGGGTTTCACATTTTTAATCTATTTTCATGATTTGTCCAGTTATTGCGAATCATTTACCTAAGAAATAGGTAAATACGCCTAAGAAATACCTAAATTTATACTGACTGATTGCGATTTTTTTTTTTTTTTTTTTTGGTGTAATTTCATGACCAAAATCCCTTTTTAAAATTGTCTTATATTAAAACAAATGGTATACACTGCAACAGGAAGTTTTTAAATTTTTTTGTGAGAAATTTAAATGTCTTTTATGCTCGCCAAGGCGGCATTTATCAAAAATATATGATAAAAAATGCAGTAAAAACAATAAATGCTGTGAAAAATTACAATTGAAAACAACTGTTTTCTGTTGTAATATATTTCAAAAATGTAATTTATTCAAAAATGAATTTGTCAGCGTCACATGATCCTTCAGAAATTATTCTAATATGCTGATTTGCTGCACAAAAACAGATTTCTTATCAATGTTAAAAACAGTTTTTGTGGATTCTTTGATGAATATAAATTTTAATATTTCACAATTGTTTCACGTTTTTACCGTCTTTTGATCAAATAAATGCTGTTTTTAAAAGCATATAAAATCTTAATTATTCCAAACTTTTGACTAGTAGTGTAGATTCAGGGAACAAAATATTGTGGAGATACCACTGATAATATGTCTCAATTAATTATTATTTTCAATTCATTTGAAATGGGAATATGTTGTAACATACATGTCTTTACAGTCACTTTTGATCAATTTAATGCATCCTTAAACTCTTACTGGCCCCAAACTAAAAAAAAAAAAAAAAAAAAGATATATTATATGGCTAATTCAATATAGGAATATCAATGAGCATCATTGTTGCTTTAGCGTCACTAATGAACACCCAGCAGAAATATTTATAGTTTGTTAGTTTGTACTTTAAACAGTCAACATATGATATGATCTGTGCTATCCAAACTCTGAGTCAGCAGCACCTGTTACTCAACTCACAGCTTGAGTCTCAATCTTAGAAATGAAACGAGTAGAAGGGACATTCACAAGCATCTTAATCACTAAAGAGAGCCAAGCATAGTGATCGTTGCTGCTGTAAGAGTATATCTGGGCTGAAGCTCTCTGAACACTCTCATGTCCATCTGATACTCCTCTGCACTGGTTACAGGATAAAGAATTTCTTAAATCTAGCTTCTAGCACAAATGTATTTATATGGGGCATATCCCACAAAATATTTTGCCATCCTGAGATTTAAATGCAGCTCAATGGTAGGTTTGGCTTTAAGCTCATAAATGCACTGGAAAGCCCCATAATTCACCCACAATGCCTATTTATTATGCAAGTGTATTGGCCATGACACTTGTTTCAGCTCATTGGTCTTCAGTTTTACCTTTGCACCCATCACTGCGACCTCAGCGGATGGCCAGGCATAGTTGACGTCTCCTCTCAAATGTTTGGAACTCATCACATCATAAGCACCTCCATATGCCTGAAGAAAGGACACACAGGATTCAGCAGACAAGCTAGTTAGAACCATCCACACGCACAATCATTCTGCCTCCTACCTTCCTAGTGATGACAGTGATTTTTGGAACTGTGGCCTCGGCAAAAGCATACAGCAGTTTGGCTCCGTGTCTGATGATGCCTCCGTACTCTTGAGCTGTGCCTGTGGAAACACGGAACGTTTCTGTCAGTATTTTATTTAAAAAGGGAAATGCATGTTGGCGATTTAGGCTAAAATGATTTCCCCCACCTGGCAGGAATCCAGGCACATCCACAAATGTGATGATGGGAATGTTGAAGGCGTCACAGAAACGAACAAAGCGAGCCCCTTTAACAGATGAATTTATGTCCAAACAGCCTAAAATATACAAGAAAAAAAGGACATAACAAATATTGTGAAATGTATGTTTATATAATATGTAAGAATATTTTACATGTAATATCCGCTACTGCCAGTGCTCAGTAGTTTTAAAATAAGTCTCTTATGCTCACCAAGGCTGCATTTATTTGATTGAAAATGTAGTAAAACAGTAATATTGTGAAATATTATTTCAACCTCAAATAATTGCTTTCTCTTGTAATATAATTTAAAATGTAATTTATTCCTGTAATGGCAAAGCTGAATGTTAAGCATCATTACTCCAGTCTTCAGTGTCACATGATCATTCATAAATCATTATAATATGCTGATTTGCTGCACAAGAAACATTTGTTGAAAACAATTGTGCTACTTAATATTTTTTTCAGGATTTTTTGATGAATTGAAATTGAAATTGTTGAAATATGATTTTTTGTAACAATGTAAAAGTCTTTACTTTTGATCTATTTAATTAGTGAATAAAAGTATAAAATAAAAGAAAAGAATCACCCACCAGATGCCACTTTTGGCTGGTTTCCCACTATGCCTACAGTCCGACCATTCATCCTGGCAAATCCCATCACAATATTTTTGGCGTAGCTGGGCATAATCTCAAAGAATTCTCTCTCGTCTACTATCTGTAAGAGTGAAATGACAGTCATAAGCACTACCTGATGAGTTTTTGCATGACTTTTTGAATTGTTTGTTCACTAAAGATGCACATACACCATGAACGATGTCCAGCATGTCATAAGCTTTAGTGGTTTCAAAAGGAACGACAGTGTCCAAACCAGGAACCAGCCGGTCGCTGAAGAAAACAAATCGACATGATAGCAGCAGACTGAAAAAGCTGGTCAAGATAAGTTGATAAAGAAAGAATTATTTTACAAAAACAGTTTCTCACCGAGGATCGTGGCACTCAATGACTGGAGATGGATCTTTGTTGCTCAGTGGGAGAAAGTTGAAAAAGTCTCGCAAGTTCAGAAGGGCATCAACGTCATTCTCAAAGGCCCGATGAGCAACACCTGAAACAAAACAAAAAGCTCTTTGTATTACAAGAAAGCCCAGATAATCTTTAGTCAGATTAGAGAACAAATACTTTTAAAAAAAACTGTTCAAACGCCAAAAACAACTTGATAAAACACATTCTGATGTATGCACAGACTAAATGGATAGACCTACCCGACACAGCTGTGTGGGTTTTTGCTCCACCTAGCTCCTCCTGGGTAACATCCTCGTTTGTTACAGATTTCACCACATCTGGGCCTGTGATAAAAAGGTAGGAGGTGTCCTGCAAACACAGGTTCAAGTTTTTCATTATAAATTGGTGTGCCAGCAGGGACCTGATTCTAAAATTAAAATATACTAGGGCTGTCAAACGATTAATCGCGATTAATCACATCCAAAATAAAAGTTTGTTTTTACATAATACATGTGTGTGTACTGAGTATAATTATTTTCTATATATAAATACACACACATGCATGTATATATTTAAGAAATATTTGCATGTATATACTGTGTATATCTATTTATATTATATATAATTTATATTATATATAAATATTTTATATATTAATAACACATTTTCTTAAATATATATATGCATGTGTGTGTATTTATATATAGAAAATAATTATACTCCGTACACAGACATAAATTATGTAAACACAAACGTTTATTTTGGATGCGATTAATCGCGATTAATCGTTTGACAGCCCTAAAATATACACAATAAATCTGAATTCAAATGCAATATGCATTTATACACTAAACTTTTCTTTTCTTACCTTTACCATGAAGGTAAAGTCTGTCAGAGCAGGCGAGTACACGGCACCACCTGCACACGGGCCCATGATGAGAGAGATCTGAGGAACTACACCTGAGGCCATCACATTCCGCTGAAGAACAAATACCATTGTGCAGAGTTAGTCCTGGAATATATGTCCGCTACCATTCAAACATTTGGGGTCAGTATGATTTTTTAATTAATATTTTTACTCAGCAAGGATGCATTAAATTGATCAAAAGTGGAAGTAAAGACATTTATGCTACAAAAAAACAACTTTCTATTCATCAAAGAAAACCTGACAAACAACAATATTTAAGCAGCTGTTTTTGACACTGATAATAATAAGAAATGTTTCTTGAGCAGCAAAATCAGCATATTAGAATGATTTCTTAAGGATCATGTGACACTGAAGACTGGAGTAATGATGCTGAAAATTTAGCTTTGCCTTCACAGGAATATATTACATTTTAAAATATGAAATATTTCAAAATTTTACTGCTTTACTGTATTTTTGATCAAATAAATGCAGCCTAGGTGAGCATAAGAGAACAGTAAAACAAATATTATCAAGCCCATACTTTTGAATGGTAGTGTATGTATCAAATATATAGCTGTGTTCAGCTATTCAGTTTACCAAGAATATGTCAGCATATCCTGCAAGGGACTCGACGCCTTCCTGAATGCGGGCTCCACCAGAGTCATTGAGACCGATTACTGGGGCTCCGACCATCATAGCCTGGTCCATGATCTAGGAATTAAATTGCAGTGATTTAACTGTTTGACAGAATTGTGCCTATGCGTTTTTTTTAAGACTTTAGTTAGATCCAAACCTGACCAGTCTCACCTTGCAGATCTTCTGAGCATGAGCCCCTGATAAACTCCCTCCGAACACGGTGAAGTCCTGTGGACAGAGGAGCATTTCACTCATGACAAGAGAATGGAGATATTCAAATAAAACATTTTAATGTTGCAAACCTATGGTCAAAAGCTAGTATCATACCTGGCTGAAAACATAGACCAGTCTTCCATTGATTCTTCCCTGTCCGGTTACTACACTATCTCCTGGGTACTGAAAACAAAGATCATGTGTCATTAGTGTCCCTCATCTACAAGTGTTAAAATAACAATGGGTGATGCTAACATTTACTGTCCTGTTCTAGACATCAAATCGTAACTAAAAATTCAGTATCTGCTTTATTTTCTTTCTTCGTGAAATTTGAGCTGTCACCAAATCTCTTCTCCTTACTGTATTAGTAAATATGCACATTTGAAATATATAGCAATAAAAGCTGCCTTTTTTATTACAGGTATATTTATTATAAATGTATTAACACTTAAACCCCTTTATTTCAAGACAATAATAAAGGCCCTCATATCTCAGCTGGCATGTACATCTGGTAAGTCTGTAATATAAATAAAATAGTTTGTTGACATACATCTTTTTTTAGTATTATAATTAATAATATGTTAAAGGGGTCATATAATGGTACATGCACTTTTGCAAGTTGATTGTACTGAAATGTGTGTTGGCAGTGCCTGTACACAACCATCATAAAATGATAAAAATCCATCCAGTGTTTTTTTTTTTTAAATCTTCTTATATATTTTCCTCTCTCCTGAATCAAGCCGTTCGATTTCGTGACGTCACAAAATCGACGCCCCTCCCAAGATTGTTAAATGACAGCAGCGTTTCAACACAGACCCGCCCTCGCGCCCTCGTGAGTGAGCTGTCAATCATAGTCTGCGCGGTCATTGTTGATACGCTGGAGCACTGTCTATGAGCAGAATGGCGTCTAAGCGATTGTGTTGTTCTGTTCTTGGGTTAATAACGAACACAGCATCATATTGATGTTCTTAAATCCGAACCACTGAAGACGCAGTGGCTGAGTTTTGTTTTCGAAGGGAATATTCCTTAGCCTGGTAATACCAAACTCTGCTACTTCGCTTTGCTTCGTAGACAGAGTCTGGCATGGCATAATTGAAAAGCGTTTTCTTTCTCGCGGGGGGGCGCTTGTCTGAAGTTTAAAATCATTGGTTACCCGTAAGCCAATCACATAACGTTTGGTTATGGCGTGTGTTATGCGCATGCTCAGCCGCATCTAACTTCCACTGTAAACACATGTATGATGCGAAAACAAAACCATCGAGCGAAATACCGGAGTGGACATGGCTGTGAACGACTTTTGCAGATTATGTTAAGTAAATCTACGCATCCACGGTACAATCAGCGTCTACGTCACGGCTCTCAGCCCGCCCTCTTTTCGTTGATTGGCCGGCTGTTTTCAGGCTATTACGCTGTCTCAGACTGAGTACAGAAGCGAAATGAAATTGAGCGGAAGTACGAAGTCTGACGTAGTCAGGCTAAATATTCCCCACGATCAACGTCAATGCTTTCATGTTTGCGTGAATCATTTCACACACCAGACTGCTTTACAAACGAGGGTCAGTATAAAGCTGGTTTTGCTAAGAAGCTGCTCCTGAAAAAAGGATCGGTACCAACTATTCGTGTTCCTGCTGCACCTCCAGAAGAACTGAAGTGAGTGTAACGTTTTATTAACCTTTATATTGATATTTATATTAATCTTTGCAAATCGCTTGCACGCTTCACGATGAATGCGGCTGCTTACACTCAGGGTACATTACGGCATGTTTTCTATGTACGACGTTATCAATATAATTCATAATCCCACGTTTATAATGAACGACGCGTTATGGTTATTGTATTATTATTAAAAACGGTGTCCGCACAGAACAGAGGGGCGGGGTGAGCAAAGCTCATTATCATTTAAAGACACATGCACTTAAACGCGTGCTGAAAACAGAGCTGTTTTTGACCTGGTAAAATTAGCGTTTTCTTACAATACTAATGAGAATTTTTAATTAAAGTATATTACAAACTTTTAATTTAGACCCTAAAGAATCATGTTAGCTTGTACAAAAATGGCATTATATGACCCCTTTAACATAACTAAATTTAAACAATGTAGCCTATGGCTTATTGTGGGGCCCCTGGTTGAGAAGCACTGCCTTAAAACTCTTTATATTTGGTTAAAAGGTTGTTTAAAATCTGTCAAACTGTAAAAGCGTCCGTTTCATAGAATGACACAATGTTGCATTTGCATTCATTCGAGAGTAAAGACATTGAACGCTGTTGTTGTTTTTTCATAACTTATGACATGGAAAAATGGGAATATTTCTGCATTCAGTATGAAGTTTCTTTGACCTGCGAGGCCTAACATACCTTATTATGATCTGCCTCCATGCCGAAGTCAGAACAGCGATGCTCCACAAACATGTCATACTCCACGAACGAGTCCTGGTCCAGCAAGAGCTCCACTCTCTCTCTCGCTGTCAGTTTACCCTGCGCACAGGCATTACGCAGCTCTTCTCGGATTGTTGTGCTTTCACTTATGTCAACTGCATTCATTCTGCAGAAGGTTTTCATAACTTACCCTTTTGTGCTGTGCAGCTACCCTCAGCTGCCCTCCTCCTATAAGCGCTGCATTTCGCTTCTTCTCAATTCTCTCCTGCACAGACAGATGACCGACAGAATAGCATCTAGCATTTTGCAGTACTTTCGATTGGGTAATTGCCCCAGCGACTGCGCCGTACGGCATCTGACCAACACTTTTAAAAGAACATTTTAGGCCATGTAATAGTCCCAGACTACTTCGCATTAACGTGTAGGTCGCCATCACTGCTACACTGAGGACACAGGACAGACGCTGTCGGAAACTCCTATCGGTGTCTTCAGCCAATCAGCAACAATCGCTTACTTTTCAGAGCCAATTACTACTCGGCTAGCTAAGAGGGCGTGAGTGAGTGAGCCAATCACTGCAGAGGTCTGCGTTTTTAGGCGAACTTGATAGATGTAGTCCATATTAATGTCAACAATGATAAACTACAGTTCCCAACTGCTACCCAGCTGTAATGAGAATCGCTTTTGAACAAATGTAACGTTAGATTCCTAAATGCATTTAAGAAAAATAAAGATAAATAAAGTCTAGATTCCTTACTGGATTTTAAAAGTGAAAGGTAAAGGACACCTCCCTCTATATGTAAATCTCTATTTTTCTCCTATTCAGTGAATCGTCTTTCTTTAACTTACCTATTGCACAAAGGAAAAAATAAAAGCAAAATTCTGCTGTAAAACCATTGAAGATTTTATGATCCTAATTCCTCATTAAATACTAATTTTGAAGAAGATCTTCAAGGGATGTCATTTAGTTCTGTTACAAAAATCTTTTTTATTTTTAGTATAAGTAGTCCAAAAGACACATTAATACTCTTAAAAGTGAGAGGCGTACTGGCAAAACTATCAAATAATAAATAAAGGAAATTGACAACATCATTGGCATTTTACGACGGACAGTAATTATCTCAGTGTGTAACCACCACAGAACCTATTTATTTTTCTTAATTTATTGTATGTTTAATTATTTTTGCTCTACCTCTAGTTTCTTGTTTATTAAGTGCTTTTTTGTGAGGTATGTAATGTATCCCTTGTAATCCTTGTTCAATGAAAGAAAAAAAAGAAAAAGAAAAAAAAAACCCACAGAGCCTCGTAGTAGCGTGTGCTTTATACAGTCTCACACTAGGGGGCAGTACTTACTGGAGGCCGTGTTTAATTCCAAGCGCTCTTTTACTCTTGTTTGGTATTGTTCCTCTCAGGATGCAAAAGTTAACAGAGGAATAATAAGCAACTGGCTCTAGCACGGGCTAATTTATGGGAATATTTTGCAGAGTAGAGAATTCAGTTGAATACTATATAAACAAATTGCTCAAACGGGAGTCTATCGCACGCGTTAGTGTGAGAAAAGCTCTCTTATTCAACAACCCGAAGAAAAGTGCAGTCTGTATTAGCTAGCTAGCGAACTAGCAAGCAAGCAAGCGGACTGTGTGGTTTGTTCAGTTAAACTGTAAATAACCGCTGTGGTTGATAATTTCAAGGATCATACTTTTTGTGCAACGGGTTTTTTGTCTTCTGTTTTTCCAATTGTTATTTGTGGACGGATTATTCGCAGAGTTCGTGCCGCCGACTCTAACGTTACATCTCGGGCCTGTTGTGCTTCTCTCTAAAATGCTGTTTATCGCCCAGTCCTTCATCTCTGGGTACTTTATCACAAACGTGCAGCGCTCTTCATATTGAGCTAACGTTAATCAGGATCTGACACTAATGGAAGTCAGACTATAGTCTGTGATATACATCTCTTACAGCAGCCGGGCTGACCGACTCTGGAGGATCCTCTAAACATTGACATGTTAACAAGCAGACGACTCAAAGCCGCTCATCTGCTTGCGAGTCATGTCAAATTACACTCTTTGTTTGAGGCGTTGGGTCAAGCCTGGTTGATTGTGTTCTCCCAGTTATTCTGCTTTGGGAGTCAGTTCATCGGTCGCTCTCAGTAGCTGATCAGCCCGCTCCTCTTGTCCTGCTATTGACTCTGAAGTCGCTGAGATGAACCCGGTAAACGCCACCGCGCTGTACGTGTCGGCGTGTCGCTCTCTTCTGCAGTGCGACCCGAAGGATCCGGAGACGTACGGAGGGCTGTTCAACGTCCTGCCTTTCTTTAGAGACTCCCTATCCTGCCTGGTGTGTGGTGAGTAACTTGCCTTTAAAACTAAGCAATGCACGAGAGGCCATGCTATATTTTGAATATAGTCACGGCTAAATAACGACGCATCACGGGCAGCGAATTAGCCGTTAATAAGTTCAGAATATACGGCGCAGTCGCGAGTTTGTTATCGATTTTATTAAAGGGTTACTGCTTAATAAAAGTATTTCAAACATATTTTATTAAGCAAATTCAGTCGCGTTCTTCCACTAGAACGTATAGTCCGTGGCATAATCATAGATATATACATATCTATGGGCACAACAACGTTGTTACGCAAAAAAAAGAGAGAGAGAGATCTTCTGTGGGTTCTGCGCAGTGATATGATGGAAAGCTGTATCAACCAATCAGCATCTAGGAACGCTTTGAGGGCTTGCAGGGCTTTTTCAGAGAGCCTGCTCGCTGCAGAGTCATGGGTGGAGCGTGAAGTCCAGCTCCCCCTCTGGATGCCCAGCTCCCTCTCTCTGGGTGTAAATTGGGTGTAATGGGTGGGGCTAGAAGGTCCATCCACACCATAACCCTACCCATAACTATCCCCTCCACCCATTAGATCCACAGGGGTGGGGCTGGACTTGGTCAAGCTCCACCCATGACATCCAGAGTGGGGAGCTGGACGTCATTTGGCTCTGCAGGGAGCACCACTTGGACTTCTTGGTTTATTATTTAAATGTCCCATTTTTTCCCCATTTATTTATTTAACTCTAAAAAGTTATTTAAAAGATTTATTGGTCATGAACCAAACCAACCTGCGACAAAGTGAATCACAACATTACAAACTTTGATTTAAAGCAAAAAAGTTTCAAGACTGTATACTTATACCAGTAATGAAGGAAAAATATATCAATCCCATGAATCACTGCGAATGATATAATCAAATTAAAAACAATGGAGAAATATAAGACTAATCAATTAAAGATTTATATATAAATCCATATCAATCTATATTTATATTTATATATATATATGTATGTATGTGTATATATATATATATATATATATTATATTATATATATATATATATATATATATATATATATTATATTTTATATATATATATATATATATATATATTATATTATATATATATATAATATGTATGTATGTATATATATAGAGAGAGAGAAAATCTCCATTGTTATATTAACAATCTATTGATAGATTGGTGGAGATTTCTTTGCAGAATCATCATGGACGATGTAGTTTTTCACAATGAATTCCAGCCGTTAAATAGAATCCTTAAAATATAAGTTGAAATAATGCGGTCTAATGGCTCCAACAAAAGCATTTACCATCGATTAACAACCTCGTAGCTCCCAGGTCTGTCTTTAATGGTTTATAAGTTATCATTAAAAGTACATTTCCCTGTGTAGAAAATGAATGGGATTTAACCCATCTGTTGCACTCTATAGCATGCTGTTTTTTTGTCATGCTTAATTGTTTTAAAAAAATCTATTGTTTTCTTTTCATCTAGGAAATTTGCTTCAGGAGCCGCTTGCTCCAAAAGATTCCTCCTGCCAGCACTGTGTTTGCAAGGGTTGCAAAGGCAAGAAAATGCAATTGAAGCCATCCTGCAGCTGGTGTAAAGACTATGAGCAATTTGAGGAGAATAAACAGCTCCAGATTCTGATCGACTGCTACAGGAGTCTCTGCGAGTGTGTCTCGGTGTGCGTCATGACAGAGCAGAGTGCCTTGGGGGTCAAAGGTTACGCTGAGGTCAAGAAGATGCTGGAAGAGGTGTTGGGGGTGAAGCAGGAACAAGAAGAGTTTAGTTCTGTCAAAGACACTGCATATGTTCCTCATCTCAAAACGGAGACAGACTCAGAAAACTCTGCTGACATCAAACCGACTGTCTCTGACAAACCCTCTGAGCAGATCCCAGCTGAGCTAGAGACCCCCGAGCCTGTCAGTGCCGACGAACCTCTGAGATCTAACTCAGAACTACACATGGGTACTGTCACTGTTAACGCTGTAAAGTGCAAAGTTAGTCAAGACGAAAGCGCTGAATCCGTGCACCTCAGTGCGGAGAACACGAGCATCCTAGAGGACCTTAAATCTGACATTAAGAGCAAGGAGGTGTCTTGTGAACTGACTAAATCAGCAGCAGAGCTATGTCAGCCCTCACAAACCAGCAGCGCCCTTACGCCAGGACACCCTCCACAGCCTCAGACGGGCCTGACGTGCCTCGCCGCAGCCCACAGAAAAGTGCGCCTGAGCCGAAAGCGCTCTCGCTCTGAGAGTGACCGCGAGATGCTCCAACCTCTGCCCATCACCAGCCTCATCCAGGGGCCTTCGGTAGCGGCCACAGCTCCTTCGAAAACAGCATTTGAGCCGAAAGCACCCTCCCCGCCGCCTGTCGTGGTCACCAATGGAGGCGTTTTGAAGGTCAACAAGGCCATGCTGGATTCAACTAAAAATATCCAGATAAACACAGACCTGGCTAATAAGAAGGTTCAGGTCAAGTCTAAAGTGGCCGTCCCGAAGGCGAAGGGCAAGGCGAAGGACAGACTGCTCTCGGCTAGCGTGTTGCCTGGCCAGCCTCCTAAAGTCGTGTACAAAAAGACGCAAGAGAAAAAAGGCTGCAAGTGTGGACGAGCCACCCAGAATCCAAGTGTTCTTACCTGCAGGGGTCAAAGGTGCCCCTGCTACTCCAACCGGAAGGCCTGTTTGGACTGCATCTGCAGGGGCTGCCAGAACTCGTACATGGCCAACGGGGAGAAGAAGCTGGAGGCTTTTGCCGTGCCTGAAAAAGCCCTGGAGCAGACCAGGCTCACTCTCGGCATCAACCTCACCAGTATTTCGGTCAGAAACGCTGGCACGAACGCTGCTGGGGTCCTCAGCCTGTCTGCGGGCTCGCCCATGGCCTCTTTCCTCGCGTCCAGCGCCGATGAGGACCAGAGTTTTGAAGATGCTCTCGAGATGCATTTTGACTGTTGATAGCTGTCCCGCTACTGATATCTCTCTTAACAGTGGTCGATTCGAACAGAAATTGTTTGCCAAAACTCTTGTCTGTGGTTCTTCATGTTCAACCTCTACCATCAAACACACGCACACACTGCTGTAATAGAAAGTTACTGTGAAGCTGAGCTTTATGGCATATTTTGTTTTTATTTTGAAGGAACTGTATGCTTCTGCATGACTGTTGTAATCACAATGAACTAAGGATCTGATAAACATCTGCTTTTTTTTTTTAAATGGTCGATGACCCAAACCTTAAAATGAATTTCACAGTTATTTGTGATACATTTGTCTGCTTACACGTATGGCTCATTATAAACTCCCCCAAAGCTATTCAGTGATTAACATTTGTTTACATTCTGTCTCTCTTTTTTTTTACATTTATTTTTAAATATATATATATATAAATATGAATATATTGCATCTAAACATTCATTGAAGGTAAAATTATACACTGCTATCTGTAATGTAAAATACCTTTCTTATGGTGAAAAATGTAGCACTTAGTCCCAATAGTGTTAATGGGTTTAGACACCTTTTCTGGTTGCTGTAGTGATCAGTTCCTGTGTCATTTTGACTTTCATTTATAGGACTGGGGTGTCCCTTCGGGATATTGAATTATTTTATTTTTTTGTTCAGTAGATGGTTCCTTATTTTTATTTTTTTTACAGAAAATAGTGCTATGTCACTTTTTATTCGTCACGTTCAAGCTTTGAAAGAAAGATGTTCAAATTCCACGTTTGTCAGCGGTTTTATAAGGATAATGAAGCACAAATATGTCATGACAGAAATGTTCCTCCGATTTTGAGAGTTGCTGATTCATTTTATCCTCACTATTGTTCATTGTTAGTTCAGACAGAGCTGGCTGTGTCATCAGTAGAATATCTACAAAGATTTCTGAAACAAGTGAATGTAAGAGTGTTCACCTGAGAATGTATTCTAGGCAGTGATCATTTTAAAAGCAATATGAGAATCAAAATGAGAGAGAACCATCTTATAAACCCTTTCCCCACTCGAAGGCATCATATTTGTTTTGATGCAAACTGTAAACGAGTATTTCAAAATGTTCTGTTGTTTAAATGTATGCCTGAGCACCTTTTAGCACCCGTTGATGCCTCTTTACTCTGATCCTGATTAGTTGTGTTTGTCTTGCAGTTGTGTTGTGATTCCTGTTTTAGGGACCAAAACTAGAAGTATGTGTTGAGAAAGGTCAGTGAACACATCTTTACTGTTACACTGCACCGTTTCATGTCTTATATAATGAAGCAGGGTAGGCAGTGCTTCATCTGTATCCTTAAATATGCTTGAAAACACTATCAGTAGGGCTTTGACCAAATATTGAAAATCTTCTTAGTTGAGTCTTGGATCTTAGTGGGATATTGTGTTGTATTTTCAAACCTTATAGTTTGGTAGTGTCGTTCTATTCCTCCCTTTGCTTTTCAATGGTCATTACTTGAACTCTCAGATTTTAGTTTCTTGATTTTTTTTTTTTTAATTACTGGAGAACCTCTTATTATTGCTGGTTTATTCACTGCCACAATGAAATAATGAAAATTGCAGAAAGCAACAAAAATAAATTATAGTTTTTTATTTCTTGTTTTTCAAAACGGTGTGTTGTGTCATGTGTTATGTAAGTTTTGTCTAACTCAGCACAAATGATTTTCTATTTTGTTTAAGCCTAGCTTTGATGTACGTCATGTCAGCCGCTAGAGGGCAACATTGTTACTGTATATTAATAGCTTTCCAGTTTAATATTTAAATCATGAAATTATCCTTATACCCGACATTTTTATGTTTTTCCTTATAAATGTAGAAGTTAGAAGGACCTTGATTAGCACAATTATCCAAAAGGCATAGAACTACGACATATATTTATTTCCAACAAACTGCTTATAAAAGGAACATAAAACAGCAAACATAAATGCAGTTTTTCTCATCGTTATTCAATAATGTGAGAATGTTTGAAACGCCACAATGTTGTGCTTTCTTGAATTACTAATGTAACTAGGCAGAATATTTTTACATTTTATTGCAGCTTCAATACATGTTCCTAATTTATTCACTCAGTGTTTCACAGTAGACATATGACTCAGTTAATTGCAGG
Source organism: Scardinius erythrophthalmus (assembly GCF_964197995.2). Lineage (NCBI taxonomy): Eukaryota > Metazoa > Chordata > Actinopteri > Cypriniformes > Leuciscidae > Scardinius > Scardinius erythrophthalmus. The sequence continues at coordinate 21,847,865 of NC_138229.1, read as the reverse complement.
TCTTTGGAGTGAAAGTCTAGCACAAATGTAAAGAAATGTATGGTGATATATGACTTCTGTTTGGTGAATGCAGTAGTAAAGACGAAATGTAAGTATAATTTGAATATTTTAACGTTCTGTACACCTACTTGTAGGCCCTATATTAATGATGTTAGTATATATATTTTCAAGAGAAATTCCATTGTCATTTGGTTCTTAGTACATTAGTTTAGAAAAATGCTTAAATGTGTTAGTCATTACTTGAAAGACATTATACAGTTTCAGTTTCTTGATTTACAATATAAACCATGTCATGCTGCAAAAGAATGCATCACAATGTGAAATGTTGAAATCCCTAATAGTATACGCATTTTAGACGTATTCTTACATTTAAGTCGAATACCTACAAATGTTCGTCAAGCCAAGCAATATAATTGCGCACTGCCCTTATTCCCACGGAGAAGTGTAAGGGCCAGTAAGCAAAGCTCACACAGCCATGGAAACCATCTTCGTAATGGTCATTAGTGACAGAGACCCCTGCCAGCTCCAGCCTGCGGGCATACATCATCCCATCATCCCTCAAAACATCGTGCTCGCCGGTCAGAATGTAAGCACGTGGCGCCATACGCAAAACCTCGTCGCTCGCCAGTAACGGAGCAGCTCTGGAATCCAATAATGCCGGTACATCCTTTAAGATTCTAGGAGAGCCAGTCAGCGGGAAAACAGGCTTATAATCTTTTATCACTCGTTTGGGGAGGAGATTGGTCCAGTTCAGCTTTGAACGATTCAAGGACAGCAGGCTTTGGTCTTGGGCTGTGTGTTTGTTCATCATAATGGAGTGCATGAGGTCAGGGTCGGCGTCTAAGTACTCCAGCCAGAAACGAGCCATTAGCCTGCGATACAGGATGGGAACATTGTGGTTTTGTTGATAGGAAGCTGTGTTGAAGTCTAGCGCCTGGAGCACTGGGTAAATCAAGGCCTGCAGTTTGAATTTCACAGAAGTACTGTTGTCTATTCCAATCTAGTGAGAGAAAACAAAAATGCAGGTTGATTACCGCAACCACATCACACTCTAACTAAAGATTAATTGAACCAACAGTTTGTTAAAGTGTAAGTTGCAGGTTAACCACCACAGCCAATTAATGTGTAAATTAAAGTGCTCTATATGTATATATTTAATTATTTCTGTCTTAAAATGCGTTAAAATAACATTTATTAGGGTTTCTTCAAACGTAGCGTGTTTTTCAGTTACTGGGTGATGACGTCACAAGAGGAACTCGCAACCCATACTCTGCTAGATTCCTACTGTATTATGGCTATTTGGAGAACGACTGAGGATGTGGGAAACCATCAAATTCTTTATGGACCACAGCCCTACAATTTTTAACTGGTCAGGCGTGAGAGAGGGGAGCCATGGCACTCAAAGAGTTATTAATGCTTGGTGTGAGGAGAATGAGTGGAGGGTTAGCCAGGTGTCCCGGTGAGTAACGTTAGCTACGTTAGAAAAAGTCTAGCCTGGTGCAAACTTAACCCGGATAATATAACAGAACAAGCAAGTCTTTTCAAAATATTGCCGTCATGTAGAATAGCAAGGAGGGACAACGACTGAAGACATTATTTACTTACAGTAACGTTAAGTCAGTCCAAATCAGAGCTGCACGTTAGAGATGTATGGAAGGCCAAAAGGGCCAAAACGTGTGAAACTGTCGTGTAAACACGTAATTACGTGTTAACACGTAAATTGCGTGTTAACACGTAAATTATTAGACATTAGCACCACCTATTGGTTTGGTGCTCTTGCTCAAACACACAGAACCTAATTAGATTAAGGTTGTAAAAAGACGTTTTTAATGTGAAAATACATGTTGAACAATGTCTTTTCAGAATATAGGATACAACTACATATAATAATTATTTTAAATGGGCCTATTTAGACAGTTAAGTTAACTATAACTAATCAAGCCCTGAAAGGCATGACCATTTTCACAATCACAATAGAAATTGTGTAAGGATAATTACACATTTCTCCAAACAGTATTTTCATGTACACTTATACCATATTTCTAAAGCATCTTTTTGAAACCTCTATGCATTTGTTAGAGAGCCCCTTCTGATAACACCATTAAGCCTTATGAATCTGAGATAGTGCATTGTTTTGCTGTGTTTTTCGAAGTTAATATATATATATATATATATATATATATATATATATATATATATATAACAAAGTTATTTATATTACAACACACACACTACACTTTGCACATTATATTACATTACACACACAAACACATATATTTTACAAAGTTATTTATATTACAACACGCACACTACACTTTACAAATTATACTACATTACACCCCCCCCCCCCTTATTTATATTATTTATATTATACACACATGCGTATGTCATAATAATAATAATCTAAGACAAGAGTGGCTTGAATTATTAATAATTGAAATGAGACAGAATTCCTGCCATAAAATGACATTTTACAATGGATATTCAAATGTGAAATCTGTGAATATAAGACCAACAATTATTAAAATAAATTGTAGCCTAATATTACTACACAGAACAAGAGATTATGCTATATTCTCGCCAATGTTTGGATAGATTTGGAGATTACACTCGTGATCTATCTATTCAGTTTCCTGTAAGTTATACCCTTCCGTCAGTGTCGTTGGCTTATGATGGCTGATGAGGTATGCTCAGCGTTGTGCTTGCGTCACTCTATCATGAATAATTCAAATGAAATAAAGGTGTTGTGTCACGTTGACACTGCCTGTCGTAACTGTTTGTAATCATTCTCATGACTATTAATGTGATGATGCACACCTTCGTTGTATTGTATTTATTCATGAGATTGTGAACGAGCTCTTACCTAATGGATACGTTGAGCCTACGTCACCTGGCATCTTCAGTTTGGTGCACGCCCGTGATGCGCATCGTATAGTAAATACAGAGACGTGAAAACAAACAGCACAAAACATAGCTACTTTCGGTTTTAATAAACACTGTTAAACATATTACGGTGGGTTGTATACGTTGAAAATAGTTATTTTTTTACTTTATTTAAGTTTGTCATGAGTTGCTTCGCGATTAGCGCGACAGTCTGCCATTATATGCAATCAAAATACCGTTGCATTTGGAATCAATACGATTTGATGTTGTTTCAGAGTTATGAATTATTTATCTTCGACTTCGAATTATCCCCCCATGTCTATTAACAGAGAGTTGGCTAAGTGAATGTCCGTAGCCTAACCCATTTCTCTCTTTTTTTTTCCCCAGAGATGACATTTGGTAGCATATAATTAAATAATCGATATCAATTATGTAAAAAAATAATTTAAGTCCTTAAAATAAAAATATGAGCACAACTGGCACAACTAATCAAATGACAAAATGACAAAAATTAGAAATGGGATGCAGTTATTATAAACGTCATTATAAACTGAATAACACAATAAATAAGTAAAGATAGATAGATGACAGACAGACCCTTACGAATATAGGCTAACAGTTTTACTATAGAAAAATAATAATAAATTGGTCTTCTGTCGACAGTGCGGTGAGGGTGAGAGTGCGCGCGCCGGGCGGGCTCTCTCTCTCTCTCTCTCTCTCTCTCTCTCTCTCTCTCTCTCTCTCTCTCTCTCTCTCTCTCGTGTGGAGAATGTTGTCAAGGCTGGATCTGGATTTTCCCTTTGCCTGCAGAGATTAGGCCTATTGTCTGTGATGTGGACAAAGTCCTCCGGCTGGACCTGACATGAAGACTTGATACAGAAGCAGAAACAATCTCTCTCACTGACCTTGATTATGCAGTTGCGCAAATTTACAGGATTTGTTTGTTATTTGTGCTTGTGCAAGATAGCCATACCAGCCAGTAAAGTTCCATGGTTTCCAATGTGCCAGCACGCAAATCACGTGTGTGGTGTGTGTAATGTAGTATAATTTGTAAAGTGTAGTGTGCGTGTTGTAATATAAATAACTTTGTAATATATATGTGTTTGTGTGTGTAATGTAATACAATGCGTAAAGTGTAGTGTGTGTGTTGTAATATAAATAACTTTGTTATATATATATATATATATATATATATATATATATATATATATATATATATATATATATATTAACTTCGAAAAACACAGCAAAACAATGCACTATCTCAGATTCATAAGGCTTAATGGTGTTATCAGAAGGGGCTCTCTAACAAATGCATAGAGGTTTCAAAAAGATGCTTTAGAAATATGGTATAAGTGTACATGAAAATACTGTTTGGAGAAATGTGTAATTATCCTTACACAATTTCTATTGTGATTGTGAAAATGGTCATGCCTTTCAGGGCTTGATTAGTTATAGTTAACTTAACTGTCTAAATAGGCCCATTTAAAATAATTATTATATGTAGTTGTATCCTATATTCTGAAAAGACATTGTTCAACATGTATGTTCACATTAAAAACGTCTTTTTACAACCTTAATCTAATTAGGTTCTGTACGTGTGTTTGAGCAAGAGCACCAAACCAGTAGGTGGTGCTAATGTCTAATAATTTACGCGTAAACACGCAATTTACGTGTTAACACGTCATTTACGTGTTAACACGTAATAACGTGTTAACACGTAAATTGCGTGTTTACGCGTAATTTGCGTGTTAACACGTAATTACGTGTTTACACGACAGTTTCACACGTTTTGGCCCTTTTGGCCTTCCATATGTAATACCCTTCCTCAGTCCACGCGTTATCAATTTCTCACGATTTAATTAGCGATGTTTATTGTCAGAAAAGAAAAAGAGAGATCGATGTCCCCATCACTGTGTGTGTGTGGGCTATCAGCAGTGGAGAGTGTGTGCTGCCGTGAGGTGAACGCGTTTAGTTTAGTGGAGCAGCTCGACCCGCGACCGGCTGATCTGACGTGCCTGAACCCGTTTGTTTTGCGAATAGCTTATTCTCATTTCAGGCAGGATCACGGGCCCCTTGAAGTCAGCACACACGAGTATGTTAACAGTTGAGTTATTTTATCCATAATTTTTTTATCAAATAAAACATACAACCAACTTGTCTGTAGTTATGTAAGGCATCTATAGCTATGACTATGCCGGTAACTCTACTAGTGAGTTCCTCTTGTGACGTCACGCTCCATCTAGTGGAAGGGAGCGGGAGCGGTTAAAACCACTGTTAAAAGTGCCAACTTTTCATATTATATCAGCATTTTGGTATAAAAAACAATGGTGGGCAGTTCTTATCTTTATGTTTAATAAACACATTGCATTATCTTCGTGAAAAATTTAACCTGCAACTTACACTTTAAATTTAAAGGAAGCTGCTGCATTCACGCCGTATCGTAATTGCGAGATGACACAACATGACGTTCTACTCGGAGCTGTTTACGAACTCGGAATTATGCTTTTCTATCAACACCAAAATCAATCTGCAGCGGTCACGTGGAACAAATCAGACCTCTCTGAAAATTCCGAGTTTACAAGTTGCAATTAAGAGTTCTACGCGGACGTGAACGTTTTTTACAAGTCCGAATCTTCTGACAACGCACCAATAGTTCACCTAAAAATAATATTATCTAAAATATTTCTTCTGAAGTCACCCATATTAGCCCATTTCCACCACATAGCCTAAGAACAAAGTCGAAATTATGAGATACAAAGTCATAATCAAGTCGAAATGATGATACAGCGTCAATTATTAGAAACGGTCATTGTCATCATCGCGTTAAAATGATGATACAGCGTCGATTATGATATAGTAGAAATTATGAGATAATGTCATAATTATGACATTAAAAAGTTATAATTATGACAAATTGGAATTTCTTGCCATAATTTTGAGTTTTTATGTCATGCTTATGACAACATATCTCTGTATGTTCACGATCTTCATGAATCCGTTCTTTTGAGTCGGATCTTTTCAATAAATCTCTTGACTTACTCAGTCAAGAGATTTATTTCACTAATCCGATTCTCAATGATCCGGTAACAGTAGTTAAAACATTATTATTATTATTTTTAATGAATTTTATAAAAAAAAAAAAAAAAAAACATCATGAAATAAAGCTTACAAGCATTATGGACAACAGTTATGATACTTGTGGTGTTTTTGTCAATTTCCGAAGCTTAAAGCTCCAGTCCCCGTTCATTCGATCAGAACAATTATTTACATTTCCTCTGTTTTTCCTTACAAAAGAAAGTCATACAGGTTTGGAACAACATGAGGGTGAGCAAACAATGACAGAATGTTCATGTCTGTATAAACTATCCCTTTAACAGACAATATGACCTGAAATGAGGGAAGGGAATAAAAGTGGAAGTGTACCCGCTGAGCCACTGCAGCGGCCAGGTTCCCTCCAGCACTGTCTCCACACACTGCCACTCGCTCTGGATCGACCGAGTACTTCACCAGCACTTCAGGCTTCAGGAAGTGCTTAGCGGCCTGCACACACTCCTCATACTGCACTGGGAAGTGCACGTCAGGAGCCATGCGATAACTGCACAAAATGAACACTCAGTGTGGCTGATCAAAACCGTAGATGATTTATCTCTTCCTATGAATGCGAGTATATACTCACTCCACCGTCACAACCACTGCGTCCAGATCAGCTGCCATCTGTCTGCAGAGACTGTCATATGACCCCAACTCTGATGGCAGATAAGCAGTCACATGAAACACAACTCACACATAATCCCTTGAATGTCAAAATAGGACAGATGGATTCCTGCTACCTGATTTATCATGAAACATCAATAAGGTAACATTCAGACATACTTGGAGCACCCAAGGCCCATCCACCTCCGTGGATGAACATAACTGCTCTCCTCAGCTTTTCTTCCAGTCCAGGAGGGTGGTATACACGCACATGTACCCCATCAAACAGGATATCTTCAGCCTGGATCTCCTGGTGTGTGATCGGCACCAAACTCTCAAAACTGACTATGGCGGAGTTCATAACGTGGACACTATGGCTCAAACCCAGTGAGTGAGCAACATCTCCCTACAAAAACAACAAGGTCAGAAAACAGTAAACTGAACTAACCGTTCCCCTCATTATGGTTTTGAAATGCGATTCGCATGATATTTTTGGTGCATTGAAAAGGAGAGAAAGGTTCATGAAAACAGAGAATAGAGAACATTTCATTCTGCCCTTGGGTATTATCTACAGTTGTGCCAAGTTGGTTAAAGGTCATCAAACAGGCAAATCAAGGTCATGTCTCTCAAAAACAATGCTCCTCTATTAATAACAAATACTGGACGTTGTCTAAGTTTTGTGCTAATTATTTTATATCATGCAGTATATATCGATAACACTGAGATGTTATATACTAAAAGCAAAAATCATTAAATGAGGAATATATTCTGCTTAAATGTAATAGCAAAGCAGGTATACATTTTTATTATTGTTATTTTGATTCTGTTAAAAAGTCTTATTTTAGTTGAGAATGGAATATAGACATCTTTCCAGCCAATCAGAATGTTCCTTTCTTTAATTCACCTGGTGGACTGTTTAAAGTGTGATACTACTCACCATACTCACAACTCCTCGAAATGTGGCATCCAGCACCATCAGTTTCCATTGTTCTGGGATTTCCCTAGGCAATGGGATGTAGATGTAATAGGCAACAGCAACGGTTAATAACAAGGTAAAACCGCAAAGCAACTTCATCATGAAGTGATGTCTCTCTGCCCTTCTCTCTGGAGCTATCAGGGGGTTAGACAATATAACATTGTGCAATTCTACAAATATTTTTTTTGATGTTACTGTTACTTCCTGTGGATTATCCTACAGCATTCTGGGAAATGTAGTTTTGCCTTCTGTGCTTACAAAGTCAAGTCAAGTCACATTTGTTTATAAAGCGCTTTTTACAATACAGATTGTTTCAAAGCAGCTTTACAGAGATAACAGGAAAATAATGCTAAAAAGTTTGTTTCCAGTAGAAAATAGCGTCACAGTCCAGCTTAAGTAAGTTCAGTGATGTTTCATTTTTGTTGTAAAAAAGTTATGTTATCATTTATATAGCCGTTCTACCGTGATTAGTCATCATCCAGCTCAGTTCAGTTCTCATATAATGGTGTCAATGGAGGCAGATCAATATTATTGTTGAATATTAAATTATAATTAAAATTTAATGTCCCCAACTAAGCAAGCCAAAAGCCAATGGCAACAAAGGTGAAAAAAGGCGAAATAGACGACTACTTAGTGGTGGGTAGTGACAAAGTTCCCGTTTCACAGATGGGGTTTAGATTAAGCCAGGATTAGGCTTTAGTTCAATTAGGGCATTTAACTGGCTTTTATAAATGTGCCTTAGAAAAAAAAAAAAAAAAAAAAAAAAAGGTGTGTATCTTGAGAGAAAACAATAGCAGTGAAATATTTTAAGATATGTCAGGGCAAATTGCTTTCAGTTAAAACAGCTCAACATCATCTAATGCATATTAGTCTGGGACTATATTAAGCCTTGTCTGTGAAACCAGGGGGTATGTGTATGTAATACCTTGTTTAATGCATATTCATTTTCACTAAGGAGGTTATTTAAATAATTTTTTGATGAAGTCTTAGGGGAAAGAATTTAGGCAAAAATCTACAGCATTTTCTTTTCATGCTTTTAATACAAGCTTTGTTTTTGAGATCAGCAGTCCGGTTAAGATTATATATATATATTTTATAAATGTTTAAGCTGATAATGTTCAGTGGCATTAGGTAAGTTTTACTCTTTGACTTTAGCAGTCATGTCAAATGCCCACCACTAGGGGACATTATTGTTATGAGAAAAATATTCATACTGTATGACCACTTACATGTGATGTGATGATGATAAAGATAATTAGTTTGGTTAGACATATTTATATATTTTAATAAAAAATAAAATATTAATTGGTGTGAGTGTATATATAAATATAGCACTTTAATCTATAATCAAGCCAATTCATTTGGATTGTTTTACATAATTGTGAGAATATTTTACAAAGCATTAACCAACGTGAAAGCATCATTGTTTATTATTTACCACGTTTTACCATGGTAAATAAATATCTATTGACAGCACAACGTCGATGCTTAGTTAATAGTAAAGTAGTAGTGTCCTGGAAAAGTGCTCTCACAAATGTATCTTATGTTGCATTTCATTACAGCTGACGAAATGGATTATGTCACAAAAATTACATATTTAGCATATACCAAGTGAGTAAGGTCTGTGTTGAGTAGAAAACCAGACAGGTTCTAATGGTAGGTTTGACGTTTACCATAATCTCTCCTCACCACAGTCCATGCATGCAGTGCATGTGCGCTGAGCTCTTCTGTCGAAACCATCCCTAGCCATTCAGGATTTTTGTTACTTCTGTGCAGTGATTACTGTAATTGGAAAAAGACTGCGGCTAGCTCAGCGAGGACTGCCAATTCAGGGGGGAAAAGCAGCGAGGGTTTCTGTCATACATTTGGCTTTGTGGGCTTCATAACTGTTGTTTCTGCATTATCTATCATCCCTCCACTCTTATTATAAGACAATTGAGGCTAGCAACTGTTTGTTTTTGCTGAATGACTTTGGAACTTCTACTGATTCTGAAGAGATGTCAAGGATGGAGTGACTTTGAACCGAAGAAGCCATTAGTTGCCAAATTCGGTAAAACTAAACCAGAAGAAGTTCTTATTAATTTACAGACAAACAGCACTGCTAATGCTCATTTATGAAACCAGTTTTCTTTGGGATAGCTAGCATATGGCTAGCACTGAGAGTACTGTTAGCCTGTGGCAGTATCTGTAGTAAATCACAGAGAAATGAAACATTGCTAAATGAAACCATCTGTTGTGTGAAAATAATTATAAGAGACCAAAAGTTTTATGACTACAGAAAGGTTTTTAAAGCACTAAAAAGCGGAATGATGCTAAACATGTTCTCACTGGGTTTCAGTGGTCTTCACACCATGCTATCAAAACAAACATGCTATCTTTCTTTTTCAGAGACATTTCATTTCAGAGTGATCATTAACAAAATGATAAAAGAAAATTAGTTTGGTTTAACACTCAAAAGATCAGCTGGCTGCACTTATGTTGCCATTTACGCATGAAAATGGGAATTTTCAATCGTCAACTCTGACAAAAGAAGACTGTTCTTACCTCTAACCTCTCAAACACAAAATGTCATGTGAAAATTCAGCGGTTACAGCTGGGCTTATTTCTTGTTGTTTGAGGTCGTTTCACTGCTCTTCTTCGCTTTTGAGATGACATTTAAGTTATTTGCCCCACAAATGATCATGGGAGTGACTTCTCTGAAGGTGTGGATACATAGCTATGACTAACATGATGTTTACCTTGCAAGAAAAACTGGGTTATACAGCTTAATGTGGTCATGCTGGTTTTTTGAACATGGAAACTGGTTATGGGTTCCAGCCAGTTTAGGGGTCTACCACCTTTAACCAGGTTGAGCTTGTTTAGACATTCATTATACCAGCTAATGATCATAAATAACAAGCTAGAAACCACACTGTGCAGTTGTTATCTTAAGAACTATACCTGACCCAACCCTAAAAAACTTGTTTTGGTGTAACCATAATTATTCAGTCATGTTCAAATCTATTTTAAACCTGGGAAAAAAAGAGAAAAGTGTAGAGTTTTGTTTAAAACAGAAAAAGAGTAAAATGAGTAAGAAATATTTCAGATTTATAATGCCATTGTTAAAGGGATAGTTCACCCAAAAAGAGAAATTCTGTCATCATTTTCTCACCCTCATGTTGTTCCAAACCTGTATGAATTTCTTTCTTCTGCTGAACACAAAAGAAGATATTTTGAAGAATATGGTTACCCCATATTCCATATACCAAATCTCCACAGGTTTGCAGTATTATAGAGCTATTGGATGGACCCGAGACTCCTCTTACCAGAGGTAAATGCTGGATGTCTGGAGGCTTCATATCTCCAGTTCATACCATTCCTGTCCTGTCCTGTCCTGTCCTCGGACAGGGTTGCAGGGTTCTTGCTGGTGAAAGGTATACAGCAAGGGGACAGGGACCTTTTCAGGCTGTTCTTTGGCTCCAAAATTTGCTCAGTGTTCACAGGCTGACTGAGCTAAATCAGATTTTGTGAGGTTAGTGTCAAGATCGCATAGACTGAAATGAGACATGGCATCTTGATACACAGACATATTACAATGAAACTTGTTTTTAAATGACTGATATAAGAGTAGAATTAATGAATAATTTCCCACAAATTAAATCACATCTAAAGGTTTGAAAATCCTCTCTAATATCTTAAAATCATGGCAACATGATTTTCATGAATATATGTTTTAAATTTTTTTATACTTGAAATATGTAATTAAATTATGAAAATGCATACATATTTTTTTAACAAAAAATAATCACATAATTGCATCACAATAAAATGAAAAGGGTTGTTACACCCTTTCAGGGAGCAACACCTACACCCTGTATAACATCAATAGAAGAAACAACTGTATAAAGACTCACACTTGCTTTATAAGCTTTGATAATGGATACTGGCAAATCCATGGGAGACAAATCCAGGGAAACACCCATGAGAAGAGATGTGAGACAGCTAGAGAGAGAGAAAAAAAAGCTCTGAATAATTCCCTTCACATGGTGTTACTTGGATCAGTAACACTCGGCCCTCTGAACAGCTTGTTGAAAAAAAAAAAAAAACAGGAGGCTTATTTCTCCATATGGGGCATCTTTTATACACCCTAAACGAGAGACTCGTTTTACTCACAATGACATCATCTCTCAGCATGTTCCTCTGGGCTGGAGTTGCACTGCTGGCCCCAATCAGCACAGAAACATCAGCCAACCTTCATTTACTGCTGCTCCATCTGAGAGAAGAGAGAGGACAGATGAAGTCAGAGAAAGTCCTTAAAAGTCAAAAGACTCCTTTGTCCAGGCCCTTACTGTGCTAATCCAAAGCAGAGCGACTTTAATTAGTTTTTGAGATTGAAGTTCTTTGATACCCCTATCAGCTGCTTTGACAGAGTCACCAAGCTCTCGAGTCCCAAGAGGAATGAAATATGCGATCTGAGCTCCACACAGAGGACTATTTCTTAAGGCCCTACCACTGTTTAAAGGAATAGTTGACCCCCAAAACTGAAATTCTGTCATCATTTACTTTGCATACATGACTTTCTTTCCTCTGGGAAATTCCCAAAGGAGATGTTGAGCTGCTTTTCTAACTCCAAAAAGGTCACTATAAAAGTGTCATAAAATGTTGTCCATACATTTTCCAAGTCATATAATAACTGAAATTTGAGTCTTTATTAACAGAAAATCTTGTTTACAGGGTTCAATTGTTCACCATTCACTGTCATTGAATGAAAACAAGCAGCTTGGACATTCGGCTATAATTATCTTCTTTTGTGTTCCACATAAGAAATAAAGTCTTACCAAACATGACAATGATGAAAGTTTTCTTTCTTTTTATTTGGTTAAAACTTCATTGTGTAATTTATTTTAGGAGCATGAAAGCATTTAACAGCAGCACTATGTTGATATCCATACAGGCAGTTGTTTTGTCACACATGCAGACAGCTAGTTTCCATAGCACCAGGATTCTAGTAATTGCCTGCGGAAATGAAGGGATCATGGACTATTTGACTGGAAATGGATTAGAGCTGTAAATTAATTCTGAAAATGAATAGCAAATCTTAAAATACCACATTATGTCATGGTTATGGATATTTAGCTCATTAAGAATGTACAAAATGTACCTGGAACCTTCATGTAGCAGCTTTAATTAAAGTTCTAAAAATGTAAACATATAAAGGAAGGAACAGAGCTCAGAGGATCATCTCAGAGAAATCCGAACATAACACTGTCTTGAAATGTAGAAAACATGTAGAAATAACCCTCAGGCGTCACAACCAAGCCACGCTAACCTGCACCTGTCTTCTGATTCAAGTCATGACGAACTTGTACAAACAGGCACTTCATATTTGAATCCAGATGTAGACTTGATGTATCCCATTCCCAACTCTTAACAAAAAGCCTTAAATATGGATAAAAATATTGCAAAGTGTTCACATTTTTCTTAAATATGTTTTACAGATATTATGTTATGTACACACCTACACACGTCTGTAATGTTGAAATAAAAGGACAGTTCATGCTAAGAGAAAAAAGTCCAAGTAAATAATAATTATGACAATTATGAGATAAAAAGTCATGATTATGACATTTGTCAAAATGTATATTTTATTTTATAATTTCACCTTTTTATGTCATAATTTTGAGTTTTTAACTTAAAATGACTTACTATATCAATTTCTACTTTTTGTCATTATTTTTTATGGCATACTATTTTTTGACTCAGTATGTCAATATTTTGATATTTCTCATAATTATGATTTAGTATCTTTCGACTAATTCGACTTTATTTTAAAGAATGTTTTGTTAGAAGAACTGTTTTTGTCTATTATAATGAGTGTCAATGGGGTCCAAAACAACATTACACACCGCTGACTTTCACTTTATGGACACAAAAACAGACATTTAAAAAAATGTTGTTTTTCACAAAAGTCATAATGGTTTGGGATGAAAGAAGAGTTTGATTTAGGGCTTTGTTTTTGTTTTCTACCATAAGTTTCACAATTCCATCTGAAAGTTCTGCAACTTTTTCTTCTTTCTTGTTATGTAATGCCAAGGAAACATCGCATTGTACACATTACAGAAGCTCTCCTGTGCACATCTGCTTTCATTTTACCAGAGAGGGTGTTCCACCATCCCTACATCCGCAGTAGGCTGAGAACACACACACACACACACACACACACACACACACACACACACACACACACACACACACACACACACACACACAAATTGCTTTTGTTTTTCGTCTCCGGCAAATAAAGAGGTGTGCAGCTGACATTCCTGTCTCCGAAATCAACACGACAAGAGTTACAACTTGCAGCTGTCGTCAAAATGTCTTACATACGCACACGCATATACTAGTTGAATGTTTACATTAATTACAGTGTCCATTTTTATTTCTTTGAAGTTAATGGGACTTGTATTAGACTTTTTATGTAAGTTAGTAAGCTAGGTTGTTAAAACATCTCATTTCTGACATAAAAGTCTGGTTTGTCAAAGTCAGGGAGGGTTGAGTGACAGGACATAAGGAGGGTACACAATGCCCTCCCTTGCACTTGGGCCTGTGCCAGGCGGTGCCACAGTTGGAAGAGTTGCGCACAAAGGATTGTTTCATGGAAGTGAAGGTACGCTTATATAGTCATCCAGATCAGATTCCTGCAAATTCCACACTGACTCTCCCCTCGGCAAGCTGCCCTTATTCCGCTCCAGATCTACATGTAATCAAAGGCCTGATGGAAGAAGATACAGTGTACTACAGAGAAGATCTTTTACTTCAAAGCTGTTTTTGATGTCTTCTTGTTGAACATGACATATTGATGAAACGCTCCATTCAAAAATGAACTATATGGGGTTAGACATTTCACGAACGGCACATAGTAACTGATTTGCATTAGAATGATGTGCCTGTTATCGCTATTAGAAACATGTTGACAGTCGTGTTGTGTATAAATGAACGGCTGTCGCAGGTTCTGACAGGATTGGAGCAGTTCTTTCTCTGCTATTGTTGTTATCTCCAATGCAGGATCAGAGCGATAGAGTCGAGAGACAAGAGTGATATTAGAGGGAGAGGACAGTGATAGTGAAAGCTGATGGTTATGATAGTGTGGGCTGATAAAAATCAGACGGAGATTGTTAGAGAAATGGACCACCAGCCGGGAGCGGTTATGGCTTGTTCCCCACTGTTGATGCTTCAAAAGTCAGGTACTGTGATCCCTTAAGACACCTCATTTCCAGTTTGCCCCTAGGATCATAATAGCAGCACTAGCCCTCACTTTGAACCTCCTGTGAGACATACATGACAATAATTCCATTGTACCAGAGCCTCACTCTTCTGGAGGGGAGAGGAGTGATGCAAGGAGAGGGAAGATTGTAGTTATATGCTGTGTTTTCTAGGCAGAATGGTGACGCTGGTGGTGGCTGAGGACAGAACAGGCAGCCTGCACAGTATTTATGGGTGCTGGAGCAAGAAGCAGCCTGGCTCAGAGCCTCACACACATCACTGCAGACATTCATCAACAGCCGAGAGAACGTCGCACCCTTCCTTCAGCTGACAACCGTTAGCACTGCTAGATTTCACCATCTCGCTTTCCCTTTTATTGCTTCTGCTTTTTTCTTAGCCCATGGTCATTCTCTCTTGTTTGCTTTAAATCTCACTTTCTTTAGGGTTTCCTGCATGTTTTTAATGGAATGAAAAAAGACACTTAATACTATCGATTTGACTGCACTGACAGTACTGGATGAGAACAAAACTTGAACTGATTGAGCTAGATGAGGACACCACTGTCTTCCACATAGCTGCTTTATAGCTGATTTAACTTTGTTTCGTAAGTTTGCAACATTGACACTGGTATTAAATTCAATTGAATCAACACTGAACTGACATTTGCTGAATAACGACACTTTTGTCGAATAAAACCGAATAGAACTCATTTCATAACTGATGAACACATTGAACTGAATCCGATCAACACTGAACTGACACGAACTGAACACGATTGTCTTGTGTTTTGCTGCTTTAGGCAGAATTTGATTTTGTCGCACATGTTGAAGTTTACAACAATCTGTTTTGTATAAAACGATATATAAATAAAGGTCACTTGACTTGATTGACTTTATACACAGTCCAAAAGGTGCCTCAAATGAAATAGCTTCACTGGAAGTTTATCAGTCATTGCACACAAGCTGACAAAACTAAATGTGCAAAAAATAAAAGATTAGATAAAAGATTAAGATTTTAATTAAGAAAAAAAATCGTATCTTTTCCTACATACAGTATATGTAATACGTTATTATTAGTATTAGTAGCTACAAAAGTCTAAGGCCTACTGAAGTACCTTGAAACAAGCAGCCCCCCCCCCCCTTTTTTTTTGAATAGCCAATAGCGTTTTGTTTATATCACTCGGCCAGACATATAGTGCAGTATGTGCCATTCACCATATAGAAAATAGTAATTGTGTGAACAAGTGATCGATTTCAGCAGCAGCTTCAGCGTCTATTTATAATGTAGGGGGCGGGACACTTCAGATTCTAGAGAGCATTTGATTGGTCAGAAAATCTGATGAGAAGCTAAAGTGCAGAGTGATGTCATCAAAATCGTTGATCCATATTGGCGGAAGTGAGAGACTGTAAGCTTTGAACATATATGTTGTATCTTCTAAATGTGAACTTTGTCATTGTTTTGGAGCACACTACCTTATAGACAACCTTAAGGCTAACATACTTTAAGCCAAAAAACTTACATTTTAATTTCATGGGGACTTAAAGGCCCATTCACATCAAGAACAATAGTGTCCACACCAATAGCAAGCTAAAGTCTTCTATGTTTTCTGACATTCTTGCCGTCACTGTTTACTCTGAGAAAACTTTCTTTGTATTGTTATTTCCACGCTTTATTGACTGTCTCATGGGATTTATTTAGTTTGCAGCTTATTTAATGGCTCACAGAAATACAGGGAGATGTGATTCATCAGTTGTAAATGATCCCTTTGAGGTTTGTTGGCTGAAGTATTGTCTGAGTTGCCAGCCCTGCTCTATAGAGCAGCAGCCCAAAACCATGAGATTTATGAGTTTGCACTCTAGTCTATAGTTCGGTCGCAGTGCACTTTATTTCAAAGAAGTATTTTAAAGAGTTTTGAATGTCTGTCTGTGGTCATTAGTTTCTAAACAGAATAGCAGCCTGAGGCCAGTTTAGGTAAACCAAAAGGAGTCATGCTGGGATGTCACATAACCCACTTCCTGAAACAAGGCTCCTTTTCAGTTCATTTGTAAAAAGAGAAAATACTTCATAAGCTTACGCAGAAAAGCCATCAGTCAAACCAGGCAAAGGTGTGAAACTGACAGTGTAGACATCTAGTGTTGATATGTGCTTTAGTTGTTGATGCTATTTTTGAACATATTATTATAGGACCCTTATATTTTGAGATATGATTGTTATTTTCAGTTCACGATTCTGTATATAGTTCTCAAAATGCCAGAGCAATTACGTATTACAAAAATGTCATTTTGAAAAGGTCAAATAATGAAAACTGTAGCCACAGAAAGAATGTCTGTGCTCAGCTAAGCTAAGTCTTTCACACAAAAACTGGATCTGCATCAGCATGACAGAACGAACACATCACCCTGTGCCATTTCGCATCCAGCATTGCATTGGTGCCATTAGTCTCGACGGTAGCGTGTTCTATTTCAGCTGCATGTTAACACTTTGGATCATCAGCTTTTTATACTTGGGATTTGCAGACAGTTCTGAAGCATGTTGTGCAAATATATGCTACTGTCCACCTCATGACTGCAACCCTCCAATGAGCCCAGACTTTCCAGTGAACTTAATAACACTGATACTGTCATGACAGAGGTTGGGGAAAAATGTATGAATTAATGTCAACGTTTTATTAATGATATTCAAAGCCAGACTGTGGTAATGCAAGAGGGAGCTACTGAAATTCAAACACTGGTACTTCACTCAACAGCAGTTTTCATATGGAAAAAATTGTGTGCGTCTTAGTTTTTGGTTTGTCTACCAGGGCTCAATGTGGCTGTGGCTTTCAGGGCCACCAAGGCATTGGATCAAGAGTCTTTGATTAGGACTGTAGTTTCTGGACTCAGCATCTGGAAATACAGGCCGCTGTCATCCTGCAGACAACTAAAGCAGACACTTAATAATTTATTCTGTATCCAGCAGGCCTAAGTCACCGTTATTCTTGGCTCAGACAGAATGAGGTGTACTCTAAACCTTCTATGAATTGCCTCAGTGCTGTATTTACAAATTCAAAATAATATTTTTTAATTTCAATGAACTCAAAATTAAGGCAACAAGGTAGGCTACTTATACTTTAATTTAAACCAACATCCATCCATCCATCCACCTTGTATCACGTCCCTTCATTAAGATAAGGTGTCTGCATTACCTAGCAGAGACTCTACAAGATTTTCACTGGGTCTAAATCCATGCATTTATAATGTTCACTGCTGTGTGAGCATGGGGTGAATGCCACATGTAAAGCTGTCATTCTGAGTGTGAAGTTTGCTCAGGCTCTGGAGAGTTTGGCAACACTTACAGTAAACACTAATTATAACATGCTTTCTGACAACTATAAACCTAGTCTAAACAAGCAGCATTTTCTCTTGGCACCCCACTGCCCTGCCATTCCACTGCACCAGCTCACCAATATCTTCTTTGGTTGTTTTCATTCATTATTTACACTTGATAGACTGGAACAATCATAACAACAAAATCTAAAATCCTCCCTCACTTGACTTCTAGTGACCAGAGAAGTTCTGTTTTACACCATTGACTAGGAGCGTATAAGAGTATAACCACAAATCTGTGCTCATTAACAGGCCATGAGAAGAAAGCTCATGTTCATTAGAGTCCTTCTGTGTGGATCGCAGCACATTTTACTCATATAGCTTTGAGGCAGAGCAGCGGGGTCATCTTTCATGGCTGGGGTCCAGCTCTCTGATGTGGAGGCCTTCATGCCTCAGTGCTGACCCCTGACATGGAAGCACAATGAGTACTGTGTTTCGGTTGCCAGTAGGCAACAGCAGCCCAGTGGCCTGACTTTGACCATCTCCCATAGTGAACAATGAAGAACGGGCAGCGCACCAGATTCTTGACATTTAGTCCTCTTCCTGAGTGAAAGAGCTCTTTACTTCCTTTCCGTCTCAGCAGCTGACTCCTCTGTCTTTCTCCACTCTCTTTCCCACCGGCCCCTCTGGGATTTAATTGAATCCTGATGGTGGTTTTGCTCCTCTCTGTGGCCCGGCCAATTCTGATATATTCTCCTCCCTTTGTTGATGTTCCGTTCCAGCTGTAGGCTGACTGTAGACGCAGAGCACAGACAGCTGTGACTAAAGTCAGCTGTGGGGCCAGAGTAATTCAGTGAGCAGATCTAGGACAGAAGGACAGACCCAGGAAAACAAATATAGTCAATGGGAAAGTGGGCATACGTTTGTATAGAGGACAAATAAATACATGCAGTTTTTCAGCCGGTGTGAGTACCACACCACATAAATGCTGTGTCTTGTGTTTTGTAAGGACTTTTATGTTGAAGTGTATTCTCAGTTCCTATTGTTTCTGTGTTCATTTCCTGCGTTTGGTTCTTGTTTTACCTTGTACCTTGTTTGTCGCCATAGTTGCCCTCATTAGTTCCCATGACATCAAATCACCAACACCTGTCCCTCATCAGCCCCTTGTTAACCTGTTTATTTTAACCTCTGTGCTTCAGTTGTTGTTTGTCGGTTGTTGTTCCTGAATGCATGTTCCAAGTTGTTTCAATTTGTAGATTGTACTCTTGTCACTGGGATGGATTATCTGTGTTTGTGTTTTTTCAAAGAAACTTGTGCTCACATTTGGATTCTCGCTCTGTCTCGTCCCTGCTTACACGTACAGCGTCCATTCATGCTATTTCATAATTAAAATCAGTGCCGCAAATAACTCCTAACTTCACCTGACGAAATTCAATGCAATCTAAAAAAAAAGTGCTTTTCTGGACAAAAATTGCTTGTGTTATTCTCATTTAGATAAAAGCACCTGCTAAACAAACACATGCAATGCAAAATGTCTTATATGTGTCATTCGAATGGGGTTCTCATGTCTCCTGCTGCAAATGTTGATTTTGGGTGAGGGGCTGACCTTGTGGCTTGACTTTCTGCTTTCATACTGAGAAGAAACCTTTTCCAATGAGCTCAGATTTTCTTTAAACATTCTGTTATTTCATTTGCTTGCCATATGGATTCAAGGGAAATCTATGACTTGTTTTTTTAGTCTGATATATTTTACAAACATTCTAGATGTATCTGATTTATTTCAGAGGAACGCCAAGTATGATTTGTATGAATGTTATTTTATTATTGAAAGTCTGTCTTGACGAATATTTTCTGAATATATAATGTAATATATCAAATCTTGATGAAACGTTGACTTGTACATATTGGCACAGTAGTGTAAGCAATCAAATCTAGGAGTGTGCATTGGACTCAGTTCTTAAATGGCTAAACATTGTGTCTGTGGTTTGACATATAGCAGGAAACCTAATGTATTTTTGGTTGGGGTTCAAGAAGTTAGAATACCTTTTAGGAATTTGTTTGCTAGTTATATGTAGAAAGAGCCAAGAAAATATACATAAAAATCAGTATATTGCATTTAGAAATGGCTTTCCTCAGGAACAGACTGTGCAACGTAATCTATTTGGGAGTCAGACAGTGCTGTGAAATATAGCACACAGCAACAATAATATGCACTTTACTGGCTAAAGATTGTGCTAATCCTGTTATACACCAAAAATGGTCTTATCCCACAATGAAGAGGGGATGAATACACAATTCATATGTTTTTTATCCTTTCGCTGGAGTCATAAAACATTGCAGTTTTTAGATGTATTTTCCCAAATTACACTTCAAAATGCATTTTCTCCTATTGATTCTTTTCTTTATCTTCTAAGTTGCATCTCTATATGACAGCACTTGTCTCAAAGACTTTAGAAAGCTTGGGACTTTAAAAGCTAATCTCTTTGCGGTGACCTGTTTTTGAGATGTATCGTTGTTCATCCGAGTGTTTCCGAAATAGACACACTGGATTCCTGCCCCAATCATCCCTTAAGACAAATGAGTCCCCGTCTAGCTGTCTCTGAGGGTCATGACATTGCCACATTTACTTAGTCTATGACGTGTAGTGAAGCTGTATGGAGAAGCTCTTGCTTGGAGGTAGCTTTTAGGTTAGTGTGGGCCTGGGGTGAGAAATTCGGCTGGTAGTGACTATATTTGACAGTTGAAGACTGAGAAGGGTAGAGGCGCTGAGAGATGAGGGGTCTCTACCTTCATCAAGACCATGGACCATAGAATTTCAGGCATGACTGGAACCAAAACCCCCCATGCTCTCCTCTATTCACAAATGTCTTCTCCGGTAACTGATGCCTGAAGGCTAAGCAGACTCAGCTGAACTTAACAGGCCCATTAGCTTTAAATAGACCTGCTCACCTTGTCAGGTGCCTGTATACTGAATGCTCTTTGTCATCTGTCTGGAGAGACGAGAAAAGACAGCCAGGGGACACAGAGATAACCATAAGTGTGTAGTTGCATAAGTGTGTCTTCCTCATTAGTAAAGTGGTTTAATCTTCTGTGTTTCATTAAAACTTCACAGCTAAGCAGCTAAGCTGAGCTTAGATCCTCTTCAATAGATTGAATTCATACTTTATGGGAAAACAGTCAAAGAATTTACGGCAAGCGGTCAAAGAGTTTGTGATGAATTACAGGCAAACCCTATAATATCTTTTACATGCAGAATAATTGGTGAGTCATGGCAGTGACAGATTTAGCAATTATTTCTTACCTCTGCACAGAAACAACTGTCAATATATAACTCTATATTTATCTGTATCTTTTCAATCTAGAGCTGGAATCCGTCAGTAGGATATGAAATGCTATAGATCCCAAATAGACAACAATGTGAATATAAAACACTTCTGAGAGGTTCCTTCCCTTCATGCAACTTATTTGTGCCACATACAGAATGAGTTACTGGGAATGGGCATTAGTCTTTTAAGATATGTGAAGTGAATCCTCATAAATACTTTCTCCTACATGTGTTCATCACACCAACATCTCCTCTGACACACAGGTCCAGGGACGTGCAGAGAGTTCCTCAGGGGCAATTGTAAAAAAGGGGCATATATATATATAAGAACCGGCCAAAAGTTTGGACACTATTTTAATGTTTTTGAAAGAAGCCCTTTATGCTCATCAAGGCTGCATTTATTTTATCTAAAATACAGAAAAACTGAAATATTGTGAAATATTACTACAATTTGAAATAATGCTTTCTATTATAAAATACTTTTAACCTTTGATACTTTTTTTCAGGATTCGGAGTTAAAAAAAATAACTTTATTCTTTTAACTTTTTATTCACCAGTGAATCCTGAAAAAAGTATCACAAGTAAAAAAATAAAAATGTTTCTAACATTGATAATAAATCAGCATATTAGAATGATTTCTTGAAAAATCATGTGACACTGAAGACTGGAGTTATGGCTGTTGAAAATCCAGCTTTGCACCACATAAATAAATTATATTTTTAAAGTATATTAAAATAGAAAACCATTATTTTTAATTGTAATAATATTTTTCTGTATTTTTCACTGCACATTTTAGAGTTGACTTTTATTGTGTCCAGCCTAAGGCACACCTGTGCAATAATCATACTCTCTAATCAGCATCTTGATATGCCACACCTGTGAAGTGGATGGATTATCTCGGCAAAGGAGAAGTGCTCACTAACACAGATTTAGACAGATTTGTGAACAATATTTGAGAGAAATAGGCCTTTTGTGTACATAGAAAAAGTCTTAGATCTTTTGAGTTCAGCTCATGAAAAATGGGGGCAAAAACAAAAGTGTTGCGTTTATAATTTTGTTTAGTGTAGTATAACTAGGCCAATGACTTTGACTTGACTGATATATTTTCACAAATAGGATATGCCTATAATGGTGTAAGCACACATCTGGGAAACCTTAAAAAAGAGGTAGGTTTTTTTATTCTGTCAGGTTCTTTCTTCAAAATGTTATAATAATAGCTATCGTTCTATTTATCGTTCTTTCGGTGTAGCGTCCTATCTGCGTCCTAGGTAACCTGTTTTTGGTAAGCGTTTATAGTGTCACCGTTTATATATTCCCGCCCCAGTGTGTCTGTGAGGAACTGCCCTGTCCGCGCGCGCTGTAGCTCTGCTCATTCTGCACTGGCTGCTGTCAGCACGCAGAGTCTGAACGGCAAGGCGGAACGCTGTTACTCCACAAAACCGTGTGTTGACACGCTTGGTCATGAAACTATCTCTTTGGATATCGGACTGTCCTAAAATCCTAGATGACAAGCCTTAACCCGGAGCGAAACGGTAGGTGTTTGTTGATATATCGAGTGCTTACCGCTCCCGATACTTATCCTGTGCATTTAAGTAGAAGTTAGGCTACAGAATGCGTGGTTGTCAAATAAAATGTTTCCGTGACTTCAAGGGAAGGACTGAAGTTCAAATAGACTTTATTATCGAAGTTGGGTGTTGAGGAAAGTCACGGTAGGTTGTTTTTGAGATGATATCGCATAGTGTTTTGAGTTTCATGTGTTGTGATCGTGTAGTGATTTTACCGCATCGGCTGTGTATCAAACTCACGCGCGCTGTAAACTGACTGCTGTACACGCCTGCTTTTGTTTGTATTCAACAGACACATTAAATTAGTTGTTTGCAGGTTCACTTTAGTCTTATGTTGTTATGTCTGTCACTTTCACGTAACTAATGTGTTAATAATTTACCAGAAAGAGCGAATATTTCTTCCCCTTGTTGCATTTCTTAGAGTTAGAAGATGTAGAACTGTGAGCTGAATATGTTGCATTCATTTCTTCCCCACGCTACATAAATTGAATACAATTGAACACATAATTGAATACAATTCATAGTTTGCTGTTGCTAGGTGGGTAAGCTTTTGTTTTTGCTGTCAGACTGTTCAGACTTAAATGCTTAGTTTGTCTGAGGTGCTGTTTAACTCGTTCTTGAGCAGTAGGAACTGGCACAGTGCTTATGTCCTGTGCATCTTGGAAAGATCAGATCTCTGTCATGCTGTCTTTATAAATATCCCGGTGGGGTCTCTCTGCTGTGGGTGTAATTGGGCATCCCGCCTGCACTAAATGCATGCCTGTCCTGCTTGAGTGCAACCTTGAGCTATGCTCTGTTCTTTGTCACTAGCCTGATAACTTGACAGATACTGAGACGGCTGGGCAGTCTCAGGATCGTTTCCTCTCTAATTAGCCCAAAATAGCTCTGGATCACAGCTTGCATTAATCACTTCCTAAGTGCCGGAATTGATCGTCCTGGGTCAATCACAGCCTGTTGTCCTAACACAATATTTTTTTTCTCACTCACAAGACTGAGTTATTCAGCGGCACAATATGCAGAAAATATGCTTCCTTACTGACATCTCGAGAGTGAAGTCATTTTGGCACCTGATTCGATTCCTCAGTCTCCACACATAGGCGCTCCGGGACTGCACGGGCCTGGTTGGCTGCCAATGAGCCACTGTGATGTGCATTGGTGAGGTTTCGGTCAGCTGTGGTTTGCTGCTCTTCCCATTGTACCCCATCCCGCCTCTGTTCGCTATTGACCGAAGCTCATTAAACTCCACATGAAGGCCACAGCTGAACCACTGACCCCTACAATGAGGCTTTTTTGGGCACCTCCTACAGTAAATGTGTGTGGTCTTGCATCTTGCACAGAGGTCTGTCCACAAGGCTGCTAGACAAATACAATGTGAAGCGGTGTGTGTGTGTGTGTGTGTATATATGTATGTGTGTGTATATATATATATAGGTTATATATAGGTTATAGATATGTTAGTCAGTGGTCTTTTGCAGTGCATGCATACAGAATTGCACGCACTCACAAAGGCTTGAACATAGCAATTTTCAAGGCATGCAATTATGTTGCTTGCATAGTCAATCCACTTCCTCTCATTCTTGTTTTTAGTAAAGCAAAACCTCGTAATTTTTAGAAACATTTACAGGGCCGTACAGTCTATTTCTACTCGCATGAATGCACTTTAAGAGCTCAAATTAGATAACATTTTTAAGTAGAGGGAGGCCAGGACTGTTAGATCTATTAAGGTCGTTTTGTATGTCAACAGCTTTGGTCACAGTGTGCCATGGAAGTAAACAGTCACTGAAGGAGAGCTCTACTATACACTTGCATGCTATAGATGTAAATGGTTTTCCCATCATGTAGGAAATGAAATGACAGCTGGACTTGAGTGACTTTCATGGAGGGCCACACCTGGAAGATCCTCAGGACGAGCAGACAGCACTGATCATCTCATGAACCCCTCAAACTTAACAGCTTTTTCCAGCAGCAGGGCCATAGTCATATTCGCTCTTACCATATAAAGAGTGTATCAAAGAAACAACAGTGAACAAAATAATTGGATGGTGATTGCATGTCTGTTTTGGATGGTTGGTAGATGAACTTTTTAATTTTTGCCTCTCCAAACAATAGCAATATTTGGATGAGATAATATTTAGATGCATTGTTTGTTATTTTTCCAGCGTTAACAGGTGACATGTATTGCTCATTCATTATTTTATCCAAACGCTCTCTTAAACCACCACATACCCGCTCCATTCTGAGCATGACATCTATAATGACATGTTAGGATTACAACACAGCTTGTGTTTATAAACCAAAATGGCTTGGTAAGCAGCATGTTTGCGTCAGTGAAAGACACCGTGTCAGGTTTGTCCCTTCTGTGAGCTTCTCTCAGCATAAACCCCTCATTGAATGTGCGTTGTCTATGCTGATTAAAAGGGATCACCTCTGGAAGGTTTATGTCGATACTGGCCACAATCTCAAGTGCTGCATTAAGAAAACCCTCAGGCAAGTAGTCAAGTCTCTTTCAAGACTCTACATTTGCCCCCTTTACGTGTTTACTTCCATTCATAGCGCAAGATTTTTCATGCCACAGCCATTAGACACATTATTCAGAAAACAAGTTTTCCTTCGGGGGACAGCTTCCCAAGAAGGCTCCTGATTCTGAATATAGTTCAATTTAGATGCAAAAAAGCTCTAGCTGTGTGAGGCCCTGCTCCTTTTGCTGTTATTTCCATACAGCACAGACAAAACACTGCTGTCTGTGCCCTGAATAAAACTAGCGGCTCGAACTCGCTGCTATTGGAGATCTGAGCTTTGCAGAATAAGATGTGACAGCTTTCTGGTGATGCCCGGTGGAATTGTGGGGTTATGATCAAAATCTTTCAGAAACCATAACAACAGATCTTAGAAAAGCTCTAACATTATTGCAGTTTCTGTTGAGATTTGGCAATTCGTAGGGTGGAATGTAGGTAGAATGTGGCAGATGGGGATTTGGGAAATGTATTCCCTGGTGTAAAAGGAGTATTTCGGAGGGTCAAGGTCCTTTTCCCACAGTTCTTTATAGACTTTTCACAGATGCATGTGGCGCCATGAAGAGAGAAAAATGCTGGTTAAGTTTGTGTACTGGTTGGTCAGAGGGCAGAGTGTTTAGATTGGATTTTTTTCCATCATTTCGGCCTCTGCAAGGGAGGCTGAAAGGCCTGCTTGAGAAAATGCACAGTTCAGCGTGATCATCAATGAATTATGTATTACACACGTTGTGTGATACCAGTGATAGTAACCACAGAATACAAAAGTAAACACAACATTTCACATTCCATTTAGTGTTTTTTGGGGGGGCCTGCACTCTTGCAATGGTATTAGTCTCAATACAACAATACAACAATATGATCTATTAATTATTTATGGCCATTGTTTATTTAGATTTAACTCACTTTAGACTCACTTAAGATTTTTGGCATGCGAGGATTCCTCAGTTGCTTTTGCAGGATGTGGAAACTCCCGCTCATAACTCATATCAGGCCTTATCTATTCAATCAGAAGTGTTTTGGAAAGTGTGAGTGCAGAGTTTCACTGTAGGCATTCAATTTGCAGGTGAGGGAAAAATCTGAAAACTGCTCTCTGCAACTTATCTTAAAACTCCGGCATTGCCATAGTAACTGCCTATCTGTTCTAATACAGTGAACATCTATAAGCGGAGAGCGGTTTTCCTGTGATTCAGATGATCCTTTTGAGGTAGTTCAGGATGCTCATAAGGCGTGCAGAACCTGAAATGCAAAAAGCACGTGCCTCAGGTTTAAATACAGCTAATGAGGAGGTGAGTCTGTCATACTGAGAGAAGGCTTTCATGAACAGTAATAGATATAATCTGAGCTGGTGAATGATGGACATCTATTTGGTGCTGCAGAATTTTATGACTAATGACAGTCGGTCTAGATTACTAGCTTGATTACTGTTATGTACAAATCAGTACAAGGCTAAGCTCCTTTCTCTTGGGAACATTTTGGCTGGTTTAGTAAGTTGCTGACATGTCTAATTATTTTAGCTCCGCTGCAAAACCAAGGCATAATGGAAGCACACCTGACGCTGAAACTGTGCCAAAAGCAGGCCTCCTAAAATAACTTTTGCACAAATTTTAAGGCAACATTGCATGTATCTTTCAGTAAGAGATCACTGAAGCACTGAGGCAAGCTGAGCAAAAAATAAATCTAAGGCTGTGTAAAGTAAATTGCATACTTTCATACTATATAGCAGGTGAAAAAAAGAACAGTATGTGCACAGTATTCATATAAACAGTAGGTAAAAAGTACCCGGACGACATTCTATTTCTCACATTAAATTCAAAATAAATTTTTACGGATGTACTAGATATTATTCAGCGGCGTGATGAACATCGCATGCTGGGTTTGCCTACTCTGCCGTCGTGTTTTTCGTGCCGTCTGGATGAAGATATACTGTAAGGAGCAGAGACTGCGCAGCGAGTTGTGTTGAAGAAGAGAAAACTTCAGAATATGTCATTGAGTTCTTTTGTGAAGTTGTGTGAACAACACGTCCTGTGTACTGTACGTCTGCGCACATGCGCACTTTGGTCAGAGTGGTAATAATGCGATTAAGGTGTTTACATGCCTGTTAATTGCGTTTAATCTTGAGACAAACAATGGCACTGGCATTTTTAAAGATATGATCACATTAGTTTGATCGAAGTATTGCATTTACATGAGGTCCCAGAAATCCCAGTATAATCGCATTATGAGGGTGCATGTAAACTTACTAATTGACAACATGATGAATATAGTAGTATGTTCTTACATTCATACTACACGCTTTCATACTATAACATACTTTTTTAATGCAAAGTAATTACTCATTAAAAAGAAGTACCTACAGTGGGGAGAACAAGTATTTGATACACTGCCGATTTTGCAGGTTTTCCTACTTACAAAGCATGTAGAGGTCTGTAATTTTTATCATAGGTACAGACGGAATCTAAAACAAAAATCCAGAAAATCACATTGTATGATTTTTAAATAATTAATTTGCTTTTTATTGCATGACATAAGTATTTGATCACCTACCAACCAGTAAGAATTCCGGCTCTCACAGACCTGTTAGTTTTTCTTTAAGGCCATGTCCACACTAATACGTTTTTGTTTGAAAACGTATATTTTTCTCTCTGTTTTGGCCTTCCGTCCAGACTGAGACTAGCCTGACTTCGTCATACTTATATTCTAGGCAGAACGTGAGTCTGATACTGCTCCATAAGGCTTTCATTATGAGGCGTGTCTTAACTGAACCAGGGGAAAAAAACCCTCTGCACTCAATTGGATAGACCTACAACCAATCAGAGCGACGCATAGTTGTCAACAGAGCTCAACTGCACGCACGCTGGAAGAAGTAGTAATGAGTGTAAATGATCTTTTCCGTTGTTGTAAAAAGAATTTAAGAATTCGAGGAGTACTTACAAGCACGAATAGCATTTTTGAGAGAAATACAAAAGGTGTATGTATACGAACAAGTTCTCCGTTTAGGATTAGATCTCGACAATAAAGCAAATAAATCGTCTCGCATTTGTCGAGACCCTGTCTCAACTTTATAACACGGTTGCAACGCAACTTGACTGATTTTAAAAAATGGAAAGACGACGAAAGAGACCAGGCTGAAGAAGCGTGTTCATCTAAGGCTTCAGAGAAAAGAGATCGTGAGCCTACCCCTTCCAAGAAGCCCAGGGCTCTGAAGAAGTTTTGCCCCAATCCTTCAACTCCAACCGGTACAAGAGCGCGAAAGAGCATGAGGTATGATGACGTTTGATGACGTGGGTGAATCTGAACCACAGATCATCTGTCCATCATCGATTAAAGCCCGCCTGGCAATTTGATTGGCTCTGCCCTCTGGGAGCCGAGCATAATTACTCCTCAACGGATCGAGTCCAGACCTAACTTCCCGACCAAAAAATGTTGTGGGCGGGGTTCGGGCTGGCACCCAGGCTACACTGAGACAGCGTTTTTATTAATGAAATTGAAGCTTTTTTGAAAACGCACTCCAAAGTGGATACATTTGAAAACGCCGTTTTCACGTTGTAGTGTGGACTGTGAAACCAGTGGTAGCCTATTTAAAAACGATGACGTAAATTTAGTCATGTGACGCATATTGTACCAATAGATATTCATGTTTATACCAGTATTGTGCCTGTTATGTGCTATTCACTATTCACTGTTGCTAAAAATATTCTATATTGCACACTCTTCATATCACAGTCCTGCAAAGATGACAGAATTTACTCACATTTGCTGTCCTGCGGCAATATAATAAAATGAGGGCAGTTGCGTTTTAGACCAAACATATGGTGACTGCGGGCTGACCGGGACTGCATCAGTGAATGGTGAGATATTTTACTAAATAAAATGATCCTGTCAGAAGAATTGCGTGATAACTTCATTATTTATTTTTCCATCTGAATCATATCATTGATCTTTTGTGGTGTTTTACGCATGCGCAGTAAGGTGAATTTAGCGTTTTCAGGCATTTTTCAAAAGTTTCTCATCCACACTAGCCGCGTTTCCATTACCTTTCAAATTGCGCAAATTGAAATTGCGAATTGAAAAAACGGGCAAAGGAAACACGTCAATTTCGCAATAACTCCCATTTATCGCAAAAAAGTTTTAACGCTCGCATGAGGTGGTTTTTCAGGCAATTCGAAAAAGAAATATTTCGCAAAACTGCAATGGAAACAGTTTTTGCGCATTTACAGGTCACCTGACATAGATGATGCGGTATGTTTGGACAGAATACGAGACAGAGTTCTTTATTAAATTCATAAGACAAAAGAATTACAGAAATAATGGATTCTAAACCTCAAATAAATGCCACAATCAAGACCTCGAAGCAGATATAGGGAGAAACACCCAGAAACACCTCATATGTGCCGCTCACAAGTATAAGGGTCGTTCCTTACCATTAATGCTTGGAAAACACTCATACATCTCCTTTGATTTATAATAATGGCTTATCGCGAGAGGAAAAAATGAAGTTTTAGTCGCATAAGATCGGTCAATGGAAACGCGCCTACTGAAGCCTCCGAAAACGCTAGTGTGGACGGAGAGCGTTTATAAATGAAAACGCCGTTTTCAAATGTATCCGGATTAATGTAGACGTAGCCTAAGAAGCCCTCCTGTTCCCCACTCATTACCTGTATTAACTGCACCTGTTTGAACTTGTTACATGTATAAAAGACACCTGTCCACACACTCAATCAAACAGACTCCAACCTCTCCACAATGGCCAAGACCAGAGAGCTGTGTAAGGACATCAGGGATAAAATTGTAGACCTGCTCAAGGTTGGGATGGGCTACAGGACAATAGGCAAGCAGCTTGGTGAGAAGGCAACAACTGTTGGTGCAATTATTAGAAAATGGAAGAAGTTCAAGAAGACAATCAATCTCTCTCGGTCTGGGGCACCATGCAAGATCTCACCTCGTGGGGCATCAATGATCATGAGGAAGGTGAGGGATCAGCCCAGAACTACATGGCAGGACCTGGTCAATGACCTGAAGAGAGCTGGGACCACAGTCTTAAAGAAAACCATTAGTAACACACTACGCCGTCATGGATTAAAATCCTGCAGCGCACACAAGGTCCCCCTGCTCAAGCCAGCGCATGTCCAGGCCCATCTGAAGTTTGCCAATGACCATCTGGATGATCCGGAGGAGGAATGGAAGAAGGTCATGTGGTCTGATGAGACAAAAATAGAGCTTTTTGGTCTGAACTCCACTCGCCGTGTTTGGAGGAAGAAGGATGAGTACAACCCCAAGAACACCATCCCAACCGTGAAGCATGGAGGTGGAAATATCATTCTTTGGGGATGCTTTTCTGCAAAGGGGACAGGACGGCTGCACCGTATTGAGGGGAGGATGGATGGGGCAATGTATCGCAAGATCTTGGCCAACAACCTTCTTCCCTCAGTAAGAGCATTGAAGATGGGTCGTGGCTGGGTCTTCCAGCATGACAACAACCCGAAACGCACAGCCAGGGCAACTAAGGAGTGGCTCCGTAAGAAGCATCTCAAGGTCCTGGAGTGGCCTAGCCAGTCTCCAGACCTAAACCCAATAGAAAATCTTTGGAGGGAGCTGAAAGTCCGTATTGCCCAGCGACAGCCCCGAAACCTGAAGGATCTGAAGAAGGTCTGTATGGAGGAGTGGGCCAAAATCCCTCCTGCAGTGTGTGCAAACCTGGTCAAGAACTACAGGAAACGTATGATCTATGTAATTGCAAACAAAGGTTTCTGTACCAAATATTAAGTTCTGCTTTTCTGATGTATCAAATACTTAGGCTATGTCATGCAATAAAATGCAAATTAATCACTTAAAAATCATACAATGTGATTTTCTGGATTTTTGTTTTAGATTCCGTCACTCACAGTTGAAGAGTACCTATGATAAAAATTACAGACTTCTACATGCTTTGTAAGTGGGAAAACCTGCAAAATCGGCAGTGTATCAAATACTTATTCTCCCCACTGTATTTAGAGAGTCTGCGATTTCGGTCGCAACCAAATGCTTTATCGAGTGCTCTTATTCAATCCCATAATGCACCGCAATAACAAGTGTACAACTGATGTACGCTCAACGGCTAGCAGCTGCTGGGAAATACCCATGCCCTGAATGAATGAATGCAGGTTGGTCATTACCTTAGCAATATGTTAATATCAGACTCTATCCTTTTTCTGTGTCCAAGCCTCTACTCATTTAATTTAGGAAAACTTTATGCAGTCTATGAGTACTATGTAGCCTATTCATATTACACATTTAAGCTAAGCTTTTAAAAACTCATGGTGTGTACACTACAGTCTCCGGACTCACCGAAGTCCCGGATACCATTATTTTTTAACGATTTAAAAAAGATGAATAATTGTCTGTCCATTTGAGATTTCAGTATCAAGATAAAGGTTTGGTGGGTTTTTTGGTAGTATTACTGCACACCATGATTGTATATTAGCACTTTTGTTTTTTGTTTCTGGCTTCTGATAGAGTGTTGGACCCTGAAACCCTGAAATGTGTGTGGCATACAGAGTTGCTGCCCATTAAGAGTTTTCTAAAGTGGTTACTTATGAGGTTCCATATCTGAAATGACATTGGTCGAAGGCAGCACACTAGATTTTAGAATGGACCTATCATGCATCTTTGCTCAGAAATCTCAACCACAATAGATGATTATGACATAATGGAATCAGGCTTTGTCTTATCTCAGATTTACTCGATGGTCAATCAGACAGTGGAGATCACTGTTTTGTGAGTGTAGTTTCTGGGCTGAATTATCCCTCATGCTGCAATCAGGATGCACTGTGCGTTGGGTGGCCAGTTCCACAAGGCCATGCCACTAACCCTTGTTTGATGCAAATGACAAAATCCTTTGAAACTCAGAAATTTGTATTCCTCTCAATGACTTTCACAGGAATCTAATCGTCAGTCTGGTTTAGTTCTAAAACAATACCAAACAAGGGCTTGTGGCGTGTTTACAGGGTTCCCAGCGACAGGTCTTTCTCATAAACGCTACATTATGCACATTTCTGGAGCGGAGCCTATTGCCTGAGCTCCCTCACGCTCACAGCGGGATGTGTTTCCTCGGGGCAGCTCTGGTGTCATTGCAGGCCTGTAGCGTGTGGAATGCAGCAGGATGAGTAAATGTCCGTGTGCCGAGCGGCCAATCATTGTCCGCCACTCTAACACTGCACTCTTGTGTGTGCTCCACTCAGCCATGGAGGCAAAGACATTCTTCCAGTGCCAGGAGCGCTGCCAAGAGTTCCACAGGAAAATTAGAAAGGAAGGAGGGCAAATGGAAAGAGAACAAGAACAAAGCTATTGTGTGGCTTTAGTTACATGCCTCTCTTATTGCTCTACTTGAATGGCAGAGAACCTTATAGTTTTTTTATTCGTAAGGCTGTGTTAAATGTTTTATGGAAGGCGTTGCCTCTAACAGTGGGAATCATTCTCCTCTGGCGCAATCTTGTTGTGGTTCGGATGCTAATTTGGGATTTTTGAACTTTACAATGACTTTGAGAACTGATAGAGTGCCATTTAAATGTTATTTTTCTTTTTATATTATGGAAAAACCTGCTTTGGGGTGAGTCCATGTAAACAGAAAGCATGTGGAATAGTAATAACAGAGGGTTGCAGCCCCATTTCCTTGTTTATTTTCTTTATGGTCGCAACCACAATAAAACACAATGACCGGTTGATATACTGAGCTTTTTAGCACATGCGTGAGATTGCAGGGTTATTATAGTTAACTAAAACTTTTTTTTTACTTGAAATAAATTAAATGTACTAAAACTGAAATTTCACAGCTTATTTTATATTTGACTCATATTCATTTAGTCGACATACTAAAATGACGAAAAATAAAATAAAAATGAAGAAAACCTATATCAACATTGTAAGTAATAACGGGAAGATTGCTTGCTCATTCTGCAGAATATGATCTTTTCTATCACCTCGTTGACCACAATACTTTGGAAGCAAATCCTAGGATTTCTCAAATCATATGGGATTTTTTTTTCTGTACATCCCCATAGTGTCATTGGCCCACCTGGAAAGAGGAGAAGACATGCGAAAGTGTTGTTGTTTAGAGCCTTCCAGCAGCTGTGG
This sequence comes from Scardinius erythrophthalmus, assembly GCF_964197995.2. Lineage (NCBI taxonomy): Eukaryota > Metazoa > Chordata > Actinopteri > Cypriniformes > Leuciscidae > Scardinius > Scardinius erythrophthalmus. The sequence goes on along the minus strand of NC_138229.1, from coordinate 21,814,251 downwards.
AATGGACAGGGGTCGTAGCGGTCGCCCCTCCTCATCATGTCAGTGGGAAAGTGCTCTCCATGAATTTGTTTGCTCTTTTTCCACCCTTATGGTTCCATCGCTCTGTGGGGGGAAACAGAGATCATAAATCAGATTTGTCCCTAGGGGAAAGTGAGAGGACGGAAACCAGCATGAAAATGTTCATCACGTTCCATAAATGTGGGCCGTGTCGGCTGCTGATGTTGTTTATGAACGCTACCTCCCTCAGACTCTGATGGGTCTGATACCATGATGGCTTCTAGTCAGTTGTGGTTTATTGATTGCTGAATAAGGATGGATGTTAGCTCTCAGACTAAGGCCATTCTGAGGTGGTCCGTGGGCGTTGAGATGGAGCTCAGGGTGGCTGTTATCTGTTCTGGCTTGCAGGCTGGTGCACACAATTCCAGTGCATGTACAAGCAGTAATAACACCCCTGTAGACCATAGGAGAGCGACAGGTAAAATGAGAAAAATAATAAGTGCTTGTAGCCTTGCTCTGACATTGCAGGTCTCAGAAGCTGGAATGTTATGGAAAAGTAATAAACAGGTTAAAAACATTACAAATGTCTTTGCAATTAGAATTGTGAATGCTAATTAGGCAGCTGCTGGATTTTTTTTATTTGCATATTTGTATATTTTGCTTATTTAGATTTACATTTAGTATGAAAGACTTCATGCTTAAGACCTTGTGGCTAATTTTTCAGATGAACATCTAGCTTTATATGGAAGAGGTGGTCAAATTGTTTTGCCCAAAACAGCTAATTATAAAATTCATCAGGGATCAGCTATACCTAGAGGACTGCCGTCGCATGCTGATTTGTTTCTTGTGAAAGTCAATGCTGTGTTTTCTTGAAACATAAATGCAAAATACTACCTCATTACTGTGAGACGATTGAGCAGAAAGCTGATGTTCGTTTGTCTGCAGGCAATAAACTTTGCGCTCAGGCTTCTTTTTTGGAAAGATCTTCATGATTGTTTCTTGGAAAACGCCCTGATTATGGGTGGGTTCCCGGGTAAGGAACACAATGTAACATAGCGAAGGTTGCAACATGTCGACATGACTGTAATCTTAATGCTGGGCTGCTAATGAGGGGAAAGTACTATGCTAAACATGCCTGATTTCATATATAAAGGCTGTGTTTATATACCTTATGTCTTGCATTATCAAATCCTAAGGCTTTTGTGCAAATGATTCAAAATGTGCATTATTCAAAAGACCTTTGGGCTACATGTGGCCAAACCTGATTAGTATTTAGCTGCTTGTGTTCTTATTTTCACCCTATTTATTCTGGTGCATTACTAAAACACAATGGCACACTTCCTTCAGGCTGCGTTTAAGTAGTTTCCATGGCTACAATTGCTCTTGCAGCTGGATGGGCAAAATGAGCAGAGAGCATGGACGGTAATGTTCTTCCAAACACCCCTCCTTAACTCTTTCTCCACTCGCTCCCTAAAGGTCTTGTTTTGGCACAGTAGGGAGGGATTTTCGGGAGGCTTATGCTGTAGTTAAGAGTAGAGGAAGTTTGATTGCACAGATGTTGCACCCCATCACAGGTGTGGCCTAACTGGTGCAGAATGGAAGAACTGATGCGAGGAGATGAATAGATAGAAACACATCTACGGGCATAGGGTGCAATTGGGAGCCAGGTAGAGATGTTGGGAGATTCCCAGGTGGAGCTTTGGTCGGAAAGTCTTTGGTAAATCAAGCGCCTGTCACATTCATTTGACAAGGCAAGGTATGTATTCGCTCCACATTTCATCTTACACTAAAGAATCGTCATGAAACAACAGAGACATTCTTTTAGGCTGAACATTTGAGGATGAGATTTGGATGTGAGGAGAGAAGAACAAAGTAATGGAGAGCCTGTATTCACTGGTTTGAAATGTGAAGCTTCAATTTGTAATAAGTAAAAGGATAAAGAGAACCTTTAAGTGTGTAAGACTGACCTTATTGTATCCTTTTAGTAGACACTAGATATTTTAAAATGAACATTTATTCATAATTTTCCTTTGTTGTTCTAAACCCTTTATTTTCTTATGTGAGACACAAAAGTGATATTTTGATCTATATAGTTTGAAAAACCTCTGTGCTCTGAATCTCTGCTTTTTTTAAAGAAAAAAAATTGAGAATTGTTTTTAATTAAATTCTTATATTAAATTAATAACGTTTTTTTTCTCCAGGCCTGACAAATATGGAAAAGAGTAAAATCTTAAAGTCATGTACATTTCTGCTCTTGTTCTGTTTGTAAACTACAAAATATAACCATTTTAAGTATGTTCATTCAAAAGATTGATGCCTCACATACAAATAGAAAACAGCTCAGGCTAGTAATCTCTCTAAAATGAAAAATCCTTATCCAGTAATCACAAACGACTTGAAATGTCATGGGAAAAAAATCATTGAAACCTCCCGGGTATATGCATTGGTCAAAAAGAGCGGGACAAACACTTTGCAGTCAAACTCCAAAAACGACAAATTTGCAATATAAAAATAGTCTATATGAGTCATTCTGTTTTTGATGCTGCAAAACCCAATGGGCGTATTTCACTGCAGACATCTAAATATGCAGAGTTTGTTACTGATTCACACCCAGTCTTTAAAATGAATGATACAGTCAGTGCTCATATGGTTCCTCCCTGGGTGGGTCACTAATGGCTGTAAATTGTAATTGTTTTGTAACAAATTTCTTTCAGGACGTTAAAGGAACTTTCCTGTAAGTGCTTGTTTTGAAGGGTGTAAAAAGGATTGGGACTCATGATCCTTTTTTTTTTAATTATTGAACATGGCAGGTGAGTCTCTAAATGTTATGATGACTTGTGTGTGAGTCAAGCTTGACATGGGCAAAATAACCTCTGCATTTGCTTCAGCATTTGCTTTTCTTCCTTGTTTTGACATGTTTTTACTGTTAGCTATTAAATCACATGTATCTGCCAAACTAGGTCCTATCACACAGTGTTTAAAATGGGAAAGTATTTATATTTGCATCTTTACCTTGAGGTCAGGTCAGCGCTGAGCTCATCTGAAGGTTTCCAAAAATACAGACCTGAAATAGCCCTAACCTCTCTGAGGTTACAAGTTCAGTAGCTGCTCATATAGATTGTTTATCAGAAACGTTTAGTAAACATTTGGGTGAATCTTGTGAAAACTGTCAAAAATATTTCAGGATTATATTTCACCCTCAAATCAAAGAAATTATATTATTCTTAAAAAGGTTAAGCCTATTTCCAGATAAACGCACGCACGTGCACACACACACACACACACACACACACACACACACACACACACACACACACACACACACACACACACACACACACACACACACACACACACACACACACACACACACACACACATAATAAATATATATATATAAACCTTGTCATATAAATTTTTTTGTTTTAACTGGACATAATTGAGAAATTGTGGTGAAATTTGTTCAATTATCATCGAATTAATACCACAATGCAAAAAATATTTTCATGTTGTTGAATTCCTTTTGTTAAATGTCTAGAAAAAGATATAGATCTGGTCAGTCTGTTAACAGAGATAAACAAACCAAAGGACCAAATGCCAAGAAAAATAATCCTTCCCATTTCTGGGATTTATGCCTCTGACAAGAAAAATATATCATGGTCCACACAAAAAAGTTTGCACCCACTCAATCACCCCTTTTTGTGGCACTGATTCAGGGGGCGAGCTGTGGCCTTTGTGGTTTCTGCATACGTATGTGATTGAAACTTGCTAAGTTTGGGAAGTCAGTATACGCAAACAGCTATATATATCAGTGTGGCATAAGCAAGTGCTTATGTCACTCTGTTGAGTTCTGGAGTATGGAGTGAGTTCTTCCAAACGCCACTGATTACTTTTTTAAAACTATTTTTATAAACACATCCACCCAGTCTGGGTGAGCAGAAAGAATGAATCAGCAATTGTGATTTCATGTGACGTGTGTCGCAATGATTATTTTGTGAAGTGATTTATCCCTCAGTGTTACAGCGAATGAGGCTCTGTAATGATGGAACTGGTCACGTCAAAACCGCAACATTGCTCAACGTTTACGACTCCTCGGCTGATAGCATCTGAAATTGTTTTTAATTACATAGCCATTTGGAATCCCAATATTTGCTGAGTAAGAAAGGATGGCAGATTGAAAGATTTAAAAGGAACGCTAACACTGGAACGCGTTTAAACCGTTTTTCCATGATGTTTGAAACTTTCTGGGCTAAGTAGGTCTCTGGTCCAGTGATTACATCGCAAACTGGTTTCAGTGATTCACTTAAGACTTTAATGCAATAGAGTGGTTTGTGCTCTGCTGTTTCATGGTGTCATGTAGCACTGCACTGTGGGTTGAATTAGTCATTTTCAAGGGAAAAGTAGTCTTCACACTGTTTTAAGTGTACCATTTGATTATTCTCCTAAAATGGACCAGACAGTCAGGGGAGGGGAAAGTGGTGCACAGTATGTCTGTCTTTTATTTAAAAAAAGCCTTCTTTTTCTCTCTTGTGAAAATGTCAATGTTAGGTTGAACATTAAAAACACCTGTTGAACTTATTCAGTTTTGTGCTCTTTATTCCACAGGTAGGAGTATGAATCCTCTCTGGACTGCGAGAGCTGTGCTAGAGCTGGACTCAAAATAAAACAGGTAATGAATCCAAGTAGCAGGTAGCTAAAACTAAACCCATGTGATTGTTGACAGATGGTGCTTGTTTGTTTTCCTGCCTAATATAACTCAGAAGTGTGTGGAACTTTCATTTTTGATTTTATTTTACTGGAGATCTGCAAACGTAATGCCTGGAGAAAGTGTAGCTATTACCTCTGCACCACTGAGCCCCAAAGGCACCATACCAACCACCTGTGTGTCTGCTCGGACAGAGTATTTGTCTTTTTTTCTGTTTTATAAGTTGGTTAGTGTAACATTTCTGACAGGGGGCTTTTTACATGCCATTGAGTAAACTGAAACATGGCAGTAATGACACAGCTTGTTGCTCTCGCTCCAGGAAGCATATTCCAGTCAGATGAAAAGAGAAACTCTCCGAAGACGTTGAATTGCAGCCATAACCTGTAAATCAAGGCAGCTTTGTAGAAACCTCTGCGTGGTCCATTTTAATGTAGACCATTGCTCAGAAACATATATGAGTCACACTTACTGCGGCGGTATAACAACCTCACAATCTGGCCTCAGTCTCACGGGACATTCTTAAGGAGTGAGGTAAGACCGACCCAGGAAACCTCCCAGCATTTTATTCTTTGAATTATTTCTCTCTATGGGAAAATACTGTCACCATTCCCTTTTAGTGTTGTTCCCTTTAAAAGAAAAGATCCAGAGAAAGTACTAAATAAAATTCAGACTAATGTGTCTGCACACAACCTCTGAAAATGATATAGATGGATAGATATCTTTAGATACACATAGATAGAAATATATATCTATGAGATGGATGGATGGATAGACAGACAGACAGACCGATATGGATGGAGTTTGAGATAAAAATGGATAGATTGACATCGGATGTATAGACAGACCGTGTTGTCTTTTTTTCTAATGAACAGGAAAGACCTCAGGCTTGCTGACATGTTTTATTATTTATATATTAAAGATGTGTGATTCAAAGTAGAAATGTCTTTCCCTTAGTATTTTTTGCACAAGTCAGTTGATGTGTGGAATCTTCATTATGTGGTCAGCAAGTATTTAAGCCATCTTACTGGCTTTCTTATCCTGCAGTATCAGGCAGATTCTGCTTTAACTGATTTATAAATAAATTCTTAAATATTTTTATGATTTGTCACACACTCTGTTTCATCTGCTCTTGTCTATGAAAGCCTGTTCCTGCTTCAGAGTATATAAAAATACCATTGTATCTCACAACGTGACTATTTTTTTTTTCTCGGTGGAAGTCCATAATTATCAGTTATTCCCTGGTCAAATGAGTATCATCAAAAGACATTGAATGTCAGATAATGACAGAATTTATCCCGTTGCAAGCAAAGAAATGTCTTAATGGCATTATTTTATTGCAAAATGTGAACCATTTGTCATAAATCACGACTAGCGGCTTTGATAAACCACATGGCGAGTTGTTTTCATCACACTGCTTTCTTGTTGGGTAGGGATACTTTTCTTGAAATATTGAGAACATGGATCATGTGAAAATAGTGCCAGCTGAAAGACAACACTTTTCTTTTAAGGAAAGACTTTGGCGATATTACATATTGTATGTACCTGTTTCAATACATGTTTATTAACAAAAGTAAGTCCCAAGGTCTCTGCTCTGTGTAATATATTGTGCAATCATGCATGATGGGAGTAAACACAATGTAAGGATTGAGTTTGTAAAGCTTGAGTGAAAACACAAGCGTGTGGTCTGTCATTTGTGATTGAGTTGAGTATGAGCAGCCCGCAGTGATGTGCCTAAGGCATGTCTCCCTGTGGCCCCATGGGTTTTGTGGGATAGCAATGGTAATATTTTTCCCTGAAACATAGTTGGCGGACTACATTGTTTTTGCATTTAATGGTTTTAACCTTTGCTAAGGCCAATTAGCATAATTTTCGTTGCATGGAAAATGACACATGACACAAGCCCATTAATTTGTCTGACTATTTAGATTTTTCCCACATTATTGCATTTATTACTGCTATTTATGTTTTTAATTTATCAAGAGCATATATGTAACGGAGGTGTTGGGGGTGTGCACGTCATTCTCTGCTTCATTTCCCCTCTCCCTAAATCAACCTCAGAACAAATATATTCTCCAACTCCAGATGCTCTTAGCCAGCCAAGTGCAGACTGTCCCGCTTCTCCAGATTTGACCGGCCCTCACTATTTTTGAGTCTTATTCATTTTTGGGAAATTACTTGCTAAAAGTAGTGACATTATTAGCTTGACTACATTTTTAGTTGAATGACCTTAGTAGGGATGCACAATATATTGTTTTAGCATCGATATTGCAATGTGTGCATCCGCGATAGTCACATTGCAGAATGTGTGATGTCAAGTATAGGGATTGTAGTTGATCCGGAGCAGATCAGGCATCATGGTTCGAATCGCACATGACGAATCGCACATAAACATTCAAGTGATTTTAAACCATTCTAGCGCAAGAAGACGAAAAACGAAAACTCAATTTGTTTATTGTTTAATGGGTAGATAGATCGAAGAATATATAGATGGGATAACACACTGATCTGAAACCTGACAAACTTGTCTGTTGCAGTTGATTAGCATCTGTCTATGTTGTATGAATTGGACTTTATTTGCTTTTAAATGGTTGCTTAAAATGGGTGGGATTGCAAATATAAAGCAGAAAGTACTTGAACATTATTCTAAGTTGCTTTCCCAATTTACGTTGACACTAACTGTAGCTCTGCCAGTTCCTCATTTGACTTTGAGGTTTGAGCAGTGGCAGCTCTTGGATTTACTGAAGGCAAACCACACTTCTCTGTTACAAAGTGCACTTTTAAACGGAGCTGTCTTCTCCAAGAGTGGCTTGTGACGTTAGGGAAGTGGAGCCACCCTGTCTCTGTCAGACAGCTGAGGATGGATGGGTGAAGCCTGTGTGCTCTCTCCTTCATGGCATGACCTCGGCTCTCCAGACCTGATCTGAGGATCACATGCACCAAGACAAAACTAAGAATAGATTACAAACATTTCGCCTTTTCATTAAGTAGTTTCATCAAGGGTGGAGCTAGTGGACCAAATTGGTCTGGCAGTGGTTAGTATTCCCTGTTTTTTTTTCTCTGGTGACCCACGGTATAAGCCCCTGCCCCCTTAATCGTTAAAATGAAAGTGCCCTTTTTGGTCGTATTGCGGTGCTCCCTGGATCGCAATTTGTACCAACAACATTACACACTATAGGCTCATATTTTTCTCCTTAGCTAGAAAATCTCAACAATTATGCACCAAGTCCAGTATTTAAAAGGCACTAAAGTAAAAAACAGTCAGAGTTTAAGCCTATATTAAGAGTGAAGTTATGCAGAAATAAGGTTAAAGTTACTCTTAGCTGCTGACACTGACTCACAATAAGAGAATAGGTACAGTTTATGTGCATAGGGCACATCATTTGTTCTTGGAAATAGTAATGTACCCGATGCCTTTATCAAAACTTACTTACAGGAGTCTTAACCCTTGAGCTTTCTTTGCTGGAAGGCATATTAAATGGCCCAATCCTTGACTAATTTGATTATTAATACATATAATATGGTTCAAATGTTTGAGTTTATTATAAACTCAAACATTTGAACCATATAATATGTATTAATAATCAAAGAGATTTTAACAACTTTACTAATCAAATGTCTCAGTATACTGAGACATTTGATTGGTTAAGTTGTTAAAATCTCTTCTAGAGGGTACAAATAGCTAAGCATAGTTTGTGATGTTCTTGAGATCATGTCTTAAACTTTGAAGGAGACAAATATGAGACCGCCGCAGTCTTTAGTTTAGGAGAAAAATCTGACCACAGCATGATGTTGTTGAGATCTCTTCTAAACTTTAGAGGAGACCATTGAGAGAGTTTTAGAAATTTTGTTTTTGGAGAAAAGTGTGAGGAGCAGGAGATTTAAGCAGAAGTCTCCATTTGATGTTAAAGTAACCTCATTTTTGTCTAGGAGAAACATTTGAGATGTTAAAGAGATACATTTTTTTATTTTTATTTCCTTTGGGCAAACCTGAGGAGCCTGAATTAACAAAGAAACGGTATAACACAGCCTTTTCAGATTTGGCTTTATAGTTAAAAAGTGGTTGTTCGACGTGCAGACAAGCTTGTAAAAAGAAGCTCCACCCAATATCGTCAGCATTAGAGAACTGTTGGGCACACATTCCAGCAGTGTCGAGTTTCATAATAAAACATAACACCGGCTCCACATCGCAGCCCCTGTGTGAGAGTGCTGTGGCTCACATATGTTGCCATTTATGATTATTTTCCTCACTTCATTAGGACCCTCAGCACACAGCAACCAAGGGAAACCCACCCAAGCCCATATTTAAAAATCATCCATCACTCAGCACAACCTTACATGTAAAAAATTTTTATCACAGCTTCTGTTCAGTCTGATGACGAGGATGCAACTTTCTTTCAAAGGGCAAAAAATCTGATTAAATATACTAACTGTATATTTGATAATGGCTAAATGGTTTAGATGATGATATATTCTCATTAGGTGAAAAGAGCTTAACACAGGGACTTGACAGTAATGAGTCCTGTGATGAAGACATATGTCTCTCATAAAATCAGGGAAGTGCTTTCCAGGAATAGAACAGTTTATGGCGCCATCAGCATTAAAGTATCAGTGAATACTTGGGCACCCGAGATCTCTTCGGAGAACCCAAGAAGAAAATTATAATCAGCCAGCTGCCTTCAACATACATATTACTCATTTCCAGTCCGTTTGAGAGACTGTCACACAATTATGCCTGAATTAAAATACGAATATTATGATGGGTTTCTGAGTGCTCTCACAAGACACTTCACATACTGTCTGCTCACATCATAGTGATTTTGTCAGCCCTGTTGAATTGAAGGGGGAGGGTGGAGCAATGGAACTCGGGTTTGGAACAGGCAATCGAACCAAGTGTGAAAGCGCCCTTAATCATTCTTTTGAGTGACTATTCTTTCTTTTCCGTAAATTGGCCAAACATAGTTGCATAAAGGTCTGAAACGATTCAGATTCGTACTGACCGCTCCGTCACTGAATCATCTGAAGCGGTTTCTTGGTCAGTAAACAGAGAGAACGTATATCAGTTGTTTCACTAGTTTGAACTACACAGCACGGCAAAGTGGATAACGGATTGCCAGCTTAAAGGAGTTGCTTTTACTCCTGGTCCCGGACATCATTATTAAACAGCGATGCGACGTCCAGTGTGAAGCATTTCAATTCGACACACACCTTTCTGCTTCAAACCACAAATCACTCGATGTTTAAACTAGTTTTAAATCGGATGAAACAGCCTCAACATTTCCATCAAGACTGATGGGGAAAACAGGAGAACATTTTTTAGAAGTTAGAAGACTTTCAAATCCCCAAACACCATGAATTGTATTGCTACTGTTGTAACACTGACTGTATTTACCATGATTTGGGCAGAAATTTGGAATATTTATATTGAATACTATGTTATAGTCATTTATATTGCATTAGATTTATTAGGTGAGTAGGGTAATATAATTAATTTTTGGTATGAAATGATGGCAGTTTCTTTGTGAGGGTGTGTGTATAGTGTAAGGGTGGATTTCCTGCAGGGGTTCAAGCTGCAAGACTGCCGAATGACTAAAGAAATGTTATTAGCAAGATGGTGTAAAACTGTACATTTCTTGTCTATTACCACCCACTGCTACTTATACCAGCGACGGAAATAAGCACAGTTACAATAGCTAAATATGTGGTAGAGCGTTGCTATAGAGAGTGACCATATTGTATTGCAATATGTAGCACTTCAAAGTCAGTACCAAATCAAAACTATTTAGCACATTATTTGTAATTGAAAAGGTTTAATGACAAAATATGGTTATGGTTACACTTAAAATAGTTACAAAATAGATGTACTGTATGAGATGATGATAACTTATACCATTAACCTTACCCAGCATGTAAAATGTTACCAGAGAGAGAGAGAGAGAGAGAGAGAGAGAGAGAGAGAGAGAGAGAGAGAGAGAGAGAGAGTAGAGGGAAAGAGGAGGTAAAGAGAGAGAGCCCCAAGAAAGGGACCCAGAGAATAAGAGAGCCAGAGCACCAAAGAGAGAGCATCAGTTACAATCTTCTTTTATCCCTTCCCCGACCATGTGACTAAAACCCAAATGTGAGACATTCAAACTGACCAATGAGATAATTGCAACTTCCCCCATTGTACTAAAGGTGTGACAATTCATTGACCCCCAAAGTACACACATCTTAGCCTACAGGCCTTGATCACTATCAGCCCCTCTGTGCCTTTAGGAACTCCAAATGGTCCTTGTGGTAGAAAGAGGGGGTGGAAAACGGTAAAGCAAATGTCTTGGTTCATTTCAAATATCTTGGATTATTTTAAATCCTACAATAGTTTTTACCTGTCTTTAGGCGTTTTTTTTAAATATAACATATAGAATCATAATATCATTTGACAGTGGTAGTAAGTAACCACGCATGGTCTTACCTGTGGTTACCAAGTCAGTCTCACTGTCAGAATATTTTCATTTAAGCCTATAATAATTATAAATAAAATAATTCTTACCAATAGCTATGAGCTTGCGTAATTCATATATTAGTTCCAACGAAAATAGTTGTATACAGCTGTAAATTATCAGGGTTTTATTTATTTATCAGGGTCTTATACTTTTGGGTATCACAAAAAGTAAATACCATACTTTTCTTTAGGTTTACTTTAGCTTATTTATTGAAACTGTTATGTGTTTCACGCATAACTCAAACTTAAAAATAAACTTAAAATAAAAATAAATGTTGCCTTTGGCAAATAACTGTAGTACAATAAGCTGAAGTACTAAAAGTGTTAAAACTAAAACTTATAAAAATAAATGAAAGCTAAATAGGCATATAAACAAAAATAATAATAAAAGCACAACAAAATTAGTCAAATTTCAAATGAGATTAAAATGAAAAATATATAAAAATAAATATTTTAATAGTATACAAATAAAACTAAAATATTTAATAAATAACTGAAGAGATCGGGGTGGTTAGCCGTGTTACTGTTTGATTGTACTGTTTTTTAAGTATGTCTAAATTCTGTCCTGGATTGACTGATTGATGCATGTTCATCAAGTTTTACACAAACTGATTTATTTTTTTTAAGTCAACTTTTCACTCAAATTGTTTTTCTAAATATACAATTTGTAGTGGGGGAAAAATAGATGTACTTCACTTGTGAAGTACCCATGGTTTTGTCAGCGTCACCCCGCTTACTATTTTAGCACACCCATTATCAGCACAGCTCTTCTTCTGTCACACTTCCTGGTTTGGTTTGCAGTGATAATTAGAGGTGCTAATGAAATAAGTGTTTTAGTCATAAGTTCAGCACATGGTTACCCCTCTATCTGGCATTATCTCATTAAATGGCCAACCTCACAGCACAGAATACCAAGATGTATCCCATCCATAGCAGATTTCTGCAAATACAGCTGGGGCTGTCAGATCACTGACGCTCAGATGGTTTATTCATTTTTAGGGAGCACCATGGCCCTTAATGGAGCATCTTAGTACAGGACATCCTGTCCAGCATTGTTGTTTACTGTATGTCTGGCCTGTTCCAGATGCAGACTGGACTAAAGACCCCACTTTCCCACATTTTGGGAACGTTTTTCAACTGGATTTCTTTTGTTTACTGTATGTGAGTATGTGTTTTTGATACATTAACATAGATGCTGGGCCAATTTATGGCAGGTCTTGTCTTATGTCACCCCAGCTGTAGCGCAGCAGGGACTCTGGGCTCCGTCTCAGGAGTCAGCTGATCTGGAGCAAACACAGCTGTCTCGCACATCCAGCCTAGTCTTACACTCTCCCTTCCACACAGTCCGCTCATCTTAACCACAAGAGGTGATTATCTTCTAATTACACCTACCCGCTTCTCAGTCATTGGCAGATTAGATAAACATGATTGCCATAAAGACGTTGTCCTCCTGTAAGTCTGCCTAAAGTCTCATGATGTTTTGAGTTGCACCTGTGTTTTATTTATGAAAGTTTATGAAGCATGAGCTGGGCTAATATTGCTGAGGTTAGCAAAATAGACGCCTTCTTTAACTGAACCTCAGCTGTGGATCAGACACAAGACATTTGCGAGAACAATGTCTCATTACTCACATTTGTAGCATCTGGGCTAAGCGTTCCTTGTTGGTGCAATAATATTTGGATTATGCAGTATGCCCATAACATATTCATCAGATGGCTGATGTAAGGAAATGACTGCCCGGTCTACAGAAGATGAATGGCTGTGAGACATGTGCTAATTCACTGTTTGCAGAGATCCTCCAAGGTCAGCAAGAGAAAAAAAAGCAGATGTATGGGATGTCATGGCTGACCCATCAGTGTGTTTTAGAGCAGGTTTTTCCTGGCTTCTATACCAGCCCCTCCTTCTGGAGAAGCACATGGGCAAAATACTTTTGTGTTTTGCCCATAATGGAAACTCATTGCTCATAATCGTACCTAGGGTTAATAGCTTGTTGAGGAGAAGTGTTTGTGCCTAGTTGGCAATGAATGGGACCAGAATACAACTGAGACATGAGAGTACAGGTTTGGAACAACTTGAGGGCGAGTAAATAATGACAGAATGATGACCATTTTTGGGTGAACTATCACTTTAAGCAGCCACCTAGCAACCACTAACGTTAGTTGCATTTTTTTCAATAAATCTTGAAATGTACTAAAAAAAAACATAACATAGATCTATTATTGTGGTATTTGCTGATCTAATATAAATACAGGGGTGTATGTTAACTCTTTTTGCAACATAGAGGTGCTACAGAGGTTGAACGTTTTGTAGCACAGGCCACACAATTGTAGCACAAGAATAAAGCGTCTGTTACCATCTCTGAAAACAACCACAAGTAGTGTAAGTCCATCACTTAAACAGGCACGTGACTGACAAAGGACATTACTGTTCCATTCAGGGCACACACAATACAAACCATAACAACAACATTTTCTATATTTTATACATCTTATATATCTTATAGATTTCGTATATATCTGATATATCTTCTTTATTTGCCAAAAATGGCAGGCCGCAGAAACATAGTTCACCCAGAAATGAAAATTCTGTCATTAATTATAAGGCGTTGATCACACAGAACGCGTTTTTCAGGTTAGAAAATGCAAGTTTTTTATGTTGACTTGTTTTAAAAAGAGCAGTGCACTGTGTTTTTTGTTGTTGTTGCTAGGCAACCACCCGAATCAGCTGTCCTGTCAGTCTAATCAAGGATTGTTGCGCAAGTGCTCTAGAATCTTTGGTTTTCCAAAGTCATACAGCTCCGGGGAACCCGCAACAGCCACCACAAGTTTCTCCTCCATCATCGCAGTCTCTGGACATTCAAAGCAACTGTTCAACTGATCGGGGCCTAAGACAGATTTTCATTCATCTTCGGAACAAAAATGAAGATCTTTTTGATGAAATCTCTGTCCTTCCGTTGACAGCTACGCAACTATGAAGCTTCTTCATAAAGAGATTGTAATTTCTGAAGAGACACGATCATTTTATATGATGAGCAGATTAAATTTAGGCTTTTACTTGCATATTCATTCATTCTTCAACTCACATCAGTACGATAAACGGAAGTTCAAGCATGTTTGCTTGACGTGCGAGAACCAATGAGGTCTAAAGGTATACTATAAAATATGAAATTATTATGATAAAAATTTGTGATGGGAATTTCTTAATTTTTGTCAGGAAATCACAATCACATCCACTGAGAGAAACTTCTGTACACTTCTCTACACTGCAGTAAATGTTATAGATTTGCATATGTTTACTTCAACTTTCTTGAAAGAGAAGTATTATTTTTCCTGTTTTTACCCAAAATAGGTTGCTCTGAATATTAGTGAGTACACACATAAAATGTAATGTCTGTTTCATTTATACTCCTAGCCGGAGGGCGCACTTGTCATAAAACAAATGACGTTCCAGGAAATCCTTTATATGGACAAAGGCATCCAGCTTTGATTTTAGCAGAATAAAACGCAGATAGAGACGTATTGACTGATGAAACATGAAGACAATAAACACACGATTGCAATGAAATATGGTTTATCTGTGTTCTTCTAAACATCTTGGGGATTTTCATAAGAATGAAGTAATGCAATTCTAATCGACATAGCCTTTATCACTGTAAGAAATACTATACAATATAGTTTCTGCATCATTCTGTAATGTGAAGCCTCATCAGCTCACAAAAGGAAGTTATTTCAAACATTCCACTGATGTTATAATGTGAGTTTGGAGTAAAAACTTGCCATTATATGTCCTCTTTTGTTGGACAACAGGTTTGTGTTTTTTGAAAGATGTTTGCCGCGTATTGCTTTTTCAAATGCACTTGATAAGTGACTCAAACTCAAAGCGCTTGCAGAGATGGAGCAGCATTTCCTGCGAGCCACCGAGGCGCTCTGATCACAGTGCTGCGCTTCACGAAGAAACATGCTGCGCAGATATGTATTTAATTAGACAAATCACCATTTCAGTTAATCGTGTAGCCGTAAATTAACCTCACACTCAAACAAGCACACAACAAACTCACTTAACACAAACAAGCGCCTCTGCAAACTTTTGAATGATAATGTATTGCGGTTTAAACTAAATTATAACGCAGCACAACTATTTTCAACATTGATAATAATAAGAATATTTATTGAGCATCAAATCACACAAATTGATTTTTTTTTATTTTTTTTTTATGAAATAAATGCAGTCTTGGTAAACATAAGAGACCTCTTTCAAAAACATTTAAAAAGCAAAATTATTCCCGAACTTTTGACTGGTAGAGGAGCGCGCGTCCCTCACACACTCCTCACGCACTGAGTATTTATTTATTTCAGACCTGGCAAATTAATGTGTGACTACAATCAGTCAGATAAATGTTAGGATGCATTACTTACTCTTCATATCTCAATTGCTGTCATGTTGTTTTTAGATGAGTTCAAGCCAGGGTGGAGTCTCCTGATGTCAAAACTGTTTGTTTTCTGATTTTAGGATAGACCTGATGACTGATAACCAGCCTGGGAAAACACTGGAAAGTGTTGACTAAATTTCAATTCTTATGAAGATGGCGTTGACATGCCAATGTGTGTCGGTTGAGAGCAATTGGGCAGTGTGATAAGGCTTATCAGAGCAAAATGCCGGATACGGATACTTTTTATGTGTATTTTTACAGTTCTGATGCTTGTATATCAAGCTGTTAAGATCTATCAGGAAATGTTCCCAGCTCCCAGAGAAATGCAGTGTGGAATAATGGCCATCCAGCTTTTCCCAGAATTCCTGGGGCTGTGGCGATAATTGATCTCTAATAGCTCTCACAGTCACACACTTATGTTGCCATAAATAAAGCAGTCTCTATGAGGTTATTTTTAGAGCGTTGTCTCTGCTCTTCCTGTAAATTTGCCCGCTTTTCCTCAAGATCTAGTGCAAAGAATCATGGATTTTATCGACATCACTTAAAACAAAAAAAAAGCACTAATGGCCATTTAAGGAGAGATCTTCTTTAACTGCATGATATTTTCAGAGAGACAGCCGGGTTCAGTGGACCCTACACTACACACTTGCTCAAAAATGATAATTTTTTCTGGACAACATTTAGTGCACTGTATGTTGTATGTTTTATTTATTTATTTATTTATTTTCAAATTAAGAGGTCAGGTTTGGCTTGGTCAGGTTAGCACCTTGCTGGCACATGTTGGCATATTTTTTTAACAAACTTTAGTGTGATTGTTCTGTTAGTGTGGTTCATTTAAATAAGTGTGAACTCTGCCATTGGAACCCTAGTGCGCCACAAACAAGCAGACTGAGACCCACCTTTTCAGGTTTCAGGTTTCCAAACAAACTCTAGTGTGGTTTGACTGAAAGACATCTAAAGACATCTAAACGACTGGACCAAAGAGATCTAAACAAACCAGAAACAGGACATAATGTCGCAAGATGCGACTCTAAAAGGAAAAGAATGCTCAAGGATAACTGTTTTTTTTTTCGTCATAGAAGCTACGTTGCCCATTATTACAGTTCGGTACAGGCATCAGAACCGCCGCATTCTTGCAGCAGATCTTCATTTGTGTGTGTGAGACAAAGGAATTCCTGGACCGGTTTTGACTCCTTTACACATTTCTTCAGCTCTTCGTGAGTTCTCAGCTGGTAAAAACCATCATATGTACACGCATACAACAAGCATATTTAGCCCAGCACACATCATTGTTTTTGATGCTCTAATTTACATGGCAAAATATGTGTCATAAAAGTCTTTAGGTTCTGTGTTAAAAAAACTAAATTTAAATTAAATTAAAACAAATTGGTACAGACCAGAAGAATAAAGAGAATCAAAGAACACACCATATGTTTTAAAGCTCAGGTAATTTGCTCTAAAACAGTATAGTGCTGCAGTCAGAGTCCTAAAACCTGGAGCCGAGTTGTCGGAAGCTTAGTGATGGTGGCATCTAAGTCATGCGACCAGGCCTAGTTCATTTATAGCCTATTGTGTTTAGGCTTCAAAAATCGTAAAAGTTGTGTTGATTTGTGTAGATTGTCTTGATGAACATAATGTGTAAGAGTCATGATCTGTTGTTGGTCACAGAGCTTATTTTCTGCAATAATCCAAAAGCTAGTGGAAAAAATCCTATTGACTTTTTGTGAAGGGAACCAGAGTTAAGCAAATTTCCAGGTTGGCCTTTGAAATGACATCAACCCTGTAGCACTCTATTGTGTCCAGAACTGAGTATCTATGAGCAAAGATGCCAGTTTTGCACCAGTCGAGCAATTGCTGCTGAGATGAACGAGCATGGTAATAGATAGCTCTCTGCAGTTAATATAGACCTCCTTGTTTTTGACCCATCTTTATTCATGGGGTGGAAGATAGATAACAAAAAATCAGGAAACGATGTTGGGAAAGTTCAATGCATTGGAGCATGAGCTCTAACCGATAGACACATTGCACATTGTGTTTCTTAAACTTTCATAGCAACTTTAAGACTAAGCGAGGGCAGTCTCTTGTTAGTCTTGGGAGTTTCATGCATTCTGAGGGGAGGCTCAGGTCAGACACAGGTTACAGAGAACGCCATGAGCTCCTGTCGCTGATCCAGCATCTACAGACTGTGCAGAGGAGGATGAGGAAGAGAAGATCAGCTTACACAGTCTCAGCCACCTGTCTTTAATTTTGTCTCTCAAAGCTTCACAGCACTTTATCAGTCTAAACCTCTGGTGAAACAACGTCAGAGGTAGAGATTTTCAGTTCATAGTAGAAGGACATCTCGTGCAATTATAAAACAAGTTTTGTGATATAAAACTTTCTCCATATAAGCACACTTATGGGAATTTTCCAAATATATTGTATTAGAATATTTGAGCTCATACATTTTTTTTTTATATATTCGATTATTCATTTAAATAAAGTTTAACGAGAGAGGCATTATTTTTTATTCATTATTGTTGGATTTCCATTGGATTGTGACTCCCAGAATCGTAATTGGATCAGATCGTGAGGTGCCTAAACATTCCCACCCCAATATACAGTATACACTCAAGTCTGCATATGGTTATCATGTTTATATTGTTTCACATGCAGATGTTGAGAAAAACAAGAATATTCACATGCTTGTGTGAAAGTTGTCTCCTCAGTCTGAAAACTAAGGCGGGCTGCTGAGAAAACATGCTCTGCCAACACAGATGTTGCAGGGACACAAAGGTAAAGTAGTCCAGTCATTTTATGAAAAAAGGTTGAACAAATTGGAACAGAAGCAAACTCAACTGATTTTGTATCCTCAGTATGTCCTGAGGAAGGGAAAAAAATCCCAGAGGAATCCCATTAGGGGAAAGTTTTGAAAATGACCCAAACTTAGCCTATTCATACGCCTATTCATTCTTTTTCTTACGTGAATAGGGTAAAAATTTTAACCTTTAGATATTACCATGAAAATTACTGTGTTGATTCCTTGCATCAAGACGAACAAAAAATGTATTACAAGTTTTTTTAAATTGTTTGTTAACATGGACAAACGATGCATAATCTAATTACGTATGTGCTAATTTGCATAAATATCACAACAGATCTAAACATTGGGTATAGCCAGGTGAAAATGTCTTGTTGAATCTTGTCGACACATAACAGTAAAATACTAAATGGAACCCATTTATGCTACCCATGAGCATTAATACATAGAGGCAGGAAGAAACCAGCCTTTATTAATTATTATTGCAGAGATGGGATTTGGGGCTGGGTCCGTGGGACTGTTTCTGGGGATTCACTTTTTATTTTGCCTACCTTTTGTCTTCTGCATTCTCCTGTTCTTCCCTCAGACTCGTCCCCCAGAAACAGTCCCACAGACCCAGCCCCAAACCCCCATCTCTTAAAAATTAATAAAGGCTGGTTTCTAAAGTACTTCTTCCTGCCTCTATGTATTAATGCTCATGGGTAGCATAAATGGGTTCCATTTAGGGCTGTCACTTTTGTGTAAAAATCCTGTTCGATTTTTGAGACATAAGTGTTCATTGAATCGATTGTAAAATCGATTTTCCATTTCTAAAAAAGACGTTTCCATTTTAAACGCCAAATATGGGGAAATCCACGGACAACTAACAGGCATTAGAGGGTGCGCCGCGCTTGAAACGCCCACAAGTCAGCAAATTTTCCTGATGATTTATTGGCGTGAAGCTTCATGCACAATGACAAACAGGAGTGCAACATTCTCGAAAAACAATAAGTAGAGTGGACTGCCATAACAGCAATGAAAACATTACTGCAGGCTTCAACATGGCTGTGTTTACGATTAGAAATGTCAAACAAATGTCGCGTACGTAGGCAATTGTTGACCGTAGCATGAGTATGCTGTCTGCATACCGGCAGAATTCACAGTTTTGTTGTAAAAAAAGACACATTATGCAGAAGTATAATTTACTGTTATGCGTGTTTGTCAGAGCCTGGAGTTGCTGTGTGACACGCGTTCGCTGCGGGCATATCGTGACGTGCTGGTCGCACTCCGAGAGAAGGCCGTTAAAATCGATTCCCTATTTTCGTTTTCGAAACTTGCGTTGGTTGGTCCGATCGATTGTACAATCGATTTTCAAACATAAAGTGACAGCCCTGGTTCCATTCAGACCTTAACATTAAGTATTTTACTGTTATGTGTCGACAAGATTCAACAAGACATTTTCACCTGGCTATACCCAATGTTTAGATCTGTTGTGGTATTTATGCAAATTAGCACATACGTAATTAGATTATGCATCGTTTGTCCATATTAACAAACAATTTAAAAAAACTTGAAATACATTTTTTATTCGTCTTGATGTAAGTAATCAACACAGTAATTTTCATGGTGATATCTAAAGGTTAAAATTTTTACCATATTCACGTAAGAAAAAGAATGAATAGGTGTATGAATAGGCTAAGTTTGGGTCATTTTCAAAACTTTCCCCTAATGGGATTCTTGTGGGCTTTTTTTTCCCTTACTCAGGACATATTGATGATACAAAATCAGTTGAGTTTGCTTCTGTTGCAATTTGTTCAAGGTTGACCCCCATTTTGGCTTAAAATGACTGGACTAAAGGTGCGCTAAGCATTTCTCACAGCACTTTGTGTTTTCAGTCCTTAATCCGTCTCCCTCACTGAAACTTGAAGGAAGCATATGTCTCAAAATCATTTTGCTATCAGTTAAGTAATCTTCTCGGCTCGCTCGGGGGTACAGCTGCGCTTACCTGCAGCCGTGAATGCAGTGATGGACAGCTGTCTTTCCTCACGGGTCAATAACTTTGGTGCGGTGTTTGGATTTCTAGTATTGGTGATATTATGAAAACTCAGTTTCACCTGACAATGTTTGCATTCGGCATGTTGATTCATTTGATCAAAAGATCGTTTAGTAAGGTCATTTAGTAAAATCCTTTTGATCTAATTCCAAACTTGAGCCCAGAGACAGAATTATATTTAAATCTTTTGAACAATTATTATTGATCGAATATTCAAATAGTCGACTGTTCTGACTAGAACTAGTACACGAGAGAGTAAAGCCTGGTAATAAACCCAGTTTTCTTGTATAAACATACAATGAGTAGCGTGCTTAGGCAAAGTGTTGTGTCTAAAGAGACATGTTTCCTGGAAAATAGGTAATGTTTATAATGGCTGAAGTGGGCAGGTAATGAAGAGGTCGATGGTTGCACATTTGCTACAGCTATGGAGCGATGCAGACAAATTCAGGTCAGCTGTCGGACATGATTACTATTTAGAGTGGAAAAGGGATCCAGGATGCAGAGAATTTCTGCTCTCTGCTTACACACACTTGCATAGCTTTCTTCTCTCTCTCTCTCTCTCTCTCTGTCTCTCTCTCTTGCTTTTACTCACTGTCACACCGCCCCTTACTCACCCCATCAAGTGTCTGGCCAACATTCCTCCCCCAATGCTTTCTTGTTACAGAGCTCAGCCAGGTTTCAGAAGTAAAAAAATCCATAGATTTTTCTCCATAGAATAATTGATTTTTCTTTTTACAATATAAAGTACCTTTTTAAGAAAGGTTTATACACTTTGTGGTTTTTAAATTTTGCAGAATCCACAAGTCTGTGCAATTTCCATTTAAAAAAAAAGTTTAATTGCTGAGTTGCCAGGGTAGAATAACTACCAGTAATGCTGAAGATCCATCAATGTTACCGTGGAAACAGGAATTGCAGAAAAACTGCTCACAAAAGGCCATATTCTCCCATAAATTGTTACATATAATGTATTAGAGTGAGTTTACACAATTTTCTTTACAAGTTAAAGTATAATAAGAATAAGTTATTCATCTTTACATATTTGATCTGTATTGCAGTAAACATCAAAAGTAGGATGGTTTATAGTTAAAATCAGTGATTTATATTAAAAATAATAATTATAGAATTCAGAATCCATAATGAGATTTTTTTTGTGGATGTTTTTTATTTTATTTTATTGTTGATACTGGTAGATGACAACAAATCAGGAAATTCGTTTTTTGCCCTTTTTATTGTATTTTTTATTTAAAATACAGAGGTGGGCGAGTGCTGTATTTTGTTTACATCTGTATACAGGAATATGTGTCCGTGTATTAATGTAGTGTGGTATTTCTATCATATCTTTTATTGTTGCTCCTCTCCGTTTCATAAAGTCAGGATATGGCTGGGAGGGACAGTCTTTAGGTCACTTTATTATTCTGGTGCAAGTAAGCACTGAGCTGTAACATCTGCTTATGTGAAAACAGTCTCTTATTGAAGAATAAAGTACCTCCGTTTCATTTATGGGACCAGTGACCTGAAAGAATGGGTCATAGTGTTCATGTGAATGGACAGATTTAGCTCATGCTCTGTTCTCTAAACCAAAAGAATGACTTGAACAAAACTGGCTGATTCTCATTAGTTTGATGTGGTAGAACAATTCTCCACTGGGTCATTTGAACACTGATGTAAGTGCCGTCTCATGAGCAAATCAAATTATGGTGAATTACATAAAAACTCATCCCTTTTTGAACTTGCACCTCTCTGCGTGTTGCACAAATGAAAGTTCATAAATCGATGTACATCATATGTTTGTATATTATATTATATTATATTTCTATTTATAAAATGATATAATCTATTTGACCCATTTGTCCACATGGGACTGTAACTGTTTTATTTTAAACAAATTTTTAATTTATAGTGTACATTTTCTATTTAGGTTCCCAATTGAGTGTAATTCTCACATTGGCACATCAGATCACAATAGTGCAATCATAGTCTTCTGTAGTTGAAAGTTGATGGTGCAGTTTAACCGTTCTGAACTGTGTTTATTGTAACTGCGGCTTGTAACTTGACCTAGCTGAATTTTGGCATCTTTGTTATTTTAGCAAAAACATTTGGATTGCTGAACAAAGCTGCTTTGAAGTGTCAGGCAGTCTTTCTGCACTGACACAAACTGAAGTAAGGCCTGTGTTGACACGACCCCAAAGAGAGTGATTATTTATTAAGGCTGTGCTTGGTGGAGAAAGGAAAAGAAGCCTTCACAGCCTTATAAGGCCCAGCTCTTCTAAAACGTCAGGAAGTGCTGGATAAGAAAAGGCATGACTCATTCTTTCTCGTTTTGAACATGCCAAAGAAAATGTCCCTTTATTTTTTATATTGTTCTAAGCAGATGGAGTATTTAATGCTTCTTTAGCCTGTTGTCTGTTTTTTTTATGTGGCTAATAGACCCCTTTTCAGTTGGTAAACATGGTGACGTTTTTTGTGGGCGGAGCTTAGCTGGTGGCAGAACGATCCCTCTGGCCGCTTCACTAACGTTAGTTTGCAAGTTTTGTTAGCTTGTTTTTTAATAATGACTGGATAAAATCCGATTTTATCTTAATGTGCAAGGTCCACTGTCCAGGACCGCAATTGTTATTTGCAAAAGTTAATTTTAACGGACATCCCAGATTGGCTGACCCGTACACGCTCAGTCAATGGATGAACGATCTGACAGGATTAACGTTAACACTACCTCTGGTTGAGTGGCCTGACTTGTACACCTACCTGATAGAGAAACTGAGCGTATAAAGAGAAACTTAGGGCATATTAATCTTTAGATTGTACTAAACTGTACTAAATGGTCACATACAAGACTTGTGTGGTAGCCTACGATCCGCAGTTCTGCCTAGCCAGCACCACGGCCAGACAGAAGACGACAATGTAAAGAGTGACATTACGGTGCAATTTTAATGATGTGCTTATTTTCTAGAAATAAAAATTCCAGATACAGCATATTCATTTTTTAACTATTTATTTGATTACCCTTTCTTACCAGGTTCTTCAAAAAGTCTAGTCACAATCAATCAAAACAACGTATACAATCATGATTCACAATAATCACAATCATTTAGAAAACATTATGCGATAAAATTTCAAATTGGAGCATGTACTCCGTCGATTCTTGCACCATGTACTCCAATGTTTTGCCACCAGCTAACGCCATGACGTAACTGTGACGTCGGCTCGAAATTGGTCTATGAGCAGGTCCACACTAAATCTGTGTGTTTTTCATATCCCCTGACCCTTCATTTATTAAATGTATTTTGGCCAATTTAATAGTGCTGTCAGTTTCCAATAAGAGTATATAGGCCTATCATTTACTGTACCCTTGAAGTGAGAACAATTATGTACCTTCATTTCAATTATACTAAACAGTATCATCAGAGGTCTTACCTGTAGCATTAAATGTACAATTATTGAAAAGGTTCAAATCTGTTCTTCAAGGAACATTATTTGTACCATTGTGTACCTTTTTTGTTCTGAGAGTGTATAGTACTCTCTGCTCCGTTTAACACATTTCGTCTTTGAGGTGTCATCTCATTTGTCCTCTCTCTTTTTTTGGCTGCTTAGTGCGTTCTTTCCCTCTCATTAATTCCAATCATGTTGTGTGATTGCCTTTCCCTTTTGTGTTTTACCATACCAAACAGTTAGGTCCTTAAAACAGTGTAGGGCTGAATAGGCTGAGTCTCCAAATATATGCCTCTGCTTCACGTAATGAGTGGAAATATGAGTGATGAGTGAATCAGTATCAAAGTATAGCCTGTGGATGCTTTCTTTAGGAGGCCTTACAACTCAAACCAGTGACATCATAAAAAAAAAAAAGACTTTGAAAAAAGACATGGAAAGTTCATTAAAATTTCAAAGAATTGTTAATGGACCATTTGCTGCAGTTGGTCTTGGTCAAGTGGCTTTTAACTTCTGTCATCCTACTCCTGCTTTTTCACAAACTTTCCACAAACCTATTTCTGTGTTTTTTGTAGCTAGATTAAAGAAATAGAGTCTGACTCAGACTGAGGGCAAAAAAGTGCTTGATTGCCAGTGAGAAGAAATGTTGGTCAGGAGCAATTCTTTCCAACCATGCCTCAAATAATGCACCTCTGCACCATGATGTTAAATGGACTGTCAGACAGAAACTCTTGAATAGTTAAATAAAGATCAGTACACCATTTGGGTTTTGGACCCAGAGAGGGATGTTGGTCTGGAATATGAAAGTTATGTAATCAAAAACTTATATTAAGCCTCTTTTCATTGGATGTGAAATACATCCTGACAGCACCAAGGCTTTTGCTCCTGTGCTTCCATCTTAATTTTTTCACTCCCCTCTCTCTCCTTTTTCTGTTTACACTCTCATTTTCTCTATCTCTCTCACCTCTATCTAATCCCTTTTCAAGTGCAAACACACCAGTGTCGACCAGCATTGGCTTGACTGCTGCTGAGCTGACGTGCCTGTCACTGATTCAGATGAGAATCAAACACAGCTGTCATCAGGGTCAGGACTCAAAGTTTACTTTCATATACTGTTCAAACGTTTGGGGTCAGGAAGATTTTTGTTTTGTTTTTAAAGAATCTAATACTTTTATTTAGCAAGGACACATTCAATTGATCAAAAGTGACTACATTTATATAATGTAAAACCGTTTTCTATTTCAAATAAATGCTGTTCTTTTGAACTTTCTATTCATCAGAGAACCCGGTTTCCACAAAATATTTAGCAACACAACAGTTTGTTAATAAGAAATGTTTCTTGAACCCGCCACCAAATCAGCATATTAGAATGATCATGGATTATGTTACTGAAGACCAGAGTAATGGCTGCTGAAAATGTAGCTTTACCATAACAGAAATGTTACATTTTAAGATCAATTTTTTATTGCAATAATATTTCACAATATTACTGTTTGATAAAAAAATGCAACCTTGCATAAGAGCATAAGAGACTTCTTTCTTATAAAAAACAGTAGTGTATGTACTGCGCCATTCCCTTAGTTATAAAATGGAGAGTTTACCTTTGAGGTTATGTTTCTCATTATCTCCTATTCCCTCATTAGCTCTCAGTCTCATTGTCAGGTGTTTAATCGCATCACCGATTATTCATTAGATGTTGGGATTTCAGCAGATCAGTCCATTGAACTGTTATATTCTAAAACATAGCTTTCAGCTGTATGACCTCTGGCTGATTTGTAGTCATGCTGTTAACTGTGAGAAGTTCTCCAAGACAACTTCATGTGAAAACTTCTTTACCTTATCTTAACCTATAAAATATTATAGTTCAGACTAAAGTCTGCTGAAAAATAGTTTTTATAATATATCGTTTTAATTAGGCTGGCAGATGCCTGTTTTGTTTCATGACCATTGGCTACTTATAATTTTAGTGCCTTTCTTGACTCTTTTTGAACAGGTTAATGGATTAATGTACAACTTTGCACATGGAAATTACATGATGACATTTTTAAGGACTTATTAAATATGTTCTCTGAAAAAAATAAAAATAAAAACTACCATTATGCAGTGGGTTTGGCCTTCATGAATTAACGAAAATTGAAACTCTCATTGATAATGTATTATCTCTGGTTTTGGTCGGTGTAGATAATTGTGATAATAATAATAATTATAAATTTTATTTCTAATGCGCTTTTCTTAGACTCAAAGCGCTACAATACACAAAAAGAGAATAACAACAATAAAATACAATAAAACAGACACAATTCAATTACAATAAGCAGCTTTAAAAAGGTGTGTCTTTAAAGAATTCTTAAAACAGTCTCCAATTCCCGATGGTAGAGTATTCCATAGACGTGGTGCTGAGACCGAAAATGCTCGACCACCCATAGACTTTAATTTATATCGAGATCATTGAACACTCCGTGTGATCAATGAACACTCCTTGTCCTTTATGTAATAAAGAAAGTGGTTTTGTGAAACAGATATTAATGAGGCACAATTCTTATTCTTTTCTCTTTTGCTAACCATGTGAAACCACATGACACATGTGGAACTTTTTCCAAAGCTTGAGGTTTCAGAGAGTGTTGGCATTTTTTATTCAGTGGGAAATAGGCTTTTCTTTTATTCCTTATTTTTCCTCCAGCTGAGGGTTTGTACCTGATAGTGTTTTTTAGGAGCTGTCATGTTGAAATGGGTCTCCTTTCGGTGTTCATCTCATCTTTTGAATTGTTCTTTTAAATCACTCTAGAAGTTACAGGGAGAATACATTGTGATGTCAGCCACAATATCTTCCTATGGAGGATAACTAATGTGGAATAAAAATAAATTCAACTTGAAAATCTATTTCTGAATTATTAATTGGTCCTTAAAGGGTTAGTTCACTCAAAAATGAAAATCATTTACTCATCTTTGTTTTTCCATACAGTATGTAATGCACTCTATGTGTGTTTATTTGTGAATAAAAGCCTGAATTAACTCTGTTTATCATATAAAGTGATCGGATCCATTCACAAGACATGGATTGCTTGATACATATGGATTTGTTTTATGCTACCTTTATGAACTTTTGGGATCTTTTAAGTGTTGGTTACCTTGACATTCAGTGGAGGGACAGAAACCTCTCAGGTGTCATTAAAAATATCTTCATTTGTGTTTCAAAGATCAACCAAAGTCTCATTGATTTGGAATGACATGAGTGTGAGTAAATGATGTCAGAAAGGTAATTTTTGCTCAAACTATCCCTTTAAGGATCCCTCAGTTAATCTTAAAAGTTGAAACTTGAGAATTAAATTGGAAAGTGCAGGATGTAGAAAATGACATGCGCTGTACATGCAATGAAGTGGCCCTTTTTCTCATCAGGAGTTGAGTCACTGTGAAAAATTGTGAAAGTCTCTGGACAGCTGGAGAACTAACACCTGCCCGCAATCGCTGCTTCTCACCCTCTAGCCTGTGGGAAAACCAGCAGTGCTCTTCCTTCAAACCCCTCTGCTGTAGGGTGCCTCATCGTCTGTTTGGGAAGGGGTGCGGTTGTGGTGACCGGCAGAAAGCACCTATGTGGTATGAGCTTGAGTGTTAGTCAGCATTGCTCTGCATTCCCGGACCGGACACTGATGTGTCTATCCTGGTTGACCGTGTCATCAGTATGCTGTTCTCCTGTGGCTGTCTATCATCTCTGTTGGATGGCCATACTACACTGTCACCAAAGTGGCGAGGCGCTGCGGTACAAGGAGCCAGGCTCGAGTTACTTCCTTCGGGGCGCCAGTCTCTGTCAGGATCTTCTCTTCCACCCCCATCCAATTGTTGATTACATATGTGAATACACAGTGTGCCCAAATTGCATCTGGACACTTAAGCCGCACTTAAAATGTCTAAAGAATGTCATTACATGTGTTTTAAGGGAAGGAAATTATGTGCCATCATAGAGCTTTTATCAAAACTAACTTTTTTGTGTCATTATGCATTGACTTTTAAGGAACTGACCTCCAAAGTGATTTTTAGCAGATGCATGACGTAGGGATGCACTTGTATACAAATTCTGGCCGATGCAATAAGCCAATAATTAATTATGATAAACAATAATATAATATGTTAGACAAAATTTTTACAAAATTGTAGTAATCGGCCATAACATGTTATGTTCGATTATTAAAATGTTTATTTTTTACAAACGCAAATTAATTTCTGTATGTTAAAAGTTACAAGTTAATTTATGCATCAGTATACATTATAATGCACAGCATAAAAGAATGGGTATTCATTTTGAGATTTGATAAAGATTTAACAGTGTTTAACACTTAATAGTATTTAACTTTTAACTGTATTATTAAATCATTAGTGTTTTTGAAGATTGGGCTTTAAATGTTAGGTTAGGTGATGGCAATGGCAATCTAAATGTGAAAAACTAGAGGAAATGAGCGTGGACAAATACATTTCCAATATATCATTGGATTTGCACAACCACTGCAGCAAAAACGGGGGTTAGGTGCCTTGCTTAGCTCAGTCATTTTTGCTGCAGTGGTTTTTAAAAATCGAGAATCGAGAATTAGAGAATCGAAACCCATGACCTTCGGGTTACAAGGCCACAACTGCCCAAATTATATCTATATATCTTTATATTAAATAAAAGCTGTTCTTTTGGACTTTTATTTATCAAAGAATCCTGAAAAAAGTTCACAGTTTCCACAAAAATATTAAACTATATAATTTAAAACGTACTCGGTTACTAACGTAACCTCGGTTCTCTCTAGAAGAGGGAACGAGTACTGCGTTTTATCAAAACGCTACGGGAAAAGTCTCTTTTCACGAAACACTGAAGCAAAAAATTATCCTTTAATTTTCATATATGTAAAACGCGTTGCGGCAGCAGCAGACAGCTATGGCGAGACGGCTTGCTCGCTCATTGGCTGCTCTGCGGCAACTGCTTAAGCCTATCGAGCGAGGCCTGGGATGACATCAGGCCAATGAGGGCGCTTCGCGCCCTCCTCGCCACTTCCCGCCGAAACGGGCGTGGCTTACCTCTATAAAAGGAGCTCGAGAAGGCTGACTCACTTGATTTTGATCGCCGAAGCGAACCAGAGTGAACCGTACGCACGGCAGAGAACGCAGTACTCGTTCCCTCTTCTAGAGAGAACCGAGGTTACGTTAGTAACCGAGTACGTTCTCTTACGAGAGTCCTCTCGTACTGCGTTTTATCAAAACGCTACGGGAACCCCTTGCAAAACGCCGTGCGTGCTGGGATAAAAACACTGATCACCGGAAGCTTTTTCAGGCATACAGTGCATAATCACCAGATTGACTCACACAGAGTCAGGGAATAAGGGTGAGAGCCTTAAATCCCTAAATTTTAGCGTCGTAGAAAAACATGTCCACAGACGCAAGTATAATCATCACATAGACAGGGTAGGGAACCTGAACTAATGTGGAAAATGTAGGTCTTACACAGTTCTGCCCAAGATAGTCGGTAGCGCATAGCGCATGAGTTTCAGCGGTCTGATTAGACGGCTGAACAGATTACACCGACAAAAGCTTAGCCTGCAAGGCGGGAACCTCTAGGTTATAAAACCTGATAAATGTAGACGGCGAGGCCCAACCTGCCGCCGTACATATATCCTGTAGGGAAATCCCGCTGGACCAAGCCCACGAAGAAGCAACGCTTCTCGTAGAGTGCGCTCTGACTCCCAAAGGGCATGGAATGCCCTTGGCAGTATAAGCCAGCGCTATGGCGTCAACTATCCATCTGGATAGACTTTGTTTCGAAACAGCCATTCCTTTGGAACGTCCGCTGAACGAGACAAAGAGCTGCTCTGTCTGTCTGAAGACAGCAGAGCGGGACATATAAGCTCTTAAAGCCCTAACAGGGCAAAGAAAACTCGAGTCCCCTTCCTCACTCGATGCCGGCAGGGCAGCCAGGGATATAACCTGAGCCCGAAAAGGCGTGTTGAGGGATTTCGGCACATAGCCATGCTTAGGTTTGAGTATGACTTTAGAGTCATTAGGACCAAACTCCAAGCACGCCGGGCTCACAGAGAGCGCGTGCAGGTCGCCTATGCGCTTCACTGAAGCGAGAGCCATCAAAAACACTGTTTTGAAAGACAAATGTTTGAGGCTAATAGACTGGATAGGCTCGAAAGGGGCACCTTTCATGGCCGCTAGGACCGTAGAAAGGTCCCACAAAGGAACTGAAGGAGGTCTGGGTGGATTCAGTCTCCTAGCTCCCCTGAGGAAGCGGATGACTAAATCATTCCTTCCCAGCGACTGACCCAGCGTTGAACCAAAGAACGCTGAAATAGCCGCCACATACACTTTGAGCGTGGAAGGGGATCTGCCCTTATCCAACAGCTCTTGTAGGAAGGAGAGAACCTCCGTTACCTCACATTCGAGGGGTGAAATGCTCCGAGCTGCACACCAGCCGGAGAAAACCGACCACTTCGAAGCATAAAGCCGCCGTGTCGACGGTGCTCTAGCCTGAGTGATGGTATTCACGACTCCCTCTGTGAGACCAACGGGTATCCGTTGAGCACCCACACATGAAGGGACCACAGTTCCGGGTGTGGGTGCCAAATCGAGCCCCCGGCCTGCGAGAGGAGATCTCTCCTCAACGGCAGCGGCCATGGAGCGATATCTGCCAACTGCATCAGAACTGGGAACCATGTTTGGTTCTCCCAGAACGGAGCTACAAGCAGGACTGGGCATTTCGTTTCCCTGACCCGTTCCAGCACCTGTGGCAGGAGGGAGACGGGGGGAAAAGCGTATAACGGGCAGCGCGGCCACCTCCGGGACAGCGCGCTGTCGGTCTTTGAAAAGAACGCGGGGCAGTGCGCGTTTTCGCGGGACGCGAAAAGGTCCACCTCCGCTCTGCCGAATCTCTCCCACAACAGCCGGACTGTTTGTGGGTGTAGAGACCATTCGCCCGGGGGAACATTGTTCCTGGACAGTCTGTCTGGGCCCACATTCTGAAGCCCAGGTACATGCACTGCTCTCAGCGAGCGTAAGTTGTGCTGAGCCCATAGTAGGAGGCGTTTCGCCAGCCTGTACAGGGATATGGATTTCAGACCGCCCTGGCGATTTATGTAGGACACCACAGCCATGTTGTCCGAACGGACTATGACGTGACAAAAACGTGTCATCGCGTTGTGCACTGCCAGCATTTCTAGGCAGTTTATGTGTAGGAGCTTTTCTCGTTCCGACCACAGGCCGAAGAACGGTCTGCCCTCGAGCAGAGCTCCCCATCCCGAGGTGGATGCGTCTGTCGACACCATCCTCACTCTCGAGGAAGTCCCCAGGCTTACACCTGATTGGTACCAGTCGTCCGCCGTCCAAGGCGCCAGGGCTGAAACACAGCTCTGATCGACCTTGAGGCGTAATCGACCGGTCGCCCACGCTCTGCGCGGTACCCGCGTTTTCAACCAGAACTGCAGCGGGCGCATGCGGAGCAAGCCCAGCCGGAGAACTGACGATGCTGAAGCCATGAGACCCAGCATCTTTTGAAACTTCCTGAGCGGGGTGACAGCGCCGCGGCGGAAAGACCTCGCCGCGCGCTGAATGATCAACACGCGCTGTGGTGACAGCCGCGCTGTCATAGACTGTGAGTCCAGAACGACGCCCAGAAACAAAATCGTTTGACTGGGGTTCAATGAACTCTTTGTCCAGTTGACTGTGATACCAAGATTCTCGAGGTGATCGAGTAAAATGGTTCTGTGCTCCACGAGCTGTGATCGTGATTGAGCTAGGATCAACCAGTCGTCCAAATAGTTCAGCACTCGCATGCCTCTGAGTCTGAGAGGAGCGAGCGCTGCGTCCATGCATTTCGTAAATGTACGGGGTGCTAGGGACAAGCCGAATGGCAGGACTGTATACTGGTATGTCTGACCCTCGAAGGCGAATCTCAAGTATCGCCTGTGGTGTGACGCTATTTGTATTTGAAAATACGCGTCCTTCAGATCTATTGACATGAACCAGTCTTCTCGGCGAACATGCGCGAGAATTTTGCTGGTTGTGAGCATTTTGAAACTGCGTTTCACCAATACTCTGTTCAACCGTCTTAGATCCAGTATGGGTCTGATACCGCCGTCCTTTTTGGGGACTAGAAAGTATCTGCTGTATAGCCCCCCTTCGCTTAGAGCTGGGGGAACGCGCTCTATCGCCCCTTTGCTTATCAGTTTTGATATTTCGGCTCGAAGTAGGTGAGCTACTTCCAACGAGACCGTAGTTTCGACGCGCGCTATGAAGCGGGAAGGGCGTCGACAAAACTGTAGCGAGAAGCCTCTCTTTATAATGCCTAGCACCCAGTCCGAAACCCCTGGGAGCGCTGCCCATGCTTCTGCATGGCTGGCTAGGGGCTGGATACGGAGTGCACTCTGATCGCCGTGCGACAGAGGTGCTTCGGGGGATACAAACATAGGCGTTATGCCTGTGGCATTTGAGGCGGGGCGCGCGCTTAATACAGCGGGCGAGACGCTCGTTCTCGACCTTACTACAGTGCTTAGCTGAGTGAGGGAGGACTGAGAAAGTCTCATAGGACCCATGTGAGCGAGTAGATGTGGGCTGGGAGCGGGCACATTTACTGCTTTGGGCGCGGCATCTGCCTGAGCAGAGCGCGCGCTCACAGTTCTCGTTTTTACAGAGAGCCTGTGATGTGTTAGACATAGTGTTCGTGGGCACTGGGAAGTGGGCACTCTCACTATGCTGGAAGCGCAACCGACCTGAGTCGATTTTATGTGCGCGGGCCCTACGTGTAGGGCTGTGCTTATGTGTAGTGATGGGCACTGAGGAGTGGGCATCGAGACTACATTTATAGCACCATCGGCCGTGGCCGGGACACCAGAAAATACACTCTTTTCGAGATTTATCTGGGTAGCCGTGAGAACGGCTTTTGTGTGCAGGCAAGCGGGCGGCAGTGCAGGCTTGCTCTCTGCAGAAAACACTGGAACAGTCGCAAACCTTGGGACTGAAACAGCGGGGCGCTTGGGTGGGAGGCCGGCCGCAACGGGACTCACACACCTGCGCTTTCCCAGGCTTGCTAGGACTTCTTCGGCACTTCCGGTTTTACCACAACCCTCGATCGCGGCCCGCGCGAAGAGGGGCGCCGGGCGCTGGACCGAGAGCGGGGCCTCGAGCTGCGCTGTTGTGGCTGCTGCGAAGAGGCGGCCGAAGGCGGGGGCTGAGGCTGAGAGCTCCGCGGGGTCCGTTTGTCACGAACCGCTGCAGAACCGGAGCGCTTCGGTAGGAAGTGCTTGAAGGCTTGAGACGCTTTCTGGGCCTCGGTAAATCTCTCCACGAACTCGGAGAGAGAAGAACCAAAAAGGCCGGTGGAAGACAGCGGGGCATCGAGAAACGCAGTGCGCTCGGAATCGGCCATCTCCGTGAGCGTCAGCCATAAGTGCCTCTCAGCGACAGTGGCGGAAGCCATACACCGTCCCATGGCTTGTGCGGCGGCTTTAGTAGCTCGGAGCGTGAGATCTGAAGCGCTCCTTAAATCCGCGATGCAGATAGCGTCAGGTCCCATCTCGTCCAGCTTACGGAGGAGATCACCCTGGTAAATCTGCAGCGTAGCCATGGTGTGTAGCGATGACGCGGCCTGCCCAGCGGCGGAGAAGATTCGCGCGAGCAGCGTCGACGTCATGCGGCAGGCTCTGGAAGGCAACACCGGTTTAGTCCGCCGTCCAGCAGAGGGCGGGCAAAGGTGGGTCGCTATCGCCTGTTCCACCGGCGGAAGAGAGAGGTAGCCTCGGTCACTGGCATTATCCAGAGAGGAAAATGCGGGTGACACAGATGAGCGCGTCCGCGCAGAGTAGGGCGCGTTCCAAGCCTTCGCAACTTCTTCGTGTAACTCAGGAAGAAAAGGAGCGGGCTTAGATTCCGGAGAAGTGCGCTCACCAGGGAGGAAACTACCATCCAGCCGGGTTCGAGAGGGGGGCTCCGGTGCAGACCACTCGAGGCCGTGGCTCGCCGCGGCCAGTGCGAGTACCCGCATGAGCTCCGTCTCAATGTTGGCTCTCGTTGAGGGCTTGCGGGCAGGAGGCGCGAGATCCTCAAAGCTCGCCCAATCCTCGCTGCCTGAAGCTAGCAGAGAGCAGGAATCCTTCTCCCCCGACGCGGCCTCTGAACCGACTTCCTCTGATGAAGCGACGGCAGACTGCGGGCGCTGAGCATCAGGAAGTGATTCGAGAGAGGCCGGTGAAGCTGGCGGGCGAACCGGCGAGCTTGGTCGGGCTGGAGCGGGTTCCGGGACCCGCTGCGAGCGGCGCTTTTTACGGCGCGGCATCGCGGCGGTGAATGCAGGCTTGGAAAAGGATGCCAGGCGAGTCCTCAGAGTCACCATCGGCAAAAGCTCGCAGTGAGGGCATCCGCCGTCAGCGAGCGCGAGCGCTGCATGGTCCTCACCCAGGCAGGAAACACAGATGACGTGCTTGTCTCCCTCGGTGAGTGGGGCTCGGCACGAGCCGCAGGAAGGCATCTTGAAAAAGACGCAGCTCTCTTAGGGGTGAGTGTTGCGAAGAACACACACACACACACACAGAAAAGCAATAATATGAAAAGGACATAGGCGTCGGAAAGCGCAGCAGGTACGGCTGTAGAAGGCGGCGTTGGCCAGCGGCTTCGAGGGCTCGTCCCGCTGATGTGCTTGCTTCAACGACGCTGCTTCCGTGATCCAGCGATGCGTGCGCTTCGCTGAAGAGATTAAAATCAAGTGAGTCAGCCTTCTCGAGCTCCTTTTATAGAGGTAAGCCACGCCCGTTTCGGCGGGAAGTGGCGAGGAGGGCGCGAAGCGCCCTCATTGGCCTGATGTCATCCCAGGCCTCGCTCGATAGGCTTAAGCAGTTGCCGCAGAGCAGCCAATGAGCGAGCAAGCCGTCTCGCCATAGCTGTCTGCTGCTGCCGCAACGCGTTTTACATATATGAAAATTAAAGGATAATTTTTTGCTTCAGTGTTTCGTGAAAAGAGACTTTTCCCGTAGCGTTTTGATAAAACGCAGTACGAGAGGACTCTCGTAAGAGAACTGTTTTTAACATTGATAATAATAAGAAATGTTTTTGAGCACTAAATCATAATTTTAGAATGATTTCTGAAGGATCATGTGGCTGAAGACTGGAGTAATGATACTGGAAATTCAGCTTTGCCATCACAGGAATAAATTAAAATGTAAAATATATAAAAATAGAAAATGGTTATTTTAGATTGTAATTAAATGTCACAATATTACTGTTTTACTGTATTACTGGTCAAATAAATACAGATTTGGTGAGCATAAGATACTTATTTCATAAAAAAGGAAATAAAGATCCCTAAATTTTGAACAATATGTAATAGGTCTTAATTTGGTTTTATGATTAAAATATAACAAAAAGCGATTTTTTTTATTAAATGTTTTTTTGAATGGTGTTCTTGCGCAGTCTTCAAATAAATGCTATACTTGGTTTCGATATTTTGCAATGCAGCGATGATGCAATGAGCTTCATACAGTTTCAACTGTGGCTCAAGTGTTCAAATACTTTTTGGGGCCACTGTGTACAAGTACTGCAGAGCTTCAAATGAGAATGCTGCAATGAGCTAGCATGTGTTAAAAATCTCTAGATATAAAACAGCTCATGCAACTAATGCAGTTTATTGATGGCGTCTGATGGAGCTAAGAGTGAACTATAGAGATTGACTTCATTTACAGTCCATTCACGTTGTAAATGTGGAGATATATCAGCACTAGTTTTGACTTCATAAGCTCTGAAGGCTTTTTACATTTATAATGTGCTCACCAGGGCTCAGAGGTGAAGAATGTTTGATCCGCAGACTTGAATTATTCTGCTCTGAACTTTACTATGAAAACTATACCTGTCTAGCTCATGCCTGCATGGTAGCAGAGGGCATTCTGAGTATTTCTCTAACATTGGGTCCTAACCAGGCATAACAATTATGCACACCATGACTGCATTCATTAGCTATTAGCAGTGTGAAAGATATTTAGAATGATTGAAACACTACTATATTTGGGGGTCAGTAACTTTTTTTTTATTGTTTTTTAAAAAGAAGTCTCTTATGCTCACTAAGGCTGCATTTATTTGATTAAAAATACAGTAAAAACAGTAATATTTTTAAATATTACAATTTTAAATAACTGTTTTCTAATATTTTAAAATGTGATTTATTCCTGTGATGGCAAACCTGAATTTCCAGCATCATTGCTCCAGTCTTGTCACATGATCCTTCAGAAATCATTCTAATATGATGATCTGATGCGCAAGAAACATTTAGCAATGTAGAAAACATTTGTGCTGCTTAATATTTTTGTGGAAACTGATACATTCTTTGATTAATTGAAAGTAAAAAAAAACACAATTTATTTGAATTGGAGATCTTTTGTAACGTAAAAGTTTTGCTTTTGCTCTTTTGATCAATTTAATGCATCTATGCTGAATAAAAGTATTATTTTAACCAAGGAGTTGACAAAATGTCCTGGGTTTTCTTATCAAGTCGTGACTGGATAGGGCCCTGTAAAAGTTACAAAGCACCCTTTCCTCTGCTGCCTTTTTCTTGTTATTGTGTCTTGCATTTACTGTACTGTCACTCACTTTTTGTTTGGTGCCTCTCTCCCATGTGTCTCCTCTCTGTTTGAAGCTTTGGTTCTTTTCCCCTCTCTCTGCTGTAAAGTACCATGCGTGCCTTAAATGCACATTAAGTCACCAAATGGATAATGTAATTGTCTGCTTGGGTTAGTGGCTCTGTTCCCATGCTGTCTGGGATCCCTGTCAAAAGCTTCTGCTCACCATTTCTAAATTCTGTTGGAGTGCCCAAGGAGGTTGAAAGAAGAAAGAGAGAAAGTGCAAAAGAGGAGGAATGGAATACAATGAAAAGATGAACAAGCAATATGATACATCTGCTATAGAGAGTGAGGCCGGGGTCATCCGGGTCCCTTTGTAAACTGAAAATATCATGGATTTTTTTGTTTGCACAAAATGGACACGTATATCTCTATCTCCTCTCCTTTGACTTTGCTTTGTCGTTTGTGATCTCCAATCATTAGAAAAAGTAATACACAGTGGATGCAGTCATTTCTGTTAGTGCAGCAGCTGTTGCACTGAATCATGATTATCAATGCAGTGTTTTTTTCTCCCAGAGGCTTCTTTGTTGTATCAGAGGGCCTTAGCTGATTAGCTGTTTTTTGTCGGTAAGGCATTCATGCTGTGTGACGTCTTCATATGAGTGTGAATAGTTCGCTTCGTTGTTCCGTCTTATTGCTGTGGTTTCAAAACAATAAACTCTAATTAATATTTAATTACTAACTTCTGGTTTCCTCCTGCTGCAACAAAAATTTGGAGTATAATCTATAATCTCTCTCTGTCTGTTTTGGGGTGTATTCATGCTCCCAAAGAGAGCTTTGGAAAACATTCTGGAGGAAAAACTGGACTAGAATTTGGTCAGTATTGGTTTCTTATAAGAACTGAAAAATAACAAGCATAAGAGACTTCTTTCAAAATCATAAAAAAATATATTTTGACCCCAAACTTTTGAATGGTAGTGTTTCTATCATTCTATATATGCCTGCCATTCTATACTGTACAGTATATCCATAGGATCTATAAACCTTTAAACTTCAAATGTTTAAACAAGGCTTCAAACCAGTATTCAAAATTGTCTTCTAGTTTTGAAAAAAGGTCATTCCGCATGTTGTTCAAGGACCAACTAGGATCCAGGTATGATTTGATGTCCTATATCATAGTAAAGCTTCCATTTAAATATGCTTTGTAGCTTGGCTTGCTTTTTATTGTTGTTGTTTTTTTGTTGTACAGTACATTTATGTGTGTGGTAGTTTAAAAAAATGAAACCAGGCAATTTGTATAATAGTCATCGTGATAATGAAATTGATTCAGGCTTTGTTTCTCTTCTTTAATATTTATATGCTGCACTCCCTTTCATTCCCAATCTCTCACTCTGAATATTAATTAACCATTTCATGTCTATTTTGCAACATTTCACTGAATTGTTACCTTCGGTTTTTAAAACATCCGTATATTTACCCTCCTTTTGTGACGTCCTTTTCGCTTTCCCCCTTGCAGCTCTGAAGGGTTAAATGTGCATCCTGGTCACCGTGTGAAGGAGTTAGTAGCCAGTCAGCGTGTAATCCTTCCTTTATTAATGTTTTGTTGTCACTGGGGTCAGGTTCTCTCTTGCAGCGACAGCTTTTGAAAGTCATTACTCAAGCTGAGACAAACAAAGCTCACGGCAGGCCTCCCTTTGGCAGCTTGTGCAGAGTGACAAGACCGAGCCTGACCACTAACAAGGGAGGGCTCACACAAACTCCCAATTTACCTTCCAAAGGGAAACTTTTTCGGTTTCAGGGATTCCTTAATGAGCTGTACTGTATATCGATTCTTCATCCCCCAACTCTTAATTGGGCCAAACAAAAGCAGACCAGCATGTTGTGATTTATTGCTCTACCTGGCAAAAATAACAAGAAAATCTGTTTTCTTTTTGAGGATAGTATGTTGGGGGTGTTATTTCTAGGCAGATTTTTTAAAGCTGACAACATCGTATAGCCCAGAGTCTTGACACTGTCAGATGTGACAGGACACGGGTGCGACTTCTCAGCGTGACTGCTACAGTGTAATTAAACATGGAACGAATGCATGCCATTAAAGCACCGAGAGGAGAAAGATAATGAGGCTGCTGCATCCTCGTTCCTCCTGCTCCTGCCAGTAGAGTGAGTCTCAAAAATGTGGGTGGATGTTGTCTTGCTCTCCAAACAGTGTGTGTTTGCGTTTCATGCGCTGCTTTCTCCATAACAATCACTGCATGCTAATTACAACATTAAGCTGAGATAAAGACTGTTGCCTGACAATTAAAACATAATCTTCTAGGAACATTAATCTCAATTTTTATACAACATTAGCCATCCCATACCAGTTAACCAGGGAGGTCCTATGCTGTAAGAAGACTCCCATCAGACATATAAGATGTTTGTATGGGCGTCCGCACTGACTGAGTGATGTGAAGGTGTGAAGGCTTCTGCTTTAACCCCCACCGGCCTGGAAATAGAAACGGCTGGCAAATTATAGAGAGCAGGATCATGTGTTTATCAGCCTATTAAATTGTCATTAAAAAGCCGTCTCTTTGCTACGGTCCACACTCTTCCTGTCATATTGAGTTCAGTCCGACTTGACAACCAGCTACGTCAAAGCCCACTTTGAAAGGAGACTGTGTTATTGAGAGGCTCTGTTTGGGGACACTGAAGCTCAAGAGTGTTACCCTCTACGATAAACAACTTCAGTGTGTCTGTGCTGGGCTTTGGCCATGGAAAGTCAACGGTGCCCATGAATCCCTGGGGGAATCTCAGCTTACATTAGGAATTTTGTGTTTTTGTGTGTTTTCATCTACTGGATATAGTGGTAATTTCATGTCTTTTTTTAGGTTATACTTTATTTTAAGGTGTCATTGTTACAGTGTAATTATATATTTAAGTACTTTAAGCAACTACATGTACTTACTATTGGGTTAGGGTAGAATTAGGATTTGGTTGAGAGTTAGTTGCATGTAATTATACATAATTTACTGTTATTACTATGGTAAGTACATGTAACATATGTAACAGGGACACTGTAAAATAAAGTCTTACCCTTTTTTTAAATAAAAGTGCTTGTTTTCCACAAAGAGTTAGTTTTCCTATCTTTGAGCTTTTAGTTTTACAAATCATCACATTAAAAATAACATGAAAATTGGATACAATTTAGAGGTTTGAAGTGCTGGAAAAAGTGTGAAGCACATGAAAGCCCTTGAAAAGTGCTTGAATTTCACTCTCAAAAGGCTGAACGAACCTTGAGATGAATAGTGTAAAAAAAAAAAGAAAAGAAGAAATTCTACTATTTCTGACACAATGCCATGGTTACAGTTAGCGTTACTGCATTAAATCTTGGTGAATGTTGGTGATTTGTGTACTGAAACGCCTTCTATAACTTCGTTCACATGCTGGCAGTGCGAATGCAACCAGGAAAATGGGAAAATGGCCCTAGGGGAACATTCAGCTCTCAGGGAACCACCTTGGTGGCTATTCCTATAACTAAGTTCCTATAACTACCCTTTGCGAAAGCCCCAAATGTTTCTCCTGGTTTCCACATCAGCGCCGTTTGATCTGATGTGTGGTTTATAACAGAATTCTGCACCGAATTTGAATGCTTCCCAATAGATATTGCTGCGGTGTTATTAATGTTGCGGCGAATTTAAACGCTTTCAAAAATTCTAGCAGTAAAATTGTGACATCTTATTACAATTTAAAATAAAAAAGTCTATGTTAATATATTTTAAAATGTAATTTATTCCTGTGATGACAAAGCTGAATTTTCAGAAGTCATTAGGTTATGATTACTCCAGTCTTCAGTGTCACATCTATCAGAAACATTCTAATATGCTGATTTTGTGCTCAAGAAATATTTTGTTGAAATGTTGAAAACACTTGTGCTTCTTAAAGAAGTGTTGAAACCGAGATATATCTGTATCTGTCTTTCTCAATGTAATGCATCCTTGCTGAATAAAATCATTAATTTCTTTTTAAAAAATCATAGTGACTTCAAACATTTTAACAGTAGTGTACTACAGCAATTAAATAATTTTGATAATTTGTCATTTTGATTTGTAATTAAATAATCTTGAGTTCCCCTTCACAGTGGGCCCAGGCTCCCTGGTTGAGAACCACCGATTCAGAACTGATTCATTTATTTTATTTTTATTACTATTAAGTATTAATTTAGCTTTGTAAACTGTTGGAGATTTCCATTGATTATTGTATTTCATACCACAGTGTCTCTTAACTTATTATGACAGATAAGGGACAGCAAGGAAATGTAATTTCCTCTCAAAGTACAGTGGTGGTCAAAATTGATGGCACCCCTGATAAATATGATAAAAAATGGCTGTAAAAAATAAATCTGCATTGTTTATCCTTTTGATCTTTCCTTAAAATTTTTTGCAAAAATCGAACCTTTCATTGAAGTAAAAGAATTGAAATTGGGGGGGTAAATCACATTATGAAATAAATGTTTTTCTCCAAAACACGTTGGCCATAATTGTTGGCACCCCTAGAATTTTTTATGAGAAAAATATCTCTGAAGTATATTCCCATTAATATTTACCTTTTTTAGCACACCAGGGTGACTAGGAACATGAAATTGTCCAGCTATGACTTCTTGTTTCACAGGAGTTTAAATATGAAGAAACACAAAGGCCAAATTTCTTTAATCATCCATCACAATGAGTAAAACCAAAGAATATAGTTCTGATGTGCAGCAAAAGATTGTTGAGCTTCACAAAATAGAAAGTGGCTGTAAGAAAATATCTAAAGAATTGAAAATCCCCATTTTGACCATCAGGGCAATAATTAAGAAGTTATAATCAACTAAAGATGTTACGAATCTGCAGGAAGAGGACGTGTGTCTATATTGTCTTAATGGATGGTGAGGATGAAAGTTTGAGTGGCCAAAGACTCTTCAGTAATCACAGATGGAGAATTGCAGAGATTAGTTGAGTCTTGGGGGTCAGAAAGCCTAAAAAAAATTATCAAACAACCCCTACATCCCCACATGTGGTTTGGGAGGGTTTCAAGAAAAATCCTCCTCACTCCTCCAAAAACAAACTCCAGCATATTCAGTTGTCAGACACGACTGGATCTTCAAAAGGGACCGGATTCTGTGGTCAGATGAAACTAAAAAAAGTTTTTTTTGGCAGCAAACCCAGCAGATGTGTTTGGTGCAAACCAGGGATGAAGAGTACCCCATGCCTACGGTTAAATATACTGCTGGATCTTATATGTTGTGGGCCTATTTATTTGCTGGAGGTCCTGGACATCTTGTTCAGACACATGGTATTATGGATTCTAGCAAATACAAACAGATAAAAAATCAAAACCTGACAGCCTCTGCTAGAAATCTTATAATGGGCCGTGGTTGGATCTTCCATCAGGACAACGGTCCAAAACAAACATCAAAATCAACACAAAAATGGGTAACTGAGCACAAAATGAAGCTTCTGCCATGACCGTCACAGTTCCCTGACCTGATGAGTGGAGTGAACTGAAGAGAAGAAGCACCAACATGAACTTGTGAATCTGAAGGATCTGGAGAGATTCTGTATGGAGGAATGGTCTCTGATCTCTTGTCAGGTGTTCTCCAAACTCATCAGGCATTATAGGAGAAAACTCAGATCTGTTATCTTGGCAAAAGGAGGTTGCAAAAAGTATTTAATAACAGGGTGCCAACAATTATGGCCAGCGTGTTTTGGAGAAAAACATTTATTTTATAATGTGATTTACCCCCACTTTCAATTCTTTTACTTCAATGAAAGGATAGATTTTTGTGAATTTTTTGAATGAAAGATCAAAAGGATAAACAATACAGATTTATTTTTTACAGCCATTTTTTATCATATTTATCAGGGGTGCCATCAATTTTGACCACCATTGTATATATTACTAAAAAGGGAAAACTGTGCAGGTACGTTTCATGACTTCCAGAAGTAAATCCTGGCATCCTGAAGCTGGCTGACTGTTGTTTATGCATTTCATACACTGTACTTCTTTGTATTTTTGTAAAAGGCAGTGACTGCCATTGTAATGTTCTCTTCTCACACCCAACAACAGCTTTTTGAGTAACTGGCTGGGCAAGAAGAACCAGCCCATTGTAAACAGTGTGGGTTGTCCCTGTAAATCTCACTCTCTGAATGTTTTTCCAGGTGCCACCTCTCTAGTGCCCATCTGTAATGAATCCATGCTGAAAAGCATTAACCAGAGACCATTGTTCCGATATCGTGAGGAAATACAGAAGTGTAATGCATTTATGAGGCTATATTGTGGACACAGATTATACTGCTTTAAATGTCATGCGTGGCCATAGTCAGAGTTTATATGAGGTGAGGTTGTGGTGGACATCCTGGAGACTCGTTCTCTGTTGTTACTCTGCTGAGACACAGAGAAGACAAGGCTTTAATGAGGCATATACTGTGAGAGAAAGAAAAAATGGAAGAAAAACAAAAGGGCCAGAAGGAGTGAGAAATAAATTCAAAAGAATAATAAAATGAATTGGAGAGTAAAGGAGCATATTGCTTTGGTCGTGGAGGACAGATTTGGTTGAGACATGCTAATAATGAGCTCAAGTATAAAAAAAATAATATTTCTCCAGTCCAGCCTCATAATAACTGTTCATCTGTTGACATAATTATCATTAAAGAGAGGGAGAGTAATCAATAGAGACATTAAATTATTATTTATTCATGTAGCTCCAAATCCATATGATGTCATTTTTCTATGGACTGAAGGAGAAAACTTTTGAGAAATTTGTGTAAAAAAAAAGTGCTTTAGTACAGTAAAGTTTACAAGATTTTAGTAGCTCAGGCAGAAAGATTGTTGTTGGTTAGTGTTGGTCTCCAATAATAGACTTTCAAAAATCTGTCATCAGAGCAATAAGGGAAAGTTAGTTCCTTTACTAGGGAATGATTCAGTATTAAACCTAAGCTATAAGTACTACAGTTCAGTTATGGAATCTGTGTATTTGAACAACTCTCTCTTGAGTAAACACACTTTATAGGGAAGAGAGGCAGAG
Source organism: Scardinius erythrophthalmus (assembly GCF_964197995.2). Taxonomy (NCBI): domain Eukaryota; kingdom Metazoa; phylum Chordata; class Actinopteri; order Cypriniformes; family Leuciscidae; genus Scardinius; species Scardinius erythrophthalmus. The sequence goes on along the minus strand of NC_138229.1, from coordinate 21,770,773 downwards.
CGTGGTGTGTTGTCAAAGAATGCTAATAGAGTGTCTGTGCACTTTCATCACAAGCTCTTTAACAGCTTCCAGTGATGTGGCCCCTTTGAAGATGGCTTAAGAACTAAATTTGATTACACAGGAGACCTAAAATGCCTGAAGCTTAGGTATTTTTTATAACCACATACCAGCATTAGGCATTACATCACTTCATTTTATTTTCGGTTCGTATTTGTTTGATAGTTTCTGGTTTACTGCTGGCTTAAAGACTCGTTTATGCATTTTGTAGTTTTAAAAATTTCATGTGGTTTAGCTGTACCAAAGAGAAGTTAAAAGGGTAACATGCTCATAAATGAATAAGAGATATGTTAAACAGATTAACCAAGAACAATTAAATCTGATCAGTGATCGCTTTTAACCACCATTAAAGATACTGCCTCAATTTTGCTGTCAAAACTGTACATCATTCTTTTTCTTTTGTGACCTCTTCAGTGATAGAACAATTCTTCCAATTAACTGTTTGTTGTTGTTGTCACTGTTTTGTCTTAATACAAAATACTCTGTTTCCAAATCAATAAGTAGAGCATGGCTTTAGCAGTGCCAAGTTCATTGATTCGATGCATCATGAATTGAAAAAATGTATAGCTTGAATGGAATGTAAGTCGCTTTGGATAAAAGTATCTGCCAAATCCATATATGTAAATATAATTTTATATATTAATATACTGAAATATAATATACTTCACCCTGAAGCAGAAACAACCTTCTAGCATTCCCCTTGTGTTCTCTGAAGAAGAGCAACATGTATGTGGTTGTAGACTACTTGCATAGAGGCCGTTAGTTCAGTGTTGTTTATAGCTTATGCAGTCAGCCCAAACATGCGCTAGCATAATCTAGGGTCTCATAGACTTTATGTATTTCGATTGATCTAAATAAGTGCCTTCTCTCTCCCCCTAACCCACTTTTGTCTTTTTACTCACAGGTGGCTTTCACATTGGACTCTTAAACATCTGATTCAGGCCGGTAAAGCAAGCTAAAGAAAGAGAGAGAGGGTTGAACATCTGCTGATCACATCAGCGGAAGGCTGTCACCAGGTGGGCTGTATGCTGTGGCTTTGGAGAGGAAGTCAGAGGACTTCTTCATGCCCACAGGCTTCGGCTGTTCACAGGGGGGATGATCTGGAGCACTGCACACAGGCCTATCATTAGGCCATTGGGGCCCATGCTAAGGAATGGATAGTTTTGCTGCTAAATGTTATAGTGCAACTTCCCTTTAACTATGGGGCACCGGTGAAGGATTGGTATGGAAATCCTTTTTTTCCTTGGAATCAGCTCAAGAAGCAGTTAAGGCTAAGCAAAGCACATTTTATTTGCTTTTTAGGATTGATGTACTTTGACATTTTTATATAAACGTGTCTTCATAGCATTTATTGTTTTTAGTTGGCTAGCAAGATTTATGAATAAACAGAGACCATGGCGGCTACCTATCGCATAGTCGTCAGTAGCATAAACTGTTACAACAGCGTTGTAATAGACCGTCGTGTCCAACACACTGTACACTACTGTAATGGACCCTGTGGTGCACTAAAACACGGACTGAACTGCACAGTGGCTCACCGCAGCACTTGTGCTGAAGTTCTTGATACCCCCATATCCAGAAACTGTTCTGACCAGCCCATTACTATTCTTGAGTCTAAAACATTGGAGAACAGCAACACCGTGTCTGGGGCCTTCTGTGACGACTACCATCAGGTCGTCCCCAGAGTCAAGAAAGGATCTGCCATCCAAAGCTCAGCAAGCCTCAAGGATATTACAGGGGAAGCCATTAACCTGGCCAGCGGGAAAATCAAGGAATTTTCATTTGAGAAGATCAAGTACTCTGCCAGTCATGTGACTTTCAGAAAGGGCCGTAAGGTTCGGCCAGACTCCTTCAGCAGGAGATCCACTGATCTAGACATAATCTACGGCCAGTTCACAGGCAATGATGAGAACTGTCCTCCATTTGGCCTGTTTCAGAAATCTGTACTCGAAGAGCATAAGCTAAGTCGCAGCGCATCCCTGGAGCAAAACCTAAACAATGTAGCCACGCTCTACCTGAATAGTCTCACAGAGGAGAACCTAATTACCCGCATACTTGAGAAGACCAAGGCTGACAGCAGTGCATCAGGAGAAGACATTAAAGCCTGTCTGGACATTCTCCTCAAGTGCTCTGAAGATCTGAAGAAGTGCACAGACATCATCAAACAGTGCATCAAAAGAAAGTCAATGGGGGGAAGCAGCGATGACTCTGGGAATCCTGAAGCCATTTATAAAAATGTGATGGCTCGTCTTTCCAACTATTTGAAGAGGCTTCCTCTTGAGCTGGAACAGGGGCAAAGTGTGAGGCAGGAGCACAGTGAGCTTGCCGAACTAGTTAACAGTATACACGGGCTGCAACAAATTCCCTTCTCCCCTATCTTTGGCAATGAGCAACCTCCGCGATACGAGGACGTTGTTCAGTCTCCTCCGCCCACAAAGCCTCGGACTAAACCCTCCCAGCCTGAACCTCCAGATAGCTCTAGGGATCTTGCATGCAACGTGAAAGCCATTCAGAGCCTCCCTGGTTTGTCAGCACGTACACCTTCATCAACTAATGGGTTCCCACATGGCAGTTTAACTTCAGCTTCCAGTAGCAGTTCAACACCTTTCAACTGCCATCACACGGTTTCAGCCAACCGACCAGACACATTCTCTTCCACAAACTCACTTTTGTCTAGCAGTAGCGAAAGTCTCTGTAAGGATGCCATGGAGACTCTGTATATCGAGGAGGAGGATTCAAATGTGGGAAGGATGCCTGACAGGGCAGTTAAAGGGGATGGGAAGCACAGCTGTAGTCTTTCAGAGCCCAGACCTTACTCCAAAAGAACCACTGGCTACTCTGAGCTTAGTGGTGGTGTTTCAGATAAACTCCATGAGCTTAGTAGAAACGGAACTGTGTTCAAGCCTAAAAACGACTCAACTGTCAACCAGATGTACTTGCCAAAAAGCACAGATTCCAGACTATTTTCAAGGTCAATCTCACACATTAATAAAGGGGGAGCTGATGACATTGATAAACTTTTGATGGACCTGGAGTGTCTTTCCCAAAACATGCAAAAGGAGCCTCCACTGCCTCCTAAACTTAAAAACTGTGCCCAGCAGACAGGTTCCCCCCAGCATTTAATTGGTAACTCAGTGGCTAAAGATCTACCCGTGGTGTGTTTGTCTAGACCCTCTGTGGCCAAGCCACCCGAGCCAGGGGTTGAGGCCGCTGAAGAGGATGATGGAGCTCTGCTGCTCAGGATTCTTGAGAGCATTGAGAGCTTTGCTCAGGAGCTGGTGGAGAGTGGAGCTGGGAGAGGAACTCAGTCTAAGGAACGAGAGGTCATGCGTCTTCTCCAGGACACGCTGGCCAGCACTAAAGCAGAGGTGGCTCCACTCCCACTTCCTGTGCCTTCGTCTGAGACTGCACCTACACCTACACCAACACCCTCAAGTGCACCTGCTGCCATACAAACACCTGTTTCTACTGTGAGGGACACAGGCTCAACACTTCTCATTCAACAGACGCCCGAAGTCATCAGGGTGAGTGAGCTAAACTAGGTCTGTGTAAGGTTTTCGTAAGTTGACATACCTGTAGCTCTTGGCGAATCTGTGTAGTGTGCCATTTAACAAAAAATAAAAGTGGCAAAATGTTAAAAATTAGAAGAAATAACAGTAATAACTTAAATTGTAATGTTTAAATTTTTATGTACCATTGATGTTGCCTGTTTGAGCATCAATGGGTGTTTGCAGCCGTTTATGATTGTGTGCATGAGTCTTTCCATTGTCCTTAGTGGCAAAGCTGGATTTCATCATTGAGCTACGTTGGGGATGAAGTCAAATGCAGAGTATAGGACTTTCAGTAAGCAGCTTCAAGGCAAACCAGAGAGTCATACATAAATATAACAAACTACTACAAACAGTCTGATACTCAAGGAGGCAAAACATAATATTATAATATTAAGAACCAATGACATGTATAGTTGTACAGGATACTTTTAGTAAATTCAGTTATTTTGTCTTGTAGAAGATATAAAAATATCTTTCAGATTCTTCAAGGAGTATTTATTATATAACCAGCGAGCAGAACTTTGTATAGCTTACAGATATAATGGAGGTGGAAAATCCATTTTACCATTAGCTAAAGCACAAAATTATAGCTTTCATAAATCAAATTTCCTCTCTAAAATACTGTGGCATGTGCACAAACTGGGAAAAGGCTTTCTTTAGGGGAAGTGAAATTTATCATCAATATAAGCAATATAAGCAGTGAAGGGGCAGCTGGCCGATTATCGGCCTGGCCGATATATGCATTACTACAAACAGTCTGATACTCAAGGAGGCAAAACATAATATTATAATATTAAGAACCAATGACATGTATAGTTGTACAGGATACTTTTAGTAAATTCAGTTATTTTGTCTTGCAGAAGATATAAAAATATCTTTCAGATTCTTCAAGGAGTATTTATTATATAACCAGCGAGCAGAACTTTGTATAGCTTACAGATATAATGGAGGTGGAAAATCCATTTTACCATTAGCTAAAATACTGTGGCATGTGCACAAACTGGGAAAAGGCTTTCTTTAGGGGAAGTGAAATTTATCATCAATATAAACAATATAAGCAGTGAAGGGCACTCGCGTAGCTACGGGTGGGCCTGGGGCCCATCTAGTCACTCAGTGGCCTCACAAGGTAGCCTAGGAAATTATGTTGCGATTATAACAATTTTGACCTATAAAAATAAATCTTAATGTTTCTTGATTCTTGTTTGGTTGTCATGGTGATGACGAAATGCCCGCGTAGCGCATTTCGGAGTCAGACTCAGATGATTGCGAACAGCCCATTCCCCCTTCACAACGACGAGCACATTTCACAGAGGGACACTGAAGTTTAGCTAAGTAACGTTATGTTAAACTAAAATGAAAACAGAGCAACAAGTTTGTGTCAAAAAGACCACGGCCACCACAGGAGGAAGATAATGCAGATGTTCAGGAGAATTGACTGCATTGTTGGACAATAACGAAATCATTGCAGTGTTCAACTCTTAAGGGGGTCGCACACTGGACGCGCAGCGCCGCGTCTAGGACAACTCTCACCTGAAAATCCGATAATGTTAGCAATTTTCATTCAAGCAGCTGATTTCTGTGCATGAATATAAAACTAAACGTATATTGCAGCCCAGGGTGAAGTCAGATTCATTAACTACGATTTGAGACAAATAAATGTAAATTTAATATAAAACTATGTAAATAGCGCTCTGTGGCGCGGCAGGATTTTGAACAAGGTCCTGAGCCGTTGCTGGGTGCAGCGGACAGACGCCGCCGGTGTGTGTAGTGTACACTACACTCAGAGAATAATGTGTTCGAATTTAAAACTGTGTGCGACCCCCAGCCCCGTCGTCTCCTGTTATAAGCTAGTCATCAAAAGTAAGCAAATCTACGTTTATGTAGTTGCCTAGTCAATGTTGTTTATATAACGTGGTTTATGTGGCCGCTGAGCCAGACTATGACCAAGCATTGTTTTTGGTTTTTACACACTGTCCACTACTGTCCTGCTGATTTGATGATGTTGTTTCGCATCTGTCAGATGCGCGTGTGTGTGTGGTGTGGCCTGGCCGCGCGCAGTGGAAATGCTGTTCTTATTGTTATGTTCTTTATTAACACTGCTTATGATGACATACATGCTTGTGCTCTGATTAAACTGTGGTGTATTCAAGCAGGTGTAGTTGTGTTGGCCTATTTTGATAACAGATGCATTTTAGGCTGTGCCCACCTGATTTTCTCTGGGCCCACCCACATTGTGATTCCTGGCTACGCTACTGGTGAAGGGGCAGCTGGCCGATTATCGGCCTGGCCGATATATGCATTTTTATGGTTATCGCTATCGGCCATTTTCAAAACCGATTTGCCGATGAAATAATTTAATTTTGAAATGCGCTATATTTGGCTCTGCCACCTCTGTCGGAACTCACCACTCTGTAGACTAGACCAATGTCCCCACCCATCTTATTTGTTGGGAGTCACGAGTCCGGCCAATCAACACGGAAAGCTGAAGGCACTGAAAGTTTTGCACTCTCACACCAAAAATACTTCACTGATCACGCATCAGTTGTCTCTCAAAGTTAAGGCAGCAGCAGACTTTGCTGAAGTTGCAATAAATCACTACACTGAAGTTTCAAAACACTTCAATATAATAGGGCCCTGTGATTTCCGTGATGCAGAAAACATGGACGGAATCGCAGAATCCAGTCATAAAAACAGAATTTACTATATAAAGCGGAAAAAGTCACGGAATTTGTCAACTTTTTGATGAATTAAAAAGCAGGTCAGTACAAATCAGATTGAATTTCAAACCGCAAAAAGACTATTTAAATGAAATGAATCCTGCGTGTCTCTAAATGAAATAACTTTTTAAGTTATTGTTATTATTATTATTATTATTATTAATGTTGTTATTATTAACAGTTCTAAGATTTAAAGATATGTTTAAAAGCATTTAGCCTAAAGAAAGTATTTGTCAAAACACCTTGTTATTCTTAATTTTGACATTAATTTACATTTTTACTCTAGACATAGGCTATATATCGGTTCAAAATATCGGTTATCGGTCTAAATGATCTGTAATAATCGGTATTGGCATCGGCCCTGAAAATCACATATCCATTTTTGTATTTTGAAAGTCTGTATTTGTCACTGCTAACTGGTCTTTTGGTTTGATTTCAAATAGATGCAATTTAGTCAGTTGATTATGTCTTTTATTGTAGTTTACTTGATGATTTTCATTTAAAACCATTGTAATTTCCAAGGTTGATTTTTTTTTAAAGTATCTTATAGCCTTAACATCTTACCCCTGAGAAATAAAGCGGGTTGCATAAAAGCTTGTTGCAGTTAACAGTATCATGTGTCTTTTGGAGCTGGCTGTCACCTTTAGTCTTTTTTATCTGCACATCCATCATGTCGGGGAGAAGAAAGCACAGTTTGTTATACTCCAGTTCAGGGTTCTTGGGTGAGTCTCTGGCACGTACTGGGCGTACTTGTTTATATGTACATGAAATGTGTAAAAAGGTCTGAAAGCTGCATAGATGGGCACAACAACTCTCAATTCTCCAAAAAAAAAACTAAGTCATCATCTAGTGCAAGTCTCGAGAAATATGTTTTAGTGTTTTATGACCCATTTTTACTAACTCTCAGCTCTCTGAAGTGCTGTCAAGCTGTTTATGTCCTGTGTCAGTCGTCCAAGCACATTTAACCCTCGCTCTTTATGTGTCCTGTGTTCTACCTCTCTCCCACCCTTTTTATCTTTTCTGTCACTGTTAAATCCTCTCTTGTTTATTTTCCTGGCTTTGTAAACCAATACCAGCTCAGGTTCTATCTCGGGCCTGCTATTTATGACGTTGCCATGACATCTGTCAAGAGTGGAACCCCCTTAATAATGGGGCTCCTCCTCCAATCCTATTTCTGTACTTGCTCAGCGCATAACTAAAAACACTTAAGGTTGGATGAGCCGCATACTTGAGCACGAACACACACGTACACACACCTAAAAATGCCCTGATGGCTGATTATTTAGGTTTTGTAGACATGTCAGATAAATTAGCACATTTATGCTTCCCCAAGACGCCAAATACTAGTGGTTTTATCTCGAACAAGGTTGAATTAGTTCACGTTTAAAGTATGCAAGTCATCCTTTGAACATTAGCTTCATTTTAAAGATATGAGTGTGAGATGTTTAGTTAGAAAGTTGTTTTCATAAAATGCACGTCCCCCAGTAACTGTCTCTCATTGGTCCACATGTTATTTTGGGATTGAGTTGTGATGCTGTAGCCATGCAGTTGGTGTGGAGGACACACAGTCCTTTTTCGAGAGCGCTGGTAGTTCATAGCAAGAGCAGGCAGCAGGGGTTTTGGCACAGACACTGTTAATGGTGTTGATTTGCCTAGGGCACTTCTCCTCCTCCGTGTCATCCACAGACAAAGGTGTCAGGAAGACTAAATCAGCTTTCTCCCCGCCTACTATTTCATTCCGCTATGAGACTGGCTGTCGCCAGAAGGAAAACGGACCCAGTGTTGCCGTGGGGGTCACAGCTAAGTTTGGGAATAGCTTTCTGCTAACCCGATCACCTCTCTGACACCCGAGGGAGCAATAAAAATAAGCGCGCTACGCCAGGAGCCCTGCCCACTGCCCCATTTAAACACAAAGCTGCCAATCACAGAGATCAACAAGGCTGCGGAAACATTAGACCCATGCGTTCTCCCTCTGAGCAGTTGTGTCATACCTATTTGCTGTTTACGATTGGGAATCTAGGGTCTTGTTTTTAACACGGTGCACCTGCAGTGCTTTTCTCGTTTCATCTCGTTTCGTTCATGCATGTGTCATCACGAACACAAAAGCACTGAATGGATCAAGATGTGGCCCATCTGTCATCTGTCAGCATCTCAGCATCTAGGGAACCAGCTCCAGATCTAACAGTTGCTGTTGTGCATTGCTACAGGACCTGAGTGTGGTCTTTTTGTTTGTGTGTCTTTTTCCATCTCATGGCTCATTGCTAGACCAAACAACAGGTGAGGCTGAAAGTGGACGCTCAACGGGTTTGGGCCTCCTTGCCTCTGTCTCAGAGCTGACAGGGTAATCTGTTGCTCCGGATGCTGGGGCTAGTACTTCACTCCTGAGATTGCTTATTTACTGCTTCCCTGTCTTTCTTGGTTTCACATGTGCGTCATTGTGAAACCTATGAACTAAAAACTTCATGTAGGCGATTGTGAAGATAATTAAAATGAGTTTTCAATGGCTTATGAAATTTGTCATGGCCACTAGCATTTATTTGCACAAACTTATGTTGTGTTTAGTGACCATAAGCCGTTAACCCTTGTGCATCAATTAAAAAAAGTTACAGGTAGGTACATAGTGGACAAAAAATGGCTGTGTCTCAAAAAACTGTCATAAAAATGTGAAGCTTGGGAGCACAGACTTAAGTTTAGTCTCATTTTAAAGAAGACCCTTGGCAGATTATTGCGGAATTATAAAAATAATAATAAGTAAATCCAGAAAAAAGTTATATAGGTTTAAGTTTATGAAAATTATTTATGAACATTATTTTATATAAAATATATATTTTGCTCAAAAAATTAGCTTTTGGTAAGATTTTGTTTGGGCACAGTAACAGATTTTCCCCATAGGATGTCAGCAAAACTCCACTGGTGCACACAGTGATTGGATTTTAGATTAGCAGTTGAGTTTTTCTCTCTCAATATTACAAACACACACATGCACACACACACACATACCAACCATACTCTGACATCCATACCAATACACCCACACAATTGTCGTTGCATAATTTATCCAAATTGCTCTAATATGCCGAAGCAGAAAACAGGAATAAAGGTAAAAAATAGTAAAAATTTAAATTTTGAAGCCTTGCCAACAGAATGAAAGCCTCTTAACAAAGATTGCATCATTTTATAGTTAAATGGCCCTGGGATTAAAAATTGCAGTTTTAATGGGTTTCAATGGGGACATTTTTGTCCAAAAGGCGCTGAGAGGAAGTATATTTGTGTAGCTAGTGCAAAAAATATTTTTTAAAGGAAATGGCGGTGAAATAGTAAAAATCCAATAAAAATACACACCTGTGCCAAATTTTATGCAGTTAGCATTAACACAGGCAAAGTGATCAAAAAAACAAAACTGAAAAAGACAAAAATGTCCCTAAGGATGCACAAGGGTTAAGAATTATTCAAATCAGGAAACATTCTGTGATTTATAAAATAAAGTATGATTTATATATTGTTTTGTATCTATTTTTTGCTTTTAGATGAATCTCTAAGGTAATATATATATATATATATATATATATATATATATATTATACTGTTCTTAAAATTAAAGTGAATTTCTTCCTGTTAAACTTTTTTCATACTATACATTATAATGTTGTGCTTCCCACTTGTTGCATTTGAAATAGTTGATTTTTAGTTTGTAGCGTTTTTGTTTTATTAAGACAAAATAATGATCAGTATCAGGCATGGTTGTGTGACAATAACAATGAATGAATTGAAATATTCACGGTGCAGTGCTACTACAGCACAATTAGTGCCTAGTTTAACCTAATCGCATATGGTTTGTGCAGGGTTTTGCACTGAAATTCCATGTGAAAAAGTGGTGCAACTTTTTAGTGCATTCACCTCTCAGATTTGAGGCCTGCATGTAAAACCTTCCTTCTGTAAGCCTAGAGACAGCTCTCTCCATGTTGGACTGGAGACCTTGCCCTGTTGGTTTGACCGCATGGTGCAGACAAGGCAATATGTCCTTCACTGCACCTGTCAGGAAGTGCTGTTAATCTCCATGGTGACAGGGAACACCCTGCTTGGCAATAAGAGTGTTACAGTCAATATAAATCAGAAGGATCTCTTCCAGGGGCTCAGGCCAACTAGTCATGCTTAGAGCCACAGACACACCACACTGGGTCACCATTGGCCAGGCCGCATTTGAGAGCGAGTCGACATGACACCTCTGTTATATGAAGTGAAGAGAAACTACTGAGTGTTTTACTGGAGTTTAGCATTTAGAATGTGTGTGAGTAAGGGTAATCCAGGCATCAGTGAAACATTGTTCTGATGCATTTATTTATTTATTTATATCCTATTGTAGTATTTATTACTATTTTACATTAGCTTTTGTTTTTATATTTTCAGTTTTTTAGGGAAGTTTTAGAAATGTTGTGCTTTTGTCATTTATTTTATTTTAGTTTTAGTAATTTTAGTGTTCTACTTTGTTAGTTTGTAAGTTTGTCATCTAACAAGGTTAGTGTGACACTTTGGTGAGTCACAGCTGCGTATGTTAATGATAATGACAGGATTAGAATTTTTCACACAGTTCACTTTGTACACTTGTAAACTAGGTTTGTACACCTGGCAGTCAAATACATTTTCAAAGTACATTTCGGTCTTTCACAGTCAGAATCACTCAAGTTTTGATCACAAGTGACAGTGTTTTTTTTGCTCACTCCCTCAAGGACAGAATAAAAAAACGGAGTGAGTGAGGGTGCCTGTACGCCTTTTGTGTCCACCTTCTTATTTGCTCAGATTGTTTGCTTAGGGGTCAGCAGGGAATTACATCACCGGCATGGCTGCCCTGCACTGAGAGGAAATGAAATCACAGCTGAGGTTTGAGCCAAGAAACCCCTTTATGTGCAACATCCTCCTGTGAATCACTGCCTGTTGCTATTTGTGAAGAGTTTCCAATACAAAAAGAGTAACGGAAGAGGCTATAGCTCTGGTACGAAACAACATACAAGTACATGGCAACAAGACAACAGCCTCCTCAAAATAACAGTTTGTATCAGTCTTAGCACTGATAGAGACCCCCAAGTGATGTCAACTTTTTCCCAGGGTTTAGGATGTCTGAGCAGCTAATATGGTACTTAAGCCTCCATTTGTGTTGGGGGCTGCTTAAGTCCTTAAGCTGGCATGGGGATTTGACAGAAGAAAAACAGGAGCTCTGTGTATCTTCCTGTATCATGACCATCAGCACTGAACAGTGGCTTCCTATTTTTCAACTATGAAACTGTTGCTCATTCATACTCTCAAATTATTTATTTTCTAATGGTTAGGTGAAGAGTCTGATGGGATGGATTTGAGTTAACCAGATTTCTTGTGAGATGACCAAGTTTTATGTGATTTTTACAGCTATTTGTCAGAGTAATAGTTTTGTAAGATCTTTTACAGGAAGAACACAGTGTGTGGGTTTGTGAGTGTTTACATCACTAAAATATCAAGACACTAGTGGTTCCTTTCGTGTTTGTTGAATTATGTATTGAGTTCATTTAAATGAGATTGCTTTTGTCAGAGAATTTAACTGAATCTTCAGACATCTTAAACAGCTTTTCTGTGAATCTCCCAAACTATACCCTCAGAGTAATGTATAGTTCTAACTGCACCCTGAAATACCCCTGGAAATTGGATGGTGAATTGTTGTGAAATTCTTCAGAAATATTTCAGACAAATACACTATTTCAATTCAGAATATTGATTTTTATAAAATCTTTGTGAGGCATTAATATTATCAAATCAATGCTTAGCAAAACTATAGCCTGCACTTAATTAACTCATGGATGTGATCAAAACTGTAAAATATGTATATGCAAAAGAAAGTTTGGGGTTATTATTTTTTTATTGAAAGAAATTAATACTTTTATTCAGCATGGACACATTAAATTGATCAAATACACACACACAGATTCCCCCAGGCAATCTGCCTTATGAACAGTTAAATGTTCTCCCCATGTGCAATGATAAATATGTGCAATATATTTATTTGACAATAACCTACCTCTTTTATTCCATTCCCTGTGAATTCTGTTCTGATCTGCTGTATATAGCACACCTGTACATACAAATGTCTATTTGTTCTTTATTTATATATTATATATACATATGTGTCTTATTCATATATCTTTATTCTTTATTTTTTATTTTACTATCTGTGTACTGTTGTTGTCTCTGTGTACTGGAAGATTCTTCTGTCACCAAAACAAATTCCTTGTGTGCACATACTTGGCAATAAAGTTCTCTCTGATAACACACACACACACACACACACACACACACACACACACACACACACACACACACACACACACACACACACACACACACACACACACACACACACACACACAAAACGGACATGGACACACACACACTGTATACAGTTACATATATGCCTTTATTGTTCTGGCAGAATGTCATGGGTGGTGTCCAGTAGTCAGGCAATGCTCTTCACTTTAACATGCTGTCTGGAAGTTGTTTTCCAAGAGATTACCCATTATCCTGTGAACTGTGTGAAAATCTCATTTATAATGCAGTTTCGAAACCTTCCAGACTACTCATGTGCCTTGCATTTGAGTAATCAAGAGCAATGTCACTTTTAATGCCCGAAGCTCAGCACAAGTACTTATTAAGAGACAATGAATACAGGCATGCTGAATTAAAAAAATGCAGTTGTCATTGAACAGTGTTAATGGCTGATTTTATCAGCTTGCTGAGAGGGAGCAGCGTTTTAATGGATTCTCATCTCATCATAATGAACCTTGTCTTGTCGTAGCGACGGTCACATTAACCTACTTAGATGCTTGCAGAGTTTGTTGCGATACATAAAATCGGTGGTAAACAACAAGCTATATTTATTTGAAATTAGTCTGTGTATCTTTAGAACAATTAAAAAAATTATCTTCTACAGTTTGTGCTAGAGATCTCCAAATTAAGGCACCTGAAACGTCGACGGCTATCCAAAAAAAGGAATATGTTTGAATTGGAGGAAAGCCTTTGATTTTGGCAGCGGTTTGTCTCTGTGATTAGTGTTTTGTCACAGTGTTTTAGCAGGATCCATGTCACTGAGTTCTGACGTTGGTGGGTATTTTTCCAGCTGGTGCTGCTGGTGGGAGTGAGTAGAGGGGAAGAAAAGAGCACAAGACAAAAGGGGAATGGAAAGTAAGGTCTCAGTTGGCACTACAAGATAATCTGACCAGAGAGTGCTTGCAATGAGGTGGCCACAACAGACACAAGGACTTATGTTCCCATGCTTTTAATCCTCAGATAATGACTAGCCAGACCTGAAGAGAGTGAGTGAAATATTAATTTACTCTGACTCAGCTTTGGAAATTGTGCTTGTGTGTGTGTGTGTTCATGGCTTCCAGTAACCACATTATTTTTCTATAAATCTGAGTTGTTTACTGTATGGTCTACAGGCTTTAAGTTCACTTCAAATATACCTGTAGGTGAAAGCATTCTGGTGTTTATGGATTTTTATTCAAGAATCATAGTCTGCCATCTAGTGTTGTAGAGGGAGTTCGCAACATGAACATAGCTTGTACACAGCATGTCATGAATGGAAAAAGACAAATGTTTGCCGGCTTGCATCACAAGGTGTTTTTCCAATAAGCCGCATTTGTTGCGGTTACTCACTCCTGACTGCATTTTCCACCTGTAATCCAGTGTAGTCCATGGAATTTGGGAGGTGTTGGCCAATAAAAGCTTTATCCTCGTCAGAGATTCCATCTCCCCACAGACTCACTCGTCAAAGGCTAAATTGCCCTAACCAGACTGTATCCCCTGTCTAGAGATGTGACAATGCATTTTATGTTGGAACTCTCTAATCTTTTATCCACATGAAATGAGGTGCGTAAAGTTCCTGAACTGTTTTATAGGAGTTGGCAAATACAGTGAAATGATAAATGGACCGGGTGCGCGGGCGGATGAGACATTTCGGAATCCTAGGGTTCGTGACCTTGTGTCTCCTGGGTGGTAAATGACATAGCTTAAAATAGTTTTAACAAGTCTAACAGCCGCTTTAAATGTGGCACTAATGACTATGACTGTATGAGTTGAGAGAGACACATCATATTTCAAAGCCTCTGTGTTCAATCCAGGTATTATGCTTGACATTCACATGGTTTGATTGATATAGGAATATCTTGGTTGAACTGTGGTCACATTATTTGTTCTCTGTATCAACCTGTATGAATGTTCCGGTGAAATTTTTGTGCATTTGTTCAAATTATGAATTTTAGAAATGTTCCTATGGATATGAATCAATATGTCATTTTTTGAGAGGGTTAGTTAACCCAAATGTTTAATTGGCATCAATTACCTCACCCTCACGTTCTTCCAAACTTGTAAGACCATATTTAAAGAATTTCTCAGTTTTCGAAGATGAAGGAAAGTCATACAGGTTCGCAATGACACGAGGGTGAGTAAATGACTGAACTACCCTTTAACTTTAGCACACAGATACAGTACATATAAGCTCATTCCCCCATCTGCTGGTGAGGACTATAAGTGCAGCAGGCCTCGGCTCATAGCAGTTCTCGTGTACCTTACAGTTATGATAAACATATGCCTGTTTTTAATTGTGTATCTTTCCTGTTTATTGCCACTGGTAAATTAGTTTTACAAGACAGGCTGTGATACTTCCAGTTGCACCTGTTGATTTGAAAGACACAAAACTTTGAAAAAACGCAGCCACCTGAGTAGAATTGAGACATTATATATATGCATATTGAGCTATGTTTGATTACTCTGTGATTCAGAGGCCTATATATGCTAAACGCAGACAGTCTGATGTGTTTATTTATACAGGAATCACAATCATGAGAAACAATGTACATTATTACAACAGTAAGTGATAGGTATCAAACAAGTTGTTCTCCATTGTTTAATTGTATTTGTTTAGCTAAATCCAAGTAGATTGTTTTGCTGTTGTTAGTACCTCACTTTTTTCTTTACAACATCATAAATGTATAGGTCAAAGGAGGATACTAACGTGGTAGATGTGATATGTCTGGGATAGCTACAGAACATAATGGCCGAGTACATGCAATGAAAGTACAGGAATTCTGACATAGTTAAGATATATAATGTTTTCCATGACAACAGTAAAATTTGTAGTGCTCATGCTGCAGTTCATCAATACACACTATTTTAGTACCTAACATGCAGTGCAGCATGAATAGATTATGCTGTGGAGTTTCTTGATTTTTGTTGGTTTTATCTCTGCTCCTGAACTTATTTTTGGTTCACTTTTAGCAGTTTGTGTTTGTTTATTTCGTAATGTTCCTAATTTATCTTTTTTTATTATTATTATTTGTTGAGTGTCACCATTGTTGTGTTTTGTATGTCGAGTATTGATGTCTTTGCATCATTAGGTGATAGAAAAAAAAAAATCTTGTGTTGCAAGATGATGTCACACCTTTCAAAGATAAATCTGAGCAGCTGCTTTACCATTGTGAAATATCCATCTACAAACAATTATGAATTTGCAATAAGATATTGGTAAATCTTTATGCTGAAATAACGCTAATAATAGTATAGTTTGACCAATTTAGAATAAGCCAATTAGCCTAGCCTATTTTATATTCTAGATTGTCATTGTTTTAACAAATGTTTTAATTTGTCCCACTTCTGGCTCGGTTAGATCAGACCTTTTAATATGAATATACAAGGTCCAAAATCCCAAGCAAATTGGACACTAATCACCATTATGGTGACTTCAAAACAATTACAGTACTGAACAATATAATTTCTTACAGTGGCATGGTTACAGACAACTTTATAATGTGAATTCACAGTAAAGAGCTGTGTACTGTGATGTCAGCATCATTTTGCTGTTGATTAACAGTAATTTGTAATAAAATTGACCCAGCATGCATTCATTTCACTGCCAATTTCTGACTACAGCAATTAATACTCTTTAATTCTGTAAATTACTTTTTTAAAGAGTTGTACAGTGCAGAAACAAAACTGCCTCAATAGAACCTTCTTATTTTAGTATGGCTTTATTTGCATTTTTGCCAAAAGGTTTTCAAGATCAGAACCTTCCTAACTCAGGAATATAAAGACCCTAACAGTTTCACTGCTCCCCTGCATTTTGTTTTCAGGCTCTCTGCTTATTTGGTTGTAAAAACGTGAGCAGGGCCTTTGGCCAGAACCTTCAGGCTGCTCTGACCTGCCCTGAAATAGATGGCAGCCAAGTGGTAAACAACAGCATGTGGAGAATACATTGAGCAAGAGCCACAAACACAAGGCCACCACAAATCAGTTGCAACAATACTGCATGTTCGTCACCTCAGTCAATTACCAGGAATTCATCTAAGCTTGGAGCTTCCAAGTCACTTGACAGATTATTCACATTCCTACCCCACATTGCTGTACTGTTTACTACTTTCCAATCAACAGTCTTTGATAATGTATCCAAATAAATCAAGTGATGGAGTATTATAATGACTAATAATTGATGCAATGAAATGAACATTCAGAGGCCACTATTGAAAATGCTTCTATGCTTCTTATTTGATAAATTGTTCATTACCAACTCTTTATCAGCAACAAAGTTAAGTATAAATAAATAAATAAATAAATAAAATACAACAAAAATCACAAAACTCCTTCAAAACAGTTTCCAATAACAATTTAAAAGCATTTACTGTAGGAAGAGTTTTTAAATTAGGGATTTTTTGAAGCTCTATCCATTCTTTAGTTGCAAAATAGGAAAAAGCTGATTTGCCAAACTCCGACCGTACCCGAGCAATTACATTAATTTTTGTTTCTGATCTAGTACTGTAAGTATTAGATCAAAATAATTAAAAAAATACAAATATATGTAGTAATTTACCTAACAACATCTTCATTATGAAACAAGTAAATGTGTTTTCCTTTTTCACGTATAGCGATGACCATCCTAAAGAATTATATAAAATACAATGGTGAGTACAAGAGCCGGTATTAATCACAAATCGTAGAAAGGCTTTTTTTTTTTTTAATAGATAAGTGCATGCATATAAATTACATCACAGTAATCAAACACTGGTGAAATGGCTGTGTGCTCAATTTTATTTCTGGCCTTAAAAGGAAAACATTTTTAAATTTGAAAAAGAAATCCCAACTTTTACTTTTACTAAGTTAGATAAATGAAAATTATAAGTTTGTTTGTTTTTTAAATAGAGGAATAACATTTAAGTGTAATAAATCCATTGGATATTTAATAAGTTAATTATTTAAGATTCTATTTCAAATGAATTTATTTTTTCTTATGTCATTCCTTTATTTTAAAAAACAAACAAACAATAAAAATACATTATTTATGTACTAATGGTAATTTTTTTCTTTTCAAAATAAATGTTCTACTTTTTCCAAGTTTTTTAAAAAAAACACTGTATATTGATACATTAAAATATTAATGTAATTATTAGTTGCAGTATTTGACTCATGAAACCATAAAAAAAAAAACCTGACTAAACTGACACTATCAGAATATTTAAAGTACTCCTTGTAATTCCACTTCCACAACTTGAGGGGTTGATTTAACATGTCCTGTCTGGCACTGAGTGTGTAAATACCCGAAGTCGTGTCTCTCTAAATTAAGTTCATTTAGAATATTCTGGCTTTTGAAAAGCTGTCCCATCCTCCATGGGCCAAGCCTTTGTGAGCTGTCATTTTAATGGCACTTCTTTCAGTGCTCCCACTGTGTGGCTTTTCATAGAGGAAATCCAGCTTGGAATAGAATAGGCCCTCATAAAATCCACTTCCTCAATTCAACTCTCTGCCGAGTGTGCGTGAGGAAATAAGGCCCCTTTCATGCCCCCACATTCCTCAGAGGGACTCAGAAGTCCAGGTAAAGGGTTATCGCTATGGTGATGGCATTTGGCACTTCTATTTTCAAGCGCTCAGATTCAAACAGTGGTGTGAGTGTGTGTGTGTGTGTGTGTGTGTGTGTGTGTGTGTGTGGTGGGGGTATGGTATTTGTATGTGTTTCTAAAGTCTGCCCAGTGCCTGCTGCAGAAATAAACTGCAAATTAGAAGCTTTATCTTTGGGGATCGTTTTACACACATGGCAGTCGCTCCTGCGTCAGAGGGAGCGAGGGGAGGTGGGGGTGAGGACGAGATGGGCTGTCCAGTCCTGGTGCTCTCTTTCTGCACTGCAATGGAGAGAGATAGACGGCCTCTGCCATCTGCCCCCAGTCACTCCAACTGTTTGGGTTCAACATGATATAACAGAGTTATATGTGTAGAGACAGGCTTATGTGCTATGAACACCAGTTTGCTTTAATACTGTGTGTAAGGCTAAAAGGATGGTGTTGATATTAACAGGATGGTTGTGTTATTATTATATAACTCAGAATAGATCAGGATACTTTTTAGCATAGTTATTTTAATACATCTGGTTAAAGAAATTAGAATTGTATTATTTAATACCTAATGCATGAAATATTGGCCTCACACCAGTCAATGTGTTTCGTAAGTCTCTATGAACAGGCCTCACCTGAAATTCAGAATCATACATTGCAATCAGTGCCTGTCTATACGAACTTGCAGCATCTTGTATTTGGGTTTCGTCAGATTTTCCTAGTATCTTGTGTTTGCTTAAGAAAAAATAAGTTTTTGGAAAATATTGATAATGTTTAGTGCTAATTCAGTGCTACTAATATAAAAAGAAAAAGTCATTTTTTTTTAATCCACGCCCAAAATGCGCAACACATCAGTGTATATAGAAATGAACAAATCCATGATGGAATAAAAGTGATTAGCCAGAAAATGGCTTCTGATAAGTGATATAGAATTATAACATGCAATATTGACTTCTTTAAAACTAACATAATGATTTTGTATTCTCTTCATCTAGGGCATTTTGGATTTTTTTTTTCTCAGCAAATGTTGACACAATTAGATTTAATTGTTTAAATTGATTAATTGATCAACATATGCATTTAATTTGATAAAAAAAATTAATCAGTTGGCAGGAGCTTATAGCAATGCATTGTATGGTGCCATGATCCTAACATTTGTAAGACAGTGTTCTGGTGTTTAATGTCGTCATGTAACGTAAATTGCAGTAGTCTTTTCATCTCTGTTGTGACGTATATTGAAGTAAAAAAGCTTCTCGAACAAGAAAAAAAAAATGTACGTCGGGACTTGATTATGTCCATCGGGAATTGATTGGATGGTTTTGATTTGCTGTTGCTGTGATGTCATGTGAGTGACAGGTTGTCACGCCCTCGTGCCAGTAAACCTGTCATCAGGGAAGAGAAGAGATGTTGCTGCATGAGGGAGGGGAAAACATTTTGATTCAAGATTATGAGGGTACATTTGAAAAAAATATGTGCACGGATAAATAATTTATTAAAGGGTTAGATCCCCAAAAATGAAAATTCTGTCAGTAATTACTCACCCTCATGTTGTCAGAAAGTGAGTAAAGACAATGTTTAAAATATTCCAAGTGACTTCAGTGGCTCAACCATAAGTTTATCAAGCGACGAGAAAACAGCGCAGCGCTTCTGGGTTGTACGTCAGAACGTAGGCTCACTATTTGCCAACATCACACGCATGACCAGCGTCGGCCAATAGTGAGCCTTCGTTCTGACATACAACCCAGAAGCGCTGCGCTGTTACACTACGTGAACTCACTCTGAGGCCCACACAGAAGAAAATGAGTAGTTGAATAAAGTTGTTATTTTAGTTTTTTCTGCGAACAAAAATATTCTTGTCACTTGGTAAACTTAAGGTTGAGCCACTGTAGTCACTTGGACTATTTTAACGATGTCTTTACTAACATTTCTGGGATGGCAGATATCAATTACCTAGCAGCCTATGGAGGAGTGAGACAGCTCTCAGATTTCATAAAGAATATCTTAATTTGTGTTCCGAAGATGAACGAAAGTCTTACGGGGTTGGAACAACATGAGGGTGAGTAATTACTGACAGAATTTTCAGTTTTGGGTGAACTAACCCTTTAACACTGCATTTTGATTTCACAGTGACTTTAAAGATAACATGCTGGTTATTTATTTTTCTATCTATCCATCTATTGATTTATCTGTCAGTCTCTATCCATCTCTCCATCTCTGAAATGCAGGCACATTTGTCCTGTCCTCTTCTTACTGTTGTCTCGTCTCCTCACTTTCAAGAAGGATCTAATATAACTGTGCGCCTCCTTGGTGCCCCATCCTCCTCCAGTCTCAGAGTTCTGTGCTGCACTTGCTGTGCCATAAATCAAAGCACTAAGCATAGCTTTGAAAGCTGAAATTAATCTCTGAATAATTGCTTTCAAGCAGCTATGCAGTTTTTCTAAGCATTTGGAGTGAAGAGCACCTTCTGATTGCACCGAGGTACCCATCACTGTCACACAGCCAATACCAAACGCACATTGTGACGTTATAATGTTAGTGGGGTGCAGGGGTAGAGGGGTGTACTGCGCTTCAGCTGGCAATGGCATCCCAACACTGCGCAACTGAGACCTGCTGAAAATTGATGGAATGAAAACATTATTATTCCCACAAATGCAACAAATTTAGCTGGATTCTCCGGTAATTCGACTAAATGTGCCTCCAATAAGACCAATACACCATGAGTATTTCCAAATCCTAGAAAGCCAGTGCACTTGTAGTGGAAATCTATCTTCTAAAGGTTAAGAAGATCATTTTGATAGGTCATGGCTGTGGACGGGTGACACCCCTACATCACTCCGATACCTATGGAATCCCACAGAACTGATTTGCTGTTAATTAAAGACTCAGCGTGGTGCTGGAGTGTCTGGGATGATGGGAAGGAGACAGGTGTGATGAGTCCGGCTCCTGTCAGTGCAAGAACATACTCAGCACCTGCAGAGCCATCGAGAGGCCCGGGCACTGTTACAGCACGTCCTAGAACAAGCTGGCTGGCATAAGCAGGCAGACAGGTGTGACTCTGAAGTTGAAGCAGAGGGCCCTAGAAGTATTAACTCCTTGCTCATAGGATTTCCCAGCATTGCACAGCTCTGCCTGTCTCAGCGAATCCACTCATATGCTAGCACTGACAAGCCCATCTCTCCTTTAGCACCCAGAAACTGTTTCATAATCCAAATATAGGCCATGACTATTTACCTGTGGTAAATATTTACCTGCTATATGCTGTTATATTTTGTTTATATTAAAAATATTATTTTATAATTTACTTATATTGTTTATATTTAAGTAAATTATGCTTATTTAAATTATTATAATTGCAGCCTTATTACCTGTAGTCTGGGAAAGACCAACTAAACTAAAGTTGAATGTTCCTCACTCCAGCTGAAATATTCTAGCTGTTCTGATGGTATGATAGTATTAATTCTCAGCTACAGTTGCATGCACAAGGCTTGAAGTCAAAGAGACTGCAATATAATAATTAGTTATGCCAACAGTGGAAGGGGAAACACACTTAAGGTCTTTAGAATGTAACCCTGGATCCAGAGCGAGTGCCGCTGGTTCCACAGGCACCCACTAGGCAAGGTGACACTCTTGTATTTATATTGTTCTGCAACTGAGGACAGGAAAGTCCTGGCCTGCCCTAGTGTTTCTAGGAATTCTGCCATAATTTGTCAGGCATCGTAACTTGTAATCAAGAAATGTAATCAAATAAATTACACAAACCCATAAGATTGCTAATACAATGTGTGCTTGATCCTCATGTTGCAAGTCACATCGTAAGTTTGGCCTGTTATGTTGATCATCTGCTGGAACACTTCTGTGGTCATTTATGACACTTCTTGGTGACACTTTATTTTACAGTGTCCTAGTTACATAAGTTACATGTACTTACCATAGTAAAACAGTACATTATGCATAATTACATGCAACTACCCTCAACAAAATCCTAATCCTACCCTAACCCTGCAGTAAGTACATGTTGTTAATTAATATTACTCAGAACTTAAATATATTACACTGTAACAATGACACCTTAAAATAGTGTTACCCAATTTTGATCTCGCATTTAGAATTTTATCATATAATAATAAATGCATTAATCTAAGAATAAAACGTTTATTATTAGCGTTAAAGGGATAGTTCACTTTGAAATTAATTTTTGATATGTTTTAGCTTACCTCAAGGGCATCCAAGATGTAGGTGTCTTTGTTTCCGCAGTAGTTTCAATTTTGATATTTTTAGGTCAAACCGTTCTTGTCTGTCAGTCATATAATGCAGGTCGATGGTCACTGTCTCAAAACACAAGCACAGAGTCCAAATTAAAACAATTCCCCATCGTCCAAATGAAACAATTCCCCATCATAAGTACACATTGATGGCCTAAGACACGAAACGAGCGGTTTGTGTGAGAAAACGAACAGTATTTATATTGTTGTTATCTCTTGAAAACAGCACACGTCCAAATGATCTGACGGCGCGGGCGGGTATAGATATATACATAGATTTCGCCTTGGCTACTGCAGTTCATTGGTACCACGGGCGGGTATAGATGTATACGCTAGATGTCGCCTTCGCTACTGCAGTTCATTGGAACGAAACCGTAGCCAAGGCGACATCTATGTATATATCTATACCCGCCCGCGCCGTCAGATCATTTGGACGTGGACATTGGACGCCATCAATGTGTACTTATGATGGGGAATTGTTTCATTTGGACGATGGGGAATTGTTTTAATTTGGACTCTGTGCTTGTGTTTTGAGACAGTGACCATCGACCTGCATTATATGACTGACAGACAAGAACGGTTTGACCTAAAAATATCAAAATTGAAACTACTGCGGAAACAAAGACACCTACATCTTGGATGCCCTTGAGGTAAGCTAAAACATATCAAAAATTAATTTCAAAGTGAACTATCCCTTTAAAGGTCAGTTCCGTAAATAATTGAATGGTTGGATACCATACTGTACGTTAGCTTGGTGTGAGGAACCAAAAAGTTTATCAAATACTTTCTGGTTTGCTTTCATTTTAACAAAAAAGTAAATTTACCTCAAATGTTAGAAATCGCAAAAATTGGATGGTACAAGACCCGCGTATGAATGCGATCACTTTAAAACAAACTTTTTGCTTTGACTGAAGAGATATTACAGTGCACTCAGTCACCAGCAAGCTGAACATAATGAAGCATGAGCACACAAAGAGCACACCAGTTTATGTAATTCAGCTACAATAGAGTTAAAAGAAGTGAGATCAAAGATAAAAAAACAGAAATTAAATATAAAAGGATAATAAGAATGAAGAACAGAAAAAAAATTGCTAATCACAGAACAAACATGCAACAAAATCAAGAGGTAATAATGATAATAGATATTTGATCCAGAGAACATTGTTTTGTAATATTATAATAATGGTGAGACTGGAAAATGACTCCTGCGGGATTTGGGTCGTCCGCACAAAAGCACCATCATGCAACGTGTTGGCACACGTGAACCGTCCATCAGGCCTTGTCCCTGCCTGAACTTCACTTAAAAAAAGAAATAGAGGACTAGAATTTCTAGCTCCAGCCCTGTCCGTAGTGTAGCCATAGCGCACATGTTCACATGCACCTTAATAGTGGTTAAGTGCTCATAGTGCTCCCGTGGGGATGCAGGTTCTGTGTCATTTTGCCGTAGTAGATCCCTAGTGTGCTAGAATACAGTGTGAGTCAGAAGCATGCTAACTATAATCTGGTTCTGAGGTTACTTGTTTCATGGAAGATAACTTCATTAATGTTCTATTTACAGCAGGTTTGTTTTTCGGACTAAGAATTGGCCAACACAAGAATAAGTATTTAATTACATGCACTTGTAACTGTGCATGCATCTCTTCTCTTCCTCCATTGGCTAATGGTGTTAGCAGCAGGCAGGCCTCTTTATGTCTCTCTGCCCACAGAGGAATCTTGATGCGTTTGATATTCTCCTAACAGCTGCCGGAGACAGAACGGGGAATGCTGGGATTGCTATGTACAAGTGAAAATGTCAGGAGGCCTCCTGTACTGAGGGTGTTATTTATAAGGCTTAAAGGAAAGCGGAGAAGATCTGCTGGGTGTTAGAGCTTAGTTACGCAAAGAAATCAGCTCCATTACCTTTGCTTTTTTTTCTTCTTAAAAAGTTGGTTGGTTTATTTGTGCAGATAAAATGTAAACATGGCACTGATTAACACAGCTGTCAGTCAATAGAACCCACACACCACCATGTGTACATTTCTGGAAAGATAGCTGTTGGATAATTTATAAACACAGACACTAGGTGTCACTATACTTATTTAGTTCTCTGTTTTGTTGTTCACACAGGTATTGGGGATGGTAGACTAGAAGTTAAAATGTTTACACAAACATGGACTTGATCCCAGGCAATGTTGGAAATAATGAGTGTGATATTGTTTCTCATGATCATTGTCCTTAAAGTAGACATTTGTTTATTGTGGATATTATTAATAATAACATTAATTAAAATAATAAATAGTACATCATATTTTAAATTAATAATAATAATAAATATTAAATATTTTTTCCTGGGTCAAGAAAATGCTCTTGTAACAAAGGATCAGTGTCTAGGATTGACTTCTGGTATCCTCTCTACTCATAAAGCTATGATGTAATCCTAGTTTTGTTAAATCTACTCCTGTGGAAGTTTGAGCTAATGAACCTTTTGCTATGACAACTCTGTGACCAGCTTCAAAGAATGGAACAGTCTAGGGTTGGGTCAAATTGTCAATGGGTAACTGTATGAAGAATTGGACCCAGGTCAGTCTATGGAAACCAGGGCATCAGCAAACTTCCAAGGGGGCCTAAAGATGATTTATATAAGAAATATCTAGATTTTTTGCTGTTGTTGTTGTTGTTGTTGTTGTTGTTGTTGTTGTTTTTTTAGCTTTTGATTGTTTTGATTCACCTCCTCGACGTGTGTGTGTGTGTGTGTGTGTGTGTGTGTGTGTGTGTGTGTGTGTGTGTGTGTGTGTGGAAAAATAAAAACCTCTCTATGAGTTAGTTAGTGTGATTTTTAGACCTGGATATATACATTTAAATATACATTTTTCTAGCTATGCAAAGCTCTGGAAAGTCTTGTCAGGTAGAAATTGAGTCAAAAGAATATTTTTAAAAATCCCTATTGTTTCTCCTTATCCAGTAAATCACGAACAGCTGGAAAAGTCATGGGGCCTTCGACTGTTCTTGTAGTGCACCAGTTGGGTTATGTCTGCCTTGAGTATCAAGTTCAGTATCAAGTTGAGTATCGGTTAGTTTGAAACTTTTTAGAGCAGAGAGGAAGCTTTGTGCACTCCAGACATCAGTGTTGTTATGCTCTGGGTGCAGTGCCCTAAAACGCTGCCCTATTACTCCACTCCCGAAGTGCACCCCATGAACTCTCGGGAGCCATTTATCACAGGGGCCTGGCCCTCCAAGCAATCTCCCCTCTCTCTCTGCCTTCCTCTGCACATAAACAAAGTCTTGGTCGAGCAATTTGAACTTCATCAGTGCTCTGGCTAACTTTAGCCTTTCTGTTTGGGGGTGGGAGGGGGCTTCCATTCCCATAATACAACTTGCTCACCCCTACGGACATTTGACACAGCTGATCCCCCTCCCCTTCATATCGGTGCGTTCAGCCCCCTGCTCATCAGGACAGAACAGGCTAAGAGAGAGAGAGGGGACTGGTCCGGGGGGCAGAACCCAGAGCGGCTCATGTTTCGCAGGGCTGGGAACCCGTTGGCTATGGACTTGAGTTGAGATTTTGTGTTTTGTAGTTTCGAAAGGCAATCAGGAGGCTGGCGGCCTGGCCTCTTTGGTACAATGCTCCTGGATTCCAGCTGTTACAGTAGCAGGCACGATTCTAGGAATTGTTCCGTGCGCCAAGACACATCCACCTTACATCCCTGGACAAAGCCTGGCAAATGAGAGTTTTGAAGTGAGTGGAACAAGAGCATACGAGTGACACTGGCTAGAACGGAGCTCTCTGCAAGTTCCTAAACGGAAGCTGATCCTCCTGAGGACCTACTGTTGGAGTAGCTTGTCCAATTTCCTTATTTGGAGGATTTTTCCTCATTTCTCACTTTTTGAATCTTTTGACATTGCCAATATGATGATCAAGGAGGCCTCGTTAAGGGAGGATCCCGACTTGCGGGGCGAACTGGCCTTTTTGGCCCGAGGCTGTGACTTTGTCCTTCCGTCACGGTTCAAGAAAAGGCTCAAGTCTTTCCAGCAAGCCCAGGTCAGTAGCCAACCTCTGTAGTTCAGTAAAGAATGCCATAGCTAACTCTCACATGCCAGACAAGACAAACTATTCACAGGCAGATACCAACGTGTTTATTAATAGGATAGTGTAAGGGGGTGAGGCAGGACAGGAATACAGTGTCCAAGTGTTGCGTACAGGAGCTTCGAGGAGGGGGGAGGGAGTGGATGGTACAGGCCGGGTTTGAGCCACAGCTGTTCTCTTCAATACGTCCATTTGGTCCTGTCCTGCTTGCAGTAGATTTCTTCAAAATTCGCACTTCAACAGCTCTTTTTCTGTTTGATTAACAGTAAGACTGTGCCGTTTAGAAATAAGCGACCTGAGGTGCACGCTATGACTCTAGGGTTTTACCCGAAGACCAGAATAAGAACAGTATGTCAAGACTATGTATAGAATGTGTTGGACATTTCCACAGCTTGTTATTAGAAGTTTAACCTTGGTGCCACAATGTCCTGTCTGAAAAGAATGAAGTAAACTGACATCAGCTGCTAGTGTCGGGCCTGTGAATTAGACTGTAAGCATGCAGTGTTTTGGAGCACAATGCAACATGTCCCAATCATTTATCCAATCCACAAAGAGTTGAGCCCAAATCACTCTACTTCACCATTATATCAATGAGAAAAAAATGCAGGTGGAAATAAAAGTAAACAAACCCCCTTGAAATGAAGTATTTGGCTTGTTTTGGTGAGGGCGAGAAGATTAGGTGGAAAATATCTGTCTTATTTTTTGCGGAGGAGTTCCTGTCATCACATCGGCAGGAAAGTTGAAGAGGCGAAGTTGATTGATCAACGTGAATATGCAGAACGAGAGCCAACATCCTCGCACAGCAAGTACCGGGAGAAAAGTTTTCATAAAGATCGCTAGCGATTAAGTAGGCATCTTTAATGTCACAGACTACTTTAAAAGCATTGTTTACTTGTTAATTTGATACCGCATATTACTCTAAATACTTCTGTAGAGATTGGACATGATGCTGAAGTAAATGTTTATGAGAAGATGTGCACTAAATATACAAAATATGTGCTGCCTTGATGTCTTCTCATTGGTTGAAGTCATTCCTGAAATTTTCTTTGTATTACTTGTACATATTGTCACCCAATGGCGAACATGGTATATTTATATTAAACAACCACTGTTAACACCATTTTTTCATATCTACTGTTTGCTTCATGCACATCTTCAGCTGAACTTTTTTAGCTTGGCTTCTTCGATCTGTTGTGGAATGACATTCATATTCAGCTGAATTTCTTTGAGATCTTGTAAAGCAAATGTAGAACTTGGCCTAAACGGTTGTCACACTCATGGAGATCCTTATTCTTTCTCTTATTGTTTCTCTCTTTGTGTCTCAATAGATTCAGCCTGAGAAGAAACCTGGAACACCTCCTCCAGCTCTTGCACCTGCACCCTCCTCGCCAACCCCACGGTCACCCAGTCCTCCGCCAGCCAAAGTGGTGGCCACACCCCCACCCTCCTCCATAAACATTCCACGCTTCTACTTCCCCAAAGGCCTTCCAAACTGTGCAGCCAACTATGACGAGGCCATTGCCAAAATTGAGGCAGCCTTCACAGAGTTTGAGGAGGAGAAAGCTGACATTTATGAAATGGGGAAGATAGCAAAGGTGCATTATGAAATGAGAACTGTTTTGCCTGAAATGAGATTCATAGTCTGAACCATTCTCAATAGCCTTAGATTGACAGCTTTGAACATGCAAGCTGACACTTGTTTTTCGAAGTCTTTGCCAGCAGATCTGCTTGCCAAATTGTATTGCCACAGCATTACAATGGATGCCATCTCCAAATTTTCTCACATTTTGAATAATATTTAAACATTAGCATATAATTAAGAAATATTAACAGAATAATCCATCCTGACATTTACACTATGAGAATCAGATATTTGGACCCTTAAAGAGGATCAATCTTATAATTTACATAAATTATTTTTTGTTTTTTCATAAACATTTAAGTAATATTGAGATTTAATAAAAATGTGTTATCGGCTTTTATTTCTTTCTTTGGCAGTACATGATTATAATTATATATTAATTAATATTATAATTTAATGTCAATGCCATTTAAAATGCAACGAAAACAGAAAATTCACCAATTGCATTTCATAGGCATGCGGATGTCCCCTCTATTGGAAATCACCAATGTTCATTTGCGCTGGTGGAGAGAGAACAGGTTTTGTTTCTGTTCACTCATTCATTGCAACATTTAGAAAGTAAGTGTCAGCACACACATCACATCTTTATACATCTTGTGTGGCATTGGATTGAGACTTTCTACCTTTATTCTTCTTTACAGGTTATTGCACAGCTGCTATGATGATGCATCCAAGTTTGTTTACTTGCTGGCCAAACCAGGCTGCAATTACCTGGAACAAGAAGATTTCATCCCTCTATTACAGGTTGGAACATTGCTCTTGTGATTCATTGTTTTTTTTTTACAGTGCATATAGCTGTGAAAAATAAACCATAATAAACCTTTTGGAACCACCTGTATTTCTGCATCAGTAATTGCTAAAAGTAGATATGAACATATGATAATATATGATAATAGGTAAATGTAAAATAAAAAAAATATGCGAACAATAGAGGATCTAAATGGTGCACAATTTGTTTTGTTTTGTTAAAATTATGAAAAAACAAAATGATTTGTTTTCCTGCTTTATATTATGTTATATTATATTATATTTATTATATTATATTATATTATATTATATTATAATCTTTCCAAACTGACTGTCTCGTGTTGGATATTAGAGGCTATATTTTTATTATAGTTTGTAATAGTTGTTTTATTTATTTTTGTGTTATAAATAATGTTACATTTAATAAATTCATTACATAGGCAGTCTAAAGGAGCTTTGTAGACTTAAACTCAATCTTGTTTTTGTTTTGTTTTTTGATTAGGACATTGTGGACACTCATCCAGGCCTGACATTTTTGAAAGATGCTCCTGAATTCCATTCCCGGTACATCACAACAGTAAGCATCTTTATGAAGGGCTCAATCACACAGACAGAAGTTTCTCATGGGGATAAGATTACAGGAATGGTGATTTTTCTTGTCTTTGGAACATGCTGCTAAATTCTTTTCTTTTTTTTTAAACATCGTTTCACAACTTTTTGAGTGTCAGCGTCTGTCAACTGAGTTTGAAAGCCTTGTTAGCTTATTTAGGTGTTTACAGTAAATCAGATCCAGCTATCTGAGCTGGTGAAGCGTCGAAACAGTGAAACCTGGAGTGCGCCTGTCTGTCTATCTTTCTGTCTGTGGGACAGCTGCAACACGTGCTGCGAAGGGAGATGGAGGGGGTGGGAAGGGCAATGGCGTCAAAGTGGCCTGACATCACGGAAACACGGATGCCACCAAAGGTCTTGCACAACCCCATATTTAGACACTTCCTTACACTGGTGCACTGGCTGACACACCCCGGTACCAATTTCTCCTATGAGGACTGATCTACCATGAAATGTTAATCCACACTGATGTCACTGTTTCTCTTGGAGCCTGAAGCATGGGGCCTTTGTCACCACAGGGCTAGATATAACCCAGTATGTCTCCATACGACCAGTCGCTAGACATCTGTACCTACAGGCAGAAAGAACTTCGTGATGGAATGTTCAGTAATATTTAATACAAATTGAAAATTCTGTCATCATTTACTCCAAACCTGTATGACTTGAGATTTCAGAGCTGTGATGGATGGAAGGTGTAGAATCCAACAGTTGGATAAGCTTAATTAAGATGTCCCATTTCTTTCTGGTTTCAATGTGCACTTGGGCTGTTATTTTTAGAGTATCAGATTTCCACTACACGATTATCGTGGCCAAAATAGTTACATTACTGATATTATTGCGATAGCTATTGAAATTGTGAATAAATAAATAATGCTATCAGTCTTTCATATGTCGTGTCTCGCTATTGTCTGTCATCTCCGACAGTTTTGTGGAACAGTAGTAGCTACAACCTGCGTCATCATCGTCATCTTTTTCTGTTTTATGATGAGTGCTAAACCAGCGTTAAGCTGCAATACCGCCACTTACTATGTTGGAGTGTCAACCTAAATTATTTAGGTTATCATTTTTGTGTTTTTTTATATATTTTTTTTATTTAAGAACACTGTTATCATCAACACAAGCGACACCCCTGATAAACACATTTGCTCTGCAAAATATCACTTCTTATCAAATGTGGCATCACTGAAATCCAGAGTATCATTTCTCAGTTGGGCTTTGACTTGAGGCCATTATGTAGAGAGAATATGGGTTCTGGAACTTGTTTAAACATTTTGGGCCAGATTTACTAAACAGGGCAAATTAGCGTGAGAGCGCATTTCCAAAAAAGCGCAGATGGGAGTGGAAAGTTCTGTGTGTGATCTATGACGACGCGCACATTAAAGAACACAGACACAGCCGGATCATTTCCATAATGACCAACGCAATCTACCAAGAGCAACGCAAATTAGCGTCTGGTTTAAAACATGCTTTTTTGGGGCTTTAAATAATAGCACCAGTACCAGTAAATTGACTAGCACAAATCTTTGGAAATCACCTTGCGTGATTAATTTAAATACTCTCCTCTCATAAAGTTTGCATCTGAAAGAGAAATTTCTAGAACTGCATATTCAATAAGGTCAGCTGCAAAAATAACCCTGTCCACGCCTCTTCAGCGCTAATTTTTCACTGCATGTCTTTAGAAAATCCTGACAATAGTTTTTTGATGCCAGAAGAGTTAGTAAATCTGGCCCCTAGGCTTTATGTATTTGGGTTTCATGATTATTATGATGTAGAACATGTAGAGAACATCTTAAAGTAACCGCTTCAAAGACTCTTTTTGGATTATGTCCAAAGTAGTAAATTCTTTTATTATCGATTGTTCCTAGATGGAGTGTTTTGGAGATTAAGCAAGCACTTTAGTCTAGGTCTTTTAAACTTTTCTTTAGAACTTTTTGACATCCTTAACTCCATGATGTCCTTTCTCTACTCTTCAGGTGATTCAGAGAATATTTTATACGGTTAATCGCTCCTGGACAGGCAAGATCAACATGACAGAGCTCAGAAGAAGCAACTTCCTCCAGGTAAACACTATTAAATGCCATCATAACTCTAGGCCTTCAATGTGTTGAATTCAATTTTCCAAACTTGAAGGGACTTTTTCATCATAAGCTACTCTTGCTGTCTCACTAGACTCTCGCCCTGCTGGAAGAAGAGGACGACATCAATCAAATTACAGATTATTTCTCTTATGAGCACTTCTATGTCATTTACTGTAAATTCTGGGAGCTGGACACTGACCATGACCTCTTCATTGACCCCAAGGACCTGGCCAGGTACAATGACCATGGTAAGTACACAGTGAACCTGTTTTTGCTCTAAAAGAGGTGCCTTTGTTAGCTTTTATCACTATTTAAAAGGAGAATTTACCCAAAAATGAAAGTTCTGTTATCATTTACTAATTTCTGGGTAAACTATCCCTTACATGAACTTGTGAGTCTCATTGAGATTCCAAACAGAGTTGTGGACTGTGTGGTACTGAGAAATGGCTTTTGATGTGTCTCTACTCTGTTCTTCTTCGCAAAGCTTCATCAAGCAGAATCATTGAGAGGCTGTTTTCAGGATCTGTTACAAGGTAGGACCTGCTGGGAAGAAATAAAGTAGTATCTGAGATTTACTTGGGTGGCATACATGTACTGTAGCTTATGATACAAGTTTGTTCTTTCGTCTAGGGGAAACTCAGTGCAGAGAGAAGGAAGAATGAGCTACGCTGAGTTTGTTTGGTTCCTCATTTCAGAAGAGGACAAAAAGAACCCCACGAGGTAACGACAGATGAGATATCACAAATATAATTGCAAATTCTAGATCAGTTTTGAGAACACGTGTTATAGTTTTTGTTTTTTTAAATAAATCTGAAATAAAAAATACATTTTAAATAAAAAACTTGGGGTGCGGTGACATTTACTGTTGCTTAGCGAACTTTTGCCGATGAAATCCAGTAATTTTAAAAGAAATCGGCTTGATCGGGAGTTTCACGTGAGGGCGATCAAGTTCCCCAGGTAGATTTCACTCATGAATTCGCCATGGTGACCTTAGAAAAAGCTGTTTGGTTCGAAAGGGACTTCTGTGTGAGCTGTGCTTTATACATCACTACTGGACAGTGGAGGACAAATTTCACTGAAATATCACTAATGTGACCAAACCTTTAAACATAAACAACAAAAATTAGAAATGTTGCCTTGGCAACTAGCTGAAATAAGTAAATTTGAGTTGAAGTTCTAAAATTATTAAACTGAAATAAAAATAAATTAAAAGTATAAATAAACATAAAAAATAAAACCAACTCATAAAAATGATTAAAGAACATTACAAAATTGCTGAACATATAAAAATAAAAGCTAATTCAAAATATTAATAAATATGCTAATATTATGTAAATAATACTTATACTTTTGTTTTTAAAAAGGTGTTATGATTGATTGATAAATTAACTAGGCCCATATAAATTAAGCATCCAGTCTATCTTTTCTGGAACATAAATAGAGATTGATGGCCTAAAAGGGATTTAGTCATTGAAGCCTAAGTTATGGCAAAATATCAAACAAATATGCATTTTTAAAAGAAGGGTAGTACAAACACTGTTTGAAGTGTAAAAATGCCTAAAAGTGTCCAAATACTTTTTGGGGCCTACTAAAATAACGATAACTCTCTCTCTCTCTCTGTTCAGTATAGAGTACTGGTTCCGCTGTATGGATATGGATGGAGATGGTGTTCTGTCCATGTTTGAACTGGAGTTTTTCTATGAGGAGCAGTGTGAACGCATGGAGGGGATGGGCATTGAACCACTGCCCTTCCAGGATCTCCTGTGCCAGATGCTGGACTTAGTCAAACCAGAATGCCCAGGTAACAAACCCATTCTGATCCTCTCAAACTCATAGCTCCATCTCACCCATATTATATTCAGTCAAAACAGGAAGAACATGAGGCTAACTCTAAAGTAGAAATAACACACATAGGGCCCTATCTTGCACCCAGCGCAATTGACTTTGTACACCGACGCATGTATCATTCCTATTTTGCACCCGCGCAAAGCGGACTTTTCCCTCCA
The DNA here is from genome assembly GCF_964197995.2 of Scardinius erythrophthalmus. NCBI lineage: Eukaryota > Metazoa > Chordata > Actinopteri > Cypriniformes > Leuciscidae > Scardinius > Scardinius erythrophthalmus. The sequence continues at coordinate 21,737,147 of NC_138229.1, read as the reverse complement.
CAGATGCACATCGGTTAACTAAGAAATACACTTGCACTCCCCAGAGCGGTTCAGCGCAAAGAGGAGGCGTGTTCCGGCGCAAACGTTCCCTCATGCTATTTTGCAGGTTTAGAAAACAATTGCGCCACTAACCAGGAAAAAATAGTTTAAAGTCAGTGGCGCGTTGCGCATGTTATTCATATGCTATTTTAAGGGCGCATGCTTGGCCATAATCAATGTAGCGTGTGCACAACGCGCATACACTTTGATTCTCTCATCTACACAGAAGCAGCAGTTTTCATTTTTGCAAATCATACATTATTACGATAGATAGATAGATAGATAGATAGATAGATAGATAGATAGATAGATAGATAGATAGATAGATAGATAGATAGATAGATAGACAGACAATTTATTATAAAAGCATACATCTAGCTTACACATTTACCCAAATTATCATACGCCTGTTTAACCGAAGTTAATTTGGGTGGGTTTCTCCATTTGAATGTAACTTCTCTCTTTTACGGCCCTGACGAGAGCGTTGCTCTCCTTGGCTGTGAACCGCTCCTGGCGCGCGCCTGGCAAATCCACCGCTACAATAGCAATCCGCTATGGAAAAAGCGTGTCTGCTCTTAAAGGGAATGTGAGATGACGCTCTGATTGGTTTATTTCACGTTACGCCCAAACCACACCTATGAATAATGAAGCTACTTCAGACCAACCCATTTTAGATTTGCGCCGGGCGCAAGAGTCATTTATCCCGCTGGGAAAATAGCAACAGCGCCAAGACCCGCCCACAAAGTTACTTGCGCTTTGCGCTTGACACTTGCGTTTTAGATCGTTAAAATAGGGCCCATAGTCTTAGTGTGTAGTATACATGCTTTAATCCCTTGTTCTGATCTCATTCCTTTCTCTTTCTCACTAAATTTCCTGTCATTCTAGAGTTTCATGTCAGTTAACTTAAAAGCCCATAAATGACAATAAAAAGCTCCACCATGCATTTACTGAAAGTAGCTTTAAATAAAAGTGTCTGCCAAATGTAAAAATGTCAATGTAAGATACTGATAAATTGTATCCCTTGAATGCACAGGAATTTGCCTTTCCATTGAATAAATGTACAGTGTATGTAATGTAAACAATTGATGATGTCTCTTGGCAGGTAAAATCACTCTTCGAGATTTGAAGCGCTGCAGGATGGCACATATATTCTACGACACATTCTTCAATCTGGAGAAGTACCTGGACCATGAGCAGAGAGATCCCTTTGCAGTGCAGAAGGTAAGAGTTTAATGGGTTGCATTTATGTCCAGATCCACTGTGCTGGATGTTATATATGTTAGTACTCTGAGCATTCTGTAACTGCAAGTGTGTGTGTGTATCAGGATTTGGATAGTGATGGTCCAGAGCCCTCAGACTGGGACAAGTATGCTTCCGAAGAGTATGAGATTCTTGTGGCAGAGGAGACGGCCAATGAACAGCTACGAGAGGGGTGAGTCAATGCGTTCATTACATTGCATAGAGATGAGATACCAACTAAATGTGGTTGAACTTCATATAGCAGAGGAGTATGAACCTTAACTGTTGCATGCCTGCTTTTGCAGATCTTTCGACGACGATTACGAGTCCGATGAGCTCACGGTCTCCTCAGACATTGGAAGTAAAATGGATAAGCTGGTCATATCTGATTTATCGGCATAAGTTGCCGTTTTTGTCTACACACCATGACGTTGAATGGAGAACCACCACGCCATATTTTCCCTGACGTGTCAAAAAGGGAAAAATGTTTTTCTACATTTCATTAAGGACATTTGTGTGTGTGTGTGCATGTGTGCAATAGAACCACATCTAAAACCAAAAGGCTTCAGACACCCACAAAAAGGCTTTATGTGCAATATGTCTTAACATGTAAATGTAAACTCAATGTTTTTCACTCTCATACTGATAATTACATCCACTCCCAAACTAAACTGCCGGCTGGTTCCATCCACCCTTCACAAAGACTTTGATGTGAAAAAAGGACTTTTTAGTAACTTAAGAATGAGTTTAGAATGTGTTTTAATGTGAGTGAAACTATATGTAATGCTGCCATATATTTTTGCAGGGTGGGGAGGAAAATACTAGAGAGACTTTATACTTGTGTGGCCCGTAATTCACGGACACTAGTCCTCTCAGATTAAACCAGACATTTAAGTCATGAGATCAGCACATATCTTGTGCTATGCTGTGTTGCACATTATGTTGAAGGGACGTGGCAACGGTGCAAACGTGTTGCTCCCAGTGGTCACTGATGGTATTGCATGTTGTTGCTTAAAGAAAAGACTTTTTAAGTGTTTGAACTTAATTACAGACATAAAACCTCCTTTTACATATTTCCAGATGAACTGACCAGGACAATCTTAAGACTTGAAAGTGCTTTTTGGAAATGTCCTTTCTCAGCTATATGATGTTGTTATCTGAGGTTGAAATGGTCACATCTTTTTCAAGAAATGTAAACGTGAAATATATAAACTATATATATATATATATATATATATATATATATATATATATATATATATATATATACATTCATCATACTTTTCATCCTCAGTGTACAGAGACATTTGTCCTATAGCATTTTGTGTATGTATTTAATTTCACCTGTAATCATGTAAAGAGAACTGTAATATACTATTTATTTGGCGTGGACATTAACTCACAGTCCCTTTGACCCCTGACCCCTTGGTTGACCACTCAATCAAGTCACCAAAATTCAGTGCTATTAACTAGAGTTTCCACATTTAAAGTCAATCATATAATGTGCAATGAATTGGAATTTCAAAAATAACCATCTCATAGTGGTCTGCCATTGGTCGGTCAAACAGGTAGTCCCGCCCCGAACGCACGCCATTGGGTTGAAAGCGCCACAGAGCCACAATGTTTACAGGGAAATCAACCTACGCTTGCTTATAGTTCTCTGCACATTAAATTGGAGGGATTGGAGAAATTATTTTATTATCCAAAATGTCAGACTTCAGCTTTACTGATAGAATGTCTCTTAGTGCTGGCCAGCCAGATCAGTGATTTACAAATGTCTCTCTGTGTGCTTGATGGCCAAACCTCCCTCCACTCGATCACACTCTTTGGTTTATGTAATTAGTGTAATATATTTATATATGTGAAGTGGTTTTGTTTGTTTGTTTGTTTTTGTTTGGCCAGCCATTTTTTGGTTTACCAATAGCTTTTCCTTGTACTGTAGTCTAGCTCTTTTTTGACCTAGGACATTTATTTTATATAGCCACTGTAAATGTCTTTGTATTTTATTTTTCCCATGTGATTTACTCTGCCACTGAGTGGTAGGGGACATTTAAATTATGATATATCTCTAACTGCCAGTGTTATATAATGTGCATTAAGCTGAGTGGACAGGGGCTTTATGAAGGAATTCAATATGAAATTGCTGATAGGTGACAATCAACTGGACATATTTCTGCCATTAATGACATGCAAGTAGCACTTAGAAAAAAAAACAGAGCAATACAACTGCTGTAGTGTTACACTTTTATCAGGACTATTAGACATTAAAACACAAAGCTGAAAGAAAGTAAACTTGACTAACGCTACAATCCTGGTTCATCATTTTTATCACTAGCACATTGAGCGCTATGCAAATCTGATCTTCTGGACAGCTATTGGCAGCTACAGAAGCTGTAAACAACAAAACTTGTTAGTGTGCAACTTTTTTCTTCTTTTTATCTTTTTTGAGTTTTATATCTTTCCACGTGTTCTTTTTTCTTTTGGATCTGATATGCCTTGCTTGTAGACGGTGAAAGACGGGACTTGAGTAGCTTGATCTCTTAAGTGCTCTGATGAGATGGCTCTGGTGTTCGCATGAATTTTCCCTCTTTTTTTTTTCTTTTGGAAAATTATGAAAATAAATAAAAATGTTAATTCATGCAATGCCTACAGGCTTTTCATTCATGACAGTAGGGAGGTGCATGTGCCAAAGCTGGTCTTACTTAAAGGGATAGTTCACCCAAAAAAAACAATTCTGTCATTAATTACTCGCCCAAAAATGACTCACTCATAAAGTTCATAAAGAGTTCGTAAAACTAAGCCATACGAATAGTGCGGTTTAGTCCAATTTTTCTGAAGAGACTCGGTCACTTTATATGATGAACTGATTGAATTTAGGCTTTTAATCACATATAAATATTGATCGGCGAACATAAATAGAACAACTGTACCTGATTGACGCGCAAGATCAAACTACTTGCGGAATCTCAAACGTGCTGCGAAACACGAGAATGAACCTCATTGGCTCTTGCGGAAGCTCAAACGTGCTGCGTAACACTTGCCGGAAGCTCAAATGTGCTGCGTAACACAAGAATGAACCTCATTGGTTCTTGTGGAAGCTCAAGCGTGCTGCGCAACACGAGAATAAACCTCATTGGTTCTTGCTGACTGCGTAACATGAGAATGAAGCTCAGTGGTTCTTGTGGAAGCTCAAACGTGCTGCGTAACATGAGAATGAACCTCATTGGTTCTTGTGGAAGCTCAAGCGTGCTGCGCAACACGAAAAAAGAACCTTATTGGTTCTTGCTGACTGCGTAACATGAGAATGAACCTCATTGGTTCTTGCGGAAGCTCAAACGTGCAGCGCAACACTAGAATAAACCTCATTGGTTCTTGCTGACTGCGTAACATGAGAATGAACCTCATTGGTTCTTGTGGAAGCTCAAACATGCTGCGTAACATGAGAATGAACCTCATTGGTTCTTGCGGAAGCTCAAACGTGCAGCGCAACACTAGAATAAACCTCATTGGTTCTTGCTGACTGCGTAACATGAGAATGAACCTCATTGGTTCTTGTGGAAGCTCAAGCGTGCTGCGCAACACTAGAATAAACCTCATTGGTTCTTGCTGACTGCGTAACATGAGAATGAACCTCATTGGTTCTTGTGGAAGCTCAAGCGTGCTGCGCAACACGAAAAAAGAACCTTATTGGTTCTTGCTGACTGCGTAACATGAGAATGAACCTCATTGGTTCTTGTGGAAGCTCAAATGTGCTGCGTAACACGAGAATGAACCTCATTGGTTCTTGCGGAAGCTCAAATGTGCTGCGTAACACGAGAATGAACCTCATTGGTTCTTGCGGAAGCTCAAACGTGCTGCACAACACGAGAATGAACCTCATTGGTTCTTGCGGAAGCTCAAGCGTGCTGCGTAACACGAGAATGAACCTCATTGGTTCTTGCGGAAGCTCAAATGTGCTGCGTAACACGAGAATGAACCTCACTGGTTCTTGTGGAAGCTCAAACGTGCTGCACAACACGAGAATGAACCTCATTGGTTCTTGTGGAAGCTCAAGCGTGCTGCGCAACACGAAAAAAGAACCTTATTGGTTCTTGCTGACTGCGTAACATGAGAATGAACCTCATTGGTTCTTGCGGAAGCTCAAGCGTGCTGCGCAACACGAAAAAAGAACCTTATTGGTTCTTGCTGACTGTGTAACATGAGAATGAACCTCATTGGTTCTTGCGGAAGCTCAAACGTGCTGCGCAACACGAAAAAAGAACCTTATTGGTTCTTGCTGACTGCGCAACACGAGAATGAACCTCATTGGTTCTTGCGGAAGCTCAAATGTGCTGCGTAACACGAGAATGAACCTCATTGGTTCTTGCGGAAGCTCAAACGTGCTGCACAACACGAGAATGAACCTCATTGGTTCTTGCGGAAGCTCAAGCGTGCTGCGTAACACGAGAATGAACCTCATTGGTTCTTGCGGAAGCTCAAATGTGCTGCGTAACACGAGAATGAACCTCACTGGTTCTTGTGGAAGCTCAAACGTGCTGCACAACACGAGAATGAACCTCATTGGTTCTTGTGGAAGCTCAAGCGTGCTGCGCAACACGAAAAAAGAACCTTATTGGTTCTTGCTGACTGCGTAACATGAGAATGAACCTCATTGGTTCTTGCGGAAGCTCAAGCGTGCTGCGCAACACGAAAAAAGAACCTTATTGGTTCTTGCTGACTGCGTAACATGAGAATGAACCTCATTGGTTCTTGCGGAAGCTCAAACGTGCTGCGCAACACGAAAAAAGAACCTTATTGGTTCTTGCTGACTGCGCAACACGAGAATGAACCTCATTGGTTCTTGCGGAAGCTCAAATGTGCTGCGTAACACGAGAATGAACCTCATTGGTTCTTGCGGAAGCTCAAACGTGCTGCGCAACACGAGAATGAACCTCATTGGTTCTTGCGGAAGCTCAAGCGTGCTGCGCAACACGAAAAAAGAACCTTATTGGTTCTTGCTGACTGCGTAACATGAGAATGAACCTCATTGGTTCTTGCGGAAGCTCAAGCGTGCTGCGCAACACGAAAAAAGAACCTTATTGGTTCTTGCTGACTGCGTAACATGAGAATGAACCTCATTGGTTCTTGCAGAAGCTCAAACGTGCTGCGCAACACGAAAAAAGAACCTTATTGGTGAAAAGCTCTTCACCCTGTATTCAATATTCAAATATATATTTATTGTGTTGCAGACATCATGTTTGGCCAGGATGTCATACGATGTAATTCTGAACACATGCAAAAATAAGAGAGAACCAATTAATTGTTTTATTTATTTAATTTAGCATAGTACAATAAATCCTGTAGCTGCTGTTTTCTTTCAGATAAATACCTTATTTTAGTTGTGTTTTGATTTTTCCTTATATTAAAAATATTAAAAAATATATATATATATATATTCCTCATATTTTGATGGTTTAATCGAACTTGTAGGGTGTTTAAAAACAAGTATCCCTTCCAGACATCACTTTTGGCCACTAATGTATATATTCACATTGCATAGCTGCTCCATTGCATCACCATTGCAATATCATTAGTGATGTGATTACATTTGAAATAAATTATAATAAAATATTATATTATTATATTTAATAGTTTAAATTCAATTGTTATATATAAAACATTATAATTATGCAAAAACTCTAATTAAAAATAAATGAATTAAATATGGGTCAGACTGCATTTTGATAGCTCTCTTCATCACATTCTCTTAAAAGGGGTCATATAATGTCATTTTTGTACAAGCTAATATGATTCTTTAGGGTCTAAATTAAAAGTTTGTAATATACTTTATTAAAAAATTCGCATTAGTATTGTAAGAAAACACTAATTTTACCTGGTCAAAAACAGCTGTTTTCAGCACGCCGTTTGAGTGCATGTGTCTTTAAATGATGAGCTTTGCTCACCCCGCCCCTCTGTTCTGTGCATACACCGTTTGTAACACAATAACACAATAACCATAACGCGTTGTTTATTATAAACGTGGGATTATTGAGAACGTCATACATAGAAAACATGCCTTAATGTACCCTGAGTGTAAAAATAGCCGCATTCATCGTGAAGCGTGCAGCAAGCGATTTGAAAAGATTAATATAAAGATTAATATAAAGGTTAATAAAACGTTACACTCACTCACTTCTTCTGGAGGTGCAGCAGGAGCACGAATAGTTGGTACCGATCCTTTTTTCAGGAGCAGCTTCTTAGCAAAACCAGCTTTATACTGACCCTTGTTTGTAAAGCAGTCTGGTGTGTGAAATGATTCGCGCAAACATGAAAGCATTGACGTTGATCGCGGGGAATTCCCTTCGAAAACAAACTCAGCCACTGCGTCTTCAGCGGTACGGATTTAGGAACATCAATATGATGCTGTGTTCGTTATTACACCCAAGAACACCACAATCGAGACGCCATTCTACTCAGTGCTCCAGCTATCAGCAATGAATGCGCCAGTTGGCGCGGGCTATGATTGACAGCTCGCTCACAAGGGCAGGTCTGTGTTGAAACGCTGCTGTCAATCAACCATTGTGGGAGGGGCGTTGATTTTGTGACGTCACAAAATCGAACAGCTTGATTCAGGAGAGGGGGAAACATAAGAAGATTTTAAAAAAAACACTGGTTGGATTTTTATCATTTTATGATGGTTGTGTACAGGCACTGCCAACACACATTTCAGTACAATCAACTTGCAAAAGTGCATGTACCATTATATGACCCCTTTAAGAATGAACGTCCTACCTAGACCATGACAATGAAGAAACCCCTTTTCCTATCTGTTATCAAATACAGTGGGTTCTAGCCATATATCGTATCATGCACTTTATATGCACATAGCGACTGCTTTGTGTTTTGGTACGTGTTGCCCATAAGCCCATCAGGAAATGGGATCCTAGATCCATGTAAGAAACACAACACATTTATTACACATTTTCATGATATTGGCCAATTTCAATTTTTCAGCTGCGCTTTTGAAATCCATTTTAAGACATGAAATTCCGTCAAATGGACAGATTCCCTTGCAAGATTAAAATGTTCCCCTAAAAAACAACAACAACAAAAAACAACTTTTAGTAAAAAGTAAAATAAACTCCTTCGGTTGTGGGCATTAAAATTAATGTGTATCTAATGTGTCTTTTTGAACATAAACCTTCCGGCAAATTCTTTTCATCTGATGTATTCATCTGAGTCTCTGAGGAAAAAATTAAGCAGCATTTCAGAATGATTTCTGAATTCTGGGCAGGAACTCAAGCAGTGAACTCCTTTAAATCCAGGCCATCTCTGTTTTTCACTGTGTGTGCAATTCATTTTTTCCGCTATTTTGGTCTCCAGAGAGGAGTCTCACTGAAGAATGTCTTTGGTTTTCATTCCATCTGCAAAACGCTCTTCCAGGTGTCCATACAGGAAAAAGTTCATGTTTGTCCTGTTAATGACAAACTACAGTGGGAAATACGTTATCTGATCAATACAGCCAAACACTTGTGTCTGATGGAACTCACTTTCCATCCGCCTCTTTTCTGGCAGACATGAGGAGACTGCATTACCCTGGTGTAAATGCAGAGTAGAAACACATGTTCTAGCTGTTGATGAGAATGTTTTCAGTTCGATTCAATAGAAAATGCTAAAGGTTTCCATACTGGCCAACCCGATCTCATGAGAAAACGAAGGCCTAAGTATTTCGCTAGATGGCGATTTCATGTGAATTTGCATGATGTCAATCAAAAACCTATGATTTGTAGAAAAAAATCATGAAGGTCCACCACTAAACCTAACCAGAAGATTGTAGGAAAACATACACATGAGATTGTGTGAAATTATATGAATGAGCCACCAATTTGGCCAAATTATGTCAGCTTCTCAATTAAATATGCAGTCATTTGTCGATAAAAAAAAATAAAAAAATAAAAAAAGCCAAGATGCTAAGATGCCTGGCTCAGCTTGACCTTTGGCTTCACGGATCTACTGTTGATGTGTCCTCTGTTCTGAAGAAACCCTCACAATGGACATTCTAAAACACTATATACTAACTTACAGTATGTAGCTGTACAGTAAGGAATGTAAGTAGGCCTACCAACTTACTTGAAAGGACTAATTACAGAAAGATTATCCACAGAAAAGTCAAAATGGTGCATCCACCACCCAAACCCTGACACTTTGACTGGACACAGAGATTGTAGTTTAATCTTTTGCTGTTTTGATAACTTATAACAACATATGTTACACATGAGCTCTGATTGTTTATATGGGTATGGTGTGTGAGGTGTTTGTGCTGCTTCTACAAATATTTTAATGACAAAATATGCAGTCGTCATGGTTTGCTGTGTAAGCTGCTAGATATCTGCCTTATGTTTAACTTTTCATCTATAAAGACTGCATTATCAGACCTGAGCTGAAGAAGGCACAGAGAGAGAGAGAGAGAGAGAGAGAGAGAGAGAGAGAGAGAGAGAGAGAGTGCTTTCATGTTAGAATCAGTGTACAGACAGCCAGCTCTTCCTGTTCCAGACTGACACCTCTGACACAAGGGAACTTCAATAGAAGGGAACACCCTATCCTGTATCAGCCAGAAGCTGTCTGTGATTAAGAGCTGCACATATCCGTTAGAAGATGATCACTGCCCTTGTTCACTCAAAATCTCCATCTCCAGGAAATCCCCAGACCATTCAGTCTCCATGACACCAACATTATTTCACACAGTCACAGAACACCTGGACACTGCACTGACATTATCCACATTTTCACCACATTATATTTTATTCAACTTATAAATAAAACAGTTTTGGTGCACTTATGTGTGCTTAACCTCATTCTCTGCTTTTGTCATTAACATTCAGGCTCAAAGCAATGCATATAGTATGTGGTAAAACCTAACTCATTTTCAATGACTCGATCCTTTTCATATGGCGGGCGCAGGTTTGGAACGACATAGAGTATAGGCTAAATAATGACAGAATGAACAATAATAATAACAACAATTAAACATTTTCAAACGTGAACTTAAACTTGAGTGTTGATTTATAAGACACATGGGCCTATGCAATTCAGGGAAAATATGATCACGGGCCTGCTCACTCTCTCCAGTCATTCACTTATCAGACATTTGAAGGCTCGAGGTTGATGCAAAGGATTTTTTGTAGTGAGGTCATTTCACTTTATTCCCATGAAAGAAATGTCCAAGAATTCACTTAACCAAATTTGTCATTGTATGTGATCTTGTTAATGTTAAAAGAACGGCAAACCTCGGATAACTTTTTAGGTTTTAAAGTTTGGGGTCAGTAAGATTTTTTTCGTAACAATAAGCATAACAAGTTACAATGTGAGTAATTAATCAACACGGAACTTACTTTAGCTGGACAATGACACTTTTCTTCTAGAGCTGCTGTAGCCTAGCCTACAGCCGAAACAAACTTTGTTGCATATTTTTCCTGTTATCACTGGCTAGTGTAGGCATCAGTAGGCTAGTTGTGATCGTCAGTGCTCTCCTGTCCTACCTTTAATTGTCCTGCTGGTGGCAGCAGACACTTCTACACCGTGTGACTTACCTGCCACTGTCAGCGAAGTCAAAAATGTAGGACAAGGGGCATTGAGTTTGTTCAGCTGTGCTCTTCTGATTTTGAGATTTAAAAAGTATTTTCAGCTACCTAGGCTACATAATTATGCCATGAGTCACGGACATGCAGTGAACTTAAAATAGTTTGGAGACATGAATGACAGTTTAATGATCCTTCTAATTTTCTAAATTTGTCTTGTGATGACAAGCCTGCAAAACGACACAAACACAGGATGGTGCAGCAAACAGGGACCCACAATATAATAACATTCAGAGAACTGCAAGGATGTAACCACTTATTCACATTTCAGGGGGTCAAACGGTAATATTTAAAGACTCAGCAACTGGTAAACATTTGATCAATGACCCTTTTTAAAATAAGGTCCCATATGCATTAACTAACAACAATTAACATTGAGCAATACATTTTTTACAGTATTTTTTTGTTGTTGTTATCGTTAGTTCATAAAAATAACTGTCTATTGTAGGCTAGTTCAGGTCCATTAAATAATGTTAACTGATACATCTTTTGATTTGAATAATGCATCAGCAAATGTTGAAATAACATGAACTAAGATTAAAAAATGCTTTAGAATTAGAATTTTTCATTGTTAAATTTTACCTAAAGTAGATAATATTAACAAATGGAACCTTATTATAAAGTTTTGCATAAACGCAGGAAACAGCAATCAAAGACAACTATACCTTACTCAGTGTTGGATTTTCTTTCTTTTTTACGAATTACAAAAAAAAAAAAAAAAAAAAAATCAGTAAGATATTATAATCATATAGTCACACTTAAGAATAATCTTGTATTATTTTGACAACAAAACTGAAAAGTGTTTCTTTACATGTTTTTATAAAAAATCTAATCAGTAATTTTAAGTAGCCTATCCATGAACACATTAAAAAATACTATTAGTGAGCTATAGTTTTTCTATAGCTATAGTAAATTTTAATCTTTTACAATGACATTAATGTACTCAATTTGCAACTCAACTTGCAAAGTTATTGTCCATGTGTCTCCTTGAAAGTTATTTATCCTATCACTGTAAAAAAATATATATATTTGCATGATTTGTAATCACATTTTTCTTTTCTTTTGTCAAATCAGCTTAGTATGTGGTTCAGATACTGTAACATAATATTTCTAGTTTCTGTTGAATAAACAAATATCCTTCATTATATTAACTCAAATTATTAATTTCAATGAACTCAAAATTTGAAGGTTAGTTTTTAAAGTTAAAACAACATTTTTTTCTTTTTCTTTACAGTGCTATGTATTTTAAAATGTAAATCAAAAAATGAACCAATTTGTTGCCATTGCCTATTGATCAATATGTAATCTTGTAAAAATCCATAAAACCACCTAATCTGTTTTGGACTATTGAACCAAATATGAACTAAGCATTAGTGATTTTTTCGTGTAGGCTATAGCTGTGTCTGTGCATGTGTGTGGTGGTCTCTAAATGGTTCCCTTCTGCTCTGAAGTTCGTTTATATGGTTGCTTACGGTAAAGGGGGCAGGATTAAGCTCACATGTGCTGTGGGACATAATTGACATGGACTCGGAATCTCCCCCTGACTGAACGCTGCGCTGGTGGAGCAGACTGGAGGGAGCAAGGATTGCCAAAGTTGTGTCTGGGGTGAAAGTGGAGCTCTGGAGTTTCTTTCAACATCATTTTATTGCAGCGAGGTAAGTTTTTCTTATCGCTTACTAGCTCTGTCTTTGGCTACAGTTCGCGTTTGTGTGCTTTTCCCCAATTAAACGATGAAAATTTGTTTATAACGGAAAGTTAACGGAAAGCATTTTTGTGTCTGGATGGCGGTGACGCCGGGAGTCTGGGTTAGTTGGCCAACAAGGAGATGCGACGGAAAACTTCATTATTCCGCAAGAAAACAGGCTGTATTGCTTGGATTCTCTGTTATTTACCCGAAGATGCTCGAAACTCGTCGTGCAACTTTGTAATGATTCGCGAAATTTTCGAGAAAATTCGTAGTTTGACGTCTTCGTCGTTGAATTCCAACTTTTTTTGTTTGTTTGTTTGTTTGTTTGTTTGTTTGTTTATTTTTGCGCGTAGCCTACTGTTACAACGCTACAAAAAAGTTACACTTTCACTTTATTAAACAGTATTTTGGGATATCCGTGAGTTTTGGAGTGATACCAAATATTTAGGTAAAATAGAGTAGGGATGCTGAATTTCGCTGTCTTTCCAGGTGTCTTTACGTAGCGATTACGGTGTTGCAAAACAGCCAGTTGCTGGAATGATGTCGTATAATATTTGGCAAAGATTTGAGGAAAATGAATGATGAATGATGGATTAAGTGAAGGTGGTCAACTCCATCATGCCCTAGCATTCCAGACAGCCTATTCTTCAACATCTGTGTCTGTTTATATGGAGGAAAACATCAGCTGCTGTTGTCCTTGTCCTGTCATATATTGTGCAGAAAGTATCTCGACTTCTCCATACTTGTTTCTGTTTTTCTTTCTTTTATTGGTTTGGTTTAATGCAACGCCGTGCATCGTTTGTCCAAACGTTAGAAATAGGATAGTTGCTGTTTCATGTTGGAAATTAAAGCGCACTAATTAGCAGCTCTGGAAAAAATAGACGGTCGCTTTTAATCTCTTGGATAATTTGTTGGGAACTGAAATGACGCTTCAAGATAGTTTTGTACCATGAGTTTCTACCCCTGCCTGGATCCAGAGGGCTTATTGGAGAGAAAGAAGCACACTATCTGTGAAAGGAGAAATGTGATCTGCAGAAAATGACGTCAGGTTTGCATTCTCCAGCTGAGTGAGGGATTTCATAACTTTTGAAAATTCTAATTATTGCACTGGATCATGAAAACTAAATATCTGCTGGAAAATAAGATGTTGCATTCCTCAGCTCCTTATTATTTGACTGTCTACAAACCAGTGGTTCTCAACCAGAGGCCCAGGACCAGTCGTCAAACTTCCAAGGGGGGGCCACAAGACGATTATATAAAACAATTAAATATGGGTAAAATATACTATATGCATTATATTTGTCACTTTCTCTGTTTAGTGGTCTGTGTGGACTGACCCCCCTCCCCCACTTTCTTCCCATAGAATGATGCACACAATCCCTACTTGCAATGAATATGTTCCCACCTGCCTGTTTTAGGTCCTGCTACTTGCAATCCTTCATTTTATTTTATTTTTTTCCCCATTGGACATTTTGTCAAATGCACACAATGCTCAACATTTTTCAAGGTTTTCAAGGTTCTCAAAGGTTGCACGAACTAGGAAAATGTGCAGAGAAAATAACAGTAGAGCTGTAGTTTTTTTTTAATGCACCCAGCGCGCAGCATATAATTGAGATGCTTCCATACAAAGTAGCTTTATTCATTTTTTGGTTGATATCTGATGGAATGGCTTCAGGAGACTTTGTTTGGTCAGTCTAGGTGCTGCGCTGAGAGAGCTGGCATGAGGGAGTTCAACTTCCTGATTGGGCATAGCTGCAGGAATGTGCTCTTCCTTTGAGGTCGTGGGGTTGTACCTGGTGAGCTGGAGGGCTGTTTTCCCAGGGGCAAGTCAAATACTACACATCCCCTCCTCCAGCTCCGAGCTTTGATGTGTGCTGATGTTAGGCAGTGCAGCGTGATAAAATCTGTTGTGATTGTTCCTAATTGCAGCGGAGAGTCCACCTTATTGAGGACATTTCCTGATTTTCTCTAAATGGTGCCCTTTGAAATAACTTAACATCTCTTAGTCACACTTATTGCTCAGTAGATGTTGTAAAAATCTATTTATTCCATCTTGTGTAGGTTTCGATAGTTCTGGCAATGCCTCATTATTTTAATCTTTTGTCTCTGTAACATCCAGTGAATTCAATGGCATTCATCTGTATTGTTTTGGAAAAAAAGAGTAAATGATGAGTAGAAATGCAGTAATGGATTTGGTCAGCAAAGTCACATCTTTTCATTTGACTCTTTTTCCCTTGACCTCATTAGGCAGAGAAATCCAGCATCTCTCCAACTGTTAAGCAAGACAGAACAAGTTTGTATCTGTGCTTTAACCATAGTGCATGGGAAATATGCATGCAGCGATGATGTGGCTGTCAGCTGGTCCGTGAATCAGGATCATGCTGCTCATCTTGAATCAGCCCACCACGGCCACATATAGTGGCATTCAGAGGAGCTAAAAGTAGTGTTCTGCATAACAGTGATCACTATAGGGTTTCTTTTCACACGTCTCATTTGCACTCTAGCATCTTCTGCTGGTGAATGTGATGCATGTTTGTTTGGCACAGTGCTGCGATGTTTGCATGTAAGGCTTTTATGTCTCCTTGGTGATTTACACTTGTTGACAGTTGATTTAGGCTAGATGAAGGTAAAAGAGGCCTTTTAACTCCCTTTCCCACCGTCTCTCGAGACAGTCGCCTCTTCACCTAACTGCACACCCATCACTTTACCAACATTGCAAGCGACAAGCTGCTGGATGCCAGAACATACCTTCTTATGCTGCTTTATTTTGGATCTCATGCAACAACCAACTAGAGTTGAAAAGAGTTGACTAGTTCATGTAAATTTTAGATTTGATATCTTTAGCCTGTTGACATGTTGACAGCCTCTTGTGCTTTAGTTTGCTTTAGTTTTACTGATGCACTTTTAAATTGTTCACCCAAAAGAGAAAAATGTGTCATTAATTTACTCACCCTCATGTTTTACCAAACCTGTATGACTTTATCCAAGGTCCAATGCTGTTTTGGACCCTTAGGCCGTGTGTCCAGTAAAGCTTTTTTTTTTTTTCCAGAGGCTAGCATATTTTTCCAATTGTTCTCAATGGGAGCGCCACATTGTTGTTTTTTCTGGTCGCCGAGAATTGAAGATCGTTCAACTTTGGGTTAAACGTCATCACTGCCACTTTTTACCCAGCCGTCCAATCATTGCGGAGGAGGGGTGGGATAAATACCACAGCGACCAACCGTCACATTTGCTTGTACAACGATAACAAACGCGCATCCAAAATGAGTGGCAGAGCAAGTACTTTACATTGTCAAAAAAAATTATATTCAGAAACAAACTATTTGCGAAATCAGATACTAGTAACAGTTCATCTGATACTCTGTATGATAGCACACTTAGCGTCTCAACTGAAAAAAACCCTGCAGCAAGGCTTTTTTACAAGAGCGCTGTTGTTTTCAGCTGGCTAAAGACAAGGCCTTAAGGTGCAGTCAGGTTTTCTATTGCTTCGTGAAATTTCGCAGGCACAATCCAGACATTCCAATAGAAATCCGTGTGATCGTGAGTTTCGTGCGAGAGTGAAAAAGTTCCCCATGCAGATTTTGATCATTTTCAAGTTGGTCTCATAAATTCACCACAATGATCGACAAAAAGCTGCTTGTTTTGAAAGTGACTTTTGTGCGAGCTGTGCTTTATACATCACTGCGCTATTGACTTTTTTTGTCTGCAAAATTTCGCTAAAATTTCACTAATGTGACCACACTAAAAAGTTAGACATTTCAAATGACGTTAGCATGAGTAAATGACAGCATTTTTTATTGGAATGGTGATAAAATTATAAATAATGATAAATATTAATATGTATATGAATTATTATAATATTTATATTTTTAAGCCAATTATACTGATTACAAAACATCTTTTACTTAAATCCATTGACCTATTTTCCTAATCAGGCAGATACGTTAACATAAAAAAAGCACTTAAAAAAAAGTAGTTTTTTTAGTTGTAGAAGGGCATTGAAACTGCTTCATTCCATTGCACTACTTTTAGCTGTTTCGGAATGCAAGAATGTAGCTTTGTGGATCTCTTTTTTTGCAGTTGGTGGAGAGAGTGAGATGCTGCTACTCACTCCATGTCACTCTGGTTCCTGACATGCATCCTCTGTCATGCCAATGCATTATTCAAAGGGCCAGGCCTGCACATTTAGCTAAAAGCAGAGCGGAAAAACACTAAGTGTTTGGTCAGATGGGGTGTATGTTCGTGCTTGCATTAGCATTCAGAGTGCAGAGACTGCCGTTGTTAGCTGGACGATGGAAACTTCAGATGCGACTGCAGCTCATTAATGACACTTTTATTTGACTGGAGACTGTTTTAGCTGCCGTGCATGAGCAATGAGAGCCTGGCATCAGATGCTGCATTTATATTAGTGCATTTATTGCCCCTTCAATCTGTTGTAATTCACACAATGGCCTCTTACAGTGTACGTATGCTCTAGTCTATCTGATCCCCTCTCAAACTACCCTGCTTAAACACATGTTAGCAGTGTCACTGTGCATATTTGTAGTCCCAGACTTCCTGTTTTCCTATGCTCACCCCCCTACCAGCAGGACCTTAGACCAACACCTTCCACAATCCCTCCATCTCACCAGGTCTTGTTAACCCATCCCCCTCTTTAAGCACTACTCTTTATAGTGTGTGAAATCTGGAGGCCTGATGGAAGATGAGGAATTTCACCCTTTGACCTCTGAGAGCAAGGAGGGGTGGACGGGGGCTATCCATTCTTACTGCCCAGATTTGTTTCAGCCTGGTGAATTTTTCTAGCTAATTGATATTTTCTTTTGAATTAGTACCGCTCATCTCTCTTTGTTCAATAGCCATGTTTTGGATGTGTGAAGTTACCAAAATACGAAAATAAAGCAAACCGAGAGGTCATGGGAATGGCAGCCGTTGCTCCGAGGGCAGTGGCATCCCAGGTGGCACTGGAGGAATGTGTCAATGTTGAATTTTCACTTTCTACAGCATTCCAGAGAGAACATAGGGTGAAAAGGCTGCTCCTTAACATTCCTTTTAGGGACTGATTTATTTTTCGGTTCCTGCATTTCTCACATTAAGTCAATGTTATTATTTTTTTATTGCTAAACATGTTTGCTTGTTTGGTATATTCACTCATTATCGTGCAGATATTAAAATTATGTCCGATAATTATTGTGATGTTATGGCTGATAATTAACTGATAAATTAATCAAATTAAAGCAGTATACATAAAAATATACATTATACAGAACAGATAATAACCCCCCTCCCCCTCCCACCCCATGTAACAGTCAGACCAGAGAAAAAATAAATAAAAAATAATAATTTTTAAATAAAGAATAACAAATAAAAGCACAATAATAATAATAATAATAAAAATATACAAACATGTACATTCAGAATAGTTCTTTAGCAGAAGTGTTCTCCACAAAGGTCAGCAAAGGTTGCCAAGTAATAAAAAATCTCTTATTTGACCCATTCATAGAGCATCGTAGCTTTTCCAATTGTATGTTATACATCACATCTTTAATCCAATGTCCATATGTTGGAGGTGAAGAGTCTTTCCATTTGTACAAAATTAGCCTTCTGGCAAGAAGTGAACATATTTAAGGTATGTTTAAGATTAAGATTTTTTTAAAAATATATTTTGGTTCTTTCTAAATATTATATTGCTCATTGATATATTGTACATTGGTAATAAAATTACAGTATGATGAGTGTACAATTGTTAAATCTTTTACATTATTTACAAATATTGTAAAATAGAATGATGCTGTTTTACATCTACTATTTTTTTTTTATTCATTTGATTTTTTTAATATACTTTTAACATCCACCGATTTAAAAAAATAAAAACCTCTAATATCAGCGGCTAATTATGGTACATCATGCATCCCTAATTTGAAATAGGCTTAGAAGAAACTAGGGAGAATAGGTGATACCTTTCTCTCAGTGACTGACAGTTGTCTAAGCTCTTGTCTGTAAGCAAATGACCAGATATATTCCCTGTACAGATGCTGAGTCTACTGTAACAGTCTTGTGTGAGAGGTGGAGTTGAGAAGCAGGACCATGTTTGTGCTTTTCCAGGGTGTCTGCAGACGCTGAGCCACACAGAGCCGGCTGTGTTTTGGCGGCTAGCTGTTCTTTCCCCCAAATGACCCGGTGAGGAGCGACGGACGGGTTTCTGTTTAAAGGCTTTGTGTGCAGCGAGGAGGAAGTGGTTATGTTTGTTTAAACTGAGCTGCCCCCTTTGAGCACGCTCAGCCATGTGGGACAAATGAGCAAAATCTGTCCCCCAATTTCAACACCCCCCACCCCATTCCCTGTGTCTTCCTCCGACTGAATTCAGCACACCCCACACCCTGGGGGTTGGGGGAGCCCTGAATGTTGGCTTGGGCATAAGATTCAGCCATACCAAAGTGTTGACTCATTCAGCATTCCAGGACTATAAAATGTCCATCCAAATCTGGACTCTGGGACGAAACTGACCACTTCCGCATTGAAATGCAACCTTGTCTGGAGGATTGTGTGTGGGGAAACTTGAGGGTTGGGAGATGCTGTTTTGAAAATCCTTTACTGTAATGGTAAAACATCTACCCCATGTTCTAATATGTTTGATTCTCAGAGTTTTATTTTTGTTTACCGGGAAGCGATGGATGGATGAATGTGTTTCCTTGAGGAAAGAGCTGCTTAAAAATGGCACATGTTAAAATTAGAAAGCGCAAAGAGTGCTATAAGTTTAAAAATGGATCAAAAATTTCAACAAAAGAATGTGGGAAAAGGAAAACATGTTAAGCAGGGAATGTGTGCTGCTCAGGATGAACTAAATGGTGTTGGGTAGATGATGCAATTATTTATCTCTTACACAAATCACTAAATCATTTAATCCCCTTACACACAGAGATTCCGGAAAATACACAGATAATTTATCCCGGGGTCGTTTGATTTTGGTTCATTCACACTGCCAGTGATTTTCTGGAATCTGTGAGTGCGTTCACACACATCCCATAAAGATTCCGTAAAGACACGTGACGTGTAACGTACGCGTTGAAAACATATACACTACACTAACGCATCGCGTACCGTTCCACAAAGCTGGCGAACGATCTCAGCTTCAGCACGGATGGTAAGGAGCTCCCTGGTCTCTGCTTCATTCCAGTTTGCAGAAATTTTTTCGTTCTTTCTTGGTTGATGACGAACACAAACTTTCACGTGCGCCATCACTACGACATACCCCTTATGGCATTGGTCCTGGCTTTTGTTCACACAGGGCGCGTTCCGGGACTGATCCCGGCAATGTTACTAGATCCCCATCCCGGCGTCAATCCCGGGACGTGTTTGCGTTCACACAGAAGGCACTCAAGTAGTGAAGTGCAGTACTGGAGTACCTCAAGGAACGGTTTTAGCCCCATTTTTGTTTGCTATTTATACATCAGACTTCCAGTACAATTTTGAAACCTGTCACCTTAAGACATTTTCTGATGACTCAGCAGTTGTTGGATGTATAACAGACCATGATGAGGGAAATATAGGGAGCTATTAAAGAGTTTTGTGGGTTGGTGTGAGATAAACGGTCTTAGGCTAAATGCTAGTAATACTAAGGAAATTGTGGTTGATTTTAGTAGATATCCTCAGCAAGTTGTATCAGTAAACATACGGGGGTCGAAAATTGAGACTGTAACATCATATAAGTACATGGGTGTATACTTGAATAACAAGCTCGATTGGTCTGATAATATGATGCAAGCCTATAAGAAGGGTCAAAGTCGTATTTATCTGTTAAGACGACTGGGATCATTCAGAGTATGTCAGGTACTACTTAAAGACCTTCTATGACTCTGTGGTCTCACTATCATCTGTGATCTCACTATCATCTGTGATCTTGTATGCTGTCACTTGTTGGAGAGGGGGATTGTTGGAAAAGGAGAAGAACAAATGAAACGAGCTCATAAAGAAGGCAGGTTCTGTTGTAGGATTGGGCACCATAGAATGATTGATAAGTTGGTCTATATAATGAATCATAATTGTCACCCCCTTCGTGAAATAATTTGAGCCCTTGTTGAGTACATTTAGCACAAGACTTATTCATCCCCGCTCTCACAAGGAATGATTTAGAAAGTCCTTTTTACCAACTGCGATTAGACTGTACAATCAGTGCTAACAAGGTGATAGATTATATTATAGAACCATTTGGTATATAATCATAATGCCTTGAACTGATACTGGTAAATAATGGTTGTTGTTGTTGTGAATGTCTTTTGTTTATTATTATTATCGTGTGGATTGTGCTGCTGTGACATAAAAACTTCCCCTTGGGGATTAATAAAGTTAATCAAATCAAATGTGTGAGTGCAATCCCAACCTTTGTAGAAGCACTTCACCCATAGTACCTTTGCTAGCTGTCAATGGGTACAGATTTCCTTTCTATGAAAAACTGAGGTGACGCACAGCATATTATTTTGAATATTCAACAACACATTTGGTCGTATACTTGGACAGACATAGGAGGACTGTTGCCCGACTATGTGAAAACTCACTGTAGCTCTGTAGTATGTGAATGTTCTGACAGCTGTGGATACATGCACTGATCCTCCTCACTGATCTTAACTCTTTTTCTAAGTACCAAGGAAAAATCTTGAAGCACAGCCATGTGTGTGGAGTGAGTCATTTTCATGTGTTTGTGGGAGTTAGGCTGCTTCCTCTCAGCTTGGTCTAAACACAAGTTCAGTGTGCCAAAAAAAAAAAAAAGCTCAGGAGAGCTGAGATCTGCGTGCTGTGTGGTGACCTGGTGACCGCTCTAGTAGCGAGGTGCATATTGAAGGTATTTTAGACATTACTGTTTTTTCCTGTTTGTGGATAGACTGAGTCACCAACAAGTCTAGACCAACCCACTACAAGAGCCACTGTAGAAATCAATCACACTTCATTCTTTAATGTCACACACTGAACAGTATTCTTCACTTTAAATGTGGTTATAAGGGGTTATTCCTTCATGGAAACTTGAGTCTGAAACATCACGCTTAAAGGGATAGTTCAGCTGAAAATTACATTTCTGTCATCACTTCTGTCTCACCCTCATGTTGCTCCAAACCTTGAATGTCTTTTCGTTGTCTTTGGAAAACAAAAGAGGACATTTTGAAGACTGTTTTTGTCCATACAATGAAAGTCAATGTGGTCCAAAACAAAATAACAATGGACCTCATTTACTTTCATTGTATTTACAATTCTTTTTCCAGAATATCATCTTTTGTGTTTCACAGTCAGTCATGCAGGTTTGGAACAATAAGGGTGAGTAAATGATGACAGAACTTTCATATTTAGGTGAACAATCCCTTTAAGTTGCAAAGCATTTATATTAAAGGACTTATTAATATTTGTATTTATTTTTATCTTCTTAATATTTGTATTTATTTTTATCTTATTAATTTTATCTTATTTTAATTCACTTTAGTATGTTTTATTAATAGTAATTTTCAGATATTAAAAAAATTATTTTATAATGTGATTTGACAATTTTCTTTTTTATATATTTCTATTTAGCTATTTTTTAGTTTTAGTCACCATTTTAGCACTTAAAGCTTACATTTATTTCAGTTAGTTGCTAAGGCAACATTTCCTATTTTAATTGAATCGTCTAATATTAATATTTTAATGTTTTTAGCAACATTTCAATCAACACCACCACTTTATAAAGGTTTTAGTTAACGATAACAACACTGTAAACAATTGACTTGTAAATAAATAACAAAATGAATCTTTGACAATTTTTATAAAATGTATATAAATGTGTATAAAAAATATTACGAAAGGATTTGAGGCTATTGAAACCCCACCTCAAAGATGTGAGACTTAAACTCCACGTCAGAGACTTTTGAAAATGTCTAACACCCATAACCACAATCTATTATTATGAAACTCTCCAAGTGATCATTATTACATTGTCGTATTACATCAAAACTGTGATATTGCAGTTCAGTATCAGTGTGCTGTGTAGGCAGACAGGCAGATGTGCTTATGTTGCTCTGTGGGAAAGTGTTTCTGCAGGAATAAGGCAGGCTCTCTCCTCCTCTCTGTCCTCCTGTGCTAACAGCTACGTGGCAGTCGTACGTCGGTCAGGGACTTGGAATGAGTTTTACTGCCTCCTGGACTTCTGCCTAGTCCACATCCAGATGGTTGGATGAGTTTTCTCTTTTTCTCCTGCTCTCTTTGGCAGTGTCAAGCTGCTTTGCTCTCATTGCTGCTGAAAGATAGACTGATGTTTCATCTTTTGAACCATTTTCTATTAAAATATCTCTATAGAGTTCCTATCCTTCCTGACTTGGAAACCTTCGCTTACATAAATCTGACCAGTGACCTCTGGATCATATGGGACTTTTCTAGTACTAGCTCCTCATCTTGTGGCTTTAACTTGGTATTTTATTGCTTTTGAAAATGGTTTAAACTTGGCAACTTGTCTTTGAGTAACAGCACTTGAGACACAAACATTTTAAATTTTAATAAATCAGACAAGTTTTTTTTTTTTTTCAGTGGTAGCTTGCTAAAAGTGAGGGCCAGAATCTTTTAAAGTTAATTGAATACATATGGTAAAGTGGATAAACAAAGTTTTTAATCTTGATTATGCATTAAATTACTTAATGTGGGTGTTGCGCACATATACATTTAATTCAGGTCTGTTCGAAGCTAAAGTCCTGTTCACACCAAGGACGATAACTATAACAATAAGTACCAAGTTTTAAAATCTTTCTAATTTTATGAGAATAGGGAGATCCACACCATGACTATAAAAATAACAAAATAGAGGAATTAAATAATTGGAATCACTTTCAGAATTATTACTTTTTCCAGCTAATGAATGATAAAAACATTAGCAGCCAATCAAAATCCACCTAATCTTAATAAATGGCATCAGTTTATATTAGGCATGCACGATAAATCGGCCACCATATCGGCATCGCCCGATATATGTTCATTTTTAATGTTATCGTTATCGGCCCGATAAGAAAATTTAGCCGATATATTAAAGCCAATAAATAATGGGTTATTTACCTTCAGGCTGAGACACTTCAGATGTAGACCGTTCACCTTGATGGTTTTGAAGGGCTTGAAATATGAACTTCAAAAAAGAAAATACAGTTAAGTGCAACGCAAGTCTGTCATATAGGCAGAGGTGGGTAGTAACGAAGTACATTTACTTCGTTACATTTACTTGAGTAGTTTTTTGGAAAAATTGTACTTTTAAGAGTAGATTTGAATGTGGGTACTTATTACTTTTACTCGAGTACATTTCTAATGAAAAAACGGTACTTTTACTTCGTTACGTTGGGCGACGTTCCTCTCGTTAATTTATTTTAATGCAATATGTGTTGTTAAATGCGTAAGTGCGATGTATCTTTTTTCTGGGCTTGAGCGATGCTCAATTCACAAATGAATCACTCTTTTGAGTCGATTCTGTTCAAAGACTTCATCAAACAAGTTGGCAGATCTGTCTAAATCGGTTCGCGAATCAGTTTGAATGAACTGTTCAGTTCCTGCACGCACTGAATCGTCTGAAGCGATTTCAATTCACA
Organism: Scardinius erythrophthalmus; assembly: GCF_964197995.2. NCBI lineage: Eukaryota > Metazoa > Chordata > Actinopteri > Cypriniformes > Leuciscidae > Scardinius > Scardinius erythrophthalmus. The sequence goes on along the minus strand of NC_138229.1, from coordinate 21,712,983 downwards.
CTCGACTCGGAGTCGTAACAGGAAGATTTAAGGACATCAAGAGCGTAGATGAAGTGGCCGTGGACCTACAGTCTACAGTCAAGTGAGAGCAAATCTGCAAATGCATCATATATTTGCCAGCGATGAAGATCTTTATTAGTTGAACATCTTCGTAAGCTGTCTGTGAATGAATGATTCCACAGCACAGGACGATATATTCGATTTCATTTCACTCAGGTAATACATTTTACAACCAAACAGATTATTACGCCATGATAGCACTTCTAGAAAGTATGCCATTACCCGTTTTTTGGACATATACATTAATTTATACATTAAATAATCTACCATTGCCCACAGTTATGAACACCCGCCATCCCGCGGTAGTTTGTGTGTATTGTTGCGCAGTGGCGTGCGAAATCGACTTGAAAACGAATGCCTATAATTGCCTGCCGTAGACACAGTTAACCAGTTTAAACATGCTTGCAGAAATATACATTTGATTATATTTTGGAGAACCGACAGAAGAAGATTCGTCGATGTACTTTTTTTTTGTGTGTGTGTGTGTGTTCGTTCAGATATTCAGTAGCAGTCATGAGCGCGAGCACATGTGAAGAGTTTAACTCATTCTTCTCTGTGTCAATTGCATGCCTTTGAATGCAACACTCTGCAGATTCACTTTATTTCGACATTGTCGAATAATCCAAATGTATAAGTTATATTACTATTATACAAACCAAAGGACAGGCAATGATTTTCTTTTTCAGGCTACAGATGGGAGAAAATGCTTTTTGTTGCAAAGAGAGCCAATCTACTTATGAAAATAATAGTCATTTAAATAAAAACAAAAAATCTAAATAATATAATTTTATATACATGACGACTTCAGATGCAAAAGCCTCTAAGTACCATCTGAAATTTTCTTCTAAAAGAGCATTTTTATCAAGCTTGTACGTTTATGTTCAGTTATTTCACTTAAATGGCAATGAAAAGTACCTATTAATTGTCATTTAAGTGAAATTACTGAACTTAAATATACAAGCTTGATAAAAATGCTTGTTTTAGAAGAAAGTTTCAGATGGCACGTCTTTTTCATATATATATATATATATATATATATATATATATATATATATATATATATATATATATATATATATATATATATATATATATATATATATATATATATATATATATACTGTATATATAATCCGAAGTAAGTTACTCGCTACTTGAGTAGTTTTTTCATTGGATACTTTTTTACTCTTACTCAAGTAACTATTAAGATTATTACTTTTACTTTTACTTTGAGTAAATATTTCTATAAGTACTTGTACTTTTACTTGAGTACAGTTTTTGGGTACTCTACCCACCTCTGCATATAGGCTATATTAAATTATAATGAGAACATTATAATTGTGTGCTTGGGACATGGCTTTTAATTGTGAGACTTTTGTTTTTGCAATCAGGCTCTCAAAAAATATATAACAATTTGAATTTAGATTTATCGGCCAATATACCAGTTATTGGCTTTCGAATATAAATAATTATCGATTATCGGTATTGGCCAAATTTTTCATATTGGCATCCCGTTTACTTTCAAACTATAAACTTTTATCCCAGTCCTTCTGTGATAATTTGAATATTTATAAGACAGTAATAACTATACTGTGTGGAGCTCTACTTTAAACTCAAGGTGAAGTAGTTTTCTGCTTGATTAGTTAGAATATGTTGGCAATTGAAGATACTTGAGCAATAAATGGGCCTAAAGGATAAATTTCTCCATCTACGTCTATCTGTCTAATTAGAGACTAGAGCTACTTTTCACCCCTGTGGTTTTCGGGAGCCTGTTTAGTTTAGTCTGAAATAGTCTGAGGTAACCATTGGTGATAATGATGCTGTATGGTTGGCAGAAAGAATGAGAACGAACGTGTACAATTGGTCCATGCCTGTCTTCCTGCCAACGTTGCCTCAAAGAATAGTTAGGCTGCTGTTCCCAAGACCTGTCTGATTTCCCTCTGAAAGAATGGTATTGTTCAGGGCAGCCATTGCCTCATTTTCATATAATGGCTATAGGCCAGAGTTTTCTAGAGGAGATTTTTCCTTCCCCATAAAGGCGAGTTGCCTGGGGCAGAAACTTTAAACCATGATGTGGGTTCGTTTGGGCGAGCTTCATTGTGTGTGGATGCTGGACTCGGTGGCCAGCTGAGCCGGGCTTCTTTAACATCAAATGTGTGAGGCTCCTTGATCAGATGTACAAATCTATTAACATTTATGTGGCTGTGATCTTAGCAGTCTAAGATCTATGCAAGAGCCTTGGGTTTTCATGACCTCAGAGGAATGTATAAGCAGGAACAAATTCCTACACATGAAAATTGGTAAATGTTAAAGAGGCGTTGTGTGCAGCTCCAATCATTACTTCACAAGCTGCACATTTGAAATCATTTGTATTGCTGCGTGCCAGCACCAGGCAAAGCTCTATCTGAAGAAATTCCCTGAACAACGGACTGTTTGGAGGCAAAAGGGAGATGTCGGGGGTGGGGGAAACTCCTGAATGACGTGGTGTGGAGCGAGTCCTTTCCTCAACTGTCTGAAACAGAGAGAGCAGTGTTGCTGCCGTCTGTACTGCCCATAAAGCCCACTGTGTGCTTCTATATATGTTGATTATTATGATAACCTATGTGGCTGGTGTAACAGCATCCTTTTTTTCTCCTTAGGTTTCCACCTAGATTTCTATCTCACAGATTCTCAACATGAACCAGGTTAATTTGACTTGCCAATCTTGAACTGCACCTGTAGAGGAAACATCTGACTGGACAGTTGACAGCTTGTCTTTTCAAACCTGATCCTTAATACAATGCATATGTGACAGATGTTTTGTTTTTTGTATGATTGTAAAAAACAAACAAACAAAAAAACTTGCACAGTGTACCTGGACTTTACTGTTGATGCAAAACTTTTTATTCCACTTTAGAGTCTTTAGAGTGCCTGCATTAACTTTACATGCACACTGCTTTTTGGATCCAATCAATGTAATTGTATAACTAATAATAATAATAATATGTAATATGATTGTTGTTGTCATTATAACCAAAAAATTAAGACAAATATGTTGCTATTGTACTGTAAAATAAACATTTTGTTTGTACTGTAGAAGAAAAAAAAATACATTTATTACAGCATTATTCAGTTTTCCACTGAACCAAAATATTCAGTAGCTAAATAAGTTTTAATTTTACAGTACAATAGTAATATACAGTACCAGTCAAAAGTTTGGAAACAGTACTATTTTTAATGTTTTTGAAAGAAGCCTCTTATGCTCATCAAGCCTGCAGTTAAAAAAAAAACAAAAAACAAAAAAAACAAACAGTAATTATATGAAATATTATTACAATTTAAAATAATGGTTCTCTTTTTTAATATACTTTAAAATGCAATTTATTTTTGTGATGCAAAGCTGAATTTTCATCAGCAAGTACTCCAGTCTTTGGTGTCTTATGATCCTTCAGAAATCATTCTAATATGCTGATTTATGATCAATGTTGGAAACAGTTGTGCTGCTTAATATTTTTTTTATAACCTGAGATACTTTTTTCAGGATTATTTGATGAATAAAAAGTTAAAAAGAACTGTATTTATTTAGAATAGAAATCTTTTGTAACAATATACACTACCGTTCAAAAGTTTGGGAACAATAACTATTTTTTTTAAAGAAATTAGTACTTTAATTCAACAAGGATGCGTTAAATTGATAAAAGGTGATGGTAACGATTTATATTGTTAGAAATGTTTTTATTTTGAATAAATGCTGTTTTTATGAATAAATGCTGTTAACGTTTTTACTCATCAATGAATCCTGAAAAAAGTATTCCAAAAAAATATATTAAACAGCACAACTGTTTCCATCATTGATAATAACTGAGTATCAAATCATCATATTAGAATGATTTCTGAAGGATCATAAGACACCAAAGACTGGAGTACTTGCTGATGAAAATTCAGCTTTGCATCACAAAAATAAATTACATTTTAAAGTATATTAAAAAAGAGAACCATTATTTTAAATTGTAATAATATTTCATAATATTACTGTTTTTTTTAGGTTTTTTTTTTTTTTTTTAACTGCAGGCTTGATGAGCATAAGAGACTTCTTTCAAAAACATTAAAAATAGTACTGTTTCCAAACTTTTGACTGGTACTGTATTTGACTTAATTTTTTGGTTACAAAATTCAGTCACACTTCAGATTAGGGTCCAGTTCTCACTAGTACTTAACTATAAACTATGACTTTTGCTTATTAATAGTTAGTAAGGTAGTTGTTAAGTTTAGGTATGGGGTAGGATTTAGGGATGTAGAATAAAGTCATGCAGAATAAGGCATTAATATGTGCTTTATAAGTTCTAACAAACAGCTAGTAAAATCCATGCTAATAACAACTTGTTAATCGTGAGAATTGGACCCTAAACTAAAATGTCACGTAAAATTCACTCTGATTAATTATGATTGCTGTTATTTTAACAGAACAAAAAAAAGATTAAGACAAATATGTTACTAGTGTACTGTAAAATAAAAATTTACTAATTTTACAAAATAACACAAATATATTACTGCTGAACTTTAATATTAAGCTTGAATATTGTAAGCTACTGAATATTTCATATCTCCCCTTCACAAGTCAAGCTTTTATCATGATGGCAATCGGAATAATACTGTAATAATTTTAATACTGTTTCCTACACTAAATTCTCACAAAAGAACAAATGCAATAATCAGTGTCAGGAAATTTAAACTTAAGAAATCATCACTGTAAAATCCTGCAAAAGTGAAGCGTTTCTTTATTGGTTACATGAAGCACATACAGCAGTGAGCCGGAGCAGCGACACCTGCCCCTAACAATGCCAGTGTACTGTGCCACATAGAGTTCAAAGTTGTTTAAGGATTGTATGATTAACCAGCGTGTGTCAGTAAGCCCTGGAGCAACCTGTCGTAGTGTTTTCATACAACTGTCAGGAGTGATGTTGTGTAACCAGGAGTGACCTGTCTCACTGCTAATCTAGCAGAATGCTGTAAGGTTGATGTATCACTCTGCAAAGTTGGATCTGACCCACTGCTAGAACAGCATGCTGCACTACTTAAGTGAGGGTAAATGCTCTGTTTGAGAACGTATTGCTTTACAGCTGACAAAATAGATGGCCAAACTAGACCTGAATCCTAATGTTTTTAAAGGTGTGCGTGAATGAGGTGTAATGGTACAGTAGTTGACACATTCTACTAACATCTGCAGACTCCAGATGTGTAAGGGGGATGGAAACTAATGCCAAAAACGAAAAGCCATTCTGGCTTTGTGTTACTGTAAAAGCAGACCCCTAAGCTGGTTCTCATCCAGCCCGTAACATTGTCTGTCATTGAAGTCAGACGTAATGAGAAAAGGGTGGTGGGGCGGGAGGTTCTGTCAGATGGGGTGTGAGACCAGGACCGGGCTTTGGGATTCTGTGCACAGCATCTGCTCCGCTTGTTTACCGGAAGAAATGTGGAGTGGAACCTTCTCTGCTGATGTTCCAAAACAGCTGGCTGTACTGGCCCTCCCACAAAAACGGCATTAAATCTTAGTGTGTGTGTGTGTGTGTGTGGAATTGCTGCACATCGAATGCCCAAAAGGATCATGTATAGTTTCTCTAATTTGAGTCTGAATCAGTGCCCAGACTTGTTGCAAGCTCACTTTACCAACCACTGCCATGGGAGCGAGCTGAGCTCCTACGAGACCTTTGCAACGATGCGGCCGGGTCCAGACACACTGACTCCTCTATCACATGGGAAATGATGCAGGTCAAGCCAACTTGATCACTTTCCCACAAAGCTGACGTTCAACGGCTTGATCTCAGATGCCCTGTTGCCCCATTGGACGTTGTGGCTGGGTGATTATGCATGGAAGTGTTGTGTGCTTCGCTGACAGGGTGTAAATAATGCCCTGGCGCTGTCTCAATTCCGTAATGACTTTCAAAGCAGCTGCCGAATGCTCTCATTCACTGTATCGTGCCAACCTCACCCTTCAACACATGAAAAACTCCTCTCTCACTCACCTTACTTAACGGAATATGCCGTGGTCAATAGAAGTTAAGTAATTTACAACATCATTTACATCATCTCACCAGTAACCATATTTTTTCCATTAATCAGATAATCTAACAATATTTTTCCAAGTTTACCTATTGTTTATTTTCGGAATAGTCGATGGTAATTTACCAATAAATAATAACTGTAACTAATCTATGTATGAACTTTTACCTAATGATATTATTTATGACGAAAGATAAGGAACGAACCATAGCGGTAACCACAGTGTCCATAAAACACAGCTCGTTTTATTGACAGCTCGTTTTTAAATAAATGAGTCCATTCAAGGCATGAGTTTATCCATTAGTTTCTTTAAATAATCAACAACAGCGTTACATACTACAGTGAGGAAAATAAGTATTTGAACACCCTGCTATTTTGCAAGTTCTCCCACTTGGAAATAATGGAGGGGTCTGAAATTGTCATCGTAGGTGCATGTCCACTGTGAGAGACATAATCTAAAAAAAAAAAATCCAGAAATCACAATATATGATTTTTTACCTATTTATTTGTATGATACAGCTGCAAATAAGTATTTGAACACCTGTCTATCAGCTAGAATTCTGACCCTCAAAGACCTGTTAGTCTGCCTTTAAAATGTCCACCTCCACTCCATTTATTATCCTAAATTAGATGCACCTGTTTGAGGTCGTTAGCTGCATAAAGACACCTGTCCACCCCATACAATCAGTAAGAATCCAACTACTAACATGGCCAAGACCAAAGAGCTGTCCAAAGACACTAGAGACAAAATTGTACACCTCCACAAGGCTGGAAAGGGCTACGGGGAAATTGCCAAGCAGCTTGGTGAAAAAAGGTCCACTGTTGGAGCAATCATTAGAAAATGGAAGAAGCTAAACATGACTGTCAATCTCCCTCGGACTGGGGCTCCATGCAAGACTCACCTCGTGGGGTCTCAATGATCCTAAGAAAGGTGAGAAATCAGGCCAGAACTACACAGGAGGAGCTGGTCAATGACCTGAAAAGAGCTGGGACCACCGTTTCCAAGGTTACTGTTGGTAATACACTAAGACGTCATGGTTTGAAATCATGCATGGCACGGAAGGTTCCCCTGCTTAAACCAGCATGTCAAGGCCCGTCTTAAGTTTACCTATGACCATTTTGATGATCCAGAGGAGTCATGGGAGAAAGTCATGTGGTCAGATGAGACCAAAATAGAACTTTTTGGTCATAATTCCACTAAACGTGTTTGGAGGAAGAAGAATGATGAGTACCATCCCAAGAACACCATCCCTACTGTGAAGCATGGGGGTGGTAGCATCATGCTTTGGGGGTGTTTTTCTGCACATGGGACAGGGCGACTGCACTGTATTAAGGAGAGGATGACCGGGGCCATGTATTGCAAGATTTTGGGGAACAACCTCCTTCCCTCAGTTAGGGCATTGAAGATGGGTCGAGGCTGGGTCTTCCAACATGACAATGACCCGAAGCACACAGCCAGGATAACCAAGGAGTGGCTCTGTAAGAAGCATATCAAGGTTCTGGCGTGGCCTAGCCTGTCTCCAGACCTAAACCCAATAGAGAATCTTTGGAGGGAGCTCAAACTCCGTGTTTCTCAGCGACAGCCCAGAAACCTGACTGATCTAGAGAAGATCTGTGTGGAGGAGTGGGCCAAAATCCCTCCTGCAGTGTGTGCAAACCTGGTGAAAAACTACAGGAAACGTTTGACCTCTGTAATTGCAAACAAAGGCTACTGTACCAAATATTAACATTGATTTTCTCAGGTGTTCAAATACTTATTTGCAGCTGTATCATACAAATAAATAGTTAAAAAATCCTACATTGTGATTTCTGGATTTTTTTTTTTAGATTATGTCTCTCACAGTGGACATGCACCTACGATGACAATTTCAGACCCCTCCATGATTTCTAAGTGGGAGAACTTGCAAAATAGCAGGGTGTTCAAATACTTATTTTCCTCACTGTAAATGATTGGTTGAAATCCGGTATACATAACCAGAGAGCAGTCTTATCGTTTCACCAGAAGATCAAGTTATGGCATTTTGATTAAAAATTATTTGATTAAACTCTTGCTTTCTTTCTTTCTTTCTTTCTTTCTTTCTTTCTTTCTTTCTTTCTTTCTTTCTTTCTTTCTTTCTTTCTTTCTTTCTTTCTTTCTTTCTTTCTTTCTTTCTTTCTTTCTTTCTTTCTTTCTCTCTCTCTCTCTCTCTCTCTCTCTCTCTCTCTCTCTCTCTCTCTCTCTCTCTCTCTCTCTCTCTCTCTCTCTCTCTCTCTCTCTCTCTCTCTCTCTCTCTCTCTCTCTCTCTCTCTCTCTCTCTCTCTCTCTCTCTCTCTCTCTCTCTCTCTCTCTCTCTCTCTCTCTCTCTCTCTCTCTCTCTCTCTCTCTCTCTCTCTCTCTCTCTCTCTCTCTCTCTCTCTCTCTCTCTCTCTCTCTCTCTCTCTCTCTCTCTCTCTGCGCATTGGTCCTGGAAGCACTGTTGGAAAAACTGACTGTTGAGTATTACTTGGGATATTGGCTCCTCGTACTTGAGACTGGGTCTTCTGACAACTTTTCTTCTTCTTCTCATAAGCGAACCACAGCTGTCATCATTTTGGCCTATTTAATGGATGTAAGTCAGTGGACCTCTAGAAATGTAGATCCACCTACTCAGAACAAGCCACAGCTTCTTTGGTGTTGTTTTCATGGACCACTTGCTTAGGCGGAAGGTGGTGCCAGCTGATGTTCCAGCAGTTTGAAGGAAAGCACGTTCTCTCCAAAAATATGCCTTTGAAAACTTTTGGGAACATTGGCTTGGTTGCCTTTATGAGGATGGAGGAATTTTTCTACTGCTTCAGTGTGGTTGATTTGGAATGTGAATGTTTTTGATTAGGGCTAAAAGACTGACAGGGTCTGAGATTTTGTTTTTAACAGAGTAGAAGAAAGACAACGATGACTCTGAACAGTGCCCTCATGGGGGCAGATTTAGAAGAAAAAAATGAAAGAAAAATACTGAGGCTGACATCTGTCAAGGCCAGGTCTGGACATGTCAGAACTCTGGATCATTTTCTGCAAATGACTGGTATTTGCTGGAAGCCAGGTGAGGGACTGTAAGGTATTGCTGTGGAATAAGAAGGTCTTACATTGAAATTGTCACTGAAATGTCAATAGCATCCATGATTGCCATTTCACTTGCATGCTGCTGGTGCTGCTGCACTCTTTGTTCTTTTTAAAGGCTCTTGAGGTGCTCTTGTGTTCAATCAGCCTTATAAAAATGCTTGTGTCCCAGGCTGGCTCCATGCACAGGGAAGCCTTTGTTCTTGACAACTCCCCAGTGCAACAAGCTGAGTCTGTCAGACAGGCCTCCTCTCTTCAGGTTTACGAGTCAAGTGTCCCTCAGTCTTGTTTATCTGAAGTGGCATACGTGTTGCTAACACTGTCAAAACATAGTGAGATGAGGTCTCTGGTAATTATTGACAGCTCTCTTGTAATTATTGACAGAACACAACTTCAATGGGTGTTTGATTAGCCTTAGAGATAGGACATTAAAATGTTTGCCAAATCGTAGAGAGCAAGTCAGATAACGCTTGAGGCTGTATGAACTCTCACTGCATGGATGTCTGTGAGGGGCTCTCAACTTAGTGATACGTGCAGTTGGGTCAATGACATAAAAATGAACAAAATAAATAAATTAATAATAGATTAACTTGGAAAAGGAGTGGAATTGACCCAGCTGCAGGTAGTTGAGGGTCCTACTCGTAGGAAGGTTTCCGTTCTTTCGCCATCAGATGAAAAGCTTCTTTTTGTCCCACCCTGGCAATAAAATAGTGAGGATGAATGTGGACAGTGAGTGTCCTTGGACCCCCCCTCTTTCAAGTGTGGATATAAAAATCCACTACATCCTCCCCGCCTCACCTCTCCTTCCCCACGCATCCCATTTCTAGGAAAACCTTGCCCTGGGGCTACAGCTTTTCCTGCAGGGAGACCAGTCGAGACATGACTTCGCAGCGGGGGGAGGTCTTTTTTTTTTCTTTAGTGGAGAGGAGCTTTAGCACAGAGAAATTCCTGTGCTGCCAAGACTCCTCTGCATAAACGGCATGTCATTACTTCAATTACAGGGAGCGAGTCGACTCCACTTTACTCCGCTCGGTGTGGGCCGCCCTAAAATAAACCCTTGCATAGTCTCTCATAGTCACTCTCTCTTTCTCTCTCATATGAAGTAAACTGTTCTTCTGTGTGTGGTACGTAGACTGCATCCATGCTGTGCAGTTTAAGTGGGCAGGTAGGCACGCTGAACGCGTACCTCGGTGCATTATGCAGGTATGCACGTGTCCGCCCTCAGCGTCTGAACCTGTTGAACTCCCTGGCTCGGTCTGAATGGGCGCACTCATTTAGCTCAGCCCTGCTCCGGAGAGACCTTATTACACATCTCCATCGCTTCTCAACTGAGCCTCTGTGTAAAAGCTAACAGAACTCTCCTGCATTCCTCCCAACCCCCTACACCCGCCCTTGCCCCACCTCACCCAGAGCTGCCTGCACAAAGGTGCTCTACTCTGGGGCCAGGCTTTCTGCTCCCCTCTTTTCAATACCTATTGTTGGGTGCAGGGAGCTTAATGGGAGACGTGCGAGAGCCGGTTTCCCACCAAATTCGAGTACCCTCCTGACTGCCAGAAGAGACGTGGTCAGGCTAGGTTGAGCTGGGGGAAGGTTCTCTCAGGTGCCCCCGTCATTGAGCTATTGGCCATTTTAGGACGTGATGGTTGGTTGACTAGTTTACAGTTGTCCAAAAGTGACTTACCGAACATTTAATGTGCACATGCTATCAATTCATGCATTTTGTCTTTTAAAAGACTTTTAATGGCTTTTAGCCTTTATTTTTTATAATACATTCATCCACATCGTTGAGCTGTGGTGCTCATGTGGATGATGCAGGTTTGAGTATGCCCTGCAGCGTGCCCTAATTCCATTTTAGCTTTCTCCTCTATGATTTCCTTTCACTTTTGACTGTCTCTGCTTAAAAGTGGTCAAAAATGAAAAAAAGAAGAGTATAATTCTGTAATTTTGTCCTTCAGTAGTAAGCTCTTACTCCTCTTTTTGCTGGCCCACATTATACAGCAAGTGTAGTCATTCAATACCTATTCTGATGTCAATGCCTCTACAGAATATTCCCCAGGGTCCAGCTTTCATTGTATGGTGACACCTGAGAACATTCCTGTATGGATGTTGTGAACTTCTGTAAGGACAGAAACCATTTCACAATAGGGACTGCATAAAACCATTTAGTAGGCCAATGAAATGCAGATATCACAATCTTAGTGCACTTTACAGCTGAAAGTGTTCTTTCATTTCTCTTTTGTTAGTCAGTTTGGACAAAAGCATCTGATAAACGATTAAATGTGAATATTTTAAAGGGCCCCAGGCTGTGTCTACAGCATTTCATGCTAACTGTCACCTCTCTCTTTGTCTATGGGTCAAGGATGGGGCAGGTAGTTTGTTAATGAGATGCAGCTCTGTGCTTTAGGGTGCAGTGAGAATTGTGGACTCTCTCTGGATTCCAGTATGTGATGTGCATACGGTCACTTCAAGAATATATGTGTGTGCACCCCAAACATGCTTGTAGTCTGCCCTCTTCCTTTTCTTGAGCCTTAAAAAGCACCACCATGGCCTGTGATTTTTGTGATGTGCTTATCATCAAGATTTTCTTTCCTAATTTAATGGCTCTCAATATTATAAAATCAAAACACTGGTTTGTCATCTTGTCATGTTGCTCCATGACAACTTTCAAGCAGAAAGCTGAGCAATAAAGTTCAGTGTGACCTGGAAAGAGGTAAGTTGATGCTTAAAGAGATGCTGTTGCTATGAGAGACGGCTGTTTCCATGGCGTTGCTATTCGGTTTTCTGAAAACATCAGTTGTGAACCCGATTACCTGTGGTGTACAGGCTGTAGAGAGTCTTGCTAGAAAATTCCTTTCAGCATAAACCTATAAAATACACACTCCTATGGAAGCATCACACTTGTAAAAACAGCTGTGCATTTTGGATTTATGATTTATGTCTACACAGCAACCACTAGCTGCTAGGTTACACATTTGTCTTATTGATCTTGGCAGTTTATTATTTTGGTCTGCATGGTGAGCTGTGTATTTATTCATATGTGTGGGGGTCCCTTGATATAGTGGCATTTTTGATTGGTTGGCAAACATCTCGCAGCCTGTTTTGGTACTATGATTGAGTGAGTTGTTGTCATCGTCCAACCGTGACAAAGTGTGACTTTGGGCTCCAAAATGGGCAAACTCAATATTTTTCATCATATTAGACCTCAGTTCATCTTTCAATATCACCTTCAGTCCAATATCAACTTAATTTCGCTCTCTCTTTCAGTCTGTCCTCAGTTGTTTTTGAAAATGGGTGTTTCAAAATGGATGGAGCCATTGGAAATGATACTTTGAACCACAACAGGCCAAATGCATAATTCTCTAGATCCAGAACACCCATACACAGCGCAGCTGGACGCTGAACCTCTGAGTACTCTGAATCTTATACTCATTCCAGGTCAAATTATAGGCCTTTCTCTCCCATTATGCAGATTTCAACCCAAGCAGCCCATTAGAGGGAACACTACACTCTCTCCTGCTTTTATTTATGAAGAGTTTCATGGTTAAAGAGATGGTATGAATCATCTTCATGATTGCTTTTCATCTATTTCTGTTTATAAAAGAACTCTTGTTTGCATTTAAACCTCTTTATTTACAAGATTTTACTGTCTTGCTTTTTAAGCATTTCGTTTTAATGAAAAGAAACATTGATCAAACTGAACAGGTATGGGCTTTACCTCCAATGAGGGTATGATTAAAAAATAAAAAAATAAAAAAATATATATTATTTGTATACTAAGGTAGGCATGAACAATACAGTAGGTTCTGCACTACCTGTCAAGAAACTCCCTGAATATTTAAATCATTTTAAATAACCAGTTAATATTCTTTTATAACTTTTAGGCTACATTACTGCAATTGTCTAGACTGGCAATATGTGGTAAAAAAAAAAAAAAGTTCAACACATATAATGGTTTAAACTATTCTTTTTTTTTTAAACTTTATTTGTGCTGTAAAATGACCTTTAAATAAGTTTTATAATAATATAAATATAAAATGTTTTTTCTATTAATAATTTTTGTTCATGCTTTAGTGGATTTCTGTCTCCTGGTGGGAAAACAAGCTCTTTTCACGTGTTTTGTTTTTGGATTTATTATAAAATTAATATCATAACAAATTTTAGCAATTATTGAACTGAAGTAATAAGTATAGCAAGAGTAGTTCCTGCATCATAAAGAACTACACAGATGCAGATATAACAATCTATCAATAAATGCACACACATTGTCCTCTGCTTTTGACACTGGCGCTGAATAATGCATGCTAAAATACAGGGATGACCCGAAGCCTGCCACCAGTTTCATATGATTTTTAAAAGGGACTGAGGCGATCACGAATTAGGGGACAATGAACATATTACGGATTTATTCTCAAACGTTTTGGGGAGCTGGATTGAAATTGAGGGGGGCCAAAGCCTTCCTAGTATGGGCCTAGTGACGTCCCTATCATACAATAAATATGTATAATTTTTGTGTAAATATTTATTAGATAATATATTTAATAGAAAAACACACACAAATGGTAATACAGTATTGAATATAGTATTGAATTCCCATTTAAAAAATAAAACCAGTATTTCCATGGTGCTTTTTTGGTAAGTGTGAAGTTTTGTCACTGACTTCCGTCTATCAGCATTCCTCTCAGTTCTGCCTGTCTTCTGTCCCTGCAGGTTCTTATTCCTGCAGGAGCCAGACAGCTACTGAGGATCTTATTAATTGCTTGTGTGTGTCTGAAAGTGTAATTGGTGTTCTCTGAAGCTGTGGGTCCGACGTGGCTTTGTGTAGTCTGTGATTAAACGGAGCTAATAAGCAGATATCAGACAGCCCTGGCAAACGCTCCTATCTGCAGCCAGCGGGGCGCATACCTACAGGTAGAGCTCATGTCTCCCTGTGGCTCATTTTCATTTTTTCCCCTTCTTGTTTCTATCTGTCCTAATTTTCCTCTCCTCCTCCTTTGGATGCACTCTGTTGGGTTATTGGCTGACTGTGTCGGTTTCTTCATCTAGTCAGATCGGTGTATTTTTGAGATGATCTAGTTTTCTTGTGAGCTGGTTTTGGGACATATCTTGTGGGCAGTTTAACAGAGTAGAAACAAGGTAGTGGAAAAAGAGGCCATTGCTTCTCTGTTTACCATAGTGCTGAAACTAACAAAACAACCCAAGTTTCCGTGCCTATGGGCCCTCTCATGTTTCTGCTCTGCATGTTAAGATTTGCCCTAATCTGAGTCTGTACCGGCTGCAGCCACTACACACCACCTCACAAGAGCTTTTTAAACACTCTTAAAGGGTCATGAAACCCTAAAACACATTTTTTGAAATGTTAACGGATATGTACAGGTTGTACATCAATGAAAACAACAACAGCACTCATTATGTTTATTATTAAGGGAAAAGTGGTTATTTTTTCATTTTTCGGAGCCATTTCAGCCAACGTCACGAAATGTGAGGTATATATGTTAATCTGAAGTGATGATTGGCTGCCGTGGCTAGAGAGTATGTGTCTACATCATCAGTTTCTGAGATTTTATTATTCATGAGAATGAACTCTTTTAATCCAATCACTTCGCTGTATTACGCATGAGATTGCATTACAGGGATTTCAAATGTCACAAAACACCATTTCAGCGCTGTTTGCTCACCTCTGTCTGTTCAGCTTTGCATTGTTGTCCTTCAGACAAGTGACAAGACAAGTGTTGTTTGCATACTGCTGTGAGACTACCAACAATATATAAAATACGACTGTAACTAGGGCTGGGCGGTATATCGAGTTTGTACGATATATCGCTATATTTTTTTGAAACGATATGGAATGAGGCAATACCGTTTATATCGATACAGTAGTTTGATACGAGCACATCTGAAAAACGCGGAAGACGCAGTGTGCGCTGCCGCAGTGAAAGTAGCCTACATAGTACAATTTGTCCTAAACATGACACAAGCTTATATTAAGGGCTTCAAAATAACTGGTAAGATATAGTTAACAAGTTTAAAGCAGCTTGCCCTGTCAGATGCTTACTGACAGATACTGTTGCTGACTGACAGATAAATACTTGCGCTGTTTAATGCGTTTGAGATGTGTTGCTTTCCTCAGTGCTTAACTTACATTTCACAGGTATATTCTCCATCTGTAAATGTTAGAAAGTCAAACAAATATGTCCATTTCACTGTCAGGAGAGGACGAGCTTCTGCAATTGAATCTCCACTAATATTCAAGCTTCCGTGAATGAGCGACGCTGCGCGCATGCGCGCCAAACAGACGGAGCACAATAGAATAGTAGCGCAATAATTCTGACTAAAATATACATATTGCTAAAATGTTTGTTGTTGGAAACAATAAATAGGCCTATGCCATATGGGGAATTTTAAACCTACAAGTATATTTTTATGAAAGTGACCATTATAACGGGGTAATCAAACGCAGGCTAATAGTTTAAGTTCTTTTGTTTTTATTTTCATTTTTAGTTTAGCCTTTAGTCAATTTAAAAACAAAACCATTATTTTAGTTGGAATGTAATGTGATTTTAACCACCTTTTTGCACATAATATATTGCATAGCCTACATTACATTCACTATATTTGTTTCCATATCCTCCAATATCAACATTGTTGGATATCATTGGGCAGGATGAAAATGGCATGTTTTTTTAAATAAATACAGATTTTCTTTATCCAAATGGAAAAATGTAGAAAGTACCGAGATATATATCGTATATCGCCATTTAACCCAAAAATACCGAGATATGATTTTTTGGCCATATCGCCCAGCCCTAACTGTAACAATATATAAAGGGGTCATGAAGTCATTTATTTTATTTTATAATGATTCCTGAGGTGCACTTATAACGTTAGTATGATTTTTACATCAAAATTTGTCATAAGAAATAAAAGGTAATTTTTCTACCCTGATTTTAGCCCTTTTATTTGAACGCTCTGTTTGAAGGGGCGTGTCTGCTGTGAGACTTCAGTGTAAACACCCTCTGCTATCATTGGCTTACATCTGTGCATTTGTATTACATGTGGAACTCTCTCAAAATATTTTTTACTATACAGCTTTTGAGATTAACTAAACGTGCAAAGCGTTGATAATAAATAGCGTTGTTTTTAGATCTACTCCAGTGGCAAATGGTTGCAGTGATGAGCATTGTAGCAGATGACAGACTTGTCTGTTGAGCACATGAATGCAGTGATCTCGTCAGTGAACTAATAGTGCAAACACAATGTAAATACGAGATTCATTGTCATCATATCACAATATTGAATAGATACACAGACACTGTAAAACATTTTTTAAATTAATCTTTTTTTCTGTTTCTGATTCTTTTAGTTGACACAATAGATTCGATTCACTGTTTTCTTATTTGATTAAAATGCAAAAACTAAAACTATTAAAAACTATTTCTGCTTGTGATTTGTCTTTGTTTTTAAAAATCTATATATGCTCAACCTCAAGTCATTCTTTCTTTTGTGGAGCACAAAATAAGTTATTTTGAAAAATGTCGTCTTTTCGTCAAAAACGTTTTGTCTATATAATGAAAGTCAATAGCATCTAATGTTTTAGACCCAATGACTTTCGTTCTATGAACGAAAATTCTTCTTTTGTGTTCTGCAGAAGAAAGAAAGTCATACAAGTTTGAACAGCATGAAGGGTGATGACAGAATTTTCCTTTTTTGGATGAACTATCCCTTCAAGAGGTAATTGAATAGAGCACTAACTACCCAGAATAGCCTATACAGCGCACTGAATAATCCTGTATTTAATTGTCCTGTCTATTTAGAGTGTGCCTAACCTGGAAGTCTAATACGTGGCTGGTTACTTTGGGATTTTCCTATGGGGTTTTATAATGGGCCTTTTTTATTATTTATGAGTAAAATAAAGCCTGTGGTAAACATAACTTTATGATACTTTGACATTTTGTTTTACAACGTACACTGACTGCACACACTCACACCCCAAGCTGTCTTATCTAGTTATTTATTAAAAATGTATGTTTTCAAAAATGAACATAACCGCTTCAAAATCCACATTTTCACTATGAGTGTGTGTAATTTACGTTGTAGAACAAAAACTTCTGTTTTACACATAAATAAAAATACCCCATAGGAAAATCTTGAAGGAACCGGCGGTGAATTAGTATTCCAGGTTCTGACGTCATACCAGCATGCACCACTCATGCACCACTCACCACCAGAAGGACCATCTTTAGCTAATGGTTGAATCATCCTGTTGCTGAATGTCCTCTTCAACAAGCATGCTGAGCATGAGGGGATGACAGACATTGTTCATTATTTCACCCACACCCTCCAGAGAGTTTCAGTCAGACCCAATGACAGAACATGCCTTTTATGAGCATTTTCAGTCTGCTAGCATCCCTGACTCCCAACAGCTGGTGGCAAAAAAAAACTTTTAGTTAAGAAATTTTGGGATATTGCATAAAAATGCTGGATGGAGGCATCGCTCAGTTCTTCAGAGCGTTTTGTAATTTATTACATTTAACCCTCAGAGAGTCTTCGGTCACTTCTGACCGAAAAATTTTCTGTTTTGAATTTTAAAAAATCACAGCTTCATCGGAAGGTTATGATACTTGGTGACTTTTATGGCATTAGGTATGTGTATGCAAAAAAAAATTGAGGTCATGATCCGAGCATGCTAAGTGGTCGTAAAAAAAATAGTCACACTCAGTGCCTTCGGTCAAAAATGACCGACCCATAGGAAATGAATGGGAAATTTACAAAAACACAAAAATTCTCTGAATTTTTGTCTGTACAATCTACAAATTGGCCACGATTCTAAAAAAAAGTACACCGCAGTAAAGGGGTGACACTCTACAACATCAAGAGTGCAAAAAATTCACACACACACACACATAGAAACACACTTTTATACACATACACACCAATAAATTCAGATTACAAAAAATCTGTTTTGAATTTTTAAAAATCACAGCTTCATTGGAATGTTACGAAACTTTATGACTTTTCTGGCATTAGGTATGTGAACACAGAAAAAAATTGAGGTCATGATCCGAGCATGCTAAGTGGTCGTAAAAAAAATAGTCACACTCATGGTCTTCGGTCAAAAATGACCCCCATAGTAAATGAATGGGAAATTGACAAAAACACAAAAATTCGCTACAAATCGGCCACGATGCAGAAAAAAAGTGCTCAGCAATGAAGGGGTGAAACTCTAAAACATCAAGAGTGAAAAACATAACATAATTAATAATTATAATTATATATATATATATATATATATATATATATATATATATATATATATATATATATATATATATATAATAATTATTAAAATTATTAAAATAATAATTAATAAAATGTTATAAACCTTGGCAAAAAGTATTATTTGAGAATTTCTAAAAAAATACAATCAATCCACATCTTAAAAGTAAGTAATTTGGTCCAAAAACAACTAGAATTCACAAGCATCTCCATTTAGAGCTATTACAGGCATCTAGTGGTAAACCCATGCAATAACATGATTTATTTAATTTTATGTTTAATAAATTGATTTATTTTTTTATTTTTATTTTTTTTCTGAAAGCCTAGTCTCTATTTTAACCGAAAATACCGCATAGAAAAATAAAAATAAAAAATAATAATAATTAAAAAAAAAAACATTATTTTCAATGGCAAAAAATGGACTATAAATATTGCATAAATATTAATAAGTTCAATCAAATTGTCTCAAAATACTAATTTAAAAAGAATAAATATTATAGAACAAAAATAAATTGCATTGGTTTTTACTGGGATGGAGGAAGTTTCATTTTTAGGTGTCCGGTCACTTCTGACCGGGAAGGCACTGAGTGTGACTGCTAAACGAAGACTCTCTGAGGGTTAATGAAAGATCTACAGTTTCACCTTGAGTTAAAACATAGCTACTGAGCACACTTATTCCACTTTACTCGCAGGGTTTTCATGTTTGTCCGCCACTAAACATAGAAAAATTTGATGATCGTCATTATAGGCCAGTCAAATTTTTCTGTATAGCATCAGTTCTGGCAGGTCACGTTAATCAACTCGCATCAGCTGACTCTCAGCTGATCCACGTCTACCTATAGGAATACGACGCTTATCACTGTATACATAAGCTCCTTCAGTATTATCAGCAGCTATCGCGTTTCTCAGGAGCTAATTACCCTCCTCCATCCCCAGCTCCTCTCGTCAGTCAGGATTGGCATTCTGATTCACCCTGAATCAGACTAAAATTCTCTAATTATGTTAGAATTAATTAATGATATCTGCAATACATTCATGTTGGTTCTGTTCTGTTTACCCTAAGGGGGGTTATTGTGCTCTCCCTGCTCTTATCCATGCTAGGCTACATGGATGCACAGGGAGTTCTTGCCCATACCTCCAATCTTAACTATATGCTAATTGTCAATCGTATTATTTCTTCCATCTTTATTCAACAGTCGCCACAATTGAGTCATCTGAGAACTTCTGCGGGTGTCATAACTTCTTGTTCAGAAGTACTTCAACACTGAAGTGTTGGACATGAAGAGGAAAAGAGATCCAATCCCTGTGGAGCCCCTGTGCTACTTTTCTGTGTATTTGTACAAGACCATTGCAAGGTTGAGGGACTCCCACCACCGATGGATGGGAAGGACTTTCAAATAATCTATTTGAAAGTGTTCAAAGTGTCCTGGTGCCTCTGTCAATAGCTGTAACTGTCAGCCAATTCTTGGTGATGGAAGTCCTGTGGTTCACAACAGAGTCTGCTTTTCTGAAAAAAGGATGATAGGCGTTTGTTTCTCTTTTCCCAAAAGGTTATAATTGGATGCAAAGCCATAATCTTTCCAAAAGGAGATGAGGAGCATAGGGGTCACAAGATGGCAGATCAGATTAGTATATCCAGGAATGTATCAACACTGCACACCTGCATAGCTTCTGAATTCTCGTCCTCATCTATCAAGAAGCAAGTTCCTCATTAAATTCACTACTACATACTCTAAAAGTAGAGGAATTTGGATGCAGTCCCTGAGGTTTCAAAGGGTCAATGTGCTGGACAAGGCGGGGACATTTTGTTGCTTGTCGTCCGTCTGACCTGTTCCCTCAGCGTTAGTTTTCTCTTTTGTTCCTTTTTTTTGTGCCAATGTAGACTACGGAAGCTGGCTGGCATGTGACAGGAGGTACTGGACAAGAATGAGAGAGACAGGCAGACAGAGACTGGCTGTACTGCACGCCTCGCTGCCCAGACTGCCCTGGATTTAATTAGTCTGTGTGATATTTATGCATAAATAAAAGTGGGAGCTGCCATATTTGCTCAGTCTTGCAGCCCACAAATCTCTTGCCTTGTGACGGCCTTCCTAAAGCCACAGACATACAGCTGTGTTGCAAACCTTGACCATTGAAAGTCGCCAGGGACTTCTTTGTCACCAGTGACGTATTCCTGAAGTTCTAAACCACAGCTTTGCGTTCCATTGATGCCATCAGGAACTTTCCGTTTTTGTCTTAATTTCTATGCTTGCGTCGTGCTGTGGGAGAGGAATGTTGTGGATGTGGCTAGCCCACATCTCATGTCATGTGATGAGGGTGTTAGTGAGTTGTTGTTGTCCCGGGATAACATTTGGATGTATCGTCTTGGCAAAATGCATGGTACATGAATTAAGAGTGTGAGTTGTTTGTGAAAGACTAACTTTATTAGGTTCCAGATGAGTTGTGTTAGCGTGGTTGTGCAATCATGACCCACAGCTGGTCCTTTCCGCCAGGCTGTCAGGAAACAGGAAAGTCAGGGTGTGCATGACCAATTTTTTATTTATTTTTTTGCAGTGCAAGATCTGGACTGAGGCGCTGTGGCAAATCACCCACCATCTGAATTGGCTGAGCAGAGTGTGTGCACGCATATGAATGTGTGACCATACTGTACTTCCCTTATTGTCCTGCACAATGTTAAATATACAGTCTGCACCAAGCAGGCTGTAGAACAGGAAGTGGCTCAGTGTGTTTTGTTCTCAATGGGTGACAGTGATATTCATCTCCGGTTAGGCAAAGCATGACCCGTCATTCAAAAATCCCCTGCGCCTTCATTCAAAAACGCCTTTCCTTTTGTTTTCCCCCAGACCTGTGCAATTCAGCACAAGATCTGGAGAACTAGTCTTTGCACCACAGGGGAGACTCTAGCAGGGAAGGAAAGGCATTGGTAGACACAGCAAAACACAACACAACAGTCCAGTGAAGCCCTTAGCAACAGCACTAAGCTGTTACACACACCTTACTGAGGACTCTTGATGGATTTGAGGAGGATTTTTGTCACAATTATGTTTCTATAACAACAGTCATATCATAAATTTGGCATCTTTTAGTTTAAACAATGATTTACTGATCATTTAAATTCTAGCTGAAACTGATACGCTGTTAGTGTTCATGTGCATTAACTGAAATTATCTAAACTTCTTTATTAAAAAATGTTAAAAAGACCAAAAGTTTTGTTTGCACAGCTCTGCATCATTACATGTACCCAGCAATTCACTTCAGCATCTGCAATAACTGATAAGGTGCTGATATAGATCCTCCATCAGTATAAACCAGTGTATTTATCAGGCACACATCCATTTAATGTTTTCAAGGCTAAATAAAATGGGTGATGACTCAGATAAATACATTTCAGAAAGATGATTGGCTCTTTTAACTGGTGGGACTAAAAGGTGGGACTTCCTTTTTTGAGTTGCATTTTAATAAATTTTTATCTCATTCTCCTCATACTGTCTCTGCTGTTGTTGATCTTTTTGAGATTCAAGTTCCCAGGCATTATGAGTGTGAAAGGTACGCTTACATCTTTTGCTCTGAGGCATACTCAGCCTGTTTTCATCTACTGTACCCCTAATCTAAATGCCAATTAGAGAGCTGTGTGTTGTGAAAGCTGCAGAGGAAGCAGATTAAACAAACGTACATGCTTATGGATTCAATCAGCCCTTGTTTTTCAAGTTTAATAGGGTTTTTTGTTACTCAAACTGGCTTGATTCATTTATAAAAAAAAAAAAAAAAAAAAAACTTGAGCAAAAGAGAAGGTGGCAGACTGCACAAGAAAGTGAGTGCTGCAAACAGAGCTGCTTTTTGTTTCTCAAATTGTAGAGGGAAATTACTGTGAAAATGAGGTAATGAACAGAGAGTAGCCAGAAGGCCAGGGTCTTATTCATATATCCAATCATGACACTCCTTTGTCTGTCTGCACTTTTTTTATCACTCTGCTTTATTTTTGCATGTACAACTGTTGACTTCTAGGTATGTGAAAGTGGTGGAGGTCAGATAGCTGAATGGAACAGTTTCACAGACTCGGGGCTTTGGGTTTAAGCTCAGCTGGGCCTCTTTGGTCCCGACTGGCAGATGAGGTGACACCTCAGTGAATTATCGTCTTTTACGTCCTCTGTTAGATTTGAAAGGCAGTCCTCAGTTTTCGCTTCCAGCAGAAAGCCTGGCTTCTTCACACAAGGCTGTCTCTTATCCCACCACTTCCCTCAGCCCTAGCGAACAAGCGCCCGATTGTTGCAGCCTATCCTTGAAGGAATTTTTCAATTTAACTTTTTATCGTCTTTTGGAATCGACACCTTATTAATCAGACATTCTTTCAAAGAGGAGGAAACTTCAAGGATTTTACTGTCGGAACAACCTTCACAATGAAAATCCATGGCCGTAACCGCAATCATACCAGCCGGAGAACAAAACAAGATATTTCAAACAAAGAGATAAAAAGGCTACAAAGTTTATGAAATATTAGTTCGGAATTTCTGTAAACACAGCCATTAAGCTATCACAACCCATATCCATCTCATTGTAAGTTTCCACTGTAAGTTGTACAAATCCTAAAATAAATGCAGGCTTCAGTTTCAATGGAAATCCTAATTATGGGTGAGAGGCCGAGGCTTAGCATAGGCCCCATTAGCTGCTAAAGCAGGAGGGATCCAGGCATCAAAGCAGCTCAGCATGGGCCGCTCAACTGAACTAATCTCAGCCTAACCACCCAGCACTTTAACCTGTCGCCTGAGACCACGACTGCATCAGGACCACTCTTCACAGCCCGACAGCTGACTGAATTAACTCCGATGGCCTTTGTTTAGTCATTTCAACTCATTTCCATTTCTTTCTCTCTCTCTTTTTGATATCTCTTTCTTGCTGTTTTCCATCCATCGCTCTCTCTCAGAGTCCTCCCCTCAGCTCTCTGGGACTGTGGCTTGGCGGCTCTTAAAAGGTCATTAATTATTTCTGGTTAGCTGTAGGGTTTTTTCGCTGTGTGTGGCCGTCTGTTGGCCTGTCTATCGGTCTCTCTCCTCCTTCCTCTATTTCATGTACTATGGTGTATTTCACAACGATTCTGTCTGTTTATAGTTTTGACACATTCAGGTGCCAACTTTCCTATCCATCCATTCTAACCTGCTGTCTCCAACAATAGCATCTTTTTTTATTTCTTATTGTCACTTTCTGTTTTATGCTAAACCCTTAAAGGACAAGTTCGGTATTTTACACTTAAAGCCCTGTTTACAGATCGTTTCTGATGAAATAGAACGGTTAAGATAAAATTTTGGACAAATGCTGCTGTCCCGAGAATTTTAGGTTTCTTTCGCTTTCCCCCCACCAGTAGACTGGGTGTATAGGTGCACTCGAACACTCCTTCCTAAAACACATTAAACTTTCGTTTACAAAGACGTGAAACTCACCGAGTGGTCAGGGGTGTCCACTGATATGCTCACACAAAAATCGCAAAATATGCTTTCCAACAGGTGTTTTACCATTCGTTGTAAAACTGTGGACCTATTTTTCCAAACGTCTCACACCCGTAGATTCTTCCGTTGAGAGCTTGAATAATAGACACTCCAGCCCAGTTGGTGGCAATAATGCACCTTTGCAAGCAAACCACTGGCATTTCATTGTTTGCGATCCGCCGTAAAAAAAAACAAACAAAAAAAAAACACGAAGAAGAAGAAAACAACCCCTGAACCCCATTTCAGTTTCCGGCGGCGGAGTAATACCGTACCTCACACAGCACATCCAATGCAAGTCAATGGAGGAGACAAAAACTACGATAAAACCTGTTGGAAAGCATCTTTTGCAGCGATTTTTGTGTGAGCATATCAGTGGACACCCCTGACCACTCGGTGAGTTTCACGTCTTTGTAAACGAAAGTTTAATGTGTTTTAGGAAGGAGTGTTCGAGTGCACCTATACACCCAGTATACTGGTGGGGGGGAAAGCGAAAGAAACCTAAAATTCTCGGGACAGCAGCATTTGTCCAAAATTTAATCTTAAAGGGATACTTCAGGATTTAGCATTAAGCTTTGTATTAGTAGAAAACCTGTAGTATTTTCGAATTACCATGCTTTCCACCCTCATATCCCCCTGAGACAAGAGATTTATGTATTTTTTGTCTGGAAAAAATCCTCCGATGACGCAAAAATCATCATTTTGCGTCATCGGAGGATTTTCTGGCCAGAGGCTAAAGACTACAGCCAGTAGATGGCGTTGTTCCGCATGTCCGCCCATAGAGGGTGGGATCTCACTCACAGAATGTACACAGTGTCAGCCGTCTTTCTTTGGAAGCTAAGCTTGCAGGCTCTTGTTCTGTGGAGAAAGCTGAATAGTTGGAGAAAGCTGAGTAAGTAGGGGTTACCATCTTCCTTTTCCCGGACTTGTCCGGCCGTCGAGATCGTTCAAAATGTCCGGGATTCAGCTTTTGCTTTCTGCGGTCGCCATTCATTGTTTACATGCACACCTTTTGTTTCAATCTAACTGAATTCATTCCGATTGGTGAATCTGAATGTAGTGTTTACATGAACGCTAAACAAGTGATCGGTTGATGTGCGTTTTACCATTGCTAAGAAAATTCCCGCTCCTCCGCCGTTCTCCCGCGGCCGTCAGCCTCGTCCTGCTCGCCACAGTAAACATGATGAATGGCGACTGTAGAACACAAAAGCCGAATCCCGGACATTTTGGGCGATCTCTAGAGATCCCTGGCAAATCCCTGGCAAACTCATCACGTAGGCTAAGTTAGCCTTGTTGTTTTCAACTGCGCTCCCTTACCGGTAGGCGTGGCCTCCTAAGGTAGCGAAGCAAGTGCATTCTGGGAGTTGTTGTCTTTCATCCACATAAGCCAAAAATACATTTTCTGGCTTTTCTCAGTCTAGAAAGCTCCCAATTCAAAAATGTCTTCACATTTCTTCTACTTAAATGACCTATTTTAAATACACATTCATCTTCCCAGAGGTGAAGTATCCCTTTAACCGTTCTATTTCATCAGAAACAATCTGTAAACAGGGCTTTAAGTGTAAAATACCGAACTTGTCCTTTAATCTGCACAGCAGTTCCTTCTCTGTTGACAATATTAACTTAATCTAATCTGTGAATCATATGAGTGATTCTATAATTGGAGATACATTTTGCATTTCAAAAAGTTAAGGAAAAAAACTGTTTCACTAACAGAAATTCTTTTCAGTATCTTATTGAAAACATAATCAATTTTAATAATTTGGTGCTTGCCAAAAAAAAAAAAAAAAAACGGATTTCTTTATATTATTTTTTGTCAACTCTGTTACTGTCAATTCTGTTACATACTGTCAACATTGTTACTCCACCTTGGTAACAGAGTTTGACGGTAACAGAATTGACGATTTTAAACTTTAGCCAAAAACTCCACTCGCTGGAATAAATGCTAAGAGCACATAGCACTAATGAAATCATGATTAAAAGACTTCTAAACAAACCATTGTGTGATCAGTGATATGGATCTAGTCCCTACTCTGCTAAAATACCAGATGCAAGAGGGATCATTCCAGGTTGGATCTTGCATTTCCAGTACAGTCACATTCTGTTCTCCTCACTGCAATTAGAGACATGTGTCTGTGAGGCAGCATCATCAGGAAAGGCTGGGATTGTGACTGGGCCTAAAGGAGGTCACCATCTGTTTAATCTGTTTACTCTTGTTTTGCCATGCCAATCTCACCTGATGTACTGCATAAACACAGAGCATGTGGAGTGGGCAAAAAGTAATGAAGGATGGATGGAAAGTCAAACAGAATAGAGAGAAGAATGGAGATGCAATGAGCATGTGGATGGACCACATTATTACACAGAGAAATAATCATATTTATGCTGTCCTGGTGTCCACAAACATTTATAATGTCTTCGGATGGGTTTGCACCTCTCATGTAAATTGAACCAGTTGCTGCCAAATAACTGTAGATTTATGTCTGCTTTTGTGGATCACACAAAACTAACCATTTAACATCAATGGAAGGAACAAAATGCATGGTAAAATGGGACATGGTGTGCATCTGTATCCAAGAAGGACATTTTATTGGTTCTTGCTAAGGCCATTAGCAGAGTCATTATTCCGTGTTTTTTTTTATTTTTGTTATATATACATATATACAGATTACCGTTAAAAAGTTTGATCAGAAATAGTTAAATCAGTAATATTGTGAAATTATTAACATTTTTAAAATAGCGGTTTTCTATTTTAATAATACATTTTAAAATGTCATTGATTCCTGTGATGGCAAAGCTGAATTTTGAGCAGCCATTACTTCAGTCTTCAGAAATCATTATAATATGCTGATTTGCTGCCGTTATCAAAGTTGATACAGTTTTTTCAGGATTTGAGAACAACATTTATTTGAAGTGGAAATCTTTTGTAGCATGAGGAGTGTAACCACAAAAATCTCTACTTGCTGACAAATTTCTACTCGTATATCGCCCACTCCTAGAATTACATGAGGCTGTGTAAATTATCAATTCTGTCAACATTTTTGATTGAACTAACCCTTTCTCTATTTTCAGTCCTTATGAAGCGTAGTATTTTTTTTTTGCCTTCCGGTGAATCATGTGCATGGGTCTGATGAAGTCAGGAATGTTCTCTCTCTCTCGTTCTCTCTCTCTCTCTCTCTCTCTCTCTCTCTCTCTCTCTCTCTCTCTCTCTCTCTCTCTCTCTCTCTCTCTCTCTCTCTCTCTCTCTCTCTCTCTCTCTCTCTCTCTCTCTCTCTCTCTCTCTCTCTCTCTCTCTCTGAGGATGTGCTGTGGCTTCTTTACGAGATAGGGAGGGAGGTATGGAGACATTGAGGGGGTTGCATTCTGGCCCTGTAGGCTCTGCCACATGTTGTGCCTCTTACAGTAGTGGTGCTGTTTACACGTGTGTTTATGTTGAAAATGGGTGTGACCTTCCATCCAAAATAAAGAAATTGTGTATCCTTCATTGATGACTCGGTCACCTTTTTATTCCCCAAACTCTTTCCTCTGTCCTCCATTAGACCACAGTCACGCTGTCGCTGTACTAAACCGTTGGATCATTACAGACTTGCTCAAATGCTATGTTATCAAAACCAAGTTTACTGTTAGTGGTGAAATCACTCCATAATGCTGTACACATTTCAAAATTCAAACCCTAGGGGGTGGGAGTCCACTTTCATGTCGGTTACACGCTCTTCTCGTTTAGGAGATCTTCCCTCGGGCCATCCAACTCACAATGATACTGCTGTGCTCCACGGTTGGCTTCAGTTGCCTGCTGAGTCACTGCAGAGCATCTTCCATCCATTTATGCTTTAGCCCAGTCACCCAAACGTCACAAACCAACCAAAGATTGTGAAATCATCTCAAATAAATGAACATGTCCATCTTCCTCACAGCACAAAACCAGGCCAGCCAAAGAGGGTGTGTTTGCAAGTTTGAGATAATATGACATTATTTTGCAGAGCTTACTCTTTATTTTTCAGTTTCATGACAGTTGCTTCTTTCACTCTTCTCACAGAAAGGCAGTCCAGGAAAGTTCTCCATGAATGTACGTCACAATGATGATGACAGACCAGATTCCGCTGGACCTGCCGCCACCACTATTGAACGGGGAGGTGGCTATGATGCCGCACATGATTAATGTTAATGGGGATGGATCGCAACAGGTGAGCTTTACTCCGGATGATGCTTGAATTGCTAATGTATATCTGGAATGCAATTTATGCAAGGTCACTTTGCATAAATGCCTCTGCCAGATGCATACATATAAATGCAAATGTAAGCACTACACATTCATGGACCAGGGATTTTTAAAGTTGTCGATACCATGATGGACCTCTAAATAAGATGATCCCATTTCAACAATGTAAAAAGTGTGCATGTAGAAAGACACAATTTGAAAACAGTATCAAATTCTCTATCCACTTTTAGAGTAATTGTAAATGTATAACCCTGAATTGAAACATTTTAAATTCTATTTATTTGTAAAGTGCTTTTCCCATTCAAATATTCAAAATATTTTCATTCAGTGTTGAAATATTTCAAATATGTTTTCAAAGCAACTTTAGAAATTGATCATGCTAAAGATAATGGTGGTGAGAAGAAACAGTTGCAAACTATTTCCAAAATATATATTTTTAGATTTTATGAACAGTTTATAAATAAATAAATAAATTAAATAAATAAATAAATAAATAACAAAGTATCTTTTTACAAAACTATATGCAGGCATGTTTTGTTTGTTACTGTTAAAATTGGTTAATCAATTGATTTAATTTAATGATTTAAATTATAATTCATTACAGAAAAGAGAATTTTCCCAGATAATACATTTCAGTCACATTTGGCTTTACAATGACAATATTTAAACCTATTTATTTAATTTTGCATTCTGCAGATGATTTAATATAACAACGCTGACTTAACCAATGGCTTGAGTTTGGGACCGTATTATCTGACCAATAGCAGACGTCCAGCAGTGTTCATAAAATACACTCTTCACCTTTTAAAGAGAATCATTGCAAAAGTAAAAGTCTTTCTTTTTTTTTTTTTCCAGTTTTCTGTGGTTTTATGCTGTGCTGATGGAAAAGTTCATAAGTAGTTTGAGAGTTGAAAGTGAAAAGTTAGCTTTGTAGCTGCTGGTCTCCCTAAATTAATTCTTTCTCACTTATTCCTGATGTAAAACAAAGCCAGATACATCCATTTTGAACTAGATCTGTATTTTGGTCCATGAGGAATGTTGTTGTCATCTTAAATTAGACATTCAAGGAGTGCAGCGAGCCCTCAGGCATGCTTCACATTTTCCTCACACATCTCTCTGTAGATCTGGGCTATCGGAGCGGATCAGTGTGTTCTGATCTCTTCTCCAGGTGCTGCAGATACAGCACCCCGGCCGTGTTTCCTCCGACCAGAGCGGAAAGAGAATCAGACCCTTGAGAGATAAGGAAAAGGGCGTCTGCAGCAGATAGTGAAGGTTAAATGCTTTGGATTCAGCCACGTCCTGTTTCTCTGCATCACTGTAAAGAAAAATGATGGCACAATGACGAAGTTGTCAGTATGTACCTGGCACCCTTGATTAATTGTAACATTAGACTGCCAACATGATCCGATGTCAGCCTGATATGCAAAGGTGCAATGTTTGCTTAAGGTCGTGCCAGTGTTCATTTGCATTCTGGTGACGTTGCGCATCAGGAGAGTCATTTATCTGCATTAGGTGTGTGCTGGGAACAGGAGGGGGTTTGAACAAGGTTTTCCTCTGGAAAGCCGGCTTGACTCTTCAGTGCATGCCGTCGTTCCCATAGCAACAGCAGCAGCAGCAGCAGCAGACAGTGTGTGTATGTGTGTGTGGAGGCAGGAAGTAGGTGCCCAGATCTCCAGGGCTGGAACGGGGAGATGGGAGATCCGCCTGCCACTCCACCATCAGGGCTGTGAGGAAACCCGGGGCTCATGCGACATGGCGGGCCTACTTTTTCACATCTACAGGCACGTTTGCACTCTCAACAACCTGTGCACTGACAACATGATGGTAAGCAGCCTGGAGCAAAAGATGGCATGACGACTGGACCGTTTCGAGAGGGTTTCACAACATCTGGTTGCGTCATATTTGCTTTCTTGGCAGTTGCGTTGACTAGTTCGCTAAATGTCCCATGGATCATTTTAATGTTATGGACTGATGCATTTTAAGGATTTGCAACTTTTTTTCTCTCTCTCGGATTGTGTTTGCAGAGCACAACCTTGTGTCAGAAGTTTTGAGTTACACGCCTGTCTGATTTCCACTTGTTTTCGCAGGTGATCCTTGTGCAAGTCAACCCTGGAGAGACCTTCACCATCAGAGCAGAGGATGGATCCCTGCAATGCATTCAAGGTATGTTGTGCTTCCTATCTCATGCAACAGGTTCCTCTGTCCCGCCGTCTCTGGAGCTAGTTTCTGGAATTGTTCCGAGTTTGCATACAAGTTGTGCGTTTGAGGATGGTGCGAAATGTGGGATGGTGCCGCTGTTCCCTGTATTTCTGTTTGTGTGGTGTTCTTCTAGCTAATCGAAACCATGACTGGTGTGTTATTGGATTTGGAGCTGGTGTAAACCGATGAGAGGCCGGGCGCAGGGCCACGACTGGCATGCTTCTGAGGAGTATACAATGGCAGATTACAAAGCCTCTTTGTCTCATTACCCCTCTTCTTTAACATTCAATGTCTTTGTAGCTAATTATTGATGGACAAGATGGATTGTTTGCACACGCTGCGATTGGGTTCTCTGAACAGCTGTGCAGATAAGGACCGCTCTCACTGGGAACATTAGTTTAAGAAGTTTCATAATGTTCTTGTGTCTTGCTGCCTTAAAATACCCAAAGGAAATTTGCAGTAAAATTTTCTGTTAAAAAGGCATGAATGAGCCTGAACGCAATCAGTACGCCTGAAATACACCTTCATCAACAGATTTTTCTTTAATAGTAATTCATTAATTCATACTTCAGCAAGGATGTATTAAATTGATCATAAGTGACAGTAAAAACATTTAAACTATTCAAAGAATCGTGCAACACTGTTTCTTGAACACCAAATCAGCATATTTTAATGATTTCTGAAGGATCATGTGAGACTGAGGACTGGTAATGACTGCTGAAAATTCTGCTTTGCCATCAAAACAAATGACATTTTAAAATGTAATTATATCATTTAAAATAACCATTTTCTCTTTGAATACAATATATATTTAGAGGCTTCTTAAGAGAGTTTAAGATTCAGCCATGCTGACAGACTTTTGCGAGTATGATTGCTTTTATTGAACCGTTCTATACAATGAAGATAATCAATTATTTTTTAGTTTAGACATTGGCAAGTTAGTTTGACATTCATGTTTTCCTTTTTCTAAAATAGTTTCAGAAGAAGCCATAACATCAAGTGTCACCAAGAAACACAGAAATCCACTCCGGAGATTCAGTTAAACCTGAAAACACCCACTCTGACTTTCAACAACCTGCTTCTCGCTGCAGGCAAAATCACAGTCCCATAAGAAAACACTGTCACTTAACATCGATTTCCTTGCTCAGAAGTGATCTTCAGGTTGTGGAGGCATAGATGAGTGGAGAACAGGGTGGATGGGCCGTTGTTTTTTGGCCGTGAATGGCACACTGTTGTGATAAGGGACAGAAACGGGGCTCTGCAGGGCTTGGCAGCAACATGTGTTGACACAAGAATAAAACAACAGGTCACAGGCCATAGCACCGGTCCTGCTCGCTTCCACAATGGGCTTTTTTGTGTTCATCAACTATATGTCTTCACCTGTGATTCCCTAATAGCTCTTTCTTGTGGCATCAATGCATTAACATTCATCCATTGTAGTCTCAGCCAAATTGAGATTGTCCCTGTTGCTGCATTTTTGTCAAACCAGTTCCTCCTATAAGAAAAGTATCAATGCTGTAACTAATGTCTGTACTTGACTTTAACCTCTCCCTGTAAAAGGTTAAAAACAAGAAGGAAGTACTTAGGTTAAGCCTTTCAGGTCGTGCCATTGTGTTGGACAGAAGCACACAGGCACATCCGACGCTTAGTGAAAAGCCATGGCTTATGGCATCACGGCGTTGAAAAAAGCAACCCAGCTAAACAACGAGGACAAGGTGTGGTGCACGGAGGAGAGGGGCATTTCAAACACACATGTTTACAGAAAAGGTCACTGGGTTTAATTAGAAGTGTCGACTGAAGCAGAGGCTCTGAAGTAGCTGCTTTTTACAGAGAGGCTTCTTTGTCATTATGCAAACCTCAGAGCAGAAGCCTAGATTTAGGATTTTATATAAAGTAACCACTGTTTAGCCCGTGGACCGCTGGCAACATAGAACGCACAGAGAAAACGTTTTGAAAAAGCTCGGGCCAAAATCGCATTTGGAGTCAAGATTTAATTTAAAGGGGTAGTTCACCCAACAATCATGATCATTTTGTCATCATTTACTCACCCTCATGTCATTCTAAGCCTCTATGACTTTCTTCAGCGGCACACAAAAGAAGAATTTGAAAAACTTGGTCCAAATTGTGAAAGTCAGTGTGATCCAAAACAACAACACTGACTGATATTGTATAGCCAAAAAAAAAAAAAAACTTTCAATATTTATTGTTTTGTTGTACAGAACAATGAATGAATGAATGATTAAATAAATGATGATGGAATTTATCCTTTCAAATATGAAAGTTTGTGCCTCTGAAAAAATTTAAGTAGGATAGTGAAAAAGTGGAAAGAGGAGGATGTTGGGGAAGAATTTTATAATCAAGGATTCTCCGTTCTTATTGGTCGCTTTCCGTCCTGCCTCATAATCATCTTTCGCAAAAACAGTACATTTTACTCTTCCCACATGGAGATCCCACTCATCTCCTATTTTTGACTCACTTAGATGAATGTTGTGCGAGTATTTTTAGCATGCTAAGCCTCAACTTTTTAACCCAACTTTCTTAATCTTAACCCTTTTCCTGCCAGGTGCCATTGTTGGTCTTGCAAGCGCTAGTGTCTTTAAGTTTTTTGGCTGAGTGGCAGGTCATTACAGCGCTCAGAGTCATATGTTTACTGGAGTTTCAACCCGCTCTTATCGCTGCTAATTAGAGTGGAAGAGGTTGAACTGTAATCTTTGTCTTGTTTAAACAGGGTGACCTTTTTCTTTTTCCAGGGGACCGCTTAACAAGTCTTTTCTCGGCAGTAAGGCTGCTTCATGCTGCTTTCCCACACTTTTGCAAATTGAGGGCTGTCCTGTTGTTTGAGTTCAGTCTGTCCTGGGTTGGTCGTTGTCTGTTTTGTGTTTGTGTTTGCGCCACCCATGCGCCAACCCCCCCCCCCCCCCCCCCTTTTTTTTTTGGTTTGTTCCGAGGTCATGGCAGTGTGAATGTGTTATCTACAGCATTTCCCCACTGAGGAAGAGCTCAGTTGTGTTTTGACTAAACTAGCTGAAAGATGTGGTGTTTGTGAAGGTCTAGTGGGCCATGGGTAGATAAAGCGAGAGTTTTGGGGTTAACTGGGGACACTGGTTCTCTTTGAAGTGGTGATCCATCAACCATCGGTGAGCACTTCCTGTTTGTCATTTATTCAAGGACCAGGCCTGATCAGCAAGCCACTTTTATGCTTTTGGACAGATATTTACCATTTTCATTTGTTTTCCATCTTTTCTCAGTATCTGCTGATAAGGCACTAACTGTTTGGGTATTTAAGGGCAGTTTATTTTTTACGTAACCAGTGAATTACACAATGACCTTCTAGGTTGTCAGAGAGTTGGGGGGGCTGATGTGCAAACACACCTATTATTATATTAATGAACGCAACTTTAAGCTTTCACACGCAAATAATTGACAGATAAACTCCACGTTCCTATTTCAATGTTGTTAAGTTGTGAACATTTTCAGCAAACAGTTTGCCCCAATCGCTCCAGCAAAATGGCTGCCCACTGCTCCGTGTGTGTGTGTGTTCACGGTTTGCTGTGTGTGTGTGTGTGTGTGTGTGTGTGTGTGTGTGTGTGTTCACTACTCACTTCACTTCTCCTAATGTGTGTGCACTAACTTGGATAGGTTAAATGCAGAGGACAAATTCCGAGGATGGATTACCATACTTGGCCTTCACGTGGGCGATCTGATGATTTTATATTGTGATTGATCTTGAAGACGTCCACAATCAATTTATACGGCATGTCCCACAGTAGACTGGATTTTACGACAGTCACATTACATGATTTGACTGATTTGGACATTAACCCTTAAACATGCAACGTGCACCACAGGATTCATACTCTTTAGTCTCTTGTAGGAGGCATGAGAAATTATTTTTCCTATAAATTCTGTTATGATTACCATAGTTGAGTCTGTTTGGAGTATGTTAATGTTTTATAGGTTAATCTTTCATAGGTGTAGAAAGTTGTACTTGTTGTTTGTTTGTCACCAAAACAACCTTTTCCTTAACCTGATTTCCATATTGTTGTAGATGGGACAACACTGTACTTATAATGCACAGTGATAGTAAATTGTGGACATAATGCATCTCATTAAATATGAACATAAAATCAATAGTATACAGATTTTGCAGTGCTTTCTTGGCAATTGAATTAAGATTTCACAGTTGAATAAGCTTGTAAGTCATCTTCAGTCCAACTTGATGGAATTACATAAAAAGACCCCGTTTCTTTGTCTGTACTGTGAGTATGTTTGTGTAATTAAATGTGTTTTATTGTTTCTGCTCTGAGGAGCCATGGAGAAATGCTTCCCTGGTGTAATTACAGCTTTTGCTGAGAGCACATTATTCTCATCTGCACACCGTAATTTAGCAATGATGCACAGCAAAAGCGTTGTAGTCAGCAAGCGCTGAATCTGATTTTCTGCACAACAAACACCAAAAAGATTTCATTTATGCCTCGGAAAGCATATCAAAATTAAACATGCTGAATGAATTTGTCAGGAGTCAATGGTAGTCAATATTGTCCAGAAAAACAAAAACAATAATGAGCAGGAAAGACATGATGCATTCTCTGACCGAAAGAGGACAAAAGTGTTCTTGTCCTTGCCATCGGACTGTATCTACAGTGACTGAAGGTCATTAGCTATCTTTAGAAAAGCCCCATGAATGGCTATTGTGGCATGAAGTGAGTGACTTTCTCAGCTTACCATACTCCCACAAAGCACAGAGACAGAGAGGCAGACATTTCATGCCACAGGCTCCACCGAGAAGGAATGGACTTGAGCACCTGGGTAACAGCAATGGACTTGAGCACCTGGGTAACAGCAGTGTGCTTATTTTCAGTGTCTGTTAAGTACTCATATAGTATAAATTTGTAAAATACACATCCCTTTAGGTCTCCGCCTTGTGCATGTCTAAGAGACGCATCCCATATGAGCAATCGCTTTTCCCGCTTACTTCACCAACAGCAGTCATTTCATAAATGATTAATGATCTTCCTTGTCAGAAGTCCATGTGGCCCCACGACTGAGCCTGGTTTCTCCCAAAGTTTTTTTCTCCATTTTGTCACCTGATGGAGTTTGAGTTCCTTGCCACAATATTATTGATCTGAGTGTACTGACGCTGTTGTATGAAAACTGAACCGAGCTGGACAATGACATAATTTTTTTGCGGAACTGCTTTAAAGATGAAATTAACTAATTTAATAAATTATGATTTTTACAACAGAACTGAATTAAAACTGAACTGACTTCAGCCGAAATGCATAATTTTCCTGTTATCACTGTAAAGCTGATCTGAAACAATCTGTATTGTATAAAGCGCTATATATAAATAGAGGTGACTTGACTTAACTTACAATTGCACTCTGCTAAAGCAAATCGGAGAGTAATGGGGCAGATGTAATACAGAATCCATACTGTAGCCCTGAAGGCAGCTTTCCTGTCCTTTTACAGAGGTGAAAGTGTTACAGTTTCTCCTTTAGGGTTTATTTATCTATGTCCACAAAGCAGCTGGGCTTCTATTTATGTTTTGCAGCCTTGTTGCCTGAGAGACAGGTCTAGCATTAGATAATAGGTCAGCTGGAGAAGACACTCAGGTGATGTGCTATAGCATGTGTTGATGAAGTATAACTTCATGTTGATGAAGGAACCCAGAAGAAGAGGCGATTCTGATTTTTAAAATTAATAATGCAAACCCTATTAACAGGATTTGTGGCTATATTATTATCATTATATTTTTTTGAGCTGTAAAGTTGTATAAAGGCAAATGTACATTTATTAACAGTATGTAGTATATTGTTCAGTTTACTTCCATTTTGAGTGTGTTACTGTAACCGCATCTTAGAAAAGAACTGAGGGACAAGTTGAACCCAGAACAATCCTTCTAAAGGAGATGGAAGCAAGCAAGTAAGTAAGTAGTCATTTAAGCAAGCACTTTTTCAAAGGCATCTTATACTTATAGGTTACTAAAGGGTGAATCCCCCTTGGGGAAACCTGGGTTAAGTGCTTTGCTCTAGTCTAGGGCACAATGATGTTCGTTCCTTGTGGATATCGAAACAGCTACCTTTTAGTTACCAGACCTGGGGCCTCATTTATAACCGTTGCGTACGCACAAAACAGGCCCTGAAACAGGCGTACGCCACTTCCGACGCATAAGTTGTGATTTATAAAAACAACTTGACGGGAAAATTTGCGCACCTGCACGCAAACTCTGACCCATGCGTACAAACGTTTTGGAGATGGAACAGTTTGGCGACACCGATGGTGAGCTGGAGATTAGTGTCTCTTTGGTCACTTTTAGACAGAAAATCTAAAGAAAATTAAACATCTACAGAAAGATAATACAAATATAATTTCACTCACCAAGCCTGTCACTTGAAGCAAATATCCATCCCTTCTTAAATGTCCGCGCCAGCGAACGCGTTGGGCCGTTTAGTGAAACTGACGCAAATAACAGTTTAAATACATAAAATAATGATTTAAACTATGTTTTACTGCTGATATAAACATTTAGATTAAATATGCCATTCAAATTAATGGAGTTAAACACTTAAACATAAAATCATTACTGAAAAGTAAAAATTTTTTTTTTTATATTCAATCAATAGAAATATTTGTTGTGGATGCGATGCTTTTGAACACTTTTCCTGTGGTGTGCTGTGTTTTAATGTTTTAACCACAGAGATAATTGCTTATCATGATAATACCAGATTGTCTGAGAAAATAGTTTCGTGCAAATAATGCCCAAGGTCTATCCGTTTCCATTAAAAATAGAAATCAATTAAAAATACAATTCGGCCAGTGGAAAAGATTGAGAAAAAACTTTCTCTGAAATGTATTTTACACTATTTGATTTATGTATTAAAAAACAAGGCAAGGATAGGCAACTACTTGATTTTTATTAATGTAATGTGTCTTGTACCGGTAAACGTTATCACGTGGATGAATAATCATATGCAAATGATAAGCAGATGAGGATCTGCATAGTAAAACTAGGCGTTGTAAGCTCCATATATGGTTATTTCGGGGTGGAGACGCATGTGCGCACAATCTTCCACTGACTGGGATTTATAAAGTGAATTCTGCACAGGTTCTGGCGTACGAACGGTTTTATAAGTCTGAATATTTTTTTGCGTACGCCATTTTTGGCTTTCGGGCGCACGTACACTTTTAGTAAGGATCCTACGCACAGTTTTATAAACGAGACCCCTGAGCTGTTGAATGGTTTTAAAAAGTAGGCCTACATTTATGGCGCTAAAATGAGTATAAATTTCAAAAAAAGAAATGACTGAACCGAGACGTTCCTCTCGTTGGTTGCCGAGGAGTGAATGGGGAAACACGGAATGAAAAATTCGCATTTAATATGGTGATGTCATGGTAGACGGCAACTATAACGATCAGTCCCACCCACTTTGAAGCGTTACTAACTGCAGTGGAAAAGCAAACGAGCTAAAGTGAGCCGAACCGTGCCGTACCGAGTCGAGTTGTACCACGCAGTGGAAAAGCGAAGCGAGCCGAACCGAACCGAGCCGTACCATGCAGTGGAAAAGCGGATCTTTAAAAAAAGATCTTGAGGTGAGTGAGAAAGTACTCATCTCAGTAGGAGCAGTGAAATATGTGAATGTTTTGTTTTCCAAAAGGCAAATGTCCATATTTGTCAGAATGTGCGAGTTTGCTTTGCTGGATGGTGACCACCAGAGCTCCACCAGATCCCAGAGACCTGGAGTACATGCACAATTCAACATTTTACAATCAAGTTCAATGTTTATGTTAAAATTAGTTACTGCAAATGCAAGCATAAATAATTAATTTGTTCACTGTAAAAAGTGATCTGTTGACTTAACTTAAAAAAATGAGTAATTAACTAAAAAATTAAGTTCTTGACAGCTCATTGTTTCTGCCTTAAATTAATACATTGTTTCAATTAATACATTATTAGCTAACTGTGTAATTTGTATATGTACATTTATGGAATGCATAACCTGGACACAGTCACATCTGATAACAGATCACTCTAAATTGTAATGTGGACTCATGCATTTTCTGTAAAGCTGCTTTGAAACAATATGTATTGTGAAAAGCGCTATACAAATAAATGTGAATTGGCAAGGGGTTTCCTCACTTTTTTTTCAACTGATCACTTTTTACAGTGTAATGTTAATTTCTACATGTACGTTTTTACATTAAGTTAAATTTAAAATTTGAAGTGAAAATTAACATTATTTCATGAATTATGAATGAACATGAGTATATTTAAAACTTTAGCATTGACTTAGAATAATAAATGCTCTAAAGAAGTTGTTCATTGTTATCTCTTGATACCTTATACATTAATTGAACAGTTTTGTAAAGTGTTCAATCCTAGAAAGAAAAAGATATGCCTCCCGGTCTACAAGGTGCACAAGGTCAGGTTTGTCATCTGAAGAACGCCATCTCAGATCTTATTTTCTTAGGTGTGTTAAAGATTCAGAATGAACACGGACACACTTTTGGCACGTGTATTTGATAACTTCAGTTTCTGACCAAAAAGGTCTGTGTGACTCAGTGGTGGCTCATGGAGAAAAGCAGATTCCCTGAGAAAGATCAATGGCAGGCGAATTGAGAGAATTCCTCCTGTCTACTGACCCAAGCTCAAGCGAGGAGGACAGTGTGGGGTGAAAGGGTTCATTTGGACAGGGCCCGTTGACTGTGGCCAGAGAGGCACGGCCCGAGACGATTTGCCCGGCTTATTCCAGATGTGCCTCACAGGCTTGGCAGAAGATTAAAGCTCTGCTGGCCATTCCTCAGACACACCCTCTCAGAGCTGAGTGAGCGAGAAGAAGGGAAAGATTGCAAACACATCAGGTCCATGGCCTCTTAAGATTTTTGCAGTTTCAGTACAATGTAACATAAAAATGTTCCTTGCAGACCATTCCAATATCATAACCAAATATTGGATTACAGAAGTCCAGGACCAAACCCTACATGGAAACTAGATTTCATCAGGAAAGAATGTGAGGTCCAGTGAGTTTTTAGCTGTGTGTCTTGGTATGGCATCAGGGTAGTTGGTGTGATTAGGGTCAGAATGCAGAATGGAAGGATTGCACATCTGGAAGTGCCTTCCTATGCTTGTGACCTGAACTTTTAGGTCCTTTCAGGAAGGCTCATTTGATGGGTAGGGGTTTGTAAGATCTCTTTTTTTTCCCCCTCTTTTTCTTTTAGTCATATAGTTAGTTGTAACATGGTTTGTTGATAAGGGAAGGAGGAGGCGGGAACCTGCGTACTTTTTTCTCAACTTGTGGTCGTGTGACAGTGCATAATTTGCGCAAACCCTTGTGTTTTTCCTTTTTGGAGCCCAGATGTGGCTCTTCCAAGAATGATTGCTAATGTTCCTCTGAAATAAAGGGGGTTTAAATGGAACTGGGTTGGCTGTTCTCAAATCTCAAACTGAACTGAACTTCTTGAGTATGTCAGCAACTCTGTCTACCAGCTACATGTCCCACCTTTTCCTCCGCTCTCTCCTCCCCTCGGCTTCCCCTCAGCCAGACGCTTGCGTTCCGTCTTCTGTTTTTAATCTCTCCTCACGCTTTTCTGCATTCTGTCTCACTGGGAGTCTAGTCCTCCTTCTACAGTAATATTCCTCTGCTCACTCATCTCTCTCTCTCTCTCCGTAGGCAGTCTGCTCCAGACAGCTTGAGTGCGACCTGGCAGCAGTTTTGTTTCCTGCTGACGTGGCTTTGCTGTATCAGGGCTGCTGAAATCCCTCTCCCTCTCTGTCTACCTCCCTCTATCTCATTTACTTCCTGCTTCAGTGGCTATCAGTCTGTGCTGTACTCTCACAAAAAAAGTCCCACAGGCCTTTATTACTGATCAGTAGGGTTCATTTGGATCTCGTTCGTTACTCCTTGGTGGCGTATATGAGTTGAGTATGGATGGTGTGGTGCTGTGCCATGTCTGTCCCGCTCTGCTCCAGCTGAGGAGTCTGTGGTCTGTGCCGGAGCCAACCATAGACACTGCTCTCAGAAACATTCTGCTGATGTGGAGTCTTCTGCGTGGAGACAGGCAGTTTAAAGGGACAGTTCACCCAAAAATGAAAATTCTCACAAAATCTGCTCATTCTCGTCATGTTTTTGTTTCCTCAGAAATTGAGTTATTTAGCACAAATTGAGTACTGCATGACTTTTATATTGTGGATGCTCAATGTACATGGTGAAATAACGGTTATTTGGCTAATATTACAATATCTTTTAATGTATCGTGTATTCGTGAATATCGGATCCTTTTTGTGCATTCCACCTATTTTTACATTTAGATTACATTTGCTCTCATCTAGTACCTAGTTAAAGATAATCTTTAAAAACTTAATAACACTGTTAAATGTAATCTAAACAAAATCTCAAAATTAATATTTTTCATACTCTACATTTTAATGTTGTGATGCCTAAATTCACTTGTAGCATCTAAATCAATTGATTTTATTTTTATTTTCAATAAATGTTAATAATTTTATTTTTTATGTTTTATTTTAATATTGGCCATTTAGCAGCCTTATTGTGAAAATAATTATCAGTATCAGCCATAAAACGTGCATTAAAATTATGTCATGTTTGCATTCACTGCAGCATCTAAATCAACTGAATTCGTTTTTTTTTTTTTTTTTTAAATATAACTTTACTGTTTTTAACTTAAATATTTTCCATTTATCAGTTATCAGCCTCAACATAAAAATAATTATCAGTATTGGCCTTTATTTAAATATCGGTGCATCCCTATTTGGAGCGTCTTGACAAGCCTGGCTCAGCCAATGACATGAAAAGGCTGAGACTGTGTGGCTGACAGGACAAGTGTTTTTTGGAAACCTTTTTTAAATTTTATTCTAGCATTTCTTTTGGTGGTATTAGTGGTGCAGAAGTGCTTCTTATAGCTTATAAATTATCCTGAGACTGAATGTAATCTCACTTTTTACCCTTGCTCTCTTTTGATTGTTCACAATATTTTGAACAGGCAATACTTTATTGTTAGAGCCACATTTGAAGGCGAGCTTTCCATTGAATTTTTAGGTGAACTATCCCTTTAAGCAGCTTTATAGGCTCCCACCTCCCACCTTGTGGATATGGTAAAAGAGGACGAGAGCTCAGCAGGAGCTTTTCCTCTAGGTCTTTTAGGACTTCCTCTTGTAGGTCTTCAGCTAAAGGTAATCTGCGGTTCGAGAGTGGGACATTTATCTCCTTGTATCCTCCATAGCATGTGGGCAGGTCAGAATAGAACAAGAGCTGTTTACACACTTCACACTGTCCCAGTGTGTCTGTGATGATCTATGGCTGAGCACTTCATATGAACCTCTCTGTTCTCTATTGAAGAGTGAAATGTCTTTTATGCATCTAATCTAATAACACATACCTTATGTCAAATACTATTGCATTTAATGAGGCCAAAAGCACATAAAACAGAAGAGGATGCCCATGGCATAGCACACACCATGTTCATATGAAGCCTCCCCCCTGAAAGATCCCCTCTAATCGTTCCCTAGGAGCCACAGGCTCCAACCTAACGGTTCCTCTCATGTTAATGGAATCCATTAACTTAGTTGCTGGAGTCAGTAACATCCTCATAACCACTGTGTGTGTGTGTGTGTGTGTGTGTATATGTGTCTTGCGTTTAAGGAATGGCTGTTTTTAGTATAGCAAAAATAAGTAGGCTATACTGGAATATAAAAGTAGGCGTCGGTGTCCAAAGCTTTTTTTATGTATATATTACTTCTTATTATTGTTTTCAAACATCAAAAACAGACAATAACAGACAAAGACACCCTTCATAACAAAAATCTGTGCAAAATGAAATTTTGCAAAATAA
This sequence comes from Scardinius erythrophthalmus, assembly GCF_964197995.2. Taxonomy (NCBI): domain Eukaryota; kingdom Metazoa; phylum Chordata; class Actinopteri; order Cypriniformes; family Leuciscidae; genus Scardinius; species Scardinius erythrophthalmus. Next base: position 21,670,793 of record NC_138229.1, on the reverse strand, counting down.
AACAAAAGGGGAGGATGACAATATACAAGGCCAACCTCTCTTACAAAGTATAATCACAATAATTACAAAAAGTGAATGTTACAAATCTGAAATAAATAATCAATCAGTAGTCCTTGTGGCTGGACAAAAAAGTAAAAACTGGTTCCCACATTTTGTCGAATTTTGCAGAATTCCCAAAAATGGTGTATCTAATTCTTTCCAGGTATAACGTAGAAATGAGTCCGTATAGCCAGTCAGAAAAGAGGGGCGTTGTATTTTTCTTCCACAAAAGCAGGATAGCTTTCTTAGCTACAGTCATACCATATTGAACAGGTAATCGTACCTTTGGAATGAGAGACTCCAGTGAGTCTGTCCAACCAAGAATTGCTATCATTGGGTCAGGAAGTAAAACACAGTTATACTGTAGACCTTGGCAAAAAACTGGAAAATTTCTAGCCAAAGAATCTGAATTTGAGCACAGAACCAAAAAAGATGTGCCAGAGTACCCTCGGCAGCTTTACACTTATCACATATAGGGGAGACAGAAGGATAGAATTTTCTGAGCTTTATTTTAGAATAGTCAAGTCTATGTAATACCTTGAATACCAGGCAGTGGAATTGTACTGATTAAGTTGGTGCCTTGAATTTATGGAACATGAATAAACAGATAAAAGGCATTTGTCCCAATCAGTCTCTGAAATCTGAATCCCTATGTCTTCTTTCCAAGCAGTTTTCAAATGAAGGGAGGAAAAGTCTGTATTATCTTTTAAAGGTGTGCAAAGTTTTTTTTTTTTTAAGTTTTAAACCCTAGCGAGCTGCAGTCTATCAGCTGTACTTGCTAACTGAAATGGAGCCTCATCATCCCAGAATGCATTGCGACATTGACTGAATTGAAACTTTCTGCATGCGCACCACACAAAATGAGATGTAAACGAGAGGCTAACACAATTGATTCCAGAGTCTGATGTCTGACCTGGGTTATAATAATATAATATTCTTCCAAGATTAAAACATAGTTAGCAAACACAAAAATATTGAAATTGTCAGTTTTTAATAAAATGGAACTGATTTTGATACTTTTCAGTTTAGTAGTATAAAATGGTCACAGATTGAATGTTCCAGCAAGCTCTGCTTTGCTGAAGAGTTTGTTTCTTTTATCTGGTTCTTCTGACTAGAGATAGCAGATTAGGGAGAAGAATGTGAGGCCTGAGTCTGATAGCACCGTGAGGGACTGTGAATTTCAGCTATGGGAGGCATGGGCTTATCCTCACTCTTAAGCCTGGAAGGCATTCAGGCATTCTTTCCTTTGTCCTTTCAGAGAAAGTTCAGCTAGACCTTGAGCCTAATGAGGCCAGGCTCAGGATAGATATGCTGCATACATGTTTAGTCTTGAGTCTTCAGCACTGTCAACTGCAATTTTTGTGGTGTTATTGACGTTATACTGTCAGTCATATAATATATATATATATATATATATATATATATATATATATATATATATATATATATATATATATATATATATATATATAATTTTTTTTTTTTTTGCATTCCATTAGATCAGTCCGCTACATAGACTACTACTCTGTTTTGCTTATCCCTAATTTGAGACTAATGTAGCATCCACCATCACAAGCCTGTCAATCAGGCATCTTTCATATGAGCGTCGAGATGAAAGAGGAAAGCATAGTTGTGTTTTTCACATGTCTTTCTTCTTCTTTCACACAGACATACTCCACCATTTTCTTGTGTTTTCTCGTTGAGGCTTGAATCCTTTTTTTTTTAGGTGCTCAGGAATGGCTGGATGGAGCTCCTGTCCTGATTCTTTGCTGTTCGTTCACAAATGTCTGAGTTCGTAGAGCTGGCGGGGCTTGGCTGATGTAAAAGGCTGAGTGAGGTGAGGGTGCTGTGGGGGAAACAGAGCTGGATGCATGACTCTCTGAGATTTGAAGGATAAGGGGCTTGTGTGAGTTTCCACAAAAGCCCTTCGCCAGACGTGCATCCCTGGGGCTGAACTGCTTTACACATGGTGAGAAGAGGATGAAGGTGGGAAGATGAAGGAAGCGATAGCGGCAGAGCACATGGTGCTCATTTATTCCAGACGAAATGTTGCATTCTGATGCGAGGGGTCGGATTATTCAGCACTTGGGCTTGTGGGAGTTCAGCTTTCATAAGTACTGCAATCATTCAGCCGAGATGAAAATATCTATCCAGAACAGTGTTACTGTTACAATAGGATTTGCCTTCAGATAGAGTGAGATGTTGTAGCGGTATTTCTGTGAAGGGGTCTGGGGAAAGTTGTGCAGGATTAGTGCATCTATTGTACGTCCTGCCGTGAGCACCAATGGGCAGTTGGTTTGTGAACATATCAGAGCTTTAAAGGGGCTGAATTAAAGTAATAGTTCACCCAAAAATAAAAATTCTGTCACAATTTACTCATTCTCATGTTGTTCCAAACCTGTGTTTTATAGTCTTTCTATAGAAGATATTTTGAGAAATGTCTCTATCACTTAAATGTATTCCTGTTTCCACTTTAAACAAGAATGAATGTAAACAACGCAGGCCGTATTCAAACCCACAGTTCCTGCGTTATCACCACAGATTAAGCAAATGTGCTAGTCGTTAGGCCTGCATTGAAAGCAGTAATCCACTGGTCCACTGCCATTCTGGCTTTATTTCAGCATCAGACACCAAGAGTTCTCTGGCTGCAAGCAACTGAGCTCGTTTTCACTATTGGCTACATTTTTAAAGGCCAGTTCGCTAGGCCAAAATTGACAAAAACCTTCCTGGGTACCGTAGTTTTGTTTTGTTTACAGGATATTGGGGGAGGAACAGTCTCCAAGGGAACTAACGAGGAGAAGTGTGAGAGCGGACTATTTTCAGAGAGCTTATCTGAAGGGCAGAGCAGGACATGGTGTAGTCTCAACCCCTGCATTCCTGTCACATGATCTCAGGACCGCGTCCTCTGCCTCCAAACACCCGGCATTACTGAACACACTTACAGGAGACACCGAGAGGATGCAGCTTATGTGTGTGTGATGTTTAAACGTCATCACTGGCTCCAGGTGTGTAACTGGGGCGATGAGAGTGAGACAGCTGCTGTAAACACAGCTGTTGAAACACACAGCGCTAGCTGGCCTTCCCTTCCCACAGTCCAGTTCTCGCTATCCTGACATAGACCTTTATAAGACTAGTTTACAGTGCCTCTCCTGACCGGAGGATTGGGGAGCATTACCCTTTCGGCTCAATGAATCCGGTTTCTTAGTGAACCTTAATGGTTCTTTTATTGATTATTTGGGGGAGAATAATTTTTTTTTTTAAAGTAATTCAGATTGCGTTTATTGATCTTTAGCAGCAGCTTTCAAAACATAAGTGGCATCATTAATCATGATTACAGCTTTACACTCAATCCCGCCTGGGCTTCATCTGCAAGCAGCAGAATATCAGTTGTACGTGATCACAATACACTTTCACTTTTAGTCCCTCTAGCAATTTGACTTTATTTGTATTAGTCTATGTTTCTATTCATACTGTACATTTTAAAGTATCACTTGTAACATTTTAAATGACCAATTTTAGTTTTTTTAATTTATTTAGACACGAATATAGATTATATTCGTTTTCTTTACATGAGACATAAGACATGTGACATGTCATCTTCACATAGCTAACTGTCCCACACAGTGTTTTTTAATTTTTAAACAGATTGAGAGGAAGACGAATGTATGACTTAATGCCTCCACGTGTGTACGATTCTATACATAAACTCATCAATTTTGCTCAATTAATTAGGTTTTTTTGTACAACATTTTAACCAGTACTATTAAACAAATTATTAAATGGTGTGCGTAGTTGGTGAACAATGATCTTTTTATTTTCTAATAAGAAATAATCCTAATAACAATAATAATTATAATAATGATATTATTATTATTATTGTTCGTAATTGTTAGTTGTCATTCTTGTTAATAATAAATAATAATATCAATTTAACCAATACCATCACTCAAATTGTTAACTGGTGTTTGATTAGTTAGTTAACCATCTACGTTCTTAGAATTGAAATTTTTCTCCTTAAATATACAAATACTTTTGGTTCATTTGTCTATCCATGCCAATCAACACTAGTGCAGATGTAAGAAATGAGCTGATAATCCTACCATTTCAACTGTTTGACTGTGTGTTTCCAAGCATTAGAATAGAAGGTTACTGAGTTTTATAATCTTGCAAGTCTGGAGCCCTTTCCGGTTATGAGAGGCGTAGTCTGTGTTGTTTATAGAGAGCATACGTCTTGCAGAGTGCCAGTGGAGTAGTACAATACTGGCCTGAAGAGCTGGCTGCATGCTCCAGTCATCTGTATACCATCTGAGCCACACACATTCACACCTGTGGAGCAGGTAATGTTTACAGATGTGCAGATGAGGGTGAAGTCATGTTCTCGTGAGTAGCTTCTCTTTGAAGCACATCAAAGCTGCCAAACACGCCATCACACACCCATATATACATGCCATAGCCTCCTCCCTCTCATCACCCCAGTCCTCATCCTCCTACTCAGAGTTATGAGCTTATAAAAACATTACACTTGCTAAAATGATCCCCAAAGAAGGCTTTGAAAGACGTTTTAAACAAGTGCTCCCTCTTCAACTTTGACGCGTGTTCTCCTCTGAACTTGACTTGTAAAAACACAGTTTGGCTTTTAAAGTGTAGCTGCAGTGATCTGCTCAGATGATGAACTAGTCATCTGGTGGTTAGTCACCATGACATGTTCCTGTACAGGGCTCAACGGTTATGATTTTCATACCCACTGGCTCCTCCACAAGTGTTATTTTAGTATTATTTATATACTATTATATTTGTTAATATTTTGAATTAGCTTTTGTTTCCCCGCCATTGACGGAATTTTCTGGCAATTCATGTTTTCAGTGTTATATGGTAGGGGGCGCTATTACGCATCTTCTGAAAGAGTACAGAATCTCCGGATCAAAACACAGGCAAAGAAAAAGCAGAAACAAAGGATAGAAACATTGCTTATTCACGTAAAATAACGTGATCATCAAACATTAAACAGCATATAAATCAAAACTGCCTGACGTTACCGAATGAAATGTTGAACCCACAACCCCTATTTTGATGATCGTTCTGAATCCAAGTCTTTGACAAAAACGCAATTTTTTTTAAATGAAATTTCAAATTTTCGTTGAAATTTTAATCTAATATTTGTTATATATTTAAAAAAAAAACATTATTTCATTTGTAGGTGTTTTTCCCCCTCAATACAGTATTATATTTTACAATATGAAAAATGGATATTCATTTTGAGATTTGCTAAAAATTACATTTTATTAAACGATTCTAGTTATAAAAGTCAACTGTTCAATTTTCTTGTTAGCTTTTCTCAGGTTTACTGCATTTTACTACAGAGATGGACTTCCCAATGTTTGAATAGACCATTTTCCTTCCACCTCCCTTTGATAGGAGGGATGAAAGGCTGCAGTGAGGAAGGAAGGAAAGAGGGAGGGAAAGAGGGAAAACCATTTATCTGGACTCAACTTGTCAAGGACAGACAACGGTGGTTGTAGACACAAGCAGTTTGAGTATTGGCTCAAAAGAAATATACATACACACATTGAGGAGAGATGAAATTGCTCTCTCTTTCTTCCTGTCTCCATTGGTGGGCACGATGTGGCAGCCGTCCTCCCTCTCTCACAGGGAATGTGTTAGTAAAACAGAGACTTGCAATGCTGGAAACCTTCCTCAGGTTGACCTAGATTAAAGTGGATGGGTTTCTGTCTGCCACGTTTAGGTCTGTTCGAAAGTGGCGCTTGAGTTCAAGAATTTGTCGTCTGCTTGAGAGATTTGGTGTGAAGTTCTTTGCTTTGTTTTCTTTGACTCACGAAGAGTTGTATGTAAAACGTTGTGCTATCGTGGGCTCACTTTATTAGCTGTTATCTGCTCACCCTGTCCTGATCTTTTTTTCTGGTATGTTAAATATTTGCCGCAGTGAACGAGGGTTTGAAGGCGCTGCCAACAGTTTACAGGAAGTCAGCTCCCAGGTAAAGGTTAAAGCGGGGTCTTGTGTATCGCAATGAGGTGCGAGTCGCTCATCGTTAGAGGCTGTTTACATGCGCTGTCTGTCTCTCTTCCTTGATCCCAGGAGTCAAAGAGTTCAGATTCTTGTTCATGCTCTCTCTCTTCCTTCCTTTCTCTCATTTATTTTGGAAATTGACGTTTATAGGATGGTTTTGCATATATAGTGTTGCCAAAGCATCAATATACACACAAAAATAAGTGAAATTTGTTTTAAAGGTCCCTAACATTCTTGACTAATTTGTTCATTCTCTATACTGTATACAACCATAGTCATTTTATTTTATATTTTTATTTTATCATTTTGCTTGGCTTTACCTTATTTTCTTGTTTTGTTTTGTTTTGTTTTGTTTTGTTTTGTTTAGACAATGAATGAACTAGTGGAGAGCTGCTGTTATTTTCTGAGGGTGTGCACTACAGTGCAGTATAAATATAGTTCTTTCTATGACAGATGCATGACTGCCCTCACCCAGAAACACCTGCATTCGATCCCTTTTACATAGTTCTCTCTTTCTACAGCCCTCTTTTTCCTTTCTCTAAGAGTGTCTGAATCAGCAAAGCATTATTGGCGTGACTGTAAAGGATGACGGTATTACAAAAAGCTTTCAGGCCCTTACAGAGTCCAGGTGTTATGCATAATGGAATTTAAGTACAATAAATAGAATAAAACAGCATGTTGTCATCAATGTCATGTTTGACAAAGCCTTTAAAATCACAGTGGAAACATTGAACTGCAATATTCTTACAAAATATAATGAACGAAAGGAAAGCAACTGGAAATGTTGCCACATTAGCTTGTCTGTTTAGTTTAAATTCAGACATAAAAGGTTTAGTAATTTTCTAAAAATAGGAATTAGGGAAAAAAAGGATTATATTGTTCTAATTAGAAAATAACTTTTTATATCTGCCTAACTAGACACAGGTTTGATATTAAAATAAATACATAAAAAAATAAAGATCTGCATCCCTGCTGTGTACACGTGTACACTCACATAAATTACTTCTAGTTCTAAGCCAACTCTCTTTTTCTTTCCTCTCTTTCGGAAAACCTTTGTTGGTGAGACTACAGCCAATAACAACAAAGAATTTTAAACAAAGAAAGAAAGAATGTTTATGTAAACTCTAAATGATGAAAGGGAGCAGAGTCATGATTACATAGATGAAGAGAATTATAAGAGAAACTGCTCTCTTTTCCTCTCTTTGCCACTTGATGATAGAGGCCTTGAGTTTGTTTCTTAAAGGGTCTGCCAAACACAAGGAGAGAAAAGAGTATTAAGCATGTTTTTCACCTAGAATTAAAATACAGTACGTCTCTGGTCGAGACGAGTTGTTTATGCCTGGAGTTAATGTCTCAAATGCGTATGTGACATATTTTTACTCGCTATGTCAGTGTGTTTACACCTGTATTTAATGATGGGCATTTGTGATTGGATTAATAGCAGGTGTAAACAGGGTCTCAGCTGGTCTCCTTCACTTCTGAGACCCAAAGCCTTGTTGTTGAGCTGTTCTTGAGCTCTGGGTGAGTTAATCCAGGTGTTGATGTAAGTATCAGTTGAAAAGTGTGTGTGTGTGTGTGTGTGTGTGTGTGTGTGTGTGTGTGTGTGTGTGTGTGTGTGTGTGTGTGTGTGTGTGTGTGTGTGTGTGTGTGTGTGTGGTTTGGCCTCAGCAATAAACCCCAGATTGTAGACTAGCCTCACTTTCACTAAAACAGGAAGTCGTCTGCTCTCTGGCCTTATTTTTCATTTCCACGGGCCTGTTTACACACTCCCAGTGGTGACACCTCTATATGAGAAAGAGAGAGAGAGTGAATGTGTGTGTGTGGCTGCTGGGAACAATGAGTCACAGGTTCAGGGTTAATAGACCGCAACAAAATGCCTTGCCATAATTAAAACAAATCATGCTATGCCTAAAATCTCCCAGTCTCTCCTTCCAAAGGTGTGTGTTTGTGTCTACATCTGTTCACACACATAAGATTACGCTACTAAGTTATCGTGTTACATAACCACTTGCTTAACCAACACAAAATAAGTTGTTTTAAAAGGGCTGCAGGATTAATCACAATTAACCCTAAATCACACTTAAACCGATCTTAGTGTGATAATGAAATCGCAAAGGCTGCGATTATTATTATTATTTTTTTTGTAGCTTGTCAGTGAAGCACGGCTCTGTGATCAGCAGTAAACGCTGCTCCATCTAAAAGCACTGCTAGTTTGAGTTGCTCATAAAGGCAACACGTCAAACATCTTTCCAAACATGCAACAGAAGCATTTCCGAACCTCTTATCCAAAAAAAGACAACATTTAATAACATGTTTTTACTCCAAACTCACTTCATAACATCAGTCGAGTGTTTGAAATAACTGAGCTGATGTGGCTTCTTATCATAGAATGAGGTAGGGCTGGGCGATATATCGCATGACATTGTTAGGCGCATCTCGTCAGTAAAGCCGGTTCCTTGATTAGTAGTAAATAGCCATCACCTGCTTTCAGATGGAGCGGCATTTACAACACAGAGCCGTTGTTAACTGACAAGCTGAGCCATATCGCAGGCGATACATCCGCGATAATTAATGCGATATGGCTCAGCTTGTCAGTTAACTACGGTTCTGTGTTGTAAATGCCGCTCCATTTGAAAGCAAGTGATGGCGATTTACTACTAATCAAGGAACCGGCTTTACTGACGAGATGCACCTAACAATAGCCGCGTTTCCATTACCCTTCAAATTGCGCAAATTGAAATTGCGAATTGAAAATACGCTCAATGGAAACACATTAATTTCGCAAAAACTCCCATTTATCGCAAAAAAGTTTTTACGCTCGGATGAGGTGGTTTTTCAGGAAATTCGAAAAATAAATATTTCGCAAAACTGCAATGGAAACAGTTTTTGTGCATTTACAGGTCACCTGACTTAGAAGGCGCGGTGTGTTTGGACAGAATACGAGACTTCTTCTTTATTGTTCTTTATTGAATTCATAAAAGACAAAAGAATGACAAAAATACTGGATTCTAAACCTCAAAGAAATGCCACAATCAAGACCTTGAAGCAGAAATGAGTGAGAAAAACCCAGAAACACTTCATATGTGCCGCTCACAGACACAGTATAAGCTCTTTCCTTGCCATTAATGCTTGGATAACACGCCTACGTTTCCTTCCATTAATAATAATAATGTCTAGTGCGGTACATGACTGTGATATATATATGAACTTACCAACGTCCGTTGCCATGATTTTTGGAATGACTTATCGCGAGAGGAAAAAATGACGTTTTAGTAGCATAACATCGGTTAATGGAAACGCCGTCATTTCGCAATAGTTTTTTATCGATATTTAGAAAAAAACGCAAAAGTTTTGCGCGAGTCTTTAATGGAAACGCGGCTAATGTCATGCTATATATCGCCCAGCCCTAGAATGAGGCAGACAATATATTATTTCATGGTATTCTATACAGTTATAAAGGCTATGTCGATTAGCACTGCATTATACATATATTTTATTATCATGAAAATACCAGAGCAGGCTTAAAGAACTCAGATAATGAAATTGTGATATGTCAAATCATCGTACATAACAGATAGACTTGTCAAATATCGTAGAAAATGTCTCGATTAGAAGAATACAACAAGCAAATTTGATTCAGTTAGAGACCAAACTATACCAAGTATTTCTATTGAAAAACAGTGCCAACGCATGTGTAAACAGTATACACATGATGCCTTTCTGCCACGTTTTTGTTTGTTTTTTGTGAAATATTAGTTGCACATCTTTATTTAGAGTGGTCTCAATTGAGCTTAAACACAACATATGACAATGCATAGTTTTTTTTTTAGAACATAGCTAGTAAAATAGCTAGCTAGAAATAGCTAGTCTGCCAACTAAAGACCAGCTTGGACCTGCTATAAACCAGCTGCCTTATTCCAAAACACAGTTGCCACCTTAAACTGGATTTTCCAGCAGGGTTGCAGAAGAAGCATCTGAGGCAAAGTTGATACTTAATAAACTGAGACCTCCATTCAGTCTCCAGAGCTGTGAAAGAGCAGATGTGTTGGGTTTCTTCATAGCCCAGACGCTTGATACACACACACTGTCATTTTGCTGATTTACTTTTAGCAGCTATGTGATTGTTGTTTGTGTGCCTCTTTCCACTCTCCACCCTTCAACTGGGTGAGTGGGGAACAAAGGCAGGCCTGCCGGCACAGGAGACATTACGTTAGCCCTGGCTCTCTGGAGCTCCTCCAGGCTCAGAAATAGGTCAGGTTAGTAAAAATAGGGCCTACCACAGGAGGGTCATCTAATAACTCTCACTGCTCCACGCGGTGCTTTTGTTTCTCAGTGTCCACTGGCCCTAAACCCTCTGCAAAGTTCAAACATACTTGAATGGGCATCAAGGTGATGGCTTTTCCTTTTGGTCCTCAGACTGTGGAGGCACCTCTGGAGCACTTCCTAATTATTGTGATTGTTCTTAGAAAATGTCTGTTAAGAAGTCCACAACTTTCCTCTCGGAAATGTATGTATTGTTTACTGAGGCAGATAAGGCTATTTCCTCCTGATAACTACACAGAAAAACATTTACACAGTCAATTTGTTTATCTGCACCCGATTCCCCCATCAAGTGGGAATATAAATATTGAGGTCAGAAGAAAAGTCTTGACTCAGCATTGTTTTCCCCTCCTCTCCTTTCATTATTCTCAGAGGATTTCACAGAAGGCTTCATGATGTTCACACTTGTAGATGTTTCTTCAAAATTCTTTTGGAGAAATAAAAATGGAAACATTAGATTGTTGTCCTACAGTAAGAGTACAGTATTGTACACTATTCGATCAACGTGGATGGCATAGCTAAGATAACTTGGATAAGACGCTGAAGAATTTGATGAGAAATATTTAAGAAATAATATCTAGCTTGATTGTACTGTGAATATCAAGATACGACAAATCTGAGATGCAAGAAAAGCAAATGTAAGAAGAAACCTTGAAGAAACTATTTTAAAGTTTTTTTTTTTTTTTTAAATGTCTTGCCCCCTTTTCTTATGAAAGTCTTAATTAGCTCTTCATTTTCTTGTTTTCTAAAAATCTCATTTGAGATCTGTTGTTTGTTTGTTAATTTATTGATTGATCTTTACCTCTTTTTCCTACGAAAGTTTCTATTTACTCTCCATTTACCATCATTGCTCCCTAAGAGACAATTTTGATAATGAGATCTAATTTGTATTTAATTGTTAATTTTACTCCATTCTTATGGAACTCTCTATTTTCTCTTTGTTTACTGTAATTTCTGCATTAACAGAGAGCAACATGGAAAGAAATGAGATATTAAAGAGATCTTATTTCTTCTTATGTGTCTGCATCTGATTTTTTTTTAATCTATTTTTTCTTTATATTTAATTATCATCTAAAAAGTAATTCATGAGACCTGTTACCACAACTTAAATAAATGTTGCAAGTTAAACTAAATAATAACATTATCTTTTTTTAGTTCTGTTGACATTATAATGTGGATCATTACATTAACGTAAAATTGTGAGTAATTCAATTTCAAATATCTGCGTTAATTGATTTTTGGAGGAAAAAGTTCTTACTCAAAGAAATTGTCTTGATAACTTTGGAAATTGGGCAGTGGATTTCTAGTTCCCAGCATGCTTATAAGACTGGATAAGGAAAATAAATGTTGAAATTAAGTGTTATTTGATTTGTTTTTTTTAGTGAAAGGAAAGGCCTGTTAGTTTATAATGCTGTTAAGTTTGACATTTTAAAATAGTTTCTGTATATAATGTTAAAGTTTTTGTGACTCATTGTGCTGAAGAATAGACAACATGAAGGTAAACTCTACATTGACACTATAAGCAATGACTGCGCTAATGCCAGTGACAAGTCATATCTTACTTTTTCATTAAATTTGCATGATGAATAAGTTACATTTAGCATGTGCTATGAAATCTGTGGGTTTAAACTGAAAAAGTTAAGAATAATTGTTTACAGTCCAACAAATCAAGTTGGACTTCAAAATGTTACAAAATGCTAAGTTCCTCTAAATCAATTTAGTTTGTTGATTGAACATAATTCTTTCAATGTTGCTGTAACTCCGAAAGATTGATGTAAACTGTTGCGTTAATTTTTTGTTGTTGTTGTTGTTGAGCCAACACATTTTTTATTTTTTTTTGTTCTTACCTCCATCCCTTCATTTCATGTATGTAGAGGACCTTTCTAGACTGTTTTTATGGATACATCTCCATCCTCTCGCATGATTTTCTCAGTGCTGAGAAATCGCTCTCTATTACAAAACACCTCCATCCACCTCGGAGTCACAGTAGCTTATCGGACTGAGACGGAACAAGATAAGAGCATGAACCGTTGCCAAGCAACTGTGGTTACAAATAAAAAAGACAGCGTTTAGCAGAGACAACTCCTGACACACTTATTCAGTCTCTTAAAAGCTTCTCTCACAGCCCTTCAGCTCCATGTGGTCTGCTGGAGAAGAGATGAGCTGTAATTATGGACAAACACTGATCATTTGCTCAGGAATGTCAATCACAAGTTTGAAGGAGGATGCCATATCTACATAAAGAAATACTGCCGAATGCTTTAATATGAAAATTGTGTTCTCCAAGAGTAACATTGTAATTGCTCAGATGTTGCTTTTTCATAGCTGAGGAGGTTTGAACGGACAGTTACTGTTTGTTTGGTTAAAGTACAACCATTTTCTCAGATGTTTTGTCCTGAGATTTCTAAGGAAAATCATTTTTTATTTTTATTATATTTTTTTAAGACTAAGGTACCAGATGGATCAGTGTGAATTGTTTGGATGCAGGCTAATGCAAATACGAACGGCAGGGCCAGGCATAAAAGAGCCAGAGTGGCGGTGACCAAATGTCCCAGAGGTCTGAGCGCAGGACCAGAACCGGATGACTGGGAGTTTGATCAGTGGAATGGGAAGGTGAGGGTGAACTTTTGCAGCGTCTGGAACTAGGACAGATTCAGTGTTCAGTCCAGAACTACAGAGCCACAATATACTGTAGCACATCTTCAGAAAACTGAACTAAAGCCTGTTTGGTTTTTGGTCTTTTGTAATGGCGTTATCAGAAGGAAAGAGAACACAGTGACCCAAAACTCTGCTCAGGGCTGGTTTGTTTATCTGTTGACAAAAAGGCACATTTAATTTCTCAATAGTCCTTCCATTTGCTGAAGATCTTTGCTCATTTTTTTTCCTAAGGAAAAATACTTCTGCATTCTTTTATCTCCCTATTAGGTTATCAAAAGAAATCTCAATGATGTCTCAAACTTGCCAAGATCTCAAAGTCTGCGATTTTTCGCGCTTGGATCCACACCAAAACAATCGTTCCAAGATCGCTTGAACAAGGTGGTCTCGGCCCAATTAAAAACGAACTCTGGGGCGGTTTGGTTGAGGTGAGAAAGCAATCCGACCCAACGGACCAACAAATCAGGCGGTATCACTGAGAGTGAACAGAACTCAGTCCTGCTCCAGTTGTCTGCTGCTGCTTGTTTTTTTTTTTCTCCTCTTTCTTTGAGGAAACATTTATAGATCACTCATGTCTGCTTTGCCAGAAACATTCAAGAAACCCAAATGGGGTTGGCAGTTGAGGATGTACATTTTGTGCTTGTATGTCTGTGTTGCTGTGAGCAGCAGTAAATCGGGCTCAGGATTTACTCTGTCTGCCTAGCCGCTATTTCAGTGGTGCGTCCTGTCTCAGTTAGTTCCTGCTCTCCCTCTCTCTTTTACAGTGTTCTCATATGGAATAGCGCTGGCAAGCAATAGCAGCAACAACAGGCTATCAACAATAACAGACCTGAGTACAGTACACATCTGCATCTTGTTCCACTTTTGATGTTCCTTCCTTCTCTCTGTCCGTCTCAGTCACCCACTATAATTAATTAATTAATTAATTAATTAATTAATTAATTAATTAATTCATCAAATTGTGAAAAAAAAAATGTATTATCATATAATTAAATATTTTATATAATTGTAATACTAATGCAACTAATAATAAAAGGTTCCCAATCTGGATCGGTTCTGCGTGTTTAGATCACACTCAAAAAAAATATTTATTTAATTCTTGAGGCTCAAATTAATCAGAAAATGTCACATTATAAAATAATTATCACTTTAATACTACTGCTAGTACTACTATTACTACTAACTATATTCAAAAGTTGCTTCTAATGGCATTAAGATGCTGAATTAAATTACTTTGGATGTAAAAATATGCTCAAGCTCATAACACTCGTAAACAAAGACCACAATGTGGTGTTTATGTGTGGTCTTGTAACAGTCAGTTATGTCATCATTTGACTTTCAAGACAGTGGAAACAAGCTCCGGTTCTGGCACAATAACAGATACAATTTTGGTTGAAAAGCGGTGTCTGATAGGTCGAGCACCAGTTTAGATCCAACTTCAACCATTCTCCTCTCTCCTAATGGCGACTAAGGTGTTTTCCTCTGTCCAGTACGCCCCTGTATGTAGGTCAGCACCCACAACAAAGCACCAGTGATGTGATATAGCTCCACCGCACCGGAGCTTTGCCGTTTCCTCTCAATGTGGTCACCACATGTGCTGTTTTTTTTTTTTAGGCAAAGGAGAGGGAGCGAGAGGGGCTTCATGCAAGTGTTAAATCCACATGCAGTTCTCAGGCTGTTGTTTTCTTATTATAACTTGGTTTGTCTGTTCTTTCAGAAGCATCTTTATCCCCACCCTAAAAGAATGACAACAAAAAGAGGTGGGTTTCCAGAGCTCCCACTCAGGTTTCATCAGAGAACATGACACAGCTCAGCATGTCATACTCTCTGTTGTGGGGAGAGGCTCTGAGACGCAATTATTGTGGGAAAGATGACCAATTGGGACTGCAGACATGGAGAGGACATGGAAATGTAACTCTAGAGATGGATTAGACATCCGATCCGTACATGGTGCCTCCCTGAGAGATGGTCACATGGACGTCTTTCGGAAGGAGAAGGTGCGATTGACAGGATGTTGTAAGAGAAACGTATTTCAGCACTGCTGAAAAGATCATCAGCTGGTCAACAGTAGTGATAGATTGTTTCAGTTATGGATCGTTTCAGATTATACTACGGGGCTGTTGAATGCTTGAATATGATTGGTTGACGAATGTTCTAAGGTGTGCAATTTTTTTCAGGGAAACGCATGGCTAAAGTAGTTCCAGGTAGCGCTCTCTCTCTCTCTCTCTCTCTCTCTCTCTCTCTCTCTCTCTCTCTCTCTCTCTCTCTCTCTCTCTCTCTCTCTCTCTCTCTCCCTCTCCCTCTCCCTCTCCCTCTCCTCTCTCTCTCTCTCTCTCTCTCTCTCTCTCTCTCTCTCTCTCTCTCTCTCTCTCTCTCTCTCTCTCTCTCTCTCTCTCTCTCTCTCTCTCTCTCTCTCTCTCTCTCTCTCTCTCTCATCTGTGACAACTGTACCCACTTGTCCAATTAGTGGTCATTACACCTTAAATCAATTACAAAATGTGCTGATACTCTGCCAGTGGAAAGTGATTGTTCAAATTAAAGTATATATTTTAATGATATAATTTAATGAACCCCATCCCTATATTTATTTCATATATTTTAATTACAGCACACTCTAGAAACCTACTTCATTTTATTATTTATAAAATTGAATTTTTTAGCTGCTGGACAACATGTTAATTCTTTAGCACGTTTGACCAGCATTAACAAGTCTGGAGCAATATGGAAATTCATGCTGGTGTACGCTGGCCTTTTCAGCGGGGAGTTGCCACTGAGCGTCGTTTAAGAGACAGATAGAGAGTGAGAGATATTAAGGCTCCTAGAGATGAATGTTTCTCCCCTCTGAGTGTCTGTTTTTCCCGGCGGTTGATATAAATCTGTAAATTGCTCTTGATTTGGGTGTCTGCCTCAGCTGGACTGCCTGCTGCTTCTGCAGTGTTTACAGGACATGAAGTGTGTGTTTTTGTGGCCCTGCTGAGGTCCATATATCACCCCTAACGCTCTCTGGGAGATCTTTCGCTTTTGGTGTGGTGCATGTACCAGGCTGATGGATGGAGGACGAGCATGGCCCTGGAGGTCCTGTTGGTTTACGTTGTGTTGGAGGAGTTGTATTGGAAGGGTGATGGACCACCCATGTGCTGGCCTCTCTCTTTCGGTCCTCCCTGCTCATCTGCTCATGGACAGGAATATACACAGACTCCAGCTATACACAGGCATCCCAGAGAGATCCCGGGTCTCTGGACTCGAAACCCTTCACACGCACATACAACATCTAAACAGCGTGGAGTGTACACACATGCAATTTAAGATTAGTAGGTTTACAGAGCTGTATTGTCAAGGCACCTGCATGTATATACACCATTCAGGAAACATTTCAGAGACAAGCAACACATCCGGTTAATGGGGAAAGTTCGTAAGCGAACTTAATTTATTTAATTTATATATATATATATATATATATATATATTTTTTTTTATAGGAGTCTCTGATGCTCACCAAGGCAGCATTTACTTGATGATAAAATAATGTTATCATGAAATATTAGTGTCACATGATCCTAATCTAACATCTAATATGCTGATTTGCTCAAGAAACATTTCTCATTATTATTAATGTTTAAAACAGTTTTTTTTTTCAGGTTTTGTTAACTTTTAAGTTAAGCCACCTGATCACTTTTTATAGTGTTGATGAATAGAAAGTTCATAAAAACAGCATTTATTTGAAACAAAAATATTTTGTAACATTGTAAATGTTACATATTATTATATTGATAACTGTTGTTAATGCAGTTATTCATGCAATGAATTATTATTATTATTATTCATAAAATATTCAGAATAAGGTTGTTGCTGCTGCTAGCTTTGGTCAGATATATGTACAGTAGTTAACATTTGAAGTGGATCAAAACCTTTCATCAGAGTTATACATGAATTTTGAACAATGCCCATTCTTGTCTTAGTAGAACTTTGATTAACTTTTTTTATCCACTTCAAATGTTGACTACTGTAATTGGTGGTCAAAACTTTGGAGACTTATTTTTTTGTGATATTGTATGCCCAGTGAAGAGGCCATCATTTCATGATTTCACTTAAAATCAATTCATAAAACACATTAGTGCACACATCACTTTTCTGTCCACGTGCACTTGCTTTTTTTCTTCATCCATGGAGCGTGTTTTTGGGGGAATAAAGCGTGAACTGTCTATGTAAATATAGAGAAAGCCCGAGTAAGTCAGGAGGGGCGTGTGTTCTCAGGGGGGGATCAGTCTCGGTTCAGGGGCTTTCCTTTCCCACAAAGGCCTACTATACAGGGGAGCGATCCCAGGGGAAGGGGAAGAGAAAACTGAGCTGGCAGGGAAGAGCTGGGTTGGGCCTCACTGAGAGAACAAGTCCTCCTCAGGGCACTGTGCTTTCAAAGGTTTACATGCTCCCAAGGTTTCAACTTTACGAGGCCTTATACCTCTACAGCTGTTTGACCTGCCTGTGAGTGAGGATGGGTGTGCATTATGCTCTTTCATAGGGTGGAGGCAAGTATGGGGCATCTTTTTTAATAGGGGCAGGGTTCTGTGTTGATGAGGTCGTTGTAGAGGACACAGGCAGGTATGGACAGACATCATTGAAGCTGCATTCCTCTATTTAATATTAGTAACAAATATTATAGTCGTTTTAATTTCCATTCTAAATTCCAGTTTTATTTGATAGTAATATTTTTTTTCCAGCAATCATGCATTAAATTGCTAAGTGACAGTGGGTGTAACATTATATCGTTATATCGACATAATGTGATATAAAATCACATATCACATATGTGATATAAAACGGTATGTTAGTAGTTCACCCAAATATGAAAATTCTGTCATCATGTACTGACTCTCAGGTCATTTCAAACCTACAGTATAAGATTTTTCTTCATCTTCCAAACACAAATGAAGATATTTTTTATGAGAGATTCCTGTCCCTCCAAGTCCATTCCCTTAAAACTTAAAAGATCCCAAAAAGGTCATAAAGGTCTCGTAAAAATAATCAATTGAGTGGTTTAATTAAAGTCTTCTGAAGAGACACAAGCTCTTTGTATGATGAACAGATTTACTGATCAGCACACACTGTAGTAAGCACGGACATTCAAACGTACATGCTTGCCAGGCGAGAACGACATGAGGGTGAAAGGGTTCCTAGGCAGTTTGGAAAGTTTGGAATTTGATTTGAGTGATTTCCAGGACTGGATAAGTATGGAAAAAAAGAAAGAAATTGTTTTTCCAGACTATTTCCCCGGTTCAGTTTTCTAGAATATAAAATTAAGTGTACATTTTCATTATGCAAAACTATTTGTCTTACCATAAGCGAGTCTCCTTTGAACTTCACTAAAAGAATGTTTTCTTAATTCCCACTCAAAGCGATGCTTGCCTTATTATGAACAAGAAAAATACAAGTAAAAGCTTTAGCAGACATGTAAGCGAGAATAATAAGTGTCCTCATTAGGGTATTAGATACTTGGCTACTGAGTTGGGTGGAGACGTGCAGCATTCAGCTGGAGCTGCCAGAGTTTAAGAGGACAGACGTGTAGGAGCACACCCAGCGCACGTCCCACACTCCACACACTCTTCATGACTGCGAGCCATGTTTGACAGTGTTAACTTTTTAGGAAACATAGCATTTGCCTGTTTCCAAAGCAGGAGCAAGCAGCTGCTCAGCGTCTTCTCCTGCAGGGCATGTGTGCGTTTGAGTGAGAACAACTGAGAGAAAAAGAAAATTTGACGAATATATATCTAGGGGGCAGAGAGTATGTCATCTCATTATGGCCCTATAAATTTACTGGGGTGTAGGTATGTTTATGTTGACTTTTAAATGTTTAAATGTTCACTGGGATCCTGTCATACATCTGTTATTGTCTCTGGGGTGTTGGTAAGTATTAGGCCTAGACAATTCGGGGAAATATTTTTACTTTTTGTTATTTATATATAAATATGAAAAAATAATAATACATAAAAATATTAAACAAAATAATGAAGAATTGCTATTATAATATTTCACTGTAAAAGTGAAACTTTACAATAAGGTTCATTAGTTAACATTAGTTAATGTATTAACTAACATGAACTAACAATGAACAATACATTTGTTACAGTATTTGTTAATCTTTGTTAAAGGGGCTATGTGTAGTTTTATTAGCACTTCTCATTATAAGTCTGTGAAGATAGTTAGCACATGTTGCATCCCCAAATGCACATTATAAGTGAGCTGCTCTGAGACACTGCTTTCACAGACAAGGCTTAAGCCTAGTTCCAGACTAAAATGCATGTTGAGCTGTTTTAGCTTAAAGCAACTTGCTCTGACATATTTTAAAATATGTCAGTGCCATTATTCTGTCTCAAGATGCACACCAGTAATGTTTTTTTTCTAAGGCACATTTATAAAAGCTACTTAAATGGCCTAATTGAACTAAGGCCTAACTGGCTTAATCTAAACCCTGTCTGCGAAACCAGGCCTACATTTATTTATTTAAGTATTAAATCGCAACCTTTGAGATTTGATAATCACACTAAGCCATATCACGATTTAATATGTATGTTACTATAAGTTACTAGTTACTTGTTTGCTTTATCTGCCTGTATCACAACGTGGCCAGACCAGATGCAATGATAAAGTGACAAGCAATAAAAGCTATTTCTTTCATACTAACCTACGTTTTTGTTCCTAACTAGCCACAACTGCAAGCGATGAGCGGCAGGACATGTTGACAGTTGCTTGAATTATGTCACATTGCTGGAATCATGGTTAGGACGCGTCAAAATACAAACAAAATTACGTCACTGCTGATTTTTCATTGAGTCAAACCCATACCTGTCAACACTCCCGTTTTCCCCGGGAGTCTCCCTTATTTCACACCCATCTCCCGCCCCCCTCCCGTTTTGTTATTTCTCCCGTGAAACTCCCATTATTTGTATGGCCCAAACGTCGTCGTTATATGAATAATCACATCAATATATTATTCCAAGGTTGTCCAGTTGCCAGATCTTGTATGAAACCCATCCTACTCGCGCAATCAACACATCATACAAATTTCAACCCATTTGTGAGCTCAACCTGGCAACCTACAAACCAGTTGTGCCGTCGATATCTGCACAGGTAGGCTAGTAGACGCGGGAAGTTGAATAAGCATTACTGGTAGAAACGGGTAAAGACTCCGTGTTAAGTACTGTAAATATTTAACGCAATTAACGCAGCATCCGTTTTTTTCTGTCATCCTTTGGCTGCATGGCGTTACATTTATATGATGCGCTTTTATTCTTGCTAATGCTTTTAAACCATTCAAGCCATATAGGCTACTTATTTTATAAAACTTTAAAAGCGGAAAGCGCATCACTCATTCCTGGGAATACATATGACATCGCAGCCTGACCTTGACGGAAATAAATATCCTACGCCAAAAGTACCAGAGAAAAAGTCTCAGCTGTGCTCAGATTTGTAAACCGTACAGTTGTTTTTTTTTTTTTTTCAATCCGTACCCGTTTCGCCCCGTGGCTCAAAAGAGACACAACAAAAATAGGGACAAACGAGAAAGCCAAAATAGAATGCAAAATTTATTAACAAAATAGAACTATACAGAAAAAGAAAAAAAAAACTATGTACGGTACAACTGTAACAGTGAACAAATTCATAATCTGCGCACGCTTTTGCAATCGTTGTTTTGTAAATCGTTCTTTCGCAATAGTTGTTTGTAATATTCAGTTCCTGTGAAAAATTGTGAAATACTGTTCCACTAGGTGAAGTTACAACAATATGCTGATTGATTACATAACAATATTTGGATGTAATATTCAGTTCCTGTGAAAACACAGGTCATGTGTAATATTCAGTACTAGTAAACTCCACCCGCTGGAACAGTTTCTTACAGTAACTGAATATTACACAACATCACCTGTTCAGTTTTGAAAACTGTAGCCTACTCACAGATTTGTGGCCTATACTTTATTTTAGAAATCTGTTTTTCTGTATATTGATTTGTTGTGTATTGTTAAGATGAATACAACTGTCTTAACTGAATTTTTCTATGATTTGGCGATGGGGTGTGTAATGTATGACATGAAACTAGTGCTGCACGATTAATCGTATCGCAATCGCGATGTCAAGCCTACGCGATTATATGACGCAAAATGTTGCGATTTTATGTTAAATAAACAAATTAGCGCTGTTAACGCACTTATTAATGCAAATGCTTTTAAACCATTCATGCGCGATAATACATAAAAGAACGAGCTGCCTGTGAATGTCCTCCACACACACACACACACACACACACACACACAGATAGACACGTGCCAGTATCAAGTTATCTTTCGCGGTAGAACGAACAACACACATGTATGCCAAAATGAACGCGCTGCCTGTGACTGTGACAGACAGAAAGACTCTAATATCGTTAATATCGCTAATATCGTGCGTGCGCACAAAACAGCATGACAGAATACAGTTCTCTTTCGAGCTTGAACGAACAATAACACACACAATTATGCCAAAATGTCTTTTTGTCGAGTGTCTTCATAACATAAGAGTAGTCTTATGATGAACATGAAGAGTTGTGATGACTCGTGAAAGAATGAGGCGCGTGTGAGATCCGCGTCTCTGACAGCGGCTGGTCTTAAAGGGATAGTACACAGTAGCCACTAATTATATCTGTCGCTAAAGTTGTTCTATTTTTTTTTTTTTTTTTTGCTTTTTTTTATTATTAATCTTTCTTTACCCCTGACATGTATGGTTATATGTACTCTTGTATGTAAATTATGTTTTGTTCTTGTTAAAATGCAATCAAAAAAAAAATCTGTCGCTAAAGTTAATCAAAGAACAAATGGAACAGAGAAAAACACTCACTGCTCTTGACTAAAGAACTTTTTTCTTTAGGCTGATTATCACTAATCTGTGTGTGCATTTATTTTCCTTGAGAACCAAGCAAGTTGACTCATGAAACCATTTGTTTATTATATCGCATATCGCAATCGTAATCGCAATATTGACCTCAATTATCGCAATATGACATTTTCCCCAAATCGTGCAGCCCTACATGAAACCGCATGTGGTTGAATTGAAACCCCCCCAGGTCTCCTGTATTTTGGTACCCAAATGTTGACAGGTATGGTCAAACCCCCTTTAGTATTGCAGATCTAAAAGTCACTTTTTAGACCATCAGCACACCAAAACCCCATCTGAAGTGGCATCTCTAAATTTACTTAAAGGAGAACTCCGGTCAATTTTAACATTTAAGCTCATTTTTTTGTAAATTTGGAGTGCTGTCAATACAGAGAACAACAACAAAAATCGGTGTTGCCTACACCGTGTTATCCTCTTTTTAAAATATGCACCCTGTTGACTTCAATGGGGCAAGTTTTAAACCTGCTTTTAGCCTCTTAACATCCTTGATGTGTCATTACAAGTGCACAGGTCATGTGAGTGATTCCTTCAGAGTGAACACGGTGAATCTGACTGCAGTAGATGTGAAAGATATGAATAAAAATGATGTTATTTCAGCCAGCGCACATACCTGTATTTGCATCCTGTTTACGGTCGAAGTCCATAGTAATCGATTGTCGAGTTCACCCGCATAGGTTTAGTTACCTATGATCACGCACGTGAACTCGACAATCGATTCAGTCAGATTCACCCGTGTTCACTCCGAAGGAATCACTCACATTGGCTGGGCACATCAAGGATGTTAAGAGGCTAAAAGCAGGTTTAAAACTTGCCCCATTGAAGTCAACAGGGTGCAAATTTTAAAAAGAGGATAACACGGTTTAGGCAACACCGATTTTTGTCGTTGTTCTCTGTATTGACAGCACTCCAAATTTACAAAAAAATGAGCTTAATGTTAAAATTGACCGGAGTTCTCATTTAAAGTACTGCTCCTAAATAAAAAAAAATGAAAAAGATAAACTGGTCAAAATCTCTCATCATCCAACAACCAACTATTTGACCATCGTCTCCCATCCCTAATTTTAGTGCAGCTAGTCTCTGTTTTTCAGACACACCTGATAAAATTCTCACATACTGTATAGATTGTGACAAGACTGGATGTCCTTACTTTAACAGGTAACAAAAAAGCCTTGGGGTTGTTAAGTGATATCGTCCCATGACCTCTAGGTCAAAGGTCAAACCATTTTGTCTTTGGTGGATTGATATATCTGTTCTTTATTTGGGCTTGTTTGATGTTTTAAGTGTTTGTAAGAAGGGAAGTGTCTTGAGCAAGCTTAGGCGTGCAGAGTCAGATGTGACTGATACCATGTGGTCTGTGTCTCGACCCTGCCCTGCCTGTGGCGGTGTGCACGTCTGCCATTCATTAAATGGATATATATGTGTGCAGTCTGGCTGTGCAGCTTTCACCTCCGTTTCAACCTATTTGCTACTTCAGTTTTTGTTATAAAGCCTCCAAACCTCAAAAACACATAATTTATTTATAAATCATGAGAGGTTTTTTGTTCCTGCGTTTTCCCTCATGTTTTCATAAAGTAGCCTGGTAGATAAGGCTTCAAATCCAGCTGAATCTGCAAGAGACACTGAGGTATTGTTATACATTGCTCTGATTGGTTCCAGAAATCTCTTAGGAAAATGTTTGAGTGACACCACCTAAGCCCAAGTCATGCTTAGTTTAGTTTAGTTAGGATCAAAATACTCATCAATTGGTCTAATAATACACTTGATGAGATTCTAATGGAGCTGGTGATGAATCGAGTCCGAGATCCTTCCAGGAAGAGATGATGAGCGCAGCTCTTTACTGGATTTCTAAATCACACTCTTTTATGGGCCCATTTCTCTCCTTAAAGGGCCTGACTACATTTGTACTCCTCTAATGTGACAGATGAGCAGCTTTTAAAGCACCATGTGGTATGTGAATGGAGTTTTCTAATGATGGTGTAAGTAAAAGTGTGTGTTAATGTGTGTGTGAGAGAGGATGTTCCCTACAGACTGCAGCTGTGCTGAAGCATGTCTTCATCTCTCTTTACAGTCAACCGCAGCAGTAAACACGACACTGTGAGCGTGTCTGACGCTCTCCATCTGCATTGTGCAACAGCAAATGCATGTCATCAAGTTGATTAAAGCAACATCATGCTAATATATTCAGTCTCATGCATACTTTTTTTTAGGATTAGCAAACCAAATAATAATTTTAGAAGAACCTATTGAAAACACATTGGTCGATCTCTAATCTCTCCCTATATCCCTATAATCCCTATAGGCTCTGTAATACGAATATTTAGCAAGCTACATCCACCGTAGCTGCTTTGCTAACAACTCTGATGCCTAAGAAAACAAGCTAACGTTGCATCATGTTGGATTTATTGAAATGACCTGTTTTTGAGTAGTACGCTAATATTTTGATGACAATATGAACTGTGGAAGTATGGAAGCTATGTTGTATTTATTTATTAGCTCAAAACAAATAGCGGGAGTGTTAGCAACTAAAGTTTGTTGGGAACCTTGGCGCTTTTCTGGTTGAACAAAGAAAAGTGCGTTAATATGATATAGTACTGTATTTTGCTGCCAAGAACAAAGCTTCACATGGATCCATTTTGCTGTAATGAGTGTTGCCATAGAACGAATCGTTTCAGAGTTCAAGGGCGTGAGCACGTCAGAGTACAATCTGCGAGTTGACATCTTGTAATTGCGATAATCCAGACATGCGAACCCAGCGTTAAACTCTGACATTCATCTGTCTGTCAGGCTAAACATGCCTCAGCAAAACCCGACCAAAGCAGCATGATAAACTGTACCCTGCTCTGTTAGCACACGTATATTTCAAATTCATCTGAAATATGTTTTTCATTGACAATATGTCAGATTTTAAGGATGTATGTTTTTTCCATTGACACCTCAAAGAACCTACATGTGTTTAATAATCAGACATGATTATTACATGAGATTGTCTGTCACTTACACCCTCATAATAAGTGTAAACGTTATGTCCAGACTGGAACACAAACTGCATTAATTGGTCTATGCTGTATAAAAACTTGTCAGTGACTGTTGGCCTATTGTAGTTGGTCAAGCACATTCAATTCTTATCCAATCATAACAAACACTGTCAGACTGTGCTAACCTTATTTGTGGTTATTGGCACGCTTCAAATTGATCTTCCACGTTAAGATTCGGTCATTTGGCTTTTTAGACCTTTTTAGGTTGTCAAATGCCAAGATTAAAATATCAGGTTTTTTTGGGCGAGGTTCTTAAGGTTTTTTCTCCTCATCATCATAAACCCCTTTGAATCTTCTGCATAATAGACTCATTGGTCTGACTAACTGACTATAAATATAGCACTGATGACTTACTGAAAGACTGAATACACTGAATACACTGATGACCGATTAACTGACTGACTAACCAAATATAATACTCACTGACTGACTGAATTTAGCAGTGACCCATCAACTGATTGATTGAAATATTGCTGGCTGGGGGATACATTTCTGACTAATTTAGGCCTGCTGAGTGACATACTAGCATAATTCAGGCCCCAAATTCCTCCTAGCGGGATGGATGGTTTAGGATAGGCTGTGCTCCTGCATGGATTTCTACAGCCTCTTGACTAGGCTGGATGTCTGTGGCTGGAATTTCAGTGTTTTCTATGCCAAATCAAATATGGTTTTATACATTCTACCTCCAACAGGGGCCCATTGAAATGTCATAAAATTACATTGATGTCCTCAGGGCTGCTGTGAAAGTAAACAAATATCCACCAAATCTCTTTATTGTTGGAAAATTGATGCATTCACTCAATAAATAATGAATGTTCAAGGATTTTATTGGCCGGGTGAAGGTCTAGGATGGAAAATATTCTCACTCCAGACATAAGGAAGAAAGTTGACAGTTCTCTCTCTCTCTCTCTCTCTCTCTCTCTCTCTCTCTCTCTCTCTCTCTCTCTCTCTCTCTCTCTCTCTCTCTCTCTCTCTCTCTCTCTCTCTCTCTCTCTCTCTCTCTCTCTCTCTCTCTCTCTCTCTCTCTCTCTCTATTTCTCTCTCTCTCTCTCTGTCTCTGTCTCTGTCTCTCTGTCTAATTATAGTCTGGTATGACTGAATCAATTAAAATATTGCAATACATAGTGATTTGTTCCATGTTGCAATAAAACAGGCATATACATTTTAATAATTATAATCAAGGTCTTGATTTCATTGGAAAATCACTGGAAGGTAGAATGTCTTAAATATATAATTACTTTATTTAAAATTAATACTTTATTGGTCAGAAGTGTCAGTAAAGACTTTTATATTGTTACAAATGATTTCTATTTAAAAAAAAAAGTATAATGTTTTCAACAAAAAATATTAACACCACAACTGTTTTCAACATTGACCAGCAAATCAGCATATTAAAAGGATTTCTGAAGGATCATGTGACACTGAAGACTGGAGTAATGACTTTGCCATCATGCCACATGAATAAATAACATTTTAAAATAATATTAAAATATAAAACAATTATTTTAAGTTGTAATAATATTTCACAATATTGCTATTTTTACTGTATTTTTGAGCAATTAAATACAGCCTCTGTGGACATAAGAGACTTCTTTGAAAACATAAAAACAAACTTAGTGACCCCAAACTTTTTAATGTGGTAACTTTAAAACAGAATATTATAATGTCAGTACAACAATAATCTTTAGGCTACCTCTAGCCTGTGATCTTTTCCTCAAACTAAATCTACTGTGAACTTCACACAACACTAATGTAAATGAAATTAGAACACTGGAATATTGCGCATTCATATGGACCACATGATACTTTTTAAGGTGTTTTTATATTTTTGTGCTTTTTGAAGCTGCTTTTTTTTTTTTTTTTTTTTTTGCTGAACTATAATTTTAAATTAGAGTGTTGTACCCTATGCATGTGTGCAGTGTGACCCAGGCTATGTATTGATAAAGGCTTGTTTGAGGGTAGCAGAACCTCCAGCAGATCATAATGTCCTGTGAAGGCCTGATGCTGATGCCCCCTTAGGACAGGAGAAAAGGGCTTGGTGCTGCCATGGAGGTCAGGCTATGGGACTTAGACTTGGCCTCATTGGGTTCTTGTTGCGCTGTGTGTGTGTGTGTGTGTGTGTGTGTGTGTGTGTGTCTGTTGGCTGCAGAGCTGCAGGAATGCTGGTGTTTGCTAAGTGGAGAGAACTACAGAGACTGTCCAAACACACGTCTGTTTGCCAACTGGGAACATATTGCTGTCTCTGTGCTGGGAGCCTCAGTGGCGGGCCCCTGAATGGAGCCTCTTGTGCGGAGAGAGAGGAGAGCTGGCCACTGAGATTGGAAGACGACAACGCTTAGTGCCACTGCCCACTCCAGTATTCTGGAAATGCTACAAGACAACCCTGTTACCCCGTTTGAAACCTACAAAACTGTTATCTGTGCTGCAGCCTTCCAATGCTGCTAATATTAATGTAGATTTGTCAGAGTGCACATTGGGTTATTGTTATCTGTTTTAGAATGAGGATACTGCTGCTTCCAAATCTTGAGTCCTCATTCTCCTGGATCTGTCTGCTGCTTTCGACACTGTGAGTCATCAGATCCTTATGTCCACCCTCTCATCTCTGGGCATCACAGGAACTTCACTCCACTGGTTTGAGTCCTATCTCACAGGTATTTCCTTCAAGGTCGCATGGAGAGGCGAGATATCCAGAGCACATCAACTGACCACAGGGGTTCCCCAGGGTTCAGTTCTTGGTCCCCTCCTCTTCTCCATCTACACTACATCACTGGGACACATCATACATGCACATTTCTCCTACCACTGCTATGCTGATGACACACAGCTCTTCCTCTCATTTCAACCAGATGATCCCACAGTAGCTGCACGGGTCTCAAGCTGTCTGGCGGACATCTCCACATGGATAAAGGAACATCACCTGCAGCTCAACCTGGCAAAGACTGAGCTTCTCGTCCTCCCTGCCAATTCGTCTCTACAGCACGACTTCACCATCCAGCTAGATTCATCATCAATCACCCCATCAAGGTCGGTCAGAAATCTTGGAGTAACGTTTGATGACCAGCTGACCTTCACAGATCACATTTCAAAGACTGCTCGATCATGCAGGTTTGCACTGCACAACATCAGGAAGATCAGGCCTTTCCTAACTGAACATGCAATACAACTTCTCGTCCAGGCCCTGGTCATTTCTAGGCTTGACTACTGCAATGCTCTTCTGGCTGGACTTCCAGCATGTGCAACCAAACCTCTACAGATGATCCAGAACGCTGCAGCTCGCCTTGTCTTCAACGAGCCCAAGAGGGCCCACGTCACTCCTCTGTTCATCTCTCTGCACTGGCTACCTCTTGCTGCTCGCATCAAGTTCAAGGCATTGACGCTTGCTTACAGATCTATCACAGGCTCAGCTCCCTCCTACTTTCACTCTCTACTACGAGCCTACATCCCTACCAGAAGCCTACAATCGGTCAACGAGCGACGTCTCGTGGTTCCATCACAGAAAGACACAAAATCACTTTCCAGAACTTTCTCATTCACAGTTCCATGCTGGTGGAACGCTCTCCCCACCCTCGTCCGGAATGCAGAATCCTTGACAACATTCAAAAGACAACTGAAAACCAATCTCTTCCGTGAGCACTTAACCTCATATATATATAAAAAAAAAAAAAATTCCCTTTAAAACCTCACTTATCGTGCTTATGCTACTCTGAATAATGCCTGAACTTCGTATTTTGAGCACTTCTTGCGTTGTTGTTGTTTTTGCCTCTTCATGATGACTCGCTTAATTTAGTCCTAATTTGTAAGTCGCTTTGCATAAAAGCGTCTGCTAAATGACTAAATGTAAATGTAAATGTAAATGTGGATACTCTGCTGTTCCCATCTCTAGCGGGCCTGATAAATTGGATGGTATGATGTATTGGCTTACCTTTAAAGGCATTCCTTTCCAGATTAACCCACCTGACGTCTTTGAATTTCTGATCACATTTCAAATCACCTGCTTTATGTACCCATATCCCTGCCTTATGCAGTCTGTAAAATATTGTCCCATCCTGATATACATGTTTTG
Source organism: Scardinius erythrophthalmus (assembly GCF_964197995.2). Taxonomy (NCBI): domain Eukaryota; kingdom Metazoa; phylum Chordata; class Actinopteri; order Cypriniformes; family Leuciscidae; genus Scardinius; species Scardinius erythrophthalmus. Next base: position 21,641,732 of record NC_138229.1, on the reverse strand, counting down.
AAAAAAAAAAATTTTGTTTCTGCACAGTATCCAGGTTATACAGGTTATTGTTCAATACTTGAAGACCTTTTGCTACTTTCCCAGTGGATAAATTTGCTGGTATGTGACACTATCGGTCAAAAGTTTGGAATATGATTATTTATTTATTTTTTATGCTTTTGAAAGTAGTCTCTTATGTCTACCAAGGCTGTATTTATTTGATCAATAAATGGTTAAACATAATATTGTGAAATTTTATTACAATTTAAAATTATTTTAATATAAATTCCTATGATTTTCAGTAGCTATTTACAGTCTTACATGTCTTTTTGATGTCTTTTATTGATTCTCTATATTACATTTTATTTTTGTTTTCTTCTTAGCTTACTTTTATTTATAGCTTTTTGTAAGGGATCATATCAGATGAAAACCAGGTGATTTATATTTATTTTATAGTTATTAGAACATTACAGTTGTTTATTGAGCAAAAAAAAGAAACAGTGAGTGTTGATGAAACAATGAGTATTTTTTTTGTTAGAAATTAGCAAGAAAAGTTTTTCAGCACCAAGGCTGCATTGGTGTAAGGGCTGTATTAAAAGCCCTATATAGTTCCTTAGGCCAGTTTGACGGGTCCTTGTATCCTTTTGAAGATCCCATATGAAAACCTAATGTGACATCCATCATTCATCCATCCGCTCAAGCAAGCAATACTTGACCAGCACTGGAGTGTACTTCTGACATGGAGTGTGCTTCAAAGGCACAGAATGTTTTAGCTATGATAATATATATGGAGAGTATGGTTCAGATCTTTGGCATGCTTCTGGACACTCATGTTGGAGAGGAGATGAGTTTTGTTGCATTGCTGTGGAGTGGCTGAAAGAAAGCTGCCAGTGTGGGCTCAGTGTAGACTCATGAGTGCTCTGTATGTACAGTGCGCCATCAGGGAGAGCAGGGCTGAAAAGGCGTCCTCTGTGTGCTCGGCATGCACACCAACTCGCACTCCACCAGGCCTGACCGTGGTTCCAGGCAGCTCCCAGCCTCAAACTGAACGCTTCATTAAAGCGTACTGACTCCCCTAGGCCCACATGTGTTCCCCGTGCTCCACTGTAGAAGAAAGAAGGGATGAATAATGTATTTCACATAGAGCCTTTCTCTTCCTCTCTGCGTAGTCATGTGCCGGACACTCACGGACTCTCCAGAGTATAGGTCCCTCATATTATACATACTTCCTGTTTCCAGTCTGTGCTTCTGACACACCAGTACAAAAAAAATTATTCCGGATGTACTAGAGGACCATGTCATGTCAGAAGTATAAAATACAAAATGTATGATGAATGCACTGTTGTTATTGTCAAATACTCACAGAAACAATCTTCCTTCATGTGAAATTGGTAATAGCATAGTACTTGATAAGTATATTCTTGTACCATGGTACTTCAAGGTACTTCAAAGAATTCCTTGGTACTTTTTTATTAATAGCTATATGTGTCTGTGTGGTGATACATTTATGGTGATAGATTTTCTGTGGTGACACCACAGCTCAAACGGTTCTCATGTCGATTGGCGACTGTATCTCATCTTTTGACAGTTTTGGCATTCCCACTTCTGGTAAGGTTTATAGCCAAGCCTGGAATAAACCCTCCTCAGCACTACTTGATATTTTTTTCCATGACTACTTGCCTAATTTTCCTTTGCCATGGCTTACAAATAAAGAAAATAATATCATTTATTACAACTTTCACAGAGATCATTTATTTCTTGGTTCAAGATGTTCAAGATGGCCACACAGAGTTGGATTGAGCGCAAAATGTGTTTCCTTTACATCAGCAAGAATAATCTGAAAAAGCCAAAGTTCTCCCTGTCTGTCTGCTGAGTTAATTATTTCACTTATTATGATGATCCTAGTACATTTGTGTCAGCTGTGTTTGTGTAAATACTAATGTGGGTGGGTGTACATAGGACAGACCTTGATTTCTTGTACTAGTTAAGTAAAGATGGTTAAACAAACAACTTGCATCTACTGTAAACCCACCCACTTGCACACTTTCATTTACTCACATACACCCCTGACTGGCAAACACCCACTCATTCGACTTTGCTCTGACTGACAAGCTGTTTGTGTTTATCATCATAGACTAATTTGTTCTACAAGGATTTGTTCTGCTAGCAAGGTCACTGTCTCGGGCCACTCACACAGGGTCCCTGTTGTGCACCACTCTTACATGTGCGCACACACTCTTCCAGTAAGGACTCCTCCTCTGTTCTCACCAGTTAACCAAAAAAGGCCCTTTGATGTCAGCTGGAGTCTAGCTGTTACTGGAAAAACAGCTTCTGAAAAATTCTTTACCCCTCCTGTTGCTTTGTGAGTTTTTGTGTTAATTATGTTCACTAGCTTCGCCTCACAAGTCTTCAAATCATCTCACACTTTGAAACTGTAGATTTCTAAATTATAAACTACTCCTGATTTTTAACTACAGTCATTCTCTAATCTCTACTCATTTAAAAATGTAGTTAGCTGCAAATGACTAGCGATAAGTGGCTAGCTGCAGTCAGGCTACTGTTTTAAAAGACTAATTTGATACATTTAATATATATAATATTATTCCTTTATTTGATCAATTCTTATAATTCCTTGAATGTGATTTTTGCTTTCAAAACCCAACTGTTGTAGCCTGGATGCCAACAACATTTGAGGTCGGGAAGTTCGGTCTGGACCCGATCCGTTGTGGAGCAACTATGCTCGAACCAGAGCTGTTCGGACCAATCAAATTATCAGGGCGGGCTTTATACGATGATGGACAGATGATCAACAGTAACGTAATCATCCATGTCACCAAAGAGCGCTTGGGTTGAATTCATTTGCAACAAAGATGACTGCCGCTGGAGAATTGAGATGTGTAGATTCCGCCATTTGCGTCTGTTATAGAAGATTTATAGAGGAATAGAGAACCGAAGTCAAGGCATTTGTCGATCGGAAAGATGAATGAAGAACATACGTCACTTACTCAGTTGCTCTGATTGGTTGTAGGTCTATCCAATTGAGTACAGAGGCATTTTCTTTCCTGATTCGGTTGAAACACGCCCCATAATCACAGCCCAACGGAGCAGTATCATACTCACATTCTGACTAGAATCTGAGTATGACGACATCAGGCTACAACTGTTGCACTCTAGTGTAAGACTGAGTATGGCTAGGTCTAGCACATCCAAAAGAACTGATCCACTGATTTCTCACTGCTTTACTAAATGTGTTCCAGCTTAAAGATCTGAATGTGTTATACCCATTATATTGTTTAGAGGGAAAATTTTCACACTGTACATGTGTAACATCTTCTGAGAAAGATTCATCCCTCCTTTCTCTCCTATTCTAGTGCCTATTATGAAAAACGTTCCAGTTGAGCAGTTCTGGAATGTTCCTTCAGGATATGACATAGTAGTGACTAGCAATGTTGTTGTGAACAGGCTTTGGCAGCTAATGAAGAATGAACTGTAGAATTCATTACAGTCTATCCCGTGATTTATACTGGCCAAAGCATTGCAGAGTTGACTGCTGCTGTCTCAGAGGGGGGGACGATGTCTTTACCAGATTTTGCCAGACCTCCGCTACTGTGAGCAGAGAGAGAGACCGCAGTGGAAAAGTCAACAACACAATTTGGATTTGCCTTGGATTTGAATATATTTGTTCCAGTGAATCTAAAAATGGCTAATGGGGATTTGTGTCTAGTTTACTTTAGACTAAATAGTGGATGCTTTTATTCTAGAATTTTAAGTTCAAACTGCTGACTTTGTACAGTATACTTGGAAACATAATTTGTATAATTCCATTATGCTGTTAAAATGATACATTTCCCCATCCATTTCTTCTCTATCAATCTTAACACCTTTAGGGTGTAAACAAATCAACCTAGTTAATGTTTCTGAGCAAATAAAGTGAATGTTTATTTAGAGTAAAGTCTCACAGTTGAGCTTGAGTTTGTTGCAAGTATAAAGACAGGTGGGTGACTTGACATGAACGGTGATCCCATCAGTCATACAATCAAAGTGAGCAAGGGATCTGGAGAATGAGTGTGCAGTAAATCAGGCCTGATGAGAGGCACTCAGAGCAACGGTACAGTTTCCATGTTGCTTGAGTCCTTTCCAGTCCTCCACAATGCTCTGTCTGAACTGCTCTAGTTCCATTACCCACAGCCCTCTGTGCCATGCCAAGTGGGGTGGCCTTTATTGGCATGTTTGCTGTTTGTTTGTATGTTCTATCCCTTGCTGGTTGGTATCTACAGTAGTAGTTAGGTTGATTGCCAATGAGGATGGAATGATATCTATATTTATAATCATTTTCAGCAGTGCATAGTTGGGTGCTCATCAGCAGGCCCAGTCAGAATCTGCAAATTTTTGGATTTAAACATGGTAGAAAGCGTTAAATGGAATTAAGAATGCTGCACTCTAAAAGCATAGATCTGCTCAGCCAAAATATTTTATAACTGAACACGCAATGGCCAGAATTCACAGGAATTTAATGAATAACTTGCATTTCAATTCTGTGGAAATCTGTTTTCTGAGGAAGTCTGGGCCTGCTGATCAGATTCCAAACTTATAAATATTTCTACTTTGTTTTAACCAAAAGCAACATAGCTGACCAAGGCAACAGTTATTCACAGATTAATTTAGCTAACCATGTCAACTTATCAAGTTGTGCATTTCTTATTTACACTCATTCTGGTCCTTTGTTTTGCCCTTTTGTTCCTCAAGTGTTCGTAAAATAGAAATGTTTAGCATACTTTATAACAAACTGAGGTGAATTTGAATATTTGACCATTTGTTTCTATGTGCACAGGGCCTGCAGAGGTTCCGATGATGTCACCCAATGGATCCATCCCACCCATTCATGTGCCTCCTGGCTACATCTCCCAGGTGAGTGCAACATTTCAAGATAATATCATTAATAAATATGTCTTTGGAAAGGGAAAAAAATTATTTTATTATTTTTACTATTCCCTCAGTATCTAAAAAGAAGGAATAAAGAGAACCATAATAGACTCACAATGGAAGCCAGGAACAACATGCCACATGTCTATACTTTTTTCACTTCATTTAAATGACACTACACATTATAAATTAGTTGTTACTTGAGCATGTGCTTGCAAGTGTGCTTGTGGGACAGCTTCCATACTTTGGGAAAAAAAAAAAAAACGACTGTAATGCGGACTGGACCGACCACCTCCCATCCTCTTACCTCTGTAAATGAGACCTGTGGTCTTTCCAGGGCTCTTACTTCTCTATTATGATCCATTAGACATTATACAAGAATCTGTCATCGTTCCAAACTCTGGCAGATGAGAGGAGTAATCAATATGTAGCGAGTGCTGATCTGGAATGAGCTCTCCAAACCGCAATTCTTATCTCGCTCATGATCGGCCAGACATGAAAGCAGACCCCTGACCAGTAGCAGTTGGAGAGATACAATCAGCACGACAACGGCTCTGGGCCTGAAGCCTAGTGGTTACATTACGTCTTCATTTATAGTTCAACAGACCTCACCTCAACATCTATCCATAAGCTGACAAACGCCATTTCTGACTCTATGCTGGTGTTAGAAAGGACTATTAAGAATATTTGCTTTGAATAGATTGCGATTTAAGAAAAGTTGATTTCCTTATTCACAAGATTATTTAATTAGACCTGTTGTTCTTAACCTCTATGTTAAGAAGAATCAAAAATGGGTTGTACTGGGTCTTGTTTTCGTGACTTTCACGCAATGTTTCTATTGATGCGCTTATTACAAGGAGATTATTCCTCAAGGGCACAATGGTAATTGCTCATGGCGCTAATGTAAAAGATGGATATGCCAGCTAGAATGTCATGGAGCGCCAAGCAGAGAGTAAATACATGTTGAAATGTCATGGATAGTCAAGCAAAGTGGAGGAGATATTCCTCACCTGACCCTGTAAACAATGATGAGTAAAGGTTGTTATCTGGTGATGCTGTTTACAAGAAAGACAGATTAGAACACAAAAAGATTAGGCTTCTGTTTACTTATAGTGGGTTTCCTAATTTTTCTGTACTCTGCACTCTGAGTACGAAAACGAAGTAGTCATGCACCTGTTTTCACCTGGCTCACTTAGTCAGCTAGGTGAGATAAGACAAGACCAAAGGGACAAACGTTACAGTAAACACTTCATCAGAAAAGAGAAGAGATGTTGCTGCAAGAGGGAGGGGAAGATATTTTGATTAACTATTACGAGGGCACTTGAAAAAAAAAGATATGCACGGATAAATCATTTATAATAAATATTGCAATATTCCATAAAAAAATAAGAATTGTCAGTTTGGATCTTTTTTCTAACTTAAAACCCACTTAAAAATCATGCCCTCTAAGTTTAAATGGATCTGACTCTTCACCCCTCCTGTGGCAGTTGAAGGAATCTGCTAATTGTCCAAAGGTCATTGTATCTGTGTTTATTTTAGCCCAGTGCCAACTAGGAGCGGGAAGCGCTGTCAGAGCTGTGGGCATCTACCGAAAGGAGACCAGAAACTAGACAGACATTTAATCACAGCTTTTCTTTTTCAGACTAATTCATTTTTATTGTACAGTACAGCTCTCCAAACTTGAGGGCCAGCTGAGAACACCTCTGTTGAGCAATATGAAATCATAACAACCTCTGATATTCAGCACTCATATTGTCACCCATGACCTTGTTGTATCTGGCAGTGTCATTGCATTCTCCTCCATATTGTCTCCATCATTTTGTTTCTAGTTGCCTACTGCAGTGGGGCTGGACAGTTGTTTTGTAAGAACTACCATGTTAATGAGGACCTTTGTAAAATAACACTGACCCACTCTCAGCTCACATTCCTCATACACAGTCAGTCTGATGTCTCTAATAGACATGCATAATGAAACAATGTCTCTCACCGTGTGCACAACATCTGAATGCACAGCAAGCCTGAACTTGATCTAAGCTTCGCTGATCACTCTTGACATTGCTGTCTGCTTATTGATAGGCCTTTCAAACAGGCTGTCATATACACACACACACACACACACGTAAACACACTCTCAGGGTCAGCAGGTCAGACAGAAGGAGTAGAGTTCAAGTATTGAAGAGGATTTCACAATATAATGCAGTATTTTCCTTAACACTTAGTAATTAATTTTTCATGATATTGCATGATATTTTAAATTTACCACAGTCCTGGAAAAGTTGGAAATGTCAGGGAATTTTAAAAACCTCATTTTCAGCTCTGGGAAATTCATAAAAAAAAAAAAAAAAAAAAAAAAAATCTTGTTTGTTTCTCACTAAAGGTGCTGGAGGACAACACAGGGGTCCGGAGAGTGGTAGTCACTCCTCAGTCTCCAGAATGCTATCCTCCCAGCTATTCTCCAGCCATCTCTCCAACTCATCACTTACCTCCATACATGGCCCCACCACCCTTTATTCCCAACTCACACACGGCCTTCTACCCACCCGTCAGCCCTGGGGACATTTCCCCCCACCAGTACTACCATCATCATATCCCGCCTATGTACAATGAAGGTAGGAGTGCATATGATCACAGCTTACTCTCCTCTTATTCTAGTATTGTCACAATACCAAGTGAAATATCATGATGTTTCAGTTCCACTGCCAAAACTGATAAGCTTTTGACAAACACTAAAAACAAGTAATAAAAACTCAGTGAATGTTTTAGCGCAATTTTCTCATGTCATGGGATCACAACACTAAGAGATAGTAAATCTTTTCCTGGATTTTTTTTGTGCGTTGCCGGAGATTAGACCTTCCTTAACATAATGCCGAAAACCCGAAGTCTCTAGGTGGTCTGGTTGAGGAGTAGATAGAAGTGCAAGATTGGTGCGCACAGACAGAACAGAAATCATGAGTTAACAAGCGCAATTTTGTCCGGTGGAAAATTGCGCTAAAAAATAATGCTGTGTGTATTACCTTATGAAGCCCCTAAAGCAGTGGTTCTCAACTCTGGCCCTCTAGGTCCACTTTCCTGTAGAGATCAGCTCCAACCCTGATCTGCCTATAACCTTTTAGTAATCTTGAAGACCTTGATTAGCTTTTTCAAGTGTTTGATTAGGGTTGGAGCTGAGTTGAGAACCCCTGCCTTAAAGAAACATGTGACTGTAAAAAGAATAAAATGGGATGGAAATTATATTTCAGTGCTTTGCGTTTTCTCACAAAAGTTTTCCACTCTCACGCAAAACCTTTGCACTCCACCGACAAACTTTGTGTTCGCTTGCAAAACTTTTGTCATGGAAATGATGTTTCACTGCTTTTTTGTACGTTTTTTTGGGGAACACAATACTTTAGCTAGAGAAGACAAATTCTTTGAAATATAATTTTCCTCCAATCTCATATTTTTCCCCATCACCATATCCCCTTAGGGGCTCTGTAACTTGTCAGTGTATTTGTAAGTGTAATGCTGCATTCCATTTACTTTGGAAGAGGTATGTCGGAGCTGAGAATGATGTCACACCTGAGTTGACCACAATCCGGTACAAAGATCAGAAATCTAAGATGGATGCAAACCTTTGTTGTGCTTGCTTTTTCCAAATAAAAACGCATAAAAAAGTGGTATTTTGCACAGATAAAGCTGAAGTATCATGCCCACAAATAGAGGTTGCATAATACTGTGTGCACCACTGAGTTTGAGACACAGACAAACAATATATTACTACTGTTGATATGCTGAGAAGCCATATTGTATTCTGAAGTCAGTGTTGTTGAGTTTCCCATTTACAGCTCTGACTTGAAGGGCATTCCAGTTAAAAGTTCTTACTGGGGACTAGGAATTTCCCACTTCCGAGGACAAATGGAACGCACCATAATTGCGTTCTATTCCTAAACCTATTACTAAATTATATGGCAGTTTCATGGTTGAATGATTGTTTTGTTGGCGCAGAGATAATTCCTGTGTACGGGATGAACTACCTTGGGCGGGATGAGCCATACAAACCGCCACCAAAGAAGATAAAGGACAGACTGGAGCGTCAGAATCGTCTCAACAGCCCTCCCTCCATCTATAAGAGCAATGTGGGCTGCAACAACATGTACAATGGCTACGGCAAGGTCCACGGAAATCTTGGGGGTGGTGGAGGAGGGGGAAGCAGTCCCGGAGCTAAAAAAACAACCCGTGGAGCTCGGAGTAGCCCCAGATCCAGCGAGCCAGACTTACAAGGTAAGGACTTTGCAGTAGTCTAGTCAACAGGTCTATTTGTAAGTTCATGTCTTCACTTTTTTGGAAATAATATTTTTATGTAAAGCACCATTCGAAAATTTGCGATCAGTAATATTTCTTTGTTTGTAATTGAAAAATGTATTGAAATTGACAGTAAAGACATTTATAAAGTCCTTTTGAACTTTCTATTCATCAAAGAATAAAAAATCCTAAAAAAAAAATGAATGCAACAGTTTCCATGAAAATATTAAGCAGCACAACTTTTTTCAACATTGATAATAAGAAATGTTTCCTGAGCACCAAATCAGCATATTAGAATAATTTCTGAAGGATTATGTGACAATGAAGACTGAAGTAATGGCGGCTGAATATTCAGCTTTGCCATCTCAAGAGTAAATTGCATTTTAAAATATATTTAAATATAAAACAGTTATTTTGAATATTTCACAGTATTACTGTTTTTACTGTATTGTTGATAAAATATTTAGCTGACCCCAAACTTTTGTGTATACAGTAAAAAAAAAAAAACAAACAAAAAAAAAAAAAAATATATATATATATATAATTTAAACTAACAAATGTTATTTTAATATTATTAATTTAATAAAAAATGCATCCATGTAAACTCTTGTTCTTTCATAATGCAAAGCAAATAAGTTACATGGAATTTTAAGAGTCGGAGCAGAGGGAGATGGATACGTTGTGCTTTGTGCCAAAAATTCTCAGTAACGTTTACACAAGACATTATAGATGTTATTGTGGTTACATTAAATCATCTTGTACATGGCTAGAATATTTAGCCTCTGATGTTTCACGGCTTCCATTAGACATCTGTAATGCATGTTTCCCTCAGTGTGTCCACAAACTTTTTCTCTCTCCTCTAAAAAAAAAAAAGAGATAAGTGCATCAATAGAGGTAAAGGGGGTCGTCATGCCGCAGAAACTGCATAGCTGGGAATCGCCAAGGTGCTATCATTTTTCCAGCACCCACAATGTGGCTCTTGTATCTCAGGTTGGGCCTCTGCTGAAAGGCAGCCCACATACCTGTGGAATCACATTCTACCAATGAAGGGGTCCTTTGAGCATGGCCACCGATCCTCACCAATTCCACATGTGCCTTATCAGGCCCCCTGCAGTGCCGATTGCAGAAGAGCTCCATTTAAGATGTGTTCACATGCTGTTTTTCAACTCTCAAGAACATTTTCTCAATATAAACATTTTTCAGAGCATACATTCATAACCGTTTTAAATTATTTAAACACATGCCTGCACTCCAGAAGGTCGTTGCTTTTTTTCTGCACTGTCTTCTGCCAATTTTTTCTTTTTTGTTTTCAGCCTTTAGTGTCCTTGAAGTTTTAGCTTTAAATTATGTATGTGCCTCTGATCCCAGGTGTTTCGTCAATGCATGGACATTTGCAAGTGCTGACAAGTGGGGCAAAAGGAATGACCCCATTCATTTATTTGATCTGCCAAAAAGGCAGTTTTGGCCCTCAAAAAAAAAAAATTTCATATTCAATGATTTGTCTGTGTGTGTATTATGCTAAAGGCAGAACATTTAGCATTATATGCAGGTGTTGTAAGACTTGACTCATTGCGCACTGACATCATGGAAATGTCATTTGTCTGCTGCAAGCCGCCCATCCTTTGATCAGCTCACGATAGACCTTCGCAGTTAACAAGCTAAGGAAGTGCTTATACATCCATATGGTGTATCTGTTACTCACACTTAGAGTATCTTCAGAATCAAAGGCGAAGGCTGACTGGCAGAATTCCCAGCAGATAAGACCTTGAGGCTGTTACTCAATAACTGTGGCTGCTGTCTTACTTCATACATCATGATAGTTAGATGATTATTTTGTGATGGTTATTTTGTCTTGCATATTGAAAAACTGAAGAAAACATGAGATTTTACAATTATCTGGTTTTTATACAGTTTTGACGTCAATATTAAAATTAGGGAGTAAAGGAAATTGGGACAATGAGCAAAAAATTTTGATCAGGAACTGTTCATGATCCAATAAAGTTCACCCAGAAATTATCATTTAGGGTGTGTTCATACTTGTTTGGCATGTTTGGTTCAATTAAAAGGAACCTTGGTGTGAGTGCTCTGTTAGTGAGGTTCATTTGAATAAGTGTAAACTCTGCCATCCGAACCCTGGTGTGCACCAAACAAGCAGACCGAGACCTGAAAAGATGGGTCTTTGTTCGCTTCCAAACGAGCTCTGGTGCGGTTCGAATGATACATGAATGCAACACGGACCAAAGACATGTAAACAAACCAAAAACGCGACATGATGTTACAAGATGCAACCCTAAAAATCCTTTACACATTTTATAAAGTCTTAACAATTTGTCAGCTCCATCATGTACCATCATGTACAGTACTCGCATACAGGGAGCACATTTAGCCCAGCACACAGCATTGTTTTGGATGTTCGAAAAGTTCAGTCGCAAAATATACGTCATAAAAAACGCTTGTTTTGTACCTCTAGGTTCAGTGTTAAAAATGACAGTGTGAACATTAAGTGAACCAGGACTAAATGTATTGTTTTCTTTTTTTGGAAAATTATGCTCAACTTCTTATTTTTGGGTGAACTATCCCTTTAAAGCATGCAAAAGACCTTACATAACATTGTTGAGTTATCAAGCATAATAAAATACTGCACGTTAATGCACTCAGCATAGGCCAAGCAGATGAGTTTTGTGGAGATCACCAGAAGCAAGGCGCTGGAGTCAAGTCTCAAGATACCGCAGCCCTGTGGAGTCGACTGAATGGTTGATGAAGTATAGAAAACAAACTTGAGGCTTCTAGCTCACGTCACTTACTGAGGGCTACGGCCATCTGGGCCTCACTGCAGCCTTGCTCTTAGGCATAAATCATCATGACCACATATGCAGACTACTTGGCTCCCTAGATCACGCCGGAGATCAGGTTAAGAATTTTTTTTTCTTTTTGAGAGCAAGCTGCAATAATATGATCAAACTCTCAAGACTAAAGAAGAACAAAAAAGAGAAATGGAGGGAATGTGAGAGAGACGGACAACAAAAGGGCAGACATTCCAGCTGTCGAAAATACGTTGTTGGCATAGCAGCTTGAAGATCCAGGCCTGGCTACCAGACATGACTGGAGCTGTGAAAACAACTCGACTTGTTCTCTCTCAGCACCTCGCCTGGATGGTCTTTGCTCAGATCACCCCATGGGCACAAACACACTCACCTCCGCTCATGAAGCTCGATTACATAAGGCAGGAAGCCACATCCCGGGGCCCTTCAGCTCCTTAGTTCCTAAGCTGCAAGGATATTTGCGCTTTTTAGCACTCCACCTTCATTACCTAGATTAGGCTGGGGCTAAGCCTGTGTGCAGAGGAATACTGGCCACTAGATTAACCTTCTCATAGTCTCAGGCTTGCAGCACTTCAACCTTAACTCCTCTCTATCTCCAGTTCTCCTTGTGTGTTTGCATGGACTCAAGCAGAAACAGATGTTCACTTCTGATCCTCTTTGGCACTATGCATTTCCTCCAGCCACATGCTTTTACTCCGTCATTATCGACCAGAAGCAACAGATGTTAGTTAATCTTGGCTTTGTGTCTTTGCCACAATGGTAACAGTTTCCCACATTCACTGTTTCACAACACTGAGAAAGGTTATGCCCCAAGGTCGCTTCGGTAACAGCATGTGATTGAGCAATGAGGGGTGACGCAACTTGGGGAAACTGAATAAGATGAGAAGGTCGAGGGCTGCCAAGACCTAGTAACCGGATGCCAGCTCTTCAACTAATTAAACATGACCTTTCTATTATCTGCCGGTGCTTATTCTGTCATTTACTGTTGGCATGCTAGAACTCTCACCTATCAAGAGATTCTTAGGGTCTGGGTAGGTTGCTTTTCAAGAAGTTGCCATAGAAGACACTGAGAACTGGGCCAAAATCAACATGTGTGTGTTTTTCTGGGAAGTACTTCTTACAGCTCTTACAGTAACACAATGCACAAACTCTGTCTGTTTCAATGGAAGTGTATGTCTGTGACAGGATTATTAGTGGTGTCTTTTGATAAATGTGCCTGTTAAGACACCTCCGAGATAGCTGGAGTTGTACTGTACCAGTCAAATCAAATAAACTTATCATTAATCCATTATGTACACACACAGAATTTTTTTTTTTTTTTTCAAATGAATATACAAGATCAACACATAAAATATTCAGGGACAAAGCAACAGTGACTCAAATGGGCAAGTTTGACAACTAACCCAAAACTCACATGGTCCAAACCAAAGTCAGTGAGTCATCCTTATTGTTGAGCCCTGTTACACATGATGAAAATTAAAAAATAAATAAATAAAAGAGCAAACGCATTGGAGACATTAAGATGTAATATAAAATGTGCAAATTACTGACTAAATAAAAAGCTGGAGTAATGTAAATTATGAGATTTAGTATTCTTTTTTCTTTTTCCCCAGCTCCATATACTTCTTATTCACATTCAGTAAGGAGGCACAAAGTAAACGCAAAAATCTCTGTGGAGATTGTGGCACTGGGCATCCAGAGCAGGTCACTCCGGTTCAGTCGCTCTGCAGCTCTCAGCAGTCTCGTTCCCTCCGCCTCCCTCCTTTTCCCTCTATCCCTACTATCTAGCCTCTGCCAACTTTCTCCATTCTTTCCAGTTCCCTTCCAGGAAGCGCTGGCGTATATCCTTGTGTCCCTTGGCAGTAGGGAGGCCATGCATCTCTGCTGTGAGCGAGTGCCACTGAGAGTCCCTCTGGAGATAGCTAGAGACATGGAGCTAGCACACTAAAGGCAAAAGACTGATGCCAGCTTGGCAGTTGTTGAAAAACAAGCATCCATTCTGCTGATGGGGCTAAAATGAAAGCAAACAATAGTTTATCAGACGTTTACACACATATATACAGTACGCTTTTTGTAGAAAATCAAAAAGGAGGTATGGGCAATGCTAACGTCTTGAGCTGTCTTGTCTTCATTTCAACCTCTCCAAGGTAGGCTGAACAGTTTAGTCTGCTAAATGATGTATAGTGGAAGAGGCCAGTGTACTGCTGATGTTTAAAATATGTAATCAATGTTTTACTTCCACAGTATAGTTTTGACAGACTGAAATGCAAATACTGTAGATAAAATGACTGATAGACTATCAAAAACAGATAGGTATACTTAGACTGACAGACGAAGATTGACTGTCTAGATTCTAGACCATAGACTGTCAAAAAAGATTGACGAAACACCTTCACTCTCTACCATTGTAGAAAAGTGAAGCCACCAATGTCCAAATATTGCGCTGACTTCTTGGAGCCCGAGACTGCGCGGTAGGGAACTCGAAGGCTGAGTCTGCGCGGTAGGGAACTCGAAGGCTGAGTCTGCGCGGTAGTGAGCATGAAGTGGAGCCGTGATATCAAGGTCCCGCCCTCACTCAGTCATGACGTCAAAACCCCCATTTTTACCGCATCAAATAACTAAACCCAAACTTATTTAAAAAACAAACTCTTGAATTTACATCAGCGTGATAAAAAAAATACCTAAAATGACAGAAATTATTTGAAGTGTAATTTGATTGTTTAGTTTGTCTCATGTCTCATTTGATTACATGAGAAGGTGGGGTTTATGAGCTATACTGCATCCAGCCACCTGGGGGCGATCTAAATGTTTTGGCTTCACTTTTCAGGACTTGTACGGCACTGTTGATCTCTAGACAGACAGGAATGCAGATTGACTGACAGACTATTTAGACGTGTGCACAGATAGACAGACAGGCACGCAGATAGGTACGCTGCTGTCTATAGATAGATAGATTAGATAGATCTATCTGTGATAGATTATGGATGGATGGATAGATAGATAGAATGTCTGTTCATGTTTATGTCTCTTGAGCGCGAGTGGCTGTGTCAGCTGTGCTGTGTCTGTGAGGGTGTGAGAGCGAGTGCACTGTTGCAGTGGTTCTCAGGGAGGCACAGGTTTGTGTGAGAGAGGGATTAGACAGCCAGCTGTTGAGCAGATGGAATGTGTGCTATGCGGAGATGAGAACGATTGGGAGCCTGCAACTCTTTCTCACTCTTCCTCCCACACTCCCTCCTCCCTCACAACCGGTCATTAGTGACATTTTTTTCTTTGTTTTATTTGATCACCTGGCAATATACTCTTTCCTGTTGTGCCTTAAAGCAATATCTGTTTTAATATAATGAAGTGTGTATTACAAAGTGCTTAAAAAGAACATGCCAAGTTTGATTTCCTAGCTTTAGTCATCTTGACTATCTGTTAGTATAGCCACAACCTCAGTTTGTCTTTCCTGATGTTTCTGGTTGACTTAGCATTGCTCTGTCACTTTGCACATTTTTGTATGGACTCACAGAACCTCTCTGGCCCTGTAGGCTGCGTGTGTTTAACAACCGTAACTAATCAAGAATGTGCTGTTTCGTCTCACTCCACCAGGGGGGAGTAATTAGCAGATTGTACGTGCCTCTCCACAAAAGAACTCTTTATTTTCTGGATGAAGTGCATGAAAAATCCTGGAAAAATTCCAGGAGGTTTTAACCTAAAAGCAAACAAACAAATCGACCTCACTAACAGAATTTAGGACTGTGAAACTTGTTTATGTCTGAATGATCAGGCCTCCTGATAGTTGCAGTCTAGTTTCTCTATCTTTAGCCCAAATTCAGGATGCTAACTAGAGGATGTGCGCCTGTTTTTAGTGCCTGTAGCGGCTCCACAGTGCTCCAGCACTCGCACACATTCACAAACGCACGCGCAGACATGTGGGTGTAGTTACTGGCCTGACCGTTTGGCGTCTGCTGCTCTGTGGGTGTTCTTGGAGACATTTTTTCCCCAATAGTCTGCAAATTCAGTTTTGGATGTTTACCTAGCACCTCTTTATATACACATGCACACTCATTCACAAAGAGCTAAACACCCAAACACTCCACTCACACTGCAGCTCTAGACCACTATCAACTTTTTTTTTTAAATGCTTTCTGAAGTCCAGAGAAAGATTTTCGTATTGATTTAAAGAGTGTTGTAGGGTCAAGTGTGAGCTCTCTCATGACTCAGAGCGTTGCCTTTAAAACCTTTGACCTTCAGCTTATTAACTATGTATGCAGTTCCTAGGTGATGCTATACAGTTGGTAAGGTGTTCAGATTTCTATTTGGTTGCTAGGGTATTATGGTTGTTTGTTACTTAGTAAAAGTTCAAGATGTCTGGTTAGCTGGTCCGACAGTTGAAAAGCTGATTATAGCACGCCTGAATATTGCAACTCTTCATAGCAAGCAGGCGCTACACACCAAAGTTTACAACTTATAGTTAGGGTTTGATCAAATGTTTCTCTTTCCCCTTTATCACATTCTCTTTCATCTCATTCTGTCACTTCTATGTTGCCGGTTATATTCACTTCAGCTCAGTCCCTTTTTTCACATTCCTTATCCCCCCCCTTTTCCGTTCTCCCGTCTTTGACCTTGGCCGATAATTGAAGGCAGAAACTCCTCTCCACCCCAGATATCCAGAGAAGACACAAGAAATAAAGAAGGAAATTAACTTCTTTAGCATGATGCAGAATATAATTCAGCTCTACTTTTAAAATGAGAGGTGTTTGTTTTTTCCCTCCTCTTCTATCATCTTCACTTCCTCTATTTATTTTCATTTATATATAGTGAAACAGCGGTTATTCAGAACGTGGCAGGAGGGCGAGACAGAGAGTGAGCAGTTAGCCTCAACCGTCCGCTCCCTATGGAAACGACATGCGTGAGAAACGGACGTGAAGCTTTGGAAAGTCAAGTGTTGTGCTTGGAAGCAGCAATATAGAGAGGTTCCACAGAGTGTGGAAGCGGAAGGAGAGGAGAGGATGAACACACTGGAAGTGGACTTGATGGCTAGTTTGAGTCAGCAGAGATGACTTAGACCCCATGAAACTGCTATATGAGGCCAGTCTTGATGTATTCCCTTGTGAAATAGGAAGTTTCATTAGGACACATCGACATTCTCGTCTATTTTTAAATAGATTTATTCCTTTTTTCTTTTCTTTTTTTATAAATGGGCATTAGTTGTGTTACAGCCATGTACCATGTGCTGCTACTTGCTGGTTGTATCGGGGGAGCAACATCCTCACTCAGGAGACATTAGATTGGTCAAAAAAAATCTGTGTAGTGTGGGATAAATCTTCAAAGAAACTTAATTTTGTCAACTTTTAGCATATTGATTATCTCAAAGTTGACACGTATGCACTAAGGGCCTGTTTATACCTGGTCACTTCATGTGTTTTTACTGATCAGATAGTTATCTGATTTGTTAATCCTGTTCCATTTATACGTGGCCACATAAACATGTTTCCGCAAAACAAATATAGATTTGATCTTCAATTCCCACCCTATGTCATAAAGCCTACAAAACACTCTTACACGTTTATTTTTTTACACTTATATGTATATTTTGGGAGGAGTCTAATTTACATGTCGTTTCAACAACCAGATGCATTTACACTTGTCCAGTTTCATCCTGAAGTGGTTTGAGTGATCAGATTTAAATCTTTCTCGAAACATTTTGGAGGGCATTTGCACCTGGTCTTTTCACAATTGGATGGCTATCTGATCAGAGAAAACGCATGAAGTGACCAGGTGTAAACAGGCTCTAAAAGTTACAAAACACCAATCTTGCTACAGTATATAGACTGTGTCTCTACAATGATGACTCCATCTTTCGTGTTAGGGTGGGTTTAAATGAGCGCTCTATTTATGCCTAGAGCAAGACCACCTTATATGTCTGCACAATTACTCATCACTTTTCAGTAATAACTCAATTTGTCACACACACTTACACACACACAACACAGCATTAGTAAGGTTTCCGTCTCTAAGGCAAGCCTGCACTTCCTGTGCCTACCTCCTGGGGTCATGTTAAGGTGATTGTGTATGACATCACTGTTACCATGACTCATGAAGGCCCAGAGATGCTGTGAACTCCCAGTTTGCTCTTTACTCTAGTAATAAATACACACATTAATCATACACATGTTGTGGATTAGGTTGGATAACAAATAACATGTTTTTTCAGCTTCAGGTTAATGTTTCTGACTGTAAATAGGAAATTTTATCTTATTGGTTCTATGACTGGACAAATTATTGCCATTATTCTGTGTACTATCATAATTAATGAAGACAGTAAGTATCAATTTTCTGATACTTACTATGCATGTGTTTTTTGTCTTCATATTAATTATGATTGTCATAATGTTTTATCAGTGTGTGTGGGTATACAGTCAAACCAAAATGTATTTAATGGTAATAGAATATGACAAGAACTCAGAGTTATCAAATCAGTTGATATTTCACTGGTTTGGCCATCCTTCTGTTAGACTTTCTCACAAATGAATTAGGTTGAATAGCTGTCAGCTGTTAAATTTAAGTATACAATTAGATAATACAAATTTAGGTCAACCAATTACCAAGTAATGCTTAATTTTGTTCAGTCTGTAATGTAAAAAGGTTGCATAGCAATTAAAGAAAAAACACTATTAGTCCACTGTATGAAGAATTTTTGGGTGTAATGTCACAGTTAACTTCAACTTTTTATTTTGCTATCCTCACTTACAGAAGTGAACTATGGTGTCCTGCACCCATTAGTAAAAAATTATATCTTGTATATGAATAATTTTTGGTTTGAGTAAAAAAAAAAAAAAAAAATTATATATATATATATATATATATATATATACACACACACACACACACACACACACACACACACACACACACACACACACACACACACACACACATACATACATACACACATACATACACACATACATACATACATACATACATACATACATACATATACATATACACACACATATATATATATATATATATATATATATATATATATATATACTGTACAAATACATATATATTATACATACATTATACATTATACCAAGGGGAGGCCACACGCACAAAAACTGATTTACAACACTAACATCCAGCGAGTGAAATCGAGCAAAAGGTTACTCCCTAGAAGAGAAGAATCTGCTCATGTGGATTCTTTCTGTTTGGGTGTTCAGTGGAAATGATAAATTAGGGGTTAGTGAGCAGTTGTGGGTATATGTGTGTGTATCCACAGGCCAATAAAGATTTAAAGGTATTCTGTCAGACTGTCTGTCGCTAATGATCTGGTAGATTAAGTGAGCTAATCTGGCTTTGGGAACATGAGGTAATTGAGCATTTTTTCCACGTGCAGATTTCAAATTGGCATGGGAGTTGCATACGAGTTATGGATGTGGTTCAGTAGACAGACGTAGAAATGCAAGCTTCCGACAGATCACGTATCCGCTGTGCCAGCGCTCTTTCAGTGGGGTCTGCGGATATGAAATATATATTTTTCAATTCCTTGTTGTGCAAAAGTATTGATAGAAGGTGAAAAACACCTTCTGTTTCTCCTCAAATTTATAATCTATTTTCAAACATAATTCTGTTTTCTCCTCAAATGTGTTTTTCTTTGTTTCAGAGAAGTCCATTACCTGAAAAGATTATTAGTGTTTACAGGAATAGTTCACCCAAAAGTAAAAAAAAAAAAAAAGAAAAAAAAAGTTGTCATTTGGGTTTGGAACTACATGAGTGTGAATAAATTATGATACAATGTTCTTTGTTTTTGGGTGAACTTAACCCTTTAACACTTGATGTTTTTCTCCTGCTCCGTTTCTGACTTAAGCCTGACCTCTGCTGATTCATATCAGAATAACACCCTTTTATTTTTCTGTCTTTTCTTCTTTCTCCCAGCTGCAGATCATGATTCAGAAGCAAAGAGAGTTCAGGATGTTCTTTCGGGAATGGAAAAACCACAGGTGAGTCTGGAATATGAGTTAAAAACCTCACAAGTGAAAAATACTAATGGTTTTAATTTTATCAGATAAACATGATGTCCTTTAATGGCCAACAGAAAGTACAGGCTGCAAATACAAGTAGGCATAAAAACATGACATGACATTGATTCATATTAATTAAATGCATATGTCATAAGGAGACATTCAGTAAAAGTCACCAAGATCTTTTCACATTTGTTTACAATTACAAACTGTTCCCATTGCAGACACACAGGGGCAGCATTTAGATTTTCTTTTTTTTTTTATGTTCCACTGTCAAGCAATTGAGGACTTAGGTAAACATTTCCATCAAAACAATGTTTTCTGACCAGTGTTTGCTCTGTTCTTTCCCCATCTGTTCACTCACCCTGCTGCTCTTGCTGTTGTTTAGTTCAGAACTATCTAAGGACACCCTGTCACTTAAAGTGATAATCCATAAGTGAAACTAACCCATAGTCATCAATCATCTGTTCTGATTTGTGTTTTAGTTTGCATGTATTTGTTAGTGTGTGTGACATTTGAACAGCTGTCTCATTTACTCCCTCAGAGTAAGATTAATCCCTCATTATCATAAAATCAGTGGCATTAAAGCAGTAAATAAGTTAAAATCACTGCTGACTGAAAGATCATATTTTATTATATTATTATATTTAATAATAACAAACGTGAATCTGTCTGTCTGAAAACTACAGTATTGTCTGTCTGTATATTACATTACAGCAAAACTGACATTTGACATTGAGTAGTCGTAGTACGTTCTGCATTACTTTGCCTCTCCGACTATACACTGTTTATAGTACATAAAAATTACACTATATACACTACCATTCAAACATTTGGGATCACTAAATTGTTTTTGTTTTTTTAAAGAAATTAATACTTTTATTCAGCAAAAAAATCATCAAAAGCTACAGTTAAAATACTGCGATTTAAAACAAATGAATGCTGTTTTAAAAAAATGTATTGATTTAAAAAATCCTGTAGAAAACACATCATGCTTTCCACAAAGCATATTAAATTGCACAACAGTCTTCAACATTGATAATAATAAGAAATGTTTCTTGAGCAGGAAATCAGCATATTAGAATGATTTCTGAAGGATCATGTGACAATGAAAATAAAGCTTTTTCGCCACAGGAATAATTTACATTTTAAAATATAAAAGTTACTATTCAATTGTAATAACATTCCCAATAGTACTGTTTTTACACTATTTGATCAAATGAATGCAGCCTTTTTGAGACTTCTTTCAAAAACACTGAAAAATCGTACTGACCCCACAGTTTTGAACGATAGTGTATACTTTCAAAATATACCTGTAGCTCCATGAATGGGAGTAAATTTGACATATAACATGGAGGAGTACAGAGGGAATATAGCCTGATGGGTGCAGGCAGGTAGTGTGGAAAACATCTGTGGTGCAATGTGATCCCAAGATGAGGCAATCTGGAAGGATGTGCGAGTTTGGAAGTAAATGACTTAAATTTGCCCTCATTCTCATCTCTGCAACATCCTCTAATGGAGCTTCCTTTCTTATTCAGTTTCTTCATGAACCTAAAATTGAGAGTGTCACAGAGTAGAAACGCACTGGATACTACAGACTGGGGCCAAATCCTTTGTATTGCTGAAGTTTAGTGGCAAATGGTGTTCTCAATATCACAAGCTCTCTATCACTTCATGCACTCCAACTTCTCGTTATAGTTGATGCAGCCCATGGTCCAAAGAAATACAGCAGCACTAAGATATTGATGGCAGTTTTTATAAAAAAAAAGCAGATTTAATCATAATGTACAACTTTGACCAGTTGGTGGCACTGCACCCTAAACATACTTTACCCCAAGGGCATGTTTTAGGGTCATATACTAAATTTCACTTTTTTTTACTTTTTTTCACTAAATTTCAAGTTTTGCCAAGACAGAGCATCACTTCCTGTTTGATGTCCTTACCGTGAACTTTGAGTCACTTTTTTTGGGTCAGTAAGATTTTTAGTTTATTTAACAAGGATGCTTTAAATTGGTCAAAAGTGACAGTAAAGACAATTATAATGTTACAAAAACACTTATTTTAAATAAAAGCTGTTCTATTCACCAAAGAATCAAATGTCCACAAAAATCAAGCATTAACTGTTTTCAGCATTGATAAAGACGACATGTTTCTTGAGCAGCAAATCAGTATATTAGAATGATCTCTGAAGGATCACGTGACACTGAAGACTGGAGAATATTCAGCTTTGCCATCAGAGGAATAAATTACATTTTAAAATAGAAAAGTTATTTTAATTTGTAATTTAGCTCTTATTTGTTTTGGTCAAATAAATGCAGCCTTGGTGAGCAAACATTTTTAAAAAGCATTTAAAAACATGTACAAGCCCCAAACTATTGACCGGTATAGGTCTCTGAGCTTTTCAGTATCTCTGTGAGAAAGCCGGGTCTGATGGCAGCCGGTTTTGTTGAGAACATATTGCTGTAGCTTCAGAAGTGCCAGTGGCAATCCTAGTTGTGCACATCTGAGAGCAACAACCATAGACATACTTTCACCTGCAGTTACTCTTGCCACAGGACAGATTGCGTTTGAGAGATTTGCTTCTGCCTGACTGAAGGTAGAGCGAGACATCTACAGCTCATTCATGTCAGCGTTATACCCTCATACACAGGGTTACACTGAATGACCTGTTATAGTGGAGGAGTTATAGCCGCTCTGCCTCTTTACGTGTACACCTTCATTTCTGTGTTTGACATATAAATAGTTGTTTTTGCAGAGCTATAGAGTGGTTCAGATTGCAGGCCTAAAAACGGAAGGTAATTAATATTAGCCATTTGTTCCCAGGTTGGGTTTTTGGAAGAGCAATTTTTGTGTTACGGATTAAATGAAGTCTGTGGTTAAAGGCTGAGGAAATGTTTGTTTTGTTTTATGTCTGTACAACATTAATTACACTGTCACATTAAAGTCCATGTGAGTCGTTTCTTACCTAGCCATGTTTTTTCTTTTGTTTATTGCTCCTTTTTTTATTTGCAAGTCTATAATCCTGGTAGGTTTAGCAAATGAATAGTTTCAAAGTTTGTCTTAAATCGCATTTGGCTGCTTTACTGGAGCTCTTTGCAGCACATTTGAAAGCTGATTATAGTCTTAAAATTACAGTGGTGGTTGACATGAAGTCGTTTTTGATAGTGGCATGTCCTGCAGTATTATGCTCATATTAATCGAGAGACAAAATCGAATATTTGTACTTGTAAAAATATTATATATACAAATATATGAAAAGGAATAAATGATGACAGAATAATTGACAAGCTTTTTCTTTAAAAATAATTAAATAATGACCAGTAATGACAATTAAAATATACACCTTGCTTTACATTTACACATTTTATCTTTGTTCACTGTTTAAAAATAAATAAATAAATCTACTTGTGAGCATCACCTACCCACAGATTCAAAGACACTTGACATGCTTAATAATATTGTTTCCAGTTCTATAGTAGATGGTCTTTGTTCTGTGTTTGCTTCACAGGTTCTTAATATCCAGGCCCGGACAGCTCGACTGACTTGGGCTCCACCAGCAGGCCTCCAGAACAGAGACAGGCACAGTAACGGACACCCCTTTACCTGCAGCTACGAGGTCACTCTCACAGACAAAGGTCGTAACGGCCAGTACCGTGTCATTTATAGGTGAGATAGACTGGAGTATATCATCTCAGAGGAGCTGTGTAGTCTGCTCAGAATCCTTGAGAAGTCTTTATGTTCTCATAAATTAACAGTGTTCACCACAAGGGAGCAAGTTAGAAATGAATACATCATCCATCGAGCAGATAGAATTATTGGATGCAGCCTGTTCTCTCACCAGGACTTGTATGATTCAGTATCCAGAGTGCAGACAGGAAAGATAATCAGACCTCTCACACCCTGTCATCATCTGTTTGAAGCATGAGTCTCAAAGCATTACTCCAGACTAACATATGAGAGCAGTGGTGCTGGTGGAAATTATATTATATTATATTATATTATATTATATTATATTATATTATATTATATTATATTATATTATATTATATTATATTATATTATATTATATTATATTATATTATATTATCGTTCAAAAGTAGTTTGGGTTCAGTATGATTCATTCTTCTTTTTTAAAGAAACTTTAAATACTTTTATTCTGTAAAGATGCATAAAACTGATCAAAAGTGAAAGTAAAGACTTTTACATTGTTACCAAAACCATAAAAAATGGATGCAAATAATACATTTTTGAATAAATAATCTTTCTATTCATCAAAGAATACTGATTTTTTTTTTGACAAGGTTTACACAAAAATATTAAGCAGCACAACTGTTTTCAACATTGCTAATAATTAGAAATGTTTCTTGCGCAGCAAATCAACATATGATTTCTGAAGGATCATATGACCCTGAAGACTGGAGTAATGATACTGAAAATTCAGCTATGCCATTACAATATTAAATTACCTTTAAAAATATATTAAAATAGAAAAACGGTTATTATGAATTGTTAGAGCATTTTACAATATAACTCTTTTACTGTATTTTTGATTAAATTAACAACTTTGGTGAGCATAAAAGACTTCTTTCAAAAACATTAAAAGATCTTATGGTATTTTTCCTGTTTTCTTCACCAGTGCTGTTTATAATGTCATAGATGTTTTATTATGGTTTCAACTTTCATATTAAAATAATTTGCTGTTCCCATAGAGGTTTATGTAATAGAATTGTTTCATATTTAAGTAGGATGAAATACTCATGCTACATTTAAATTTGGTTTGTGCAGCACCATTCAATTTGTCCTCACAGTTGGGTAGCGCTGTTCCAGGCCACTTTTGAGTGTTTGCCATTGTTTCCCACACACTAAAAGAAAATGACAGAACATAATCTAAAAGAATGGGGCAATTTTGAAGTTGCACAAAATAGTCGCACCCGCAGGAAAAATGGTTGCAGGAAACCCTAAACAATTGAGCAGTTGTGCTAAATAATATCTGAACAGCATCCTTAATGAAAGTCAGTTTTGCACTTTGAAAAGCACAACTCTGTCGCTGGCATCCATTAAGGTCAGTAACTATTGTGTGTGTGTGTGTGTGTGTGTGTGTTTTCAGTGGAGAGGAGTTGGAATGCAATTTAAAAGATCTCAGACCAGCAACAGACTACCACGTAAGGTAAGTGCAGCTCTCAACTTTATTTCTTGCCATGTGCAAGAACATGTGCTTAGAGTAGTTTAAACTATGACTGTTATTAGAGTCCATTATCCCAGAAATTCATGCTATTTCTGATGATCAAATCCAGTTATCTGCAGTTTTCTTTTTTTACGTAATCGAAGTTAACGTTAATGGAATACAAGTCATAATTTTTAACTTCTACTTTTGTTTAATGACCCCAGCTCTACCTGAATGTCCCCTCTAATGGTCTGCCTGTTACCTGTTATTAATTGAGCCGAAAGTGCTGTGCATCACAGCGTTGGAAAGGTCAAGCTTAAATATGATGCATGTACTGGTCCTCAAAGAACCTTTCAAACCCACATCTGCTGTAATATTTGCAGCCAGGGATAGGCAATGCTAGTCTGTTCTGTCACCGGGAGCTCTTGTTAATGGAGAATCCAGTGCTTGGGGTCAGTTTGTCTGGATCCTCATTAAAATGCATTGAAATTGTCAGTTGAGTTTTCGGTTGACCTTTGAACCCTCGTAGCAGTGGGACTAGTATCTGAATATATGTTCTGATTAAGGGAAAGTGGGAGACTGTCTGTCTCTGCAGTCAGATGTGACCCTGAATGTTCCATTTGCCCCTAAGAGTGATTATTTTTTTGCTCTTTAAAAATCTGAGCGACCTGTTGGGAAATGGCACGTGTGGCCAGATTAATTTTGTCCCACCTTTTCCAGCACAGGAATAAGCAATGAGGTGAAGTAAAGTGCTTTGAGACTTTTTTAGCGTATCTTTAAAAAAAAGCAATTTTCTAGAATTGTAAAAGCAATGTGCACTCAATCAGAAAATACATTGAAAAAGGCACAGCTGGTGCTAGAAGGTCATGTGTTTGATTACTGCTAAAATGTACACCTCGAATTCACTGTAAGTTTTTTCTTTGAATAACACAAAAAGGTTATTTTCCCCCTCACTGTTCCTGCTTTAAATGTAGTATAGATCACTTTAAATGAACTATGTCTTCTAAATGTGTTTGTGCTTGTCTTTCTCAGAGTGAATGCTGTGTGCAATTCTGTGAAGGGTTTGTGCTCTGAGGTTGGGGCCTTCACCACCCACAGCAGTACCCCAGACTGCCCGCTGCCCCCTAAACTATCCCACCGCACAAAGAGCACGCTCACCCTACAGTGGAAGGTGAGACTGCTGTTTATCCCATACTAGTATGGAAGTTATCTGTTCCCAGGCATCAGACATATAGGACTAATTCTGTTAATTCTTCACTGAAGGTACATTTAAGCTTAAAGGTGCTGTATGTAACTTTTTTTTACTCTACTAAAGCATAAAAATACCATAGCATGTTTCCTTAATATCTGCAAACATATTAAGTTCACATACTCGGGGAAACAACGATCTCTGATATTTTGAATTTGGACTGCAGTGCCTATTTCGACCACTAGCTGTCATTCTTACAGACTGCACCTTTAAAGTTTGTAAAGTTTTATTACAGATGAGAAAGATTTCAGGCCTAATGAGTCTGGTAGATTTAAAGGGGTCATGAACTGCATTGTTTTATTGTGTTATTATGTTTCCTGTGGCGCACTCATAATGTTAGTATGATTGTTACATCAAAAATGTCATAATTTAGAAATAAAAGGCATTTTTCCTACCCTGATTTTAGCCCTCTGATTTGAACGCTCCTTTTTAAGGAATAAACTGATTGATTAACAGCTCCAGCGATTGCAAAGGGAGTGTTTTTTGTTTGCTTTATTTATATACCTTAATCACAGTTTAAATAACAGCTTAAATAATGTGAAGTTGACTGTTTAGTCACTGGTTTGATTTACTGACACAGACAAAAGATATCTGACTGTACATGAATCATTACATATCAGAAATCACTGTTCACAGATCAGGCATTAAAAATAGCACTGTTACTTACATGTTGTGGCATTACTGTCGAGTCCATTTCGTAAAAGTCTGTTTGCAAAGTCTGCACCGAAATTGTGACTGATTTACCAAAGAATCCTCAGTGAAATGTACCACATACATTGCGAAAAAAATAACCACATTCCTAGCATTAGGATCCTTTGGAAGGTAATGCTATTTGTAATCCATCTTGTATTCCTCTTCTTTCTTCCTCATCTCAGTATGATGACCTCTTATGTCAAAAGCTTCGGAAAATTTTGATTTCTCAGTTCATGACCCCTTTAAAGGAGATGTTCCATCATCCTGAATTATTAAAGAGATAGTTCAGCTAGAAATGAAAATTCTGCCATCATTTACTGACCCTCATGTTGTTCCAAACCTGTATGACTTACTTTCTTCTCTGGAACATAAGAGGATGAGGAGGAGAAGAAAGATGTTCACGCTGCCCTTTTCTATACAATGAGAGTGAATGGTGACCAGGGGCCACAAAAAATGGCAAAAAGCGCTGTAAAATATCCCATATGACTCATGCACTATTTCAAGTTTTCTGAAGGTACACTGTCTCTAGTGCTCAGCAAGGCTACATTTATATGATCAAAATAAGGTAAAAATAGCAATATTATAAAATATTATTACAATTTAAAATAACTGCTTTCTATTTTGATATATTTTAAAATGTAATTTATTCCTGTAATGGAAAAGCTTAATTTAGAACATCATTACTCCAGTCTTCAGTGTCACATGATCCTTCAGAAATCATTCTAATATGCTTATTTGCTGTGCACGAAGCATTTATTATTATTATTATTATTATTATTATTATTGTTGTTGTTGTTATCATTATTATTATTATTTTCAATGTTTTAAACAGTTAAAAACTACAAAGAACAGCATTTATTTGAAACCGTGTTCTTTTGTAACAACATAAATGTTTCTAATGTCACTTCTGATCTTTTTACTGACCCTAAACTTTTGAAAGTAATAGTGTATTTATTAAGACCAATTTTTACATCATGATTGCATGTTGAGTATATAACACAACTCATACAGACATGGTTTTAGTGTTGTTCGTATTTATTTTTTTTCTTCTGGTTTTTAGAGCTTGTCTAATCACCAATCTTGTTCATTGTACGACAAAGAGAAGCATCAACGTTTTGCCGTCTCTTAGGTGTTCAGGATAAGAAAGAAACTTAAAAGAGTTTTGGAAAAACATGAGTGTGACTAAATAGTTACATAACTATTTTTTTATGAAATAAGGTTTTCTTCCAGTTTTCCTTCTTTTATGTACTTCTAATTTGTTTCTTTTTATTTCTCTCCTCACTTAGGCACCAGTTGATAATGGATCGAAAATCACAAGTTACCTTTTAGAGTGGGATGAGGTATTAATATATTTTTTGTTGACAGAAAAGACTTCACTCATTTTTTTTTTAATTATCATTAGCATTCAGTTTCTTTTTAGATTTTTGGTAAAAGGGCCTCCTTGTTGAATTGCAGTTCAACATTTTCAGCACTAATGATGCCTCTTTGATATGAGCACATTTCATTCACTCTGTTTAAAGATTCATATATGAATGATGTCCCCATTTTCATCAAAGACCACAGCAGACTGTTGTCACTCATACATTTCTCACTCCAGCCATGATTACAGTGGTTTTGAGAAGCTGAATGGCTTCAGTGATTTTATGCAGTGACTAGTTATGTACTGAATGTATGTGTTATTCTACTTTATCTATTAGGGAAAAAAGAACAACAATTTCAGAGAATGTTACTTCGGAAGCCAAAGGCACTACAAACTCACTCATCTGTGTCCAGCTATGGCCTATACATTTCGGGTGGCGGCACGCAACGACATAGGAATGAGGTATCACTGCTGAATCATATGCATGGACTTAAACACTAGCACTTTTGGAGTGCACCCAGGTTCAATTAACGTCAGGGTTCGATTCGTTTGGATGATTTGAACGCTGTTTTCAAAATCATTTACACACCTGTGAACCATACCCAAGTCTGCATAAAAATGGTGGTGTGTGGTATAGTTCGCTGCAAGCACAGAGACGGATTATCTTATTTCTGCTTTAGAACTTTTGCAGTGCATTTGTGGCAGATAGACTCATGTGCCGTTATGTGCTGACGCTTTGAAAACAAAACTACAAGCTCAAAAACCAAAAAAGTGAGATGAAGTGAATTTTGAATCACCTTCTCTTATATCGTTGTTACCAAGAAACCCAAATAAAATAATTTGAACACAGTCCAATGGGTGCAGGGGGAGGGGGGAGCAATTGAACTCTGGTTCGGATCAGGCAAATCAAACAAAGTGCGAAAGCACCCTTAAAAACATACACAGACACACTTTTGCTAAATTCCAGTTTACGTACTCCCACTACACACTAAAACACATTAACCTTTAGTCTTGTATAGTATTTAGTATGGATTATGTGCAAGTTGGGATACAGCCAAAGATTCAAACATTGTTTGACCAACTATGATTTGAGCTTTGAATTAGAAGGAAATATGAGTTGTCGTACAGGATGCAAATTAAACTCTTTGTGTGTGACAAAACAATCCCATTATCCCTCTGTAATCTGATCCTATCACCATCCCTCAAGTCATAATGGAGGAGGAGAGTCATAAAGTCACCTTGATGCAGAAGAACAGACAGCCAATGGAGCGTTCTCTCTTTCCCCCTCTCTCTCTCTCTCTCTCTCTCTCTCTCTCTCTCTCTCTCTCTCTATTTCTTCATTTCTCCATTTTACCCCCTCTCTCTATATATATATATTTTAACACATAGAAAAAATATTTATACAAATTTTTTTTAAAATAATTTATATTGATATAATTTAATAATATTGTTTATTTTATGTATACAATTTTCTTTCTTTTTTTTGTGAAAAAAATCATGATTTTGGGGGCAGCCAATGCCCCTCGCCCAAACTATAGAATATCTAGAATATATCTATAAAATAAGTAATGTTTGGTCCAGTGGGCAGACATGTTAAGGGTCATCACTCTGAATACAGCACCATCCCTCGTCTCCTCCATCTTCTGACATTAATACCATAGACGCATTCAGAGAGTGAAGCAGCACTGCTGAAATATGAGACTCCACCTCTAGCAAACCACCTTTCACCCAGTCTAAAGGAATCTTTTTTATTACTTCCTTAACTGAAAGAAGCTCATTTAACATCTCCTGTTTCCCAGTGGCAGTTATAGAGACTCTCACACAGTAAATACTGAGGGCTCTAGTAAACTTGTCACAACCAGTTAATTGGAAGAAACTAGATTTAAGGCCACTATTGAGAGAAGAGGAAAACTATTCAAATTACATCAGCCTGCAAGTTATACATATTGAAGCTGTGTTTAAAAATAAACTCAATCAAAGTGTCAACCCTGCAAGGGACGCAAATGAACACAGCTTTTGCAAAAAGATGTTGAGGCTTTTACGAAGTTTATACAAATCACATTTACACGTCCTTCCTGGAAGATAACCAAAAAATGCAAAACCCTCATTCCTGGCTGTTTTACAGCTTCATTTATATGAGTGTGTGTGTATATATAATTTTCTGTCTCCTCTCTTGTTTGTCAGTGGCTTTAGTCCTGAGGTGGTCTTCTACACGACTGGAAGTCTGCCCCACTTGCCCCACGCTCCTCGGCTGGTGCGTGCCGGCATCACATGGATCACGCTGGAGTGGAGCCGGCCAGATGGCTGTACCGCAGAGGAGCTCGTCACATACAAGCTGGAGATCCAGGAAGAGAACAGTGTACGTCATATAGATGATTTGGTTGTGTTGGAAATTTTCAAATAACGTTTGACTCCATTGATTCCTGGACATTTGCATTGTTCCAACAAGTGGGGCCTCCAACTGTTTCTTTGAAACGGTCCTTGTTATCGTTATCAAATCATTATTTGAAATCTGAATCTTTAGGATTCCCATCACTACTTGCGTAAAATGGTGACGTAAGTTTACTGTTTTTGTGCTCATTTCTGCAGGGAACAGAGTTTCACCCAAAGTACACTGGAGAAAACTTGACATGTACTGTAGAGGGCCTGAAGAGAAGCACACAGTATAAATTCAGGGTGAGTGAATGCATATATGTCTTCTTATAGCTTATCACAATATCATAAATAACTACAGTGTGTGATTAACAGAGTTGAGTTTCAAGTTAAGTTCATAAGTTTGCACACCCCAAACTATAATCTGATGGATGCTCGTCATTTAAAAAAATAAAAATAAATCAACAATCATAAAAATTGTTTATTTTTTAAATTAATTATTTTGTATAATACTGTTGAGTCCCTTTTGTGCCGAGGGACAAAGCTGGATCACATAATCATGGTGGAACTGTGAAACATCAGTGTCCAGAGCATACTGGGAATTGAGCTGCTTCACTGCTCAGAATAAGCCAAGGAGTCATACACAAGTATCACAAAACGATGCAAACAGGCCTACAGTGAAATCACAATGATCCAAAATGTGTGCACATAAATTAAAAATCAAATAATGTTGCATTTTCAGTTTTGGAGTGCAGTCAAATTTTGTCTCTCACCTGGTTAAGACATAAAATATAGAGAATAAATGACAAAATCTTTAAAAATTATTCTGCGACACGGTCCCTTTCTAGGAGAGTCTGTTCACTCGGCAGCCTCTGGGCAGCTGTTTCGGGCATCCAAGACTAATGGGGGAATCCTGAAACCTCAAGAACTGCTTGCCGAACTCACAATTAAATAACACATTTCATATCAGCAAAATGAACTGTCCCATAAATCATGTTTCTTATGCTCAAATAGCGGTAAAAAAAATGTTTAAAGGCGGGACTTATTCCGCCATATTGCATGTTGCACTTTCTCCCATACGAGTAATACGAGTGCATCATCTTTGTATATACAAAGCCTTTGTTCTGTGAGGAGTATGTAAACTTAGTATGTTTAAAGCTTGTTGATTTGGTATGATGTGTGAAATGAAAGATTTTTTGTCAAAAGGAAACCTCAATAAATATTAAAGAGACTTAAAGAGATTTCAAAGCTCACATTGCAATATTGACATGCTCAAAAATAACAAAGAGGTGCATTTGTCTACTTTGAAGGGAATAATGTTTTCTCAGAAGTACTGGTCAAATATTAATTGCCAAGCCGTAGTGACCTCATCATGTTTTGGTCAAGCGCTTTTGTACTTATTATTAGCTATGTTTGACACATGCTCTTCACAGGCACACAGTTTTGTTTGTTTTTGTTCTATGGTGTGGGTGTGTAACTATATGTGCAGGAAGCATGTTTGTGTTACAGGGACACCTGACAAATTAAGGCTAGAGTCATACATTGTTAATTACAGTGGCAGCAAATTGCTTTAACCTTTGTCTGTGCTCCACTGACTCATACCACAGTTGTTGTTTTTTTATCATCACAAATATTTTCTTCTGTCACGTTCATGTAGAGAACTCTCCTACCCAATTATGAGTGAACTGCAGCCCACGTTAAATGCTGCTTTAATGCAGTGAGTGGGTCTGGCTTAAGTGCTTTCATAATTAATAGTAATTCCTCTGTATGGTGCGGAGTTTTAGTCTTTTTTTTAAGTGAAGGCATCCATTAAAGCGGCAGGTGAAATTAATGGGAGTGTGTAGATGGTTTATGTCATTACCTCTGCGTTTGTGTACAAAAGCTCTTTAGTTGGCTGTTTGTAAAGGTTTCTATTTTGGGATAATCGTACATATTATCTGCATGAAGATGAGTCTAAATCAATAATAAAAAAAAACCTGTCAGATTTCTCATTATTTTATATGATATGTATCATGCATGTCATATTTGCCACTTTTCGAAACTTGTAAATATTTTGTAATGATTCACTGCCAAAAAACATTCCTACACCTTTCATTTTTTTCAATGTAAATATTATGGATGGATTCAAGTACCTAAGTACTTGAAAATTACGACGATCATGAAAATACAATAATTGCGTGACTAATTTTATTTTATTTTTATAAAAACTATTAAAAATAAATAATGTTTTTTAATAAAATTTCAATTCCTAAACATTTCACACCAATCAAAATCCAGTTTTTTTTTATTCATCTTTAAAAAAATGTAATACACATTTATAACGCTATATATTGTGCTATATTACCTTTGAAAAAAGATATTTCAAATACAACGGTTGTGGGAGTGACAGCAAATTTGACATATTTCTCTCTTCTGACCTACGTCAGCAATTGATCTCTCTATATTTTTTTCCCCTTTTTTGGTCGTGGAAACTATCACAGATTTTTTTTCTTTTGAATACAAAAGTGATATTTGCTGTCGTCTCCCGTTCACTGCTATAAAAGTTTACTATACTTTGATGACTTCCACTTCGGAGAACCCCGGAAATGTGAAAAGGGTCCATTGCTCATAGTTAGATTTGAAGATTTGAATGAACCCATGAGTTAATGATATCTCAAATTTTGAAATTCAACAAGAGTTCTTGAGCTAGTTGCTCTTTTCTTAGCGTTCAGAACTATGATGTTCACTGGACATAAAAAAGGTGTCAAAAAGTTATTACTGTTCAGAACTAAGCCTCTTCTGTCTTGTTTTTGTGTTTTGCAGCTTATAGCCTCTAACGTGGAGGGCAGAAGCAATCCCAGTGAGGTGCTGGTGTGTAACACTAGTCCAGACAAACCTGGACCCCCCTCCAGACCCTGCATCAAGGGCCCTATCAGACCCTACAGCTTCAGTGTCAAATGGGGTATGGCTGTTTGTGCAACAAAAATGTTCAGTTGGAGTTGTTGCATTTGCTGAATTGGTTTCTGGCTGTGAGGGAAATTGGAAATTAAATTTATGTATGTAGGCAAATGCAATCTGTTTTGCATTTGAGCTCAAACTTTGGGGCTCAAATGAACTTGAGCTTTAATCTTGGAAATTGAGAAGAAATATCTAATATTAATATTAAAAAAGAAAGTTACTATAAATACAATGTAATGTCCTTTATCTATCTATCTATCTATCTATCTATCTATCTATCTATCTATCTATCTATCTATCTATCTATCTATCTATCTATCTATCTATCTATCTATCTATCTATCTATCTATCTATCTATCTATCTATCTATCTATCTATCTATCTATCTATCTATCTATCTATCTATCTATCAACTTTTATTTATATAGCACAATAAAAGCAACAGTAGTTGTACATTTTGCTGTACAACAGGATAAATATCTAAAAAAAAAAAAAACAATAAAGACCACAAAACAAATGATAAATGGAGTTTACATCAAAAACACCAATCAGAAAAATTCAACATTAAAACTCAAGGACAGTTGTAAGCCTATGAAAAGATGTAGGTTTTTTAACTTAGATTTAAAAACAGACTCTGTGGATACTAGTCTTAGAGATAAAGACTATTCCACAATTTTGGACCAACAATAGAACCGGTATTGCTTCATCTCTATCTGATGTGTGAGTCACACTAGACCTCATTTTGATGTCTTCCTTTGTGATGCGCTGCTTGAGTTCTGCTACTTTCCAGTTAAGTTCTTTGTTTGCAATGGAGAGTAGGACGAGGTCTGTGGTTGTTTTGTGCTCTCAGCGTGATAAATCGCAATTTTATTTCCCCACAGTAATGAACCAAACGGTAGATTTCTGACAGCTGCAATACACTTCAAAAGGGCAAATGCCTAAAATTTAGACTCAGAGAGTTTAGAATTTGAGAGTTTTTGCTCAGTCATACAACAGCATCATACAAATCTGAATACCTGAAGGGTCATATCATGAGAAATTAAATTTTCCTTTACATCTTTTTAAATATGATTTATACTATGTACAATACCATGCTGTAGGTTTTGTTTCTTACAGTAGTAAAAACAAACTACTTAAACTACTTAAAATCTTGTGCAACTGTAAATTACCAAAAAGTGTTTTTTTTTTGGTGCAAACAACATTACTAACATTTTAAGTGGATCTCAGGAAAAAATACATTTAAAATAATTGTATATATTGCTTTATCTGTTATGTATGGCACTCTATTGTACTCTTAAATAACAGCTAGTAGTCAGTCACTGTTGTTTGGGTACTTTTGTATGCATTTTATGGTAAGCACATCTCCATATATGTGTGTATGTTTATAATATCCAGTCTGTATGTCACACTACAGATCCTCCACAGGACAACGGAGGTTCAGAAATCTTAAAATACCTCTTAGAGATTTCAGAAGGAAATTCTGATGGTATGTATTAATGTATATGTCATTTTGTTCTTCACTGTCATTCTCCATCTGCCTGCATGTTTAAGTATGATAATGTTAATTATATCTCAATTTTATTTCAAAAGTATTTAGAGGTCTTTTTTTAAAGCTTTTTCTTTTTCACATAACATTTTTTTAGAAGAACATACGATAATTTCGTAATTAATCTTCTTGTGTCCTCGCGCTGTCCCATCTGTACTTCTGTTCTTGCATAGATACTCCATTAGTGCTGTCAGAGCTTCTATTTCTCTAAAAGGAATTTCATATAGCCAAAAACACAAAATGCTTGAATGTTCATTGATTCTTATGTGTTTTATCTCGCCATGGATTAATTCAACTTTGGAAACAGTTGAGGGTTTATATGGATAACTGACTGACTGACTGAGTGAGTAATTTCCCTGCAAATGTTGAACTCTTTGACGCCTTGTATTCGGTAGCCAATCAGTGGGACATTGCATACAGCGGGCCTGCCACAGAGTGCGAGTGTGAGGATTTGAAACCCGGCACAATGTACAGACTGCGCACCTGCAGTATCAGCACGGGCGGCCACAGCCAGGTAACTCAAATATATTACAACAGCTGTACACCACATCTCAGCTGTACACCACATCTGTCCAAATGGACTCGTCAGAAAGAAATGCATTTAGAAAGAATGAGAGACTATAGCTGTACATTTGTTGGAAAAAAGTATGTGGATTTTAATTCACAATAATAGAGAAACAGACGATTACAGACTATTCATTCATTTTTTATTGAACACACAATTTAAATATTCATAGTGCTGAGTGGGAAAAGTATGGATTTTAATAACCGTCCTTTGACAGAATTAACCTCCATTAACCTTTTCTAATGTAACTGTGGTGCACAAAGTTCAGGAGAAATGTTCAAACTGTGTTAGCTGTAAACGAAATCAAAACATATCATTGCTTGTTTGATGTTGTGACTTTTGAAAATAAAGATTGGATTACATTTTATGACCAATTTGTGTAGAAATTCAGTCCAAAATGCACTATATACACTACAAAAGTTTGAGGGAGATAAGGTTAATATTCTTAAAAGAAGTCTCTTATGCCCATAAAGACTAATCATTTAATCAAAAATGATTACAATCTGAAATAACTGTCCATTTATTCCTGTGATGGCAAAGCTGATTTTTCAGCATCATTACTCCAGTCTTCAGTGTCACATGATCCTTCAGAAATCATTCTAATATGCTGATTTAGTGCTTAAGAAACATTTCTTATTAGCAATGTTAAAAACAGTTATTAAAAAATATTTTTTGTGGAAACCCGTAATATATTTTTTCCAGGATTGCAGGATGTGCAGCATTTATTTGAAATAGACATTGTTTACTGTTATTATTGGTCAATTTAATGTGTCCTTCAGTATAAATTACATACTTTTTGCTACAGTTATATACTAATTGTTATGCTTGTGTCCCTGCAGTGCTCTGAGAGTCTGCCTGTGCGTACACTATCTGTAGCTCCAGGACGTTGCCAGCCTGCCAGAATTGTGGGTAAAGCCAAGCACAAAGAAGTGCACTTACAATGGGGTAAGATTCTTTGAAACGTAAACTCTTTGTCCCTCTAATACATCACACTTCTGAGATTTTTTTTTTTTTCATTCCTTAGCTTCCATTTCATATTCACATTTATGCTTTTATTCGAAGCAACATACAATGTATTCAAGGTACATTTTTAGGACAATTTCCTTGGGAATTAAACCCACACTAACACAATGCTGTATGAGTTACGAGATCAAGAAACATTATTAAGTTGGTAATTTACATAGACCCAAGATCTCTGCAGTTTCACATTTATTTGTGATGATGTGAAATTACATTTCACCAAGCCCCTCTGTGGCAATCCACAGAATTAAACCCTTTTGTCATAATCAGAAACAGCATAAGATCACATATGTGCACATATTTTCCAGTAGTAGACTAGAATTGATTCTCTTGAAGTGCTCTTGACTCACTGACTTCCTACACAAGAATTATCGGTAGGTAGTTCATTGCTAAAGGCCATAGCGGGAGTGAATTAAGTTCTGGGTCTGTGGAGCTGCTGATTCCAGACTTTCTAAGTGAACACTTTGGATTCAGGC
Organism: Scardinius erythrophthalmus; assembly: GCF_964197995.2. Classification (NCBI taxonomy): domain Eukaryota; kingdom Metazoa; phylum Chordata; class Actinopteri; order Cypriniformes; family Leuciscidae; genus Scardinius; species Scardinius erythrophthalmus. The sequence goes on along the minus strand of NC_138229.1, from coordinate 21,604,334 downwards.
TTTTGGACAAGAAACTTTACACTGAAATTGTGAAGATTGATAAAGCTTGATGTTGTAAAGAAGTGGTCAAATCTGCTTTGTCTTAGAAAAACTTAAACCCCTTACTTTTGTTATAAAATATGAATTGAACCTGTAATTTCTGTGGTACTGAAGTGCTTTGTTTCTGTCCCTCGTCTCAGACTGTCCCTCCTCTGAGGGGGCATGTGAGGTGAATGAGTACAGTTTGGAAATGAGGGAGGGAGAGTCAGAGCCCACCGAGGTCTATCACGGCTCTGATCTGGAGTGCACCGTGGGCAGTCTGCTCCCCGGCGCCACCTACAGCTTTCGCCTGCGTGCTGCCAACGAGGCAGGGGTGAGTGAGTGCTCAACAATTCAATAAGCAAATTGTGATTTCTGAAGCACCGCCACTAATAATAATAATAATGCAACATTTAAAAAAAAAAAACATATAAATTCATCAACTGCACTAATTGACTAGTCAGTTGTTAGACAACCATCCTGTCCTATCCCTACCATAATGCACCTCAGGCTCAGTTTTCAGTTAATCACAGCACCTCGATCTTCTGTTTATCGCATGAATCGTCTAAACCAGCCAATCATTATTTGAATCCATTTGGAATTAGAGGAACCCGTCTAATTATAAATATGGCATAAAAAGTTGAAATTATGCGATACTAAGTTATAATTTTTTAGATAAAAAGTCGAAATTGAGATTTAAGTCATAAATTACGTCATAATTATGTCGAAATTAAGCATTACTTACAGTAGTCAATAATAACCTATTTTTGGTCAATTCCACTTGTCAAAGTGATTGTCTCAATTTCAACTGCTAATGTCATAATTTAAACTTTGTATTGTACTATATTTGTATTTCATAGTTTCAATTTGTCAGAATTTCAACATTTTTAATCTAATAATTATGACTTTTTGGTCTCTTTTAGAGTTTATAATCTCATAATTCTAATTTACCAAAGCATGATTTTTTTTCTCTTTTATGTGGCTGAAGTTGACTTACATACTGTAGATATCTATACAACGTCAAGAATTTCTCCTTGATTCTTCTCTCAATATGCTCAAAGTTCAATCCAGCAGTGTTCAAGGAGGCAGAGATCAACTCTGGCTGTCTTTTTTTTTTCTTTATCTTTTTCTTTGTTCAATTTAAGTAGTTTCCTGTTTCTCTTGTAGGAGTGTTAATACAGCATTCAGAGTCAGCTCTAGAGCCAGAAGACTGAATTTAATCATTTTCTCTGTTTACTTTTCATTGTTTGTGTGAGGCTAACTCCCAAAAGTGAGGAATCGATGCGTCTCGTATCCGATTGCGGTACTGGAAACATGCTTTGATTTCACAAGGGTGTAATGCAAGATTGGCTCGGTCTTAAGTGTTTTATTTGTTTTTCACATTGCATCCTGATAGAAATACACCTATGAGACATTTCATGTCATGTATTGAATATTAATTTGCACTACTCTCTCTCTCTCTCTCTCTCTTTTTTTTCTTCTGCTCACAGTATGGGCAGTTGTCTGAACCAACAGAAATAACAACCGCAGCTGGTCCTCCCAGCCAATGTGCGGCCCCATCCCTCACCTTATTGTCCAATACCTGTGTGCTGGTCAGCTGGGAGGTAATTTATCATTTTTAAGTCAGGCCCATCAATAATTGGACAGAGATCATACATTAACACATTCAACAAAGAAATACTGTCAGTATTGATGGTCAGATGAGCTGAAGTACAAACAATCAGCCAATAATTTGTTTATGCACTTCCTCTCTTTCAGAGTCCAGAGAGCTCAGGGGCCGACATCTCTGAGTACCGTCTGGAGTGGGGCCGAGAGGAAGAGCCCATGGAGCTGATCTACTGCGGCCCTGACACGCAGTGTGAGATCTCAGACCTGACACCTGCTACTCATTACTACTGCAGACTACAGGTATTACTGGACTGAAGGGTTCTTTTCATTTACACCATGTTTATTGTTCAACAATTCCTTTACAGTGTGGAAGAATTTATTGCTAATGGGAAATGTTTTGTTGAGCCAGTTTTACAGACAGCGCCTCTAAAGTGCACCTTTCTTACGTTTTCATAATGCCTTTAGATTGTATTAGAAATGTCCTGTGATTTTGACTTGATTTGTAATGAATGATATGGCTATATATTTTATTACTATAAGGCGCAGTGCCCTTAGGAGTAGGAAAGTAAAAAAAAAACCTGATTGGCTCACAATGTGGTTTTATTATTACTTTTACATGGCTGCGGTGTGTCGCTCTACTGCAGCCTCACGACTCAAACCAAAATTAGAAAAGTTGGATTAACTTTGGAAAGATTTTTGTGACATACATAACATATTTGGCATTTGCTCTCGGCTATTTTAGCCCATTTAATTATGACTGGAGTAGTAAAAGTATGACAGGAAAAGTTGAAAAGAACAAGGAAAGTTGACGCTTCATTAACTCTATCATCTTGCGCACTGAGGCTGTAAAAAGGTTCTTGTCATTATGCTTTAAATAAATGAGATCGTGACAGTCATTTCGAGATGATATTATATGGTGAAGATTAACAGCATAATGATCACTATAATCATTTTCATTTAATAGGAAATATTGTCATGCAGCTCAAAATGCTGTACAGAAATGGAATAAAATGAATAACTCTTAATTTTTAGGTGACATTTATTCTTACTGCACAAGAAATCACATTAGGGTTGTCAGTGGATTTAATTATTTAATTGTGATTAATACAGTAATTTTTTAGGGAAAGGAATCTAAATACCAGGCCTAAGTGTAATTATGTTTGCCAATTTGTCATCATTTGCTGTAATTTTTTATAAATCACACAGAAGTGAATAAAACATCATAATGTTGAACTAAATAAATGTCAAAACACAAAACAAAAGCTCAATTTTAACATTATTAAATATCAATTCAGTTTATTGACAGCCCTAAAACAATTGTATTAGTAAAAGCACATTATACTGCAAGTTAAACCTTGTCCCTTTCTTTAAAGGCGGCGAATCAAGCTGGTGCAGGACCGTACAGCGAGCACACAAGCTGTCAGACCCCTGCCACCGTTCCCGACCCGGTCTCAGTGTTGTGTGTACTTGAGCACGACGCCACAGATAGCGGCGTCTACTCACCTTCCACATGTCTGGCTTTGAAATGGGACGAGCCCTGCAACAATGGAGCGGAGATCACGTCCTACACTCTTAAACTGGGAGAGCAGCTCATCAGCATGGGCACCAGCACCTGCCATGTGCTGCAGAACCTACAGCCTGACAGTGAATACAGGTGTGTACATACACACTTAAACACACAACCATGAACCATTTTGACACCTCCAGGTTGTCCACTAGATCACATTTATCGTGTGATTCGCTTAAGCACTTTTGTGGCTTAGCTTACCGACTGCTTCTGAGCCGAATCTGTGTCCTGCTGGGAGTAGTTACGCTCCATCTCGGGTCTCATTTGCATTCAGTTGTCCATTTCAGCGAAGCGTGACGCCACAACCACGTCACCCCGCTGCATGTTTCCTCCCCCTGCCCAGGAGGACAGTGGGTAAACAGCAGAGTGTTAATGATGCTAATCGGTAGCTAATGAAAGGAGATGGCCGGAGGGCAGATTTTGTGTGTGTATCTAGGAAGTGGTGTCCATAACAGGACATCTATCCCTGCATGAGGCCACCACCGTGCACATTGAAGTGTCTCCATCAGACAGCTTATGCAACCCATGTTTTTGTCTGAGAGCTTTGATTATAGTCTTTAAATTAAAGCTCTGCGTGGGGATGATGATTATTATTATTTTATTTTTTTCAGTTTCATCCCACTGGGTCTTGCCGATTTTGACTGTATGTCCACCTGCTTCCCAATTAATGCTTTTCTTCCTGCCTACTCCCTCTCAATTTATGCTACTGTTCAAAAGTTTGGGGTCAGTACGATTTTTTTAAGAAAGAAATTCATACTTTTAATCAGCAAGGTCACATTAAATTGATCAAGTGTGACCATAATAACTTTTGGAATGATTCAAAACGTTTCCATTTCAAATAAATGTTGTTCTTTTGAACTTTCAATTAATCAATCTTATATTTCAACATTGAAAACAATAGAAATGTTTCTTGAGCAGCAAATCAGCATATTAGAATGATTTCTGAAGTATCATGTGACACTGAAGACTTGAGTATTGATGCTTACATTTTAGAATATATGAAAATAGAAAACAGGTATTTTAAATTGTAATAATATTTTAGAATATTACTGTTTTTATTGAATTTTTTATCAAATAAGAGACTTCTTTCAAAAACATTAAAAAAATCTTACCAACCCCAAACTTTTGGACAGTAGTGTACGTCTCGTTACAGTATTACCATCTTTCCCCAGGTGTCTTAAATTTGTTGTCATGAAGCTTATTCTCAATAACACTGTATTTGTCTGCTGTTGGACTTTCTCTCGGTTAGCATTCTTCTTTTTTTTAGTAATTGATTTGCTTTATGGAGAATTTAAAAATAAAATAAAACCGACGGCAGGCATCCATTCACAGATTTCATTATCTGATACCAGCCTATCTCTGTAATCTCCTCCAGTGTTCTGACTGACCTAATGGCAGTGTAACCTCAGAGCAGACGAAATAGCAATGTTCAGTATATTTAATACCTTGTATTAACACAAATGGCTTAAGGTAGTAATGTTTTGCTTAAAACAGATTTGCTTAAGTGATCAGTGACCTCAAGTAATATAGAATCTCAAATATTAATTCTCATTGATTCAGAGCAGAGGTCTTCAACCCTGCTCCTGGTTTTCAGGATCCCTTGAAAATCACAAGCTGATATGAACTTTGCAGGGCAGTCGATCTCCAGGAGGGTTGAAGACGTTACGTTTTTGAAGATAAGTTTTTGAATCTCCAGTTAAGACTATTGAACCACACTGTATGTGAATCAAGAACCTGTTTTTTTTTTTTTTTTTTTGGAGCCAGAACTGGTGTCAAGCAGGCTGTACAGCCATTTGATCGCTCTTAGATTGATTATATCTTTTGTCATTAGGGGCGTACAGACTAATGAAATCTTGTGAAAGGTTAAAGTATGTTTGGTTTTCAGTTAAATGTCAACCAAACAGTCCGGTGTTGTGGGAGAGCTGCTGTTAATTCCACTCCAGACTCCCCAACCCTCCAATTTTTTTTAAGCCCAGAAATTGATTTTGGTTCCATTTGATTTAATAACATGACAGGGCATTATCCTTGAATGATGGGATCCTACCCAAAGCACTTTCAACCGACAAATATAAATTTGATTGAGCTTAGCAAAGGGAGAGTTAAGGTAGTTATTTGCATCCTCAAGTGAGCGAGATGTGGCACAGTGTGTGAAGAGGTCGACTGCATTTCATTTCATATCAAGTTTGAGTCGGGTGAAGCTACAGATTACTGTGTAAAATGAGAAATTAAAACATTATTTTGTTTTTACTACAGTCAGTTCATGAAGTCTGCCTAGTTTTAATATTGTGTTTAGTATTATGACTCAAAGTATATTTTTTCCTTTCGTCATTGGTGCATTCAGTCAGTTAGAAATAACTATGAAATTTTATTTATATGATTTCTACCACTTCAAGCACTGATTAAAGTGTGTCAATAGGAGATTTCGTATGCTTGCTGTGCCATGGAAATGCCATGAAGTGTTACACATGGTTAACAGCAAAACTAGGGTACATCTGTTGGCCTTTTGAAACCCCCTGCCCTCCATCCATACATGCATATTCAGATGAAGCTGCTCATTTGAGAGTGTCATCTGCCTGCCTACTGCATGAATGTCAGCTGTAAATGGAGGGGAATGTTTAACACATGCACATTAATCAGTGTAGTTTAGTGACTCACACATTAGCTCTGTTATAGTTATTTTTGGAGGAAATTCGGCAAAAAATAACCATGTGATAATGCCTGGTGGTCCGTTTGATAAAATATTTACTTTTACATAACATGAGGAGGTCCTGCTCACTGATATCAGCAAAAATTGAAATGGTGTATCTCTAGCAGTATTTCTACCGTTGCACCATTTGTACAGGTAAAATTGCCCGGCCCTAAAGATCACCTGATGTACATGGTTTAAATGAGACTCTCTGTGCTGTCAGTCTGCAGATTCAAGCAGTGAATGAGATTGGTGCCGGTCCCCTCAGCCCTCCCCTGCTGGCCCGCACCAGGCCACTGCCACCTGTCCCTCCCCGACTGGAGTGCACTGCTGCAGGACCCCAGAGCCTCAAACTCAAGTGGGGAGACAGCAGCAATGCCAAGAGCCTGCTTGGAGAAGAGATGGTCTACAACTTGCAGATGGAGGACAAGAACAGGAGGTCAGTTCATTTCAATCACACCTTATAAATGGCAATAAAGGCACCGCTAAAAGGAAAATTGATTTCATTTTGAGAGCACACTTTTTAGTACATTGAAGCAATTTAGTCAAGGTGAAATGTCATTAGATGGCAGCAATATTATTTTAACATTTAACATTTTTTTAGAAATTCGTGCTGATATTATATTCCTGATAAATATTATAGGTTTTTAGGCCTTACTGTTATAGATGTACCTGTAGATTGGTCAGGTCCCTAGATTTTTAACCTACCCAAGTTTCAGTTTGGCTCACTTCCTAATTTAATTGTACTGTTGATTGTTTTTTCTTGGCAGAGTGGCATGTTGGCAGTATTTGTGAGTGGGCAACAGGCCTGACAGATGGGCATTTAATAGAAAATATAATGAATTCCCCAACCAACACTGTCAAAAATCCTTTTAGTGTTAGACTGGTAAATTTACTAATTATTTTAATGATTCTCTTTAGCCAGTAACCGTTTTGCTTCAAATGGATAGCTGATACAAGCATTTATCTTTACCAAAAATGCACCAAGGGTAGTTTATATGGTTTATATATACAGTACCATTTAAAGGGATAGTTCACCCTAAAATGAAAATTCTGTCATTAATTACTCACCCTCATGTCGTTCCAAACCCATAAGATTTTCGTCAATCTTCAGTATGCAAACGAAGATCTTTTTAATGAAATCTGAGAGCTTTTCCTGCATTCAGTTATTTATTGTGTCTTATTGTGTGCAGAGACTGGAAGTCGCAAAATGAAACGTCATAGTCATAAACCGAGGACTATCAATTGGTAGCATAATGTCCCCTTGACTTTGTGTCTTAGTCCTGATCGAATTATAGCGTATTTACTAAAGGCCTAAGATCCAATTGCCATCATCAGTGTGCATTAGAGTTTGGTAAACGTGTTTTTTTTTGTTTTTCCGTTTTTTTGTATTTGCTATGTTAACAATGATTGATTCAGCTGTTTAATCAAAATTAGATGCCAACTGTGCAATCGGGAGAGTCTCGATTCAGCACGGCTCTGAAATGGACTCTGTAATCCTTCTGCTATTACACATTTTATTTCTGTTCAGATTACCATAGTAACCACAGATGTACGATCCAATCCATCAAATGAAAAATAGCAGATATTATCAGACCACTTCTCTGTGAACCAATATTCTTTTGAAAGATCCTTTCTTTTGGATTTTATTTTATAATTCAGAAGGTGATCTGTTACCACGTGTTGGAGCTGGATCTGCACAAGATTGATGTTTAGTGCTATTCCTTCATATGCACATAAAGAACCTAGGGTCCTTGGTAGAATTCCAAAATAGACCAGCCTTGGATGAAAAGAGCATGAAGAGGAGCGTTTGAAAGGCTTCGATGAGAATATTAAGCATAACCTGCAGGTCACTGGTCTGTTACCTTGATCTAATTAGTCCGATGTCAAGCTGGCAGGAATCTTGACATTGGCAAAATACCTCTGGAAGCAGTCATTAAATAGCAGCTGTTGCTTTGTTCTCTGTTTTGACCTGAGGTGTTTGTGCATTAGACGGATGGTGTTGTGCTAGGACAGGACATGGCATGAGGATACCCAGAGCTCTCTGCCAATACCAGAAATTTTCACCTAATTTATTGTAATTGAAACCCAAAAAAGGTTCAATTAAATGTTAAATGTCTGGGGCTAGTATATAATGTCATTGTGTCCTTTTTGTCTCAGAAATACACAAATGGGCATAAAAGCGCATTCTTTAACATTTTGTTTTATGGTTTTATTGACATTTTTGTTTTTATTTTAGACAAATGTAGCTCATTGTTTAAACGGGTGACAATTGTCAGCAAAATATTCACAAAGCAGTTAATGAAATAAATTGTTTGGATGATAATATATTTATTTATTTATTTTATTGTAATACTTTTTTTTCAGCAAGGACTTATTCAATTGATCAAAACTGACAGTAAAGACAAAAAAAAGTGTCACAAAAAAAAAAAAATTAAATTATTGCTGTTCTTTTTAAACTTTCTATTCATTTAAGTATCCTGAAACTAAATGTATCACGATTTCCACAAAAAATATTAACACCACAACTGTTTTCAGCATTGACGATAGTAAGAAATGTTTCTTGAGCAGTAAATCAGCATATTAGAATGATTTGAAGACTGGAGTAATGATGCTGAAAATTCAGCTTTGCCATCACAGGAATAAATTACATTTTAAAATGTATTATATTAGAAGACATTTATTTAAAATTGTAATATTATTTCACAATCGTACTGTTTTTTACTGCATTTTTTATCAAATAAATGCAGCCTTGGTGAGCATAAGATACTTTTTAAAAACATTTAAAAAATCTTACCAACCCCAAACGTTTGAATAGTACGAAGTAAACTGGTAAATTACGCACCATTAACATAAATAAAATGTGTGTGTTTTAGGTTTGTCACAATTTACAGAGGCCCAAGCCACACGTATAAGGTACAGAGACTAAGCGAGTCGAGCAGCTATTGTCTCAGGATTCAAGCTGTGAGCGAGGCAGGAGAAGGGCTTTTCTCTGAAATACACACCTTCCATACCACCAAATCTGTTCCTCCAGCTCTCAAGGGTAAAGTATCCTCATACAATAACATCAACATATTGCTTCATGCCACATATGCGCTCATGTACAGTACTGGATGGATACTTATTGGCTGTTTATTTAGCTAAACTTGTATATTATCCTTTAGCTCCCAAAGTGGTACAGTTGGAAGGGAATGTGTGTGAGGTCAGCTGGGAGAGCATTCCACCAATGAGAGGAGACCCCATCATCTACATCCTACAGGTGCTGGTGGCCCGAGAATCCGAATACAAACAGGTGAGATTCCATTCTTCAAATCTGAATTGTCTATAGAATAGGACCATCGATTAGCCAGTGATTTATCTCATGACGTCTACAATTTATCGCAACACTTTAACACATTCAGTTCATTTCTACAGAAACATCTTCACATTCTCTTTACTCATCTCATTTGCATAAAAAGGAGGTGGTATATTATTTTTATGAAACTGTGATGGGAGAATTTTTGTATTAAAGTAGACAAATGTGTTATGTGATTATTTTGCATAATTGCTTTTAGTTTGAGACATCCATTTAGTTTGTATTGCAGCATTTTTTATTTATTTTTATTTTTATTAATATCTCCATAGCTTTGACAAACGTTATGACTAACACCAACACTATGACAAATGTAAAAAGTTTCTTGCTACTCTTTGCAGTGCATTGTTATTCAAGCAAAGAGAAAGTGATGGGATATGTCATCCCCACAGACTGAGTCTGAGATAGGAGTAGAATGTTGGGTTTGTGTCCTCCGCCTAAGACTATTAGTATTCTGTGGATGGTGCTGATGCCACCGCTGATGGCTTGATAGTGACTAACAACCAGCTCATCTATCATTCTTGATACAATTGAAGGAAACAACAGCCCACATTTAGACAGTAGAGTAAGTCGACATGTAGTTTGCAAAGGTACTTATAGTTAGTAGAATGCCTAAATTGGACTATTGAAGTAGTGTAACTGTTTGTCCTTTTGTGATAGTCGTGTTTGAGTCCCTGGTTTGTCACAGAGGGAGGATTATTGTTATTCTCTGCACATATTTGTGTCAGTTCTGTTACAAATGTGCTGTCGTTTTACATTTAATGGCCACATTAGTAGATCAGCCGGTGAATCTAAATCCACTGAGCATTGAGCGGCTCTGAAGGCCACGAAGTCTCTCCATGGAGTTCTGCATGACCGCTTCTGTCATGACCAGAGCAAGCCAATCAGATCCCTTCCTTCTCTCATTTATTTCTCTGCTAGGGCCGAGAGCACTGTCTAATGTAGCTGGCATGGTTCCTATTACTGTGCTAATGTGTGCCTTGTCCTGTCAGCTGTTAAAATGGATGCGATTCAGGAGCGGGTTGTTTGCATGTAAAGAGAAGTGAGAGTTTAATGGCTGCAGATGTTCTGTTTGCTCTGGTTCTGATGTTTCTGTGTGAACTCTGTGCTAAGGTGGCTAGCAACTAGTATGCATCTCAATTTCACCAGCTTATTCCACTATATAAAACATGTCAAAGTTATAGACAGAGTAGGGATCCAGCACAAATCCCGTCTACATCTCAGATCATTTTCTCCCAGTTAACTGTACAGCTGATGCATGTTCACTATACATTACTGAATTAAAATGATGTAATTGCCATTTAATGTTAAAGCTAGTTACAATTTTGGCCTATAATGTGTTAATGTTATGGGCGATAACCTATATAAATGGGCGATAATAAAATTCTGCACTGTTTTTTTACTCCAAATAAATCAAATTTAAAAAATGCTACACGTTAGTTTAGGAATCAACACATTATAATGTACAGTATGGATATTCGTTTTGAAATTTGATAAAGATTACATTTAACAGTTTTATTACCTTTTTTTAGTGCTTTTATAGATTAATTTGAGCAACAGATAATGTAAAAATGGAGGAAATGAGCATGAACAATATTCAATATTGACCCTATATCTAGTATTGAATTGAAAACACAGACGCTTAGTGATACAAATAGTGAAATCTTCCTGTGCTGTTATATGAAATGTCAGCACTCATGTGTATTTGATTGTATTTGTTCTATTAGATTCAGCTTGTTTCTAGTTTTATTTTGTCTGCTCATGAGTAATTGGCTTGTTTTTGTCAACTTTCGTCATCGCGAATTAACGGACGCAATTGCCGTCTCGGTTTTTCACGCTCTTCTGAACTCAAATGGCATCTGTTTCATTCCTCCCTGCAAATGGAAAAATGAAATAGTAGCTATCAAAAAGGGTTGCTAGAAACAACTTCTATTAAGTTTATCTTTTTCAATTCATTATACTGCTGAGAGGGACAGTTTCCAAATGTATTTTTGCATTGCTTTGAGACATTAGTGTTTTCAAAAGTCTGGTGTGCACTTCTACTTTTCCTCTTGGATCAAATGTTTAGTCGTCTCTGACCAGTTTTTGTAAAGCCTCGTGCCGTGCCACACATCTGGAATAAACATGTAGGTTTTAATATTTAGCTCCTGGCTTTGCTCTGCTATTAGAGCTGCATGGTGACATGAAACTCAGGATGTGCACGTAGTGATTTTTTTTTTCTCCATTCCTTTGTGTCAACAAATTAAAATGTGTCCATAATCTTAACAGTGAGTAAGGAAGGTACAAATTGTGAGTGGCTTTCCAGTGAAATTTGAACAGCTGTTGTTTGGCAACCAAAAGCAGCCACATATGACCTATTCTGCATTCTAATCAGACTTACTTCAATGTTTGTTGAATGTTTCATGTTAGTATCAGCATATCATGCATGTAGCTTGGAGGATATGTTTTCCTGGTGAAAATCATCTTTTCTGTTTAGGTTTCTTATCTAGACTCTCTTTCATACCTTATATATTTCTGTGGCATATAATGGCATTGTAAAAGCTACAGGATATGAAAACTCTCGCTCGCGTGAGGAATGCACCATATTGACCACTATCTGTCATACTGACATAGAAAGGCTTCCCTATGTTCTTTAATAAATGTTGAAAGCTCCTTTTCCTAATATTACTTTTTGTGAATTATACTTTATCCTGATGGATAGAATCTCTAGTTATATCCAAACGTTCAATGTTATTCATACTTTTATGCTGTTTTTTTTATAACATTTACATTTATTTGAATTAATACTGATTATGTAATGAAAGTATTATTATGAAATACATTAATAATAATAATAATAGTTTATTATTATTATTATTATTATTACAAAGAATTATTATTTTTAAAAGTACATGCTTTAACAAAAATGAGCTTCATATTTATTTTAATAATGCAAATTTTTGTTTATTATTTAAAAACAATGACATGTTTTATTTAATAATTATTAGTATTTTAATAGTATTAATAATTAAGTATTATTGTTAATTATATATATTTAATAATAATTATATTAATTGATAACTTAAATTTTCTGCTTTTAAACCACAGAAATTATGAAATTTTCTGTGATAATCAACATTATGCTACAAATGCAATAAGCTTAACTTGTATTGAACCTGTAAACATGAACAGTTCCTGATGGTGACCAGTTGGAGGTTGCAGTGAGTTTTATGCAGTTTGAGAATATGCATCTGTATTTTTCACAAACTTACTTTCTTTCTTTCAGTTATATAAGGGAGAGGACACAACCTTCCAGATCTCGGGCCTGCAAAACAACACAGACTATCGCTTCCGCGTGTACGTGTGCCGGCGGTGTCAGGACAACACGCAGGAGCTTTGTGGACCCCTCAGCCCATCCTCGCTCTTCACACTGCGGCGTACAGAGCTTTCGCTGCCTGGAGAGCCCAGCTCCACCGAGACCCTGAAGCCCAGCGGCATGTTCGCCACGGACGAACGCTTCGCGGCCGTCTTAGTCGGGGCTTTTGCGGCCCTATCCTTCCTCATCGCTTTTGTGGTGGAATACTTCTTCATGAAGTGAAGATATTAAAAAGCAACGCCAAACCAGCAGCCAGCCCAGAAAGAAAACATTTACGTTTCGGGTAACGCACGAACACTTAAAGTATACATCCGATGCGACGTACTGTAGGCTGAGAATTTTATACAGGCTCTCTTCTTGTCTTTTATCCACTCTTTCTCTCTCTCTCTCTCTCTAATGCCTTCCAGCCTGCCTGTGCATCGCTGTGTCACTCGCTCTTTTACAGCGTGTGGATTTTGCTCTAAACTCTTGGGGAAGCAAAACCACATCATCAAGCCTTACGAAGAGTTGCGCGACGGCCTGTTTTTGCATGCTTCGTTTTTTTTTGTATCCCTTTAAGTGTACGTATATGTTGGGTGGAAAATGTATCGGTATTTTCTCCACGTTCATGGCCTTCCTTTTGTTTTATCCAAGTGTGCTTCACAGCATTTGTTTCACAGCCATATACGAGTTGTTGGAATCATAGCTTTATCATGGTGTAAAACCCACAATCACAGTCCACCCAGTGCCATTTTTAATATACACGATCACGTGATCTTCACGTTTTGTTTGTGCGTCACAGTACGCATCCTTCTCAGAAACACGAAAAAAAAAACGTTACCGTAGTAAGACTGTTGTAAAGCCCCCCTGCATTAAGCTGCCAAAGCAAGTGTGGTTTAAGTGATGCTGCTATTGTGTGTTTATATTTCCTACGAACGGAATCAGTTATCTAATATATATATATATATAGATACAAATATAAATCTATAAGATTCTATAGAGCTATTGTAATATAAGTAACAATGAGTTTGAAGTAGATCTCTCATTTGGAGCGTGTCAATTCACAATCTATGGTGCTTTATCTGTGGTCAGTAGTGTTGGCGGACGAGGGTAAGGGAAGTTTGACGTCCTCTGCAACCACGCACCTTCTTTCCGCCATCTAGTCCTAAGGTGCAGTGACACAGAGCTACTTCTCGCCCCCCGAATGACTTGGCTAGGCTAACGTCGCCCTCTCAGACTGATTCTGGGCTCTGTGTGGTGGCTGGAGTCACAATAGTTTCCTCACTCTGTGAATGGCGTTCGTCCCCAGGACTTCGCCCCCTAGTGTTTCGTCCGCGGCCTGTGTCAACGCGTTGAATGTTTCATCTTCTTTGAACCCGTGAAAGCCAGTTGCACAGTTCTAAGGTGCTTTTACCAAGGTTATTGTCAAAAGCAGCAGTGAATTCCTCCACCCGCTGCACCTGATGTTCATGCCAAAACAGCCTGATGTGCTTGCAGTGCATCTTTAGCCAAGTAAAAGGTACAAACCAGCAGTTCCCATCAATCCAAAGAGTTTCTCCCACATTACACTCGCAGAACCGGTTAGGTTTCGAAAAAGGAGAAATAAACTGACAGCCTGTATTGTACCTCAGGGACCTGGACTTTTCAGAGGTGGAGAAGTAAATACTATGTTTCTGAGAGGGTGCTGCGAAACACTAAACGTTGCCGAATGATTGTGATATTGCTGTCATCAGTAGCGTCATTCCGTTGTATCTGCCTCTGCAGTTTGAAATGCATTTATTTGATCTGTTTTCTCACCTAAGCTGTGCCTTGCTCCAGTTGTTCGTAAGCAAATCGTTTACTAGCTCAGAATACTTTTGCCAAAGTTAATGGGAAAGTAAGGTATCTTTCTTTAGGGTTATTTATACTATCTATTGCATACAGTACTTTAAATGGCAATTAAAGTGCAATCTTCATTTATTTATTTTTCAAGAAATTAAGAGATGTAGTTATGTACTATTTTTTTTTTTTTTTCCTCTCTCTTGTAGCATGTTTTTTTGTTTTTTTTTTTATGTATTGTAGATTAACGATAAAGGCCAGCATTCCTTTCATTCATAATTCTGGTTATGTTTATGTCTTTCTTTAATTGGGAACATGTAGCATGTACCATGCTGAAACATTTATATATAACCAAATGTCTGTTCATCTCCTATTACAAAGTGCCGAACTCCAGTTAGTTGTCTTTTCATAGAGAACCGTAGCAAATGTTTAACCGTTTATTTTTTATTTGTGAGTGTGTAATGGGACATACAGTACATACCTACATTTGGCATTGCTAAAGACTGTTATGACGCTTATGTTATCTTTCTGTTTGCCAAAGCGGAAGCTTGTCCACTTTTATGTTGCTTTTTATGGTTATTTAAAGGGTTACTTGAGAAATCCTTTGTGACACTAGAACATCATTTCTTGAAAAGGAAAAACGTAAGTTTAAGTTAAACTTCATCTGTGACTACACTTTGTTTTTGTGGTAAAAATTGTGCCATTTATTTGAATAATAATCATTCAGAGGTGAAATCATGCCGTTTCACGCCGAAAGGAAAGCAAAACAATCAAGTGACATTTCTCATTTCCTTTTATTTTCCAGACATGTCATAGCGCAATAGTGAATTTATTCCAGTATTTTTGCTAAGGAATTATATATAGAGATATATAGATATATAGTATGACAACTAACAGAAATGAAGCACTTTTTAAAGTGAAACATTAATCTTTATTAGATTTATCTTGATAAAGCTGTATTTCCTAGTCAATGTTGCGATTGCTTTCACATGGAGAGTGTCATGCCGTAAGAAATGTCTGTTAAACTGGCCCACACAGGCTTGAACATATTTAGTGAAAAGTCTGAAAGTACATTAGGGTCCTTTTATTGTTAGTGTTTTTTTTTTTTTTTTTTGCCCGTTATGGAAGTAGTGTTTGGTCCTAACCAAATTTTTATGTTTTCTGTTAGTTTGTTTTCTTATTGGTAAAAGAACACACAACAGTTTTGTGGCCCAAGTATAGTTTTGTATTTTTATATTGTATTTTATTCCGTTTTATCTCTGTTTTGTTTGTGCTCTGTTTTAAATATGAAAATGAATTTGAAAATGATGGTTTGGAGATCGGTCAGCTCTGTCATCCCAGAGAAATGTATAGAACCGTAAGTGTATTCAACTATTTTCCAAAAAAAACAGTGTATTTTTACCTCAGAGTTAAAAAAATAAATAAAAAATAGACAGAAAAGGAAAGATATCCAAAACATTCCAGGCTTGTCATGATCTACAATTTTTAAAGTCATACAATTTTCTCGTATTGTAAATGTTAGACAAATTCATATGCATATATATAAAAGAAACTGCCATATCAATGTTAATGTATAGATTTTTGCAAATACTACCCTATGTATGTAAGACTTATCTGTATCTGTAGCGTGTATGTAATATATTTATACCCAATAAATGTTTTAATTTTTTCTGACAGATTGTATTTTGTACTGGAGATGTTAATAATTCATAGAGCTTATGATTGAAGTCCCTCACTAGTTCTTTTCTATTGCAGTATGTCATGAATATTGAAGCACAGATACTGATCATCAAGCACGATATCTTCACTGTGTCGGCTGTTTTACATTTCTAACTTCAGATCATGTCCTAACTCTCAAAAACCCACCAAATTGGAACTATTGAAAGGCTGTTCTATAATTGTGCTGATGTAGAAAGATGTTGCTCATTGAAGCTGCTAGTCCAATTTCATCCACCACCAAACGTACCTCGTATGAACCTGTTGAAGCATTTACTCATTCATAAAGAAGGGTTGAGCCGTGTAAAGATTCATGTTGTAGAATGAAATGATGAATTGCTTTATAAAGAATAATTAATATCAATAATCAATACTGAGTAACTTAAACACCATCAGAATGCCTAAAAAACAAAGCATTTATTTTTCTCCTTTTCCGACAATGATAGATGTCTGCTTTCTACAGTCTGCTTCAAGTCTGTCTTTGTGTTCGTGTTGCGTTCTGTTGCTGTGTTTTTGTGGTAATTGCTTGACACTTCAAAGCTGCAAAATGTCAGAGTTTTCTTTCACTGTCTGGATTTTCCATTTTGTCATCTTTACTGGCATGACCAGTAACACTACATTTGTATTATCAACGCTTTTGCAGCTTCCATCTAGACAGTTATGTGTGCTCAGTTAAACTGATGTCAGTCCGTGACTGTCTTACCAAGTGAAGACCAGTTGGTCACACTTTAGATTAGGGTCCAATTCTCACTAATAACTAACTATTTACTATGACTTTTCCCTCAGTAAACTCCTAATTACTGCTTATTAATAGTTAGTTAGGTAGTGTTTAAGTTTAGGTATGGGGTAGGATTAAGGGATGTATAATAAAGTCATGCAAAATAAGGCATTAATATGTGCTTTATAAGTACTAATCCCTAGTAATATGCATGCTAATACCCAACTAGTTAATAGTTAGAGTTGGACCCTAAACTGAAGCGTTACCTACCAGTGTTGGGGAAAGATACTTTTAAAAGTAATGCATTACAATATGACATTAATCTCAAAAAAAAAAGTAAGTAATTGTGTTAGTTATTTTTTATGGAAAGGTAATGTGTTACGCCACTTTTGCGTTACGTTTTCTCACATGGGCTGGGCCTGCTTGTTTGTTTTTTAATAAAAAAAAAAACTAAAGTTCTATTTTTGGCAAATGTAAATGAATAAAGCCTCATGCTGAAAGGAATGCAATTGCACATCTGTACAGTAGAGGCCGCAGCTCAAACCTTTCAGCTGTGCAGACAGTCTGCATCGCAAAAGATTAGGACGCAGGAGAAGAAAGTTCTCTTTCTTCAATAAAATGAAAAAAAAAAATGAAAAAAATGTGATGTTTAACTTAAGTCATTTTTGCTTATTGGTATGGTTGAATTGGATCATTGAAGGTCAGCACAAAAGACATTTGTTAACAAAGTGAGATTAAATAAAGTAGGCTATATTTGTGTTAACATTCAATTATGTCAGGTTTGAGTAATCTGTTTGCATTTCTCTTTTTTGTTCATTTTGAGGAATCTGTTTTTGTGCAAGCGAGTTGAGTAAATGCTCACAACTACAATAACCGTCATGTTCCCACAGCGCACACAACACTTCTGCATCTTGCTCATGACTTCTCTCATTGCGGGGACAGGATACTGTAGCTGTCAAATGGGAAAACAAAGTAACTTGCGTTACTTATTTGAAAAGTAACTCGATATTTTTTTGCAAGGTGACTTGTGTAACTAATGCATTTCCCCAACACTGGTGAAGACGTTTAGTTATGTTTGTGGACATTGATTGCAATCACTAATTAAAATCAGACTTTTATAAAGCCTTTTAGTTGAAGTCAAACATTAAATGAAAAAAAAAAATTATCAAACATTTTGTCCAGGTATAATTTTTTTTTAATCGACCTGTAATTAACACTTTGAAGAGTGTTTACACTCCCCCTCTCCATCAGGGCTGTGGTATTTTATTTTTTAATACATTTTATGGTTATGGTAGGCAGAAGTGGGATGTGTGAATGGTGGACAATCTCATTTTGCAGCGTCACCTTCTGCCCCATGAGGAGATCTGACTGATTTATGAAACCATTCTCCTCTGTAATCCTCTTTCTCCGCAGTCTGGGCACTCTCACCTTGATTTGACATCAATAAAACACCCAACAGTCAGACTTTACATATGTGACCCTGCATCACAAAACCAGTCACAAGTCGCACGGGTATATTTGTGGCAATAGCCGATAATACACCGTATGGGTCAAAATGATCGATTTTTCCTTTATGCCAAAAATCATTAGGATATTAAGTAAAGATCATGTCCCATGAAGATATTTAGCAAATTTCCTACCGTAAAGATATAAAACACTTATTTTTGTGAGTGAATGCAGCACAATCGCGAACATAAATGGACAACTTTAAAGGCGATTTTCTCAATGTTTCGATTTTTTTGCACCCTCAGATTCCAGATTTTCAAATAGTTGTATCCCGGCCAAATATTGTCCTGTCTTGACAAACCGTACATCAATGGAAAGTTTATTTATTCAGCTTAATCAGATGATGTATAAATCTCAATTTCAAAAAATTGACCCATGTGACTGGTTTTGTGGTCCAGGGTCACATGTGGACATAAGAAAGCAGGATTTCTAACAAGATATCAAGAAACCGATAAATCATTGATCCTGAGGAATAAGAGTGTCTCAAATGAACTGCATCACTTTCCCCTTATTATTTATTTAAAGCCCATTATAGACAGCTGCATCTATTTTTGGGGTTATGTAAATGACCACATAGTCATGAATTTATCTATCGTTCTGTCTACCTGTCTGTCATTCTATCAATCTTGTCTATCTATCATTCTGTCTATTGTTCTGTTTATCTATCCATCTATCTATCTATCATTCTATCGTTCTGTGTATCTATCTATCTATCTGTCTGTCGTTCTATCAATCCATTTGTCTGTCTATCATTCTATCTATTGTTCTATCTGTCTGTCGTTTTATCCATCCATCCATCCATCTTTCTATTTACTCAAATAGGATAGGAATAGACTTCAGTCTTACAGGACAACCATTAAAAAAAGAAAATATATATTGTTATATTATATTCATATATATCATAATTCGTTTGTCATACTGTCATTGTTCTTACAAAAGAAAACCTTCAACACAGCAGATATCCAATTAAATATGGGTATATTTACATAATTTACAAAGTACAAATATGCCATTTTATGTACTGTACATCGCTTTAGAACACAAGACACATGCAGTTTCCACAACAGATATCAATGGATGTGAGAGGACTTGTTAACGTACGCATATACTGTCACATCGGTTATTGCAGTGGTTTTAAATGAAACTCTTCTCAACAACTGGGTAATTCCGTAACAACAGTTTATACGTTTAGCACATGAAGCACTGAGAAAAAAGCGAGCTTTTTTAGGATGTTCTAGTACTTAAATGTACCAATGCAATTCTGACTGTTTTATATACCTTTGTTTTAATGAACTTTTCTGTGTATTGCTTCAGGGCGGGTGCGGAGCCTAATAAAAACACGCACGTGAAGAAAGTGACAACACTAGCTAAAAGAGCATGACACGCATTGATGCACGAGGCAAATGAACGGCATCACCTCTGCAGTCCCTGTCATCAGGCGCGTGAGGATCCTGCTGTATCTACAGTGCTCGTTTTGTCTTCCAGATTTCATTTAGATTTAAGGCAACTGAAGTTATCTTTTTCTCTCTCTATTTACAAGCATCATTTTATTATAAAACATCAAGGTATCTAATGAAATGTTTTGCTTGGATAGACACATGGCTGTTAACAACATCTTTCTAAAATACTCCCTGATCTGTCTGGAAATGTATGAGACCTTCATATAAATCTTTTGTCTAATTAAGAGACTATCACCTTATAAAATGATGGCAGCATTAGATGAGGTCTGAAATGGCTGTTTATGGTAAAGAGAGTCACACGCTGGCAGTGGATTCCGTCCAGCACGGTGGACTCTCTCCTTTGGCCACCGATGTGCTTCTTCGTGGGTTGTTACGCAGTCCGAAAAGTTTGCAAGCTGCCATCCTGTACTTCTTGGACATGATGTTGTACAGAATGGGGTTGATTGCTGCACTAAGGTAAAAGAGTACAAAGGAGATGAGATTACAGTACTGGCTGATGACAGACATGACAGGAGAGCCCATCTCTGTGGATTTGGAGATCAGGTAGCGTCCAACGTGAAAGGGAAGCCAGCAGAGCACGAAGGCAAACACCACCACAGCTGTTAGGGAGAGAGGTAATGAAGGTAAATGAACACTGAAATAGCACCTTGTTCCTCAATTTGTTGCAGAAAGCAAATATTATTACCTAACCATGAATCACAAACTTAATCATGTGTTAGCAATAACAAAAAAGCTCACGGTTATTTTAGTTATTCTAAGCACATAGAAATGATTTGTTTATTTAAGTATCAAAAACACGTTTTTTTTTCACATTTTGGTGGACAATGTTTAAGTTGTGTGTCAACCCTGTTATATCTCCCCTTATTAAAATGATGAGCATTTTCATTAAACAAACAAAAAAAAACCATCACCCTTTCACAATGCAAAATGTGCATTAACAAGTGTCTTTTCATTTTTCTTGAGTTTGTTCTTAAAGGACAATTTGGTAACACTTTATTTTACAGTGTCTTTGTTACACGTTAGATGTAGTTACAATTTACTAAATTGTGCATAATTACATGCAACTAACCATAAATCACGCCCTATTCTAACCCTAAAGCTATTGTAGTTATTAATTATTATTCAGTACTTAAATGTATAATTAAACGTGTATGGAATCTTAAAGTGCAAGCCACAATTTTAGCCAACCCAGTTACCTTTATTTTGTTCAATAATGATCTTTAGGTTGCATGACTAAATGAACGAAAAACTGTCACAACGTTACCTTTATAAAATATATTCCTTAACATTAACATGGCGCGCCACATTTAAATATAGGCCTATTTTCACTCATACATATCGGATAGAAATGTTTTAATTTCCTAAAATAAATTAGATTGAAAATCACCTTTTCAACATGGATGAGCCATTTTACTTGAATGAGATCGTTTAAATGAGGTGTTACCACATAAAGTACATTTTTAGGTTCCCTAACAAGACCATTTTAGTGTATGCAGGATTGTACTGCTGTTTTGTGCCAAGCACATCCCGTGCGTAATGGGTGCGCTTGTGCGTAAAGTGCGCAAATGATAAACAACTTAATCGCGGTTACCTGATATACTGTCATGAAACCGGGCACTTACCCAGCATTTTCACTGTCTGTCTATTGCTTTTATCGCGACTCGAAGCGTTTTCTCCAATCGTCTCCCTCTTTCTCTTCCAGAGCTTTCGCCCGATGAGACTATACAAAACAGTTAAGCAGAACACAGGCAAGAAGAAAAAGACGCTGGAGACCCAAACCATGATGGTTAAGAGCCCAGACCTAATGGCATATTCCGTCGCTTTGCATTCGTTAGTTTCCCACGAGTTTGTCCCATTTTCATGCTCGACCCCGACGAGCACAAATACAGGTCCTGCACTAAAGAAGGATACTATCCAGAGGACCAAAATGACCCCTCGCACGCGACCTTTGGTCACGACTATCTTTGCCCTAAGAGGAAAACAAATAGCAAAGTATCTCTCCACACTGAGAGCGGTGATGTTCAGAATGGTCGCGTATGTGCAACACTCGCTAACAAACTGAAAGAGTTTACAAAGTATGTTGCCGAAATTCCAAGGTCGGTACTTCCAGAGTCTGTACAAGTCCAGAGGCATGCAGAGGAAAATGAGTAAATCCGAAAAGGCCATGCTGGACAGGTACAGGTTAGTGGTGGTTCGCATATCCTTGTATTTGGTCACCACCAAAATGGTCATCAGATTCCCCGTTACACCTACAAAGAAGAAAAGGGCGCAGGTGACCGTGACCCCGGTTAGAATTGGAATGGGGAAAATGGTGACTGGGGGCTCGAAGCCCCAGTACGTCGCGTTATCATCCCAACTGCAGTTGAAGGAACAGTTGGACCGGTTCGTCCAGGCAGGCATGCTGAGAGATCATGGAGCGTCTAGATCCTCCTCTGAGAGAGAGCTCGGGCAGGACAGTCTCCCCACTGACTCCCCATCGTGCTGCGCTCAGGGCTGCCCAACATTTATAATTGAACTTATACAACCCGAATTATGGGGGTTTCGGAGAGTACCTCCCTAATTACGGCTTCAAGTCCCATCATATAAGTCAAACTAAGTCTTCAAAACATGTTCCTTTACATATATGTTTCAGCAGGGTTTCCTAACAACGTTTCCGAAACCACAAAAGTCACATTAGTGCGCTAAATAAAAGCTCGCGTGCAGAAGTCGCGTCAGCCTGTGGAAGTAACCATAGCAACAGTAAGCTGCTCGAGCCATTCGTTCAGTATCGCGCGTGAAAACGATTAAAATTGTATTATTACTTTAATATAGGTTTAACAAATATATTTTTTGTTTTATTTAAACGTCTTTTCAATAGTTTAACTTACTTTCAGAGGCGCAATTTTAGTTGCGCGCGAATTAACATGCGCTCTCACAGAACTTCCTCTAAAAAGTCTACTTCCCTGAAGGTCATTCATTATTTCGCACTCTGTTGTATTCTACAGATTTGTAGTTGTCCAGTAAATGTCCTCATGACGCATTCTTTCCATCCGTTCCACATCTAAAAATGGTTCCAACTGATAGGAAAACTCAGAGGATTTAAGGATGGCAATCCAGCTTTTTCTGCCAAGTTATCTGTCTACATTGGACAGCAAATCGTTAGTCTTGAAGCTATTTAAGGTGTAGGAAGAAA
The DNA here is from genome assembly GCF_964197995.2 of Scardinius erythrophthalmus. Taxonomy (NCBI): domain Eukaryota; kingdom Metazoa; phylum Chordata; class Actinopteri; order Cypriniformes; family Leuciscidae; genus Scardinius; species Scardinius erythrophthalmus. The sequence goes on along the minus strand of NC_138229.1, from coordinate 21,581,379 downwards.
GATAAGTGTCGGGTCGGATTGATGAAATCATCTCGCGAGGATGAGAGGCGCGCTGCGCGTCACCTGTGAAGGCTGAAGGACTCTTTCATTACTGATGTCATTGATTTATCGTTGATTAGGTGGATGCGGAATATGGGCAGAACGTTTCTGAAGTGGATAGAAAATATACATCCACGTTATTTAGAAGGCAAAAAGTACCGAGCATGTTGAGAATGGATACTTGTTGAACAGTGCCATCGTGTGATGATACGATAGAATGCATTGGAACACATTCTTGTAAAGTTAATTTCAGCTGGAACCTATAACAGGCTCAAATACTCGGACTAAAAGCTATAGGCCTATCTCAGTCTCGAATAAAGGATTATCATGAAAAGACGATTTGTTGATTTCTAAAATTATTGTTGTTGTTGTTGCGTCAGAGGGTAACTTTTCTCTCAGCTGATTCGTCCGATATGTGTTTGCAGTCTAAGAATATGTGTAACGTAGCAGGCTATTTACAATGGCTAAAGCTATATATATAAACCTAAATATAGAGTCAAAATGAAACAGGTTTTGTCTAATCAGTTAATGTTATTGATCACTTCATTACTGTTTGATGGTATTTTTTCCAAATATGAATACATGTAAACATTGATATTACTATTTTAAAACATTACTATTTTGAATGTTTTTGAAGTCTTGTTCTAATGTTTGAGAGAAGTCTCTTATGCTCATCAAGCCTGCATTAGTTGGTCAAAAATACAGAAAGAACAGTAATATTGTGAAATATTACAGTTTAAAATAACGGGTTTCTGTTTTAATATAGTTTAAATAATAATTTATTTCTGTGATGCAAAACTTCTCATCAGCCATTACTCCAGTCTTCAGTGTCACATGATGAAATGAAACATCATGAAATCATTCTAATATGCTGATTTGATACTCAGTTTTCATCAATGTTGGAAACAGTTGTGCTGCTTAATTTTTTGGAACATGTGATATTTTTTCAGTATTCATTAATGAATAAAAAGTAAAAAAAAAGAACTGCATTTATTCAAAATAGAAATCTTTTCTAACAAATATCACTTTTTACTATCACTTTGTACTATCACTTTTTATCAATTTAGCACATCCTTGCTGAATAAAGAAAGGGGGAAAAAAACTACTGACCCCAAACTTTTGAACGGTAGTGTATATTGTTCCAAAAGATTTCTATTTTAAATAAATGCAGTTCTTTTTTAACTTTTTATGCATCAAAGAATCCTGAAAAAAAGCATCACAGGTTATAAAAAAATGTTTAGCAGCACAACTGTTTAATACATTGATAATAAAATCACATATTATTGACAGAATGATTTTGAAGAATAATGTGACACAAAAGACTGGAGTAATGGCTGATGAAAATTCAGCTTTGCATCACAGAAATAAATGATATATTATATAGAGAGTTTATTATTTATTAAGATCTAATATATATATATATATATATATATATATATATATATATATATATATATATATATATATATATTAGATCTTAATAAATATAGATCTTTAGAAGATAAAGATATTCATTCTGATTTGTTTGGCTTCATAACTTATAATCATTTTTTGTTTGTTTTTGTTTATTGAGCCTGGGGCATGGTAGGGCTGGTCCTATCCATTTTGTTTCAGGTCATATGATTAGGATATAGGCCTCTATTAGCAAGATGTTATTGCACGTGCAAAATCGTGCAATAAGACAGACCTATCCAATGTTTTAATTAATGTGCAAAGTAGCATTGCATACAATTTTTCTGCTGGCAAGACGTGTACACTTTGACAAATTTAAAGCAAATATCCATCTCATGCAAATTAGATTTTGATGTTGACTGAATATTGTGGAGACGTGAATTAGGATATAGATCATCAACCTGTTTTATGTCTGGAAAGGGCTGAGCTGCTGATATTGAGCCCTTCTGTAAATTGCCATCGTCAGCGTCAACTAACCTGAACCTGCAGAATGTAACCTTCTTTCTTTCTTTCTTTCTTTCTTTCTTTCTTTCTTTCTTTCTTTCTTTCTTTCTTTCTTTCTTTCTTTTTCCATGTTTTAGCATTTTATCCTGTTTTGTTAAATTAAAGATGCAAGCTATTCATTGTTATTTGTAGTTTGTGCTTTTGTGTAGGCCTATGTAATGTGTAGCTTGGTGTTTCAACATGTGATGTAAACAGTGTTGTTGTTGTTACTTTAAGGTTTGTTGTGGTGTGGTCAAAGTCTTACATTATAACCGTTTTCTTCCCCAATCAAAAGCTGTCATTTGCAGTAATACTGCACCCTATGATCTAGTGATCACATTCAACATACAATCTTTATAGCACATGGGAACAACACATCCTCATTCAGCTTGAGAGGAAGTGTAGAGCTCAGGCCATTATAAACACAGCAGGTTTCATTTTACCTATTGCTCTTTAGAAAGGATTTGAGAAACACAAATGGCTGAGAAGGCAAACCTCCTTTCTTCAGGATCCATGCTTGCTTGCCTGTATGCACACATATACGTGGTTAGAATGAAGTTTCAAAGGGGCAGAGAAATAGTTTTTTTTTTAATACTGTCCACTAGAGGGCAGGAGCGCTGTATGTAATACTTTTGTAATACTGTTGTGATTTGTAATACTATTCTGATCATTTAAGATTCAGTAGAAAAATATGATTCAGTGTTATGTATATGCGTGTAATATCAAATCACATATCACATTATAAAAAAACTATAGTTTACAGTCTTTAAAAAAAACTATAAATCGATTTTTTTTTTTGTATTGTGGAACTATAGTCCTCTATTGTCCACAGTGGTCTACTTGACATACAGTATGATGGCCCTGAGTTTGTTATCAAAGAGGTTTAGATTTAGTGTGCTCCCTGTGAGTAAATGTTGTTAGTAGTAGATGAGCTCATGTGACAGTAATGAAACTAGCTGCTATGCAAAGCCATTAAACTCTGTAACTTTTCTTTTAATCTGTTTACCTTACATTGCACTGTCTCTCTTTATATTCCTTCCCCATCTCTCTTGTGCACTTGAAGGTCTGCGGTTCAGCTGATATTGTTTTGTGTGTGAGAGAAAGACAGAGATGTTTGCTTGCGGCTGTGATAAATGGCATTGCCTGCCATTTGAGCAAAGGTATGGCCGCTCTGGCACACCCTGCCGTGGTAATTATTACAGACTCCATAGACCAGAGGTCCTGCATCAGACAAGGCGGAAAATTGAAAATATAAATGATTTATGGTGCTCAGAAGTCTATCTTCTCCTCTGTCTTTGTTGTCGGCCACAGAGCATCAGATTCGCTGGGATGTCCTTTAGTGTGGCATCTTGCTCTTGTTCTTCAGTGATTAATCCATTTAGACACAGTGGAGTGGAACTCTCCTCACCATGGAAAATAGATGGGATTGTTGGAGAGGAAGGGCTTCAGTAAAATGCTTGCAGTTTGTTTGAGGAGCAGAACAAACTGCTCCAAGGGTAAACTATGGCCCTGACTGCTGAGCAGCCTAGAGATAAGTTGGTTTGGCATTTCGACCTCCAAGTTTCAGGGATGATGTTTGTCATTTTAACATACTGTAGCTCCAGCGACGTCAGAGCTCATGCATGAGACCTTATAAACAGGACTTAACACAGCTGTTACAGTAAATTACGATTGCTGTAAATTAAAGGTGCTGTATGTAACTTTTTTTATAAAATGAATCCTTTTTTTATTGCCCGTCTGTGAAGGGGTTGTAATCACACATTACATTGATCCACTTTTCGTGTTTTGCTATTACCTCTGAAGGCCAGTATTCCTATTTTTATGTGAAGTCTCCGGGTCGGATTTTCTGCGAAATCCACCGGATGTGACGTGCATGCGCGCTCCCGAGCCTACAGTCTATTGCAACTGCACTGCAGCTAACGACATGGAGTCTGATAACACCAAAAAACGACCTGCCTCCAGCACAACACAGACTCCAACACAAACTCCAAAAAAAAAAAAAAATATATATATATATATATATATATATATATATATATATATATATCTGCTGAAGCTCGTCAGGCCAAACGTCAATCGGATCGACTCAGGACGAAAACACGGATCAACATCGGCAGAGCGTTTGAATTGTGGAGAGACCTCCGTTTTGAAATAGCAAGGTAAAATATAACATACATAAGACATGAAATGAATACAAAAGACTGTTCCATGATAACAAAAAGCAGGTGCTTTAGGATGTAACTTTTATTTTATGTTCTAGATCTACTGTCTAACGTCACTCATCCCACTACTATCATATTGTTTATAATACACATTTCCAGACATGTTCAGTACAGTAATATTACTTACTGTCTTATTGTTACACTGAAATTGTCCAGTCTAGTTGACTAACCGTTTTCGTTTTCATTCATTGACCTTATATTGACATTGCTGATTGTGAAAGATACACAAATAGTTAGTAAAATAATGCTAGATAACACCACATGTCGGCAAAATACAGTCAATGTAACGTTATCATGGTACGAGCATGGAGCATTAGTTCTACGTCAAGCTGATAAAAGTAGCCTATTATGGTAATGTTGCAGTGGGAGTTTACATGAGTTTCCAGCATGTTGTGTGATGCTTTCTCCGTTGTGTTGAAAAGTGTGGCCGCCGGTAGTGAGTTCGCGCTCTTGAGTTTGAGCACGCGCACGAGCACTGTTGTTGCAATCTGAAACATCACCGCTAGAGGCCGCTGGATCCTACATACAGCACCTTTAAGTTAATGTGAATTAAGAAATTAATACTTTTATTTAGCAAGGAAGAACTCTTTAAATTCAAAAAGTATAATCAAAAAGCAGAGGTGGACAATAACAAAGTACATTTACTTGAGTACTGTACCTAAGTAGTTTTTGAATATCTGTACTTTACTTTAACTTCACTACATTTGAAAGACAAGTATCGTACTTTTTACTCCTCTACATTTCTGTCAAGGTCCTTTAGAAAGTAGTAAGATTGGATTTTGGTTGCATGAAATGAAAGTCGGGTTGACGTCATAAACAGACTGATGTCTGGTTGCATAGATTCAGAGACATAAGGTACTGTAAGTATTACATACAACAGTATAACAATAATAAAACAATGCATTGACATTTACTTTTTACTTTTGATACTTAAGTACTTTTAAAAACGAGTACTTATGTAGTTTTACTTAAGTAAAAATTGGTCTTTACAACTTTTACTTGTAACAGAGTAATATTTGACCAGTAGTGTCTGTACTTTCACTCAAGTAAGGAAGTTGTGTACTTTGTGTTGTGTTGTTGTCCACTTCTGTCAAAAAGTAATCTGATTATGTAATGCATCCTACTTGTAATGCACTACTTTACTCATAATCACATCAAAAAGTAATCTGATTATGTAATGTCTGTAACTTTAATCCATTTCTTTATTTGTAACATCAAAAAAGTAATCTGATTACGTAATGCACGTTACTTGTAATGCATTACTTTACTCCTTACATCAAAAAGTAATCTGATTACGTAATGCACGTTACTTGTAATGCGTTACTTTACTCCTTGCATCAAAAAGTAATCTGATTACATAATGCATGTTACTTGTAATGCGTTACTTTACTCCTTACATCAAAAAGTAATCTGATTATGTAATGCATGTTACTTGTGATGCGTTACTTTACTCCTTACATCAAAAAGTAATCTGATTACGTAATGCATGTTACTTGTGATGCGTTACTTTACTCCTCACATCAAAAAGTAATCTGATTACGTAATGCATGTTACTTGTAATGCGTTACTTTACTCCTTACATCAAAACGTAATCTGATTACGTAATGCATGTTACTTGTAATGCATTACTTTACTCGTAACATCAAGAAGTAATCTGATTATGTAATGCATGGTACTTTAATGCATTACTTCACTCCTTACATCAAAAAAGTAATCTGATTACGTAAAGCACGTTACTTGTTAAGTGTTACTTTACTCCTTACATCAAAAAGTAATCTGATTACGTTATGCATGTTACTTGTAATGCGTTACCCCACCACTGCTCATTTCAGATAAGATTAAAAACATGTGATTGCTAGGTTTTCTCAGAGGAGAGCTATGTTAGAAATGTGTCCATCTTTAACCTAATCAGAATTATCAGCTAATAAGGGTAAATCGACATACTCTGGTACACTGAAGGGAGCATCTCAGTTGAGTTTCCACAGTTGTACCTTGACAGGTTGTAGAGATCTATGATGGAATCACGTCCTCATGTTCTGATATCAAAGATATGCATTTTTTAAAAAAAATATATTTGATAGTTTTTACATGAATTTATATAATTTTATTCAAGGTTTATTAAATACACACAGTATTGCTGTGTTACAGTATCTTTAGTTAAAACCCTAAATGCATACTTTCCACTCAAGCGGACATCTGAAAATCTAAAATCTAAATATAATACTTTTGAACAAGTATTTATTAGATATTATTCAAACATATTACTTTAGCTAAAATATTTGTATAAATACAAATGTATGAGGTGGCAAGTTGAGACTTTTACCCCAACATGGCAAAAGGCTCAACTTGCCACCTTTGTAAGATTAAAAAAAAAAAAAAAAAATAGACCAATTTTATGATATATTTTCAAACAAAATCTGTTGCTCCATCAATGTTTAATAAAAAATGTAGGCATATATTTTCTGCTGTCACAGTATGGGAATAGTAAAAAAAAAAAAACACGTTTCTTAAGGTGTAGCTATCCTGTCCGGCAGTTCCACATTAAATGACAATCTCATATTCATGTTTGTTACATTAAAAAAACAGCTTTATTTTACATTTAATGTAGTCAGTGGAGCGCAGCGCAACTTTGTTACATGACAGCGATGTCATCGATGACTGGTCGCGCATTCGTTTGATGGCGGGAGGTGAAACTTCCATGATGGCGCCGGCGCGTCGTTTGAGATCCTAGCGTTTTAGGCCGGTGACACACTGGATGCGTGGCGTGCCTCCGCGCCGCTTCGCTAAATATAGCCGCCTAGTCTATTTTTGACGGACGCGCGTCCAAGTCGCACCGGAAATACAAAATAAAAGTAAAAGATGTCAAATTCAAAATAAACACCCTGTGCAAACTCCCAAACGTATTACACACCAACATCCTTGGTAGAAACCATAGACTGTATGGTAGGAACCCCAACATCAAGAAAAACACGTCGGACAGGCAAATCACGTGGTCTCGCGCATCCAGTCGCTCCGCTTCTGAAATGCTCCTGGTGTGAGTTGGCACCGCGTGGAGGACGGAATAAAACCTTGTCGCAGACGTAATGCACCGCAGACGTTTTAAATGAGGGGTTACGCCACGCATCCAGTGTGTCACCGGCCTCAGATTACCTGCGACGTAGGCCTACATGTAAACAAAAAAGGTAAAATGTGAGACTACATTCGTTTTCCTATTTGTAGAGTATTATTATGATAGAATACAATGTAATACAAACTTGATTTCATTCAGGAAGTTTCCTCTAACAACAGAACACAAAATTATCTTGAATCTTTCTGTAAAGCTGCTTTGAAATTTTAAATGATGTATTGTGAAAAGCGCAAATAAACGCGAATTGAAAATGACCGTTGACAAATGTATCCAGTTTTAACCGGTTTGGCAGACTAGCCAAGCCAACATTAGGTTACGATTGACCCAGGCCAGCTCTGGTTAGGTATGCGAGGGTGTTCATCATTTGTATTGACAGTAAAAAATGACACAGCTGAGTTACAGGAACAATATTAAAACCTAACCCAATAAAATGACCCATCATGCTGAACCCAGCATTTGGGTTAAAACAGTAACCCATAATTTTTCATTTTGTTGAGAGCTCATCTAAAACTTTTTTTTTTTAGAAAAATATAAGCAAGAGATTAAAACAGTCTCCATTTACTCTTTTTTTAAATCACTGATTTCATTGGCATTGATATTTGTGAGAAACAACCGTACAATTAGCTACAAACATTTTCTTTTTTATGAGAAGATATCAGTTAGTATGCATAAAACAGCTGTGGAGGGGAGGAGCATATTGTGACTTTCTGAACTTGATTGGCTGAGCGATTGCGACTGACACTTCAGAATCCAGTAAAGGCCCCGCCCCGTTCAAAGACATTGGCCTATGACTGATCTCTCCACTGCCCTCGTTTAGTCTGTGTAGTAGAGTCACACACAGAAAAGGAGAGAGACACTCTCTTAACGCTGTCTGCGAAATTATGAGTTAGTCTTTCATTGTTGTAGGAGTCAAACAGCACAGCTGATTTATCATGTGGGAATCACGTCTACCAGGGCAGGTCAGTGAAACTTTGTGCAGTTTGTTGTTGCTCAATGCTCTGCTCCAAACTGGTTTTTCAGCTAAGCTTGAAGAGTTAGAAGGAATGACGACTTGGAAATATCTAGCAACTGTTATGAATGAGAGAGAGAGAGAGAGAGAGAGAGAGAGAGTGTGTGTGTGTGTGTGTGTGTGTGTGTGTGTGTGTGTGTGTGTGTGTGTGTGTGTGTGTGTGTGTGTGTATAACTGTGACATGTGAAAATCTTTCTGGTACCAATATGCCTTGACTCCTGTCTCACCCCAGTGTGAGAGGCTTTTGTATCCATGGTGGTATGTGTGACCAGTGCACAAGAGAGAGGAAAGTCAACTTGGATTTTCTCAGGCTCCAAAATACATCTCTTGTGTTTTTTTCAACAGTGCTAAAGGGCAAGGATACAATACACTACAATTTAATATAGTACATTTTTAACTCAATTTACTATAAATGCAGTACACCCTTTAGTCTGACACTTTCTCAGTTTGGCTAATTTTTGTTTTCATTGACTTTTAAACGGCCCTGTCTGTTGTTTACTTATCTCCTATATTTGAATCTTGTCATTCATTAATCAGAATGCGAGATACTTCTGACCCTGAGCTGTTGGGAACTTTATGCTATCTCTAACATGTGTAAAAAGACACATGACAGAACAACTGCAGTGCTGGTCCTGTCATAAATTACCTTCAGGTGCAAAGGGCATTTGCTCTGAAAACAGATCGTTATAAAAATCAGGCTAAAAACAGGAGAAACAGTCCTGCTGAACTGCACATCATGCTGGCAAGGACATTTGAAACTTACATGGAGACTGTCATTCGATGACACAGCCCATCCTAATATGAAAGATGAATGGATTACTTTTGTTTGTGGCTTTATGTCACATGTTCACAATTCTTTAGCCTCATGCGTGCCCCAACACACACGAGTGACTCCACTGTCTGTAGCAGTTTTTCATAAAGGTCTATGTGGTTGGTTGCATAATATTTTCTTTGCTCTCCTCCCAAAAGCCGTTAGCCTTGTCTCCATGTCGAATTACAATGGGCAGGAACTTGTTGGCAGGAAGCGACAGCTGATATCCCATCTACAGAACGTTCTCACTGACTTTTCCTCTCCCATCATTATCTGTGTATTTCTGTAGTTTAGTACACAAAATATAATAGTACTATATATATATAATATCTGTGTATAATATACTATATCAGTGTCGAATAAATAATATTGCTTCAAGAACATTTTTCTTGTTTTAAGAAATGTCTATTATTTTTCTTGGCAATCTAGACAAAATGCTGAAAATGAATGTGAGGGACACTTGTTGAAAGTGTTTATTGTTTTATATTAGCTTGGCTTGTCTAACAGATAGAGCACTCAAAGTTCTCAGTGTAGTGCAGTTATTTTCTACAGTTCACTGCATGGCCTATGTCCTCATTTAGGCTAGATAATTTACATCAAGATTTGTTTATTAAGAGCCGCAGAGACCCAATGATCGTATATGTTTTTCTTTTGATCAGAGCTTTTATTTTGTTTCCTCTTCAATATAACACGTCTCTTAGAGAGCTGCTGGACAAACATATTGCATTTTGATGAGCAAACTGAAGGCAAACTATTCCCTGTGTAGAAGTAAATTGTATTTCCCAAATTCCCAGTTTTAAATGATTGCTTAGTGTTATCGTATGTTTGGCTGCTTTTAAATAGAGTATGTTTTGGGTTTAGTTTGCTTCCTAAATGTTCACTTCAGCCATATGAGGAATTAGCCGAGCTTTTGTCTCTGCCGTACAGCACACAGAACAGATGTTTGTCTGTTAAATCACACGTGTGTTTATAAATCTTGAAACAGTAAATATATGCCCCTTTACTCAGGAATGCTCCATTCTGAGATTGTAAGGGTTGGGCTAGAAGAAGATATCTAAAGACTCATAAAAATGCAATGTTGTACCAACGGAGTGAGCTGATTCACTGCCCCTCTCTGATCTGTGCACATCTCACATCTCGCTGGCTCTAAAGGTCAGTGAACAGGTGAGAGACATGCATGAGATACGGCACAGTCATAAATGTTCACCTACACACAGAGAGATTGAATGACTCCTTTCTTCCACTAGGAACCTCTCTTACCTGTACCACTATTGTTTAGACAAACCACTAGCTAGACCGTCCTGTAGATTTACAGTAAACACGGTCAACAAGTCAGTCTATTTTACTACTCTTATGTGTGGTATTTATGTGTAAATATGGCTGTCATTTATTTGATCAGGAAAAATTGGAGTTTCATATACCAGAATGGGGCCTACTGTATAACCCGAAGAGCCAGCTGAAAAAAGGAAGTTATTATATTTAGATTTGATATTACAAAGACAATTTTTTTCCAATTCTGAAACCAAATCATTCACAGGAAGACCAGAAATGTCAACGTACATTGAGAAAGTACATAGAATTCCAATTTCACATTGACTGAAAGAAAGTCCAGATTGATATTTTCGGAGAGCAGTGACATTGTAGCGAAGAATGATTTGAAACATAACATACCAGTGTTGTCTCTTTGTTTGTGAATGGATTTCAGGACTGTTTGTCTTCTAAGGATTGAAGGGTTTGTTTCCCCGAGTTAAGCAGAAGCTTCTAAAGGTAGCTGGACTGGAAAAGGTGATGTCATATCGAGTTCAGATTTGCCAAAAAGCCACACCTCACTGTTAAACTTGTCTCATGTAAAATGGGAAGTTCAGACGTTTCAGCTTCTCTCGAGTCTCTAGCACACACAATTTCTCTTCCACACATTTTAAATGGCCATTATGCGATCAGACTGAACAGACCAGCTAGTATCTGTACTCTGCAGACCACTGCAACCAACCAATGAGAGGAGAAAATGTTCCATTATGTATAGAAGGATTTGTGGGGTAGTTACAGAGAGAATGTGTGCTTGGCAGCAAAATTACTGCAGTCTAAAGGAAAGCAACGAAAGACTTTCTGAGACAAATCAAGAGAGCAGCCCTGTGTGTTTCCTCTTATTTTCTCTAATAATTTTTATTTTTGTTGTAAGAACACAAATGCTGACTTTTTGTGTGAAAGGCTTGAAAAGTAGTGTTAGTGGTATTTTGTGTTTGGTGAACTTGTTGATGTGAATTGTGTTAACAAGTAAGAAGCGGTGACAGCTGCTCAGTTTCAGCATTTTTCTATAATAATTTTGAGTCATTATTTTTCCCTTTGTACTTTATACCATGTTGCTCTATATTGCTTCCTTCACCTATGGAACTCTCTATTTTAGACATAAAACCCACATCTGTGATTATCAAGCTTTTTTGTGATTATCTGATTTTGTTTAATGGCTTCAGTGACATATGATCACTCTGTTGTGGCATCATCTCACCTCCCACTCTATAGTTTAACTGTATTTATAGTTTCAGATGGGTCACCAATCCCGTCGCCTTCAAATCTGAATTCATATTCAACCTCTCAATCATACTACTAACTGGCAGAATAATATTAAAGGGAATGTAAAGGAATGAGCAGTGAACAGCTTCTTGGATTTTGTATTTCTAAAAGCTGTTATCACTTTGATTCATGAACTGTTTTGGCGTTTGGGGAATATTCTTGGTTTTGCTCCCAGTGGTGTTACAGAAAACAGGATGTGGCCTCCTTTTTAATAACAGTTTTTGTGAGAGAATGACACTGATCTGATCTTGTGTGTATTATTAGAATAATATTCACTAAAGGGGCCCCATGCTTCACAGGAGAAGACATTTGACCCCTGACCTTTGGCCTGATCTAAAGAGGAAATGTTTTAAATAGAAATTAGCAAACTAGGAGGTCAAGGTTTGGATGGTTAGCATGGATCAGTAATTCTTTTAAAATGTAATTTACTGTGCTTGCAAAGCTGAATTGTCAGCAGCCATTACTCCAGTCTTAAGTGTCAATATGCTGATTTGTGCTCCAGAAACATTTCTCACTGTTATCAATGTTGAAACAATTGTACTGCTTAAAAAAAATTATACATTTTTTCAGGATTTTTTGAGGAATAGAACGTTCAAAAGAACAGCACTTGTTTTAAATAGACATTTTTGTAACAATACAATACTGTGACTGTATATTATAATATAATATAATATTATTACAAAGGTTTTTATGACTAAAGAACATTAAATTACATTATCATGTTACACAAATGTTCCAAGCACAATGGAAACATAGTTAATTTCTGAATGAAAAAGAATATGATAAAGACATATAGGTTGCTATACCAACTAATTCAATGTAATTAGATTAGAGCTGGTTTTGCTTCAGGCTCCAGAATTGAAATTGGATATCAAGTGGTGACACAACGCAGTACTGGATTTGTTTATCATACGAAATTGAATTTCAGTATTTTATGCACTTGGCAGGCAATGATTCACTAGAATCACTACACAAAACAAATTATTGTTGGCACAAACCAAATTTATCTTCATTGCTAGTGATATTTAATATTCATGATTTTCTAGAATGAGTGCATGTCACACATGTCATGTGCATGTCTGTGATGGAATCTAACAAATTTTACTAGCTAGAAAGTCACAGATGAGTTTGATCCAAAACTAGAGTTTGGTTGGATGCACAACTTTGACATTGACAGCAAAATATTTTCTCCTTCCTTTTTAGAAGTTGCTAAACAGTTTGCAATCCTAATTATGCATGATTTTTTGGTTTGTTATTATATTTTCAGGATATTAAGTAGGCTATTGTTTTTCCTTTCTACAGTAGTTGAGAACCATATCTTTAGGGTATTATTGATTGGACGTGTGTGTGTTCAAACAGGCCATGCTGGCCCTTCAGGCTGAAGAGTGCTGAATGTTTCAGTGAGTCCATAAGAAGGAACTCAATCGGATAAGCAGACATGAGTGACGCTGTGGAGAACCTGGACACCAGGGAACTGGGGTTCTCAGATGCTGAGGATGAACCTGAAGAGGTGGACTCTGAGTTTAACCCCTCAGGTGAGTGATTATTATTATTTCAGACACATTTAAATCCATTTTATGTATTAATATTAGTTTTACAGGGGTAATTGGAGATACTACTAGAAGGCTAGTTGTTGATGGTCTGTTATAGAAGTATAGTGTGTATTGTGTAATGCTTGTATTTTGGCTAATTGTATTCGATTGTTGATCCATTGAAGTTGGTTATCACTTTTTCTGTCCTGGTATGTGATTGGCTATTATTGATTGTAATTTTCTTGTTGGTGTCACTGTCACAATTATGTTCTGTCTTGTCTGCACCTGTTAACCTTCATCCACCTGTGTCTAGTTAGTTCCCTCGTTTACCCTGTGTATATATTCCCATGTTCAGTTCAGACCCTTGTTGGTTATTGTTTGTGTCTGTTAAACACGCTGTTGCGTCCTGTTCACCTGCTTGAGTACATTAAAACTTTGCTATCGTTTGGAATCAACCTTCGTCTGTCTGCTTCATCAGCCAAAACGTTACAGCTGGCTGCTTTGTATTTTAAATTGGGTTTATTCCACTTCCTGTTTGAAAACGATGCCTGATGAAGCTCGCATGAATGAAACTTTGTAATAAATTAAGATTTTTAAGCTATATCAGTGTGTGGGATACATCGATTTATTTAGTTTAGCAGTACAAGTACAAGTTCTTTTGCCAATAATTTTTCAGACAGGAATTAAAAAAGGATTACAATAGGTCTGTCTAATCAGGGATCTGGGAAATATGTGACGTGTGTAAAAATCTGGGCAATGTGTGACGTGTGTAAAAGAATGGGATGTGAGGACAATTGTGTAACATGATGCAGCACGTCACAAGAATTATTCAGCACACACACACACACACACTGGAGCTCACATTCCCTGCAGGCATGCCTTAGTCCGCACTGTTGTTTTCCTACAGGAGCTTCCTGTATCCCTTTTTCTGCCGTGTACAGGACGGTTGGCTTTAAAGAGACAGAAGCGCAGGTCTACCTGACCGCTGCCCCCATCACTGCCAAGATCCTAGATGTGGAACGTTTCACCAGGGCTCCAGACCGCTTCAAAATCTCTAAACACAGAGGCGTGTCCAAGGTCTGTGGTTATAAGGTTGACTAGTTATAACTACCGTATATACCCGACTATAAGACGACCCTGAATATAAGACGACCCCCCCATTTTCCAGACTTATTTTTGGGACAAAAAGAGATTTTTGTGGAAAAAATCTGGTTTTCACCAGAAAATAATTTTATTTGAAAATTGCAGTGATAATTCATTCTCTCTCTTCCAGCGCGCGCACGCACCTTTCTCTATCTCTCTCTCTCTTGCGCTCTGCGTCTCGCACGCGCACCTCTCTCTCTCTCTCTCTCTCTCTCTGCGTCTAGCGCACCTCGCTCTGCATCTCGCTCTCGCTCTCTCTCTCTCTCTCTCTCTCTCTCTCTCTCTCTCTCTCTCTCTCTCTCTCTCTCTCTCTCTCTCTCTCTCTCTCTCTCTCTCTCTCTCTCTCTCTCTCTCTCTCTCTCTCTCTCTCTCTCTCTCTCTCTCTCTCTCTCTGCGTCTAGCGCACGCGCACCTCTCGCTCTCTCTCGCTCTCTCTGCGTCTCGCGCGGCAGAGAGGAGCAGCATTTTAATTCAGTTAAACACAGAATGTTGCTTCTCTAATTTTACATGCAAGTATAGCTGAAATCATTTGTCTTAATGGGTCATGTTTCAGTCACTATTTCATATTTATTCAGTTGTTCTTTCTCCCTTTCCCCCCGTGATTTTGTCTATATCGCGAATATAAGACGACCCCCCATTTTTCAGCCTATTTTTAGGACAAAAACCTCGTCTTATATTCGGGTATATACGGTAGTTAAAAGGTTGAAAGATGTCACAGATCTCACATCACTGTTGTGTCCACAGGCAATGCCAGCAGTGTTTAAGATAGAGCTCAAACATGGGAACTTCACCTGGATAGTCAAGAGAAAAGAAAAGCACTTCATGGAGCTGCACAGAGAGCTTCTGCGATACAAGACCCTCATGAGGATCCCACTGCCCACCAGAAGGTCAGACCCCTGCCCTATAGATATACTCATTAATGCGCATTTGTAGTGTAAATGCTACATACACACTGGACAACATAAAAGACGGCCTACCCCACCTACTCCACATATATGTCCTCTGGAAAAAGAGTAGGGGTGTAACCCCAGCATCCTGGCCAAATTAGCCCATTGGCCTCTGTCCATCATGGCCTTCTAATCATCTCCATATGTACTGATTGGCTTCATCACTCTGTCTCCTCTCCACCAATAAGCTGGTGTGTGGTGGGCCTTCTGGTGCAATATGGCTGCCGTCGCATCAGCCACAAGGAGGTAATCCAGCACCAGGAAAGTGTACCTTCTATGGTGGAATCCATTGGCTAACAAGCCATCACCTGCTGTTAGCATTCCATTGACTCCCATTCATTTTGGCGTCACTTTGACAGCGAATAACTTTACATCTGAGGCGTTTAAAAACTCCATTTGTCCATTGTTTATTTCTAAAGAAACATGACAATGTATAAAAGGCTCCATTACCTTGTATCTTACACTATGGCCCCGTAGAAGCCGTTTTTTTAAAACTAGGCTTACGATTGCGTCATAACCACGCGACTCTCTGTCGCACAGTAGAGAAATTACCGTATGGACAGGAGGAGAAGCTTGCGGGCAATCGGGGGGACGTGGAGGCATAGGACAGGAAGAAGCCCATAGAGAGTCATTACTCAATGACTCTCTATGAACTCCGGTCAATTTTAACATTGAGCTCATTGTTTTGGAAATTTGGAGTGCTGTCAGTACAGAGAACAACGACAAAAATCGGTGTTGCCTACACCGTGTTATCCTCTTTTTAAAATTTGCACCCTGTTGACTTCAATGGGGCAAGTTTTAAACCTGCTTTTAGCTTCTTAACATCCTTGATGTGTCATTACAAGTGCACAGCTAATGTGAGTGATTCCTTCAGAGTTAACATGGGTGAATCTGACTGCAGTAGATGTGAAAGATATGAATAAAAAGTGATGTTAATTCAGCAAGCGCACATACCTGTATTTACTTCCTATGCGCGTGAACTCAACAATCGACTACTGTAGACTTCGACTGAAAACAGGAAGTAAATACAGGTATGTGCGCTTGCTGAATGGCTCCTAGCTCATGGACAGCTCCTACTCACGCTCTCTGTCTCTGCAAGATTCGGAAGGGAATGATTCAGATTTCTCTTGGCACAGCTACTAGAAGACTTACAACTGTCAGACAGGTTGCTCACGTCACATTTACGTCATCAAGTTCAGTTTGAGGCTGCGCAGTACGCTCAGTCATTAGGAAGTGAGTGCTTCTAATTGACTTCACTGGTCTTCGTTGAAGTCTATGGGGTCGCTGTGTCCATTTCTTATACTGTCTGTGATCATCCAGGTGGATGCTGCACATTGGTGGTGGTTGAGGAGATTCTCCCCTTCCATATGTGAAGCGCTTTGAGTACCCAGAAAAGAGCTATATAAATGTAACAAATTATTATTATTATTACTCTATCAATCATCAGTTGTGCAAAAACAAGTGTTTGAAACTTTTGATGATTTTTGATGAACCTACCTACTTAAATTAATGCAATGCAATATTTTTTTTTACTATTTTTGTTACACAGATGTAATGGATGCGTCAAATTTATTAAAAGTGACAGTGAAGACTTTTATAATACAATACTGAAAAATATATTTTAGACTTCCCATAATAAGACATGTTTCTTGAGCAACAAATCAACATATTAGAATGATTTCTGAAGGATCATGTGACTCTGAAGACTGGAGTAATGATGCTGAAAATTCAGCTTTACCATCACAGGAATACATTGCATTTTAAAACAAAATATTAAAATAGAAAACCGTTATTTAAATATATAATAACATTTGACAAAATTTCTATTTAGTTATTTTTTTTTAACAAATAAGTGCAGCCTCGGTGAGCATGAGAGACTTCTTTCATAAACATTACAAAAAATCATTTAATAACATAAATGTGAAAATATGTCAATTTGTAAAGAATATTTCCCTTCCAGTTTAATTTAGTTAAAATCCCAGGTATCTCAAATGAACTACCTCAGATTTTAAGTCATAAGAATGCTCCACTCAGGATCACATGATTATAAATCAGCAAGCTATTTTCTTCTACCTAACGGCCGTGTGAAAAAGCCCTTCCTTGTGAAAAAGCAGTAATGCGTCTCAGATGACCACTTGTGATTCAATGGCCCTAGACGACTCTTAATACCAGCAGATCAGTTAATACTCTTCTCGTTCTCATAGAAGCTATTATTCTCACTTCCTCTACAATCATTTTTTTCCTGTTGATTTTATTTATCTAATTTCTTTTCTTTTTCTTTCTGTTCTCCCCTGTTGTCTTTAGCTCCTTTCTCAGATTTCATGGCTACTCATTCTCACCATTCACTCTTTTCTATTGTTATTCCTCGTTTTTCTCTCAGACTATGATATCTCTCTTTTAGCCATACTGAGAGAAGGAAGAGCATAAAGAGGAGTGAGGTGAGGCAGATGCCTGCACTGCCTCGGGGAGGCAGAGACGAGTTGGCACGAGAGGAGCAAGTGTCTAGTCGGAGGGTGAGTCACTACATGCTTACTGCATCACCCAACCCTTGATCACATGACGTAATCTGCATCAGCACAAGGCGTTTGAGTCTGTAGTCAGGTCTCTCCCACACAACATCATTGACGTTATTTAATGGTATCTGGGCATATATAACAATACTCTGCTTGTCATATCATAAATGTGAGTCACATGATAAAATTCTCATAATCTACTGATGAAATTCTTAAGTGTCCAGCTGTTGAATAAAGCTCAATATTGCTGGCTTTTTAAATGGTCTGAGTTTCTGAAGTATATTTCCTGTTAATTTTTCTTTGTAGATATTTAAGGACATACTAATAAACTAATGAATAAATAATTTATCTGCTCATTAGTGTACAGCTCTTTCTTTCAGCCAGTACATTAGGCTTACTAGGCAAACATCACAGCTTAGTAGCATTTGTAAATCAGCATATAGGTCCCAATATATATATATATATATTCTTATATATATTATAAATATTTTATAACTACTTTCATTAATAACATTAAGACACATTATGTAATGCTTATGCTATATGTTGGTAATATAGATTATTTAAAGTACATTTACATTGGTAAAATAATTGAAAGCTAGATTTCATATTTCAGTTTTAAATGTCATCACCAAAAAATATTTTTAGGAGACTTTGAATTCCATTTTTACTTTCTGAGATTTACTATTATCTATCATGGTACAGAACTGGTGTCACATAATTAAACGTTTAAAACCAACTAACAAATGTGTTTTTCTTTTTGCAGAAACAACTGGAAGACTACCTAAACAAGCTGCTGAGGATGGAAATGTACCGAAAATACTACGCCACCGTAAGCTCACACTTGATTATAGAGTTCAGGCCCTGATGGAACTCACGTTGAGTTATCTTTAATGAAGCAGCAGCGTGAGGATCGATATTACAGATGGAGCCTGTGTGTCCTGTGCGTGTTAATGCGCAGCACTTTCTCTCAGCTCAGTGCTATTCCAACAGCTTTAATCAAGGACATACGGAATTCTCTCTCTCCCTCTTCTCAAATTCCCTCTCTTCCTCTTTAATACCCTCCGAGGGTCAATATAGCTGAGGATTTGGTGTAACTTCTTTTAATTGAAGCTGCGTCTCTGTTTCATTAATTTTAAGCAGAATTGTTTCTCTTTTCCAGATGGAGTTTATTGATATAAGCCAGTTGTCCTTCATTCAGGACTTGGGCCCTAAAGGCTTGTAAGGACACACTCTTTTTGCTTTACTGTTTTATTATTGCCTCACACCGATCAATGTTTTAATTTTATGTTTAAATGTATTACATAAAATAAACAAAACTTTATTTAATTAGGCTTTCTGAATTTTTTGTATATGTATTGATTTATTTTTACATTGTGACAGTAGTTTCAAGTAAGCATGTAAATTGCAACACATTATGCAACACATTACCATAATGTGTCAGGATGTTTTTCTGGATGGGTGACAAATGTTTCCATGATGCATAAATACTAAAAGTCATGAGAATTTGGGAGTGGACATGCTTGTCATGAAAATGTCACCATGGAAAAATATGTGACGCTCCTAAAATGTTTAATTTTTCGCAACATCTATTATCTCATTTAGTATCTGAAATATGACACAAAGTGTTTAATGGATTTCATGATGTTCACCCTTTAACTCACTCATACAAACCTGTATCTTTCAGAGAAGGCATTGTTTATAAAAGGTCAGGAGGTCACCGTATACCAGGTATGAACTGCTGTGGCCGCAATGAAGTCTGCTACCGCTGGTCCAAGAGGTAATTACTCATAAAACAAAAAAGACTATTGCTGAATTCTTTAAGGAAATCACAAGAGCAGATGAAATCCATTCATGCAGTGAAGCTGTTCTCTTCACTTTGAGCTTTAACATTTGTGAGACATCTTTAAAAGCAGTGTTATCTGTGAAAATACACAATTCAGATAGAGCGGGCACCCGCACACACACACACACACACACACACACACACACACACACACACGTACCATAAAGTCTCTTTGAGTCTAGCAAGCTGTTTATCTCTGCTCCACTGATACCGTGCTACTTTCGTTCTCTGATTAAACTGAAACTGCATCGCTGACTTTCACTGCTCTCGGTATAATAATGCTTTAGAAAAGCATACTTAAGGTTAGGTTTGACCTTATGGTTGTGATGGAGTCTAATGGTGAAATCTTTTGTGCTCTCTGTTTAGGTGGCTTGTTGTGAAGGACTCTTTTCTGCTGTACATGAAGCCAGACACTGGTGCCATTTCATTTGTCCTGCTGGTGGACAATGAGTTCAGCATCAAAATGGACTCCAAACAGACAGAGACCAAGCATGGAGTGAGCATTGAGAACCTGTCCAGGTGTGTTCACTTAATCTCAAATTTGATGTAACTTATAAATGTCTCTCTCAGCTTGCAGACAATTTATGTTTGTTTGTGTGTCTTGTGCAGGAAACTAGTTCTGAAATTTAATAGCTACAGACATGCACGGTGGTGGGGTCAGGCCATTGAAAGCTTTGTCCGGAAACATGGTAAGGCCTTTTTAAGGTCCCACCGCTTTGGATCTTTTGCCAGGGAGGAGGAGAACATACCCTCTAAATGGTATATTTAATCTAAGAGTTTGCCCAAAAATAAACACATCATTTACTCACCCTCATGTCGTTTCAAACCTATATGACTTTCAGGTCACAATGGGTTTTTTATTGTCCATGCAATGAAAGACAATGGGGTCCAATGTTATTATATAGTTGAACAGTCATACAGCTTTTTAACGACATGAGGGTAAGTAAATAATGACAGAATGTTCATTTCTGAATGAACTTTCCATTTAAGACAAAAACAATGTCATGTTTAGCTTTCTATTTGACCCTCTTCTCTGTGATATTTGACAACTAAAGAAAAAGAAATTCAATTGTCCAGGTATGTGAATGGAAAAACCTACATGGAGGATGTTGCAAATGCATTGGAGGAAGCCAAAGAGGAGATCTTCATTACAGACTGGTGGTATGTACTCACTGCTTATCCTTCTAGAAGAAAACATGTTCAGGCAGACAGATGGGCAGACATGTTCTCGGCCCAACTCACACTATTTGTTGAGCCAATGTTGCTATCTTGGACTGGACAGATTGCTTCAATGAACAGAACAGTGTTTTGACAATTTCACAAAGTCATTGTGTTTGCATTTTTCTGGGAAATCAACCTATAAATACTTTGTGTAGTTGTGTGTGATTGGAGAAAGCACATGACATACATGGATTTGTTTAAGGTGGCGCCATTGGCAGTCCATGCTCTTTTAAGTGAGACAATGGCTTCATGGCCAGAGGATTTTTTTTTTAAACTCCATAGTTATTTGTGTAAGTTTAAATTGGGATTGTCAACTAGGATACTCTTGTTTAGTGTGAAATGGGGATGCAAGAAAAGAGCTACAATTAACTGTCAAAGATTGATAATGATCTTCCATGAATGAAAAATGCACTCTTTAATCTGATATGAAATAGTATTTTGTTTATTTTTCTTTGTTTGGTAATGCTCTGCAGTAGCGTTGCTATAGACATTACGTGCCCACATGCAGAATTTGTGGCAGTGGATCAGGGGCTCAGAGTGGGAGGTGTGTGTTATACAGCAAGACCGGTATCTCTTACTTTACTGGTGTCGAGTTTCAGTCTTCCTTATTTAAAAAATATCACTCCTGGAATAGACTCAATGGTCTGATCTTCTGTGTGTGTGTGAGGGAGCGGGTGGTTATATAAAAAATCGCTGCCTATTTAAATGTGTTTTTGATGTAGTTGTACTTGTAGAATATGAACTATTTAAACATTGATTTAAGTCTGCATGAAAACAATTTTATTGGCATTCACTATAAAAATGGAGCCAAATCTAAATATGAGTTTGCATTTAATTATGACTTTGACTATTACAACTGTTCCCTTTGCAGTTAAATATGACATATGACTATTCCCTTCCTAAAATACTTGACATCTTGGCACTTGGTTGTACAGTATCTTAAACAGCAGAGCAATTATATTTTAAAGACATATTATTTAAATAATGATGTGCATGGTAAGACCAGGAATGTGTATTAAAAAAGTAAGCTGTGTCCATTTTGATTTCATGTAGATTTTAAAGTAGGTGTGCTTGTGCTGCAGTATGTTATATCTACTATATGATTGTGTTTGTAATGTGCAGGCTGAGCCCTGAGATCTTTCTGAAGAGGCCTGTGGTGGAAGGAAATCGCTGGAGGCTCGACTGCATTTTGAAACGCAAGGCTGTAAGTCCTCTTGACACTACTCTGGTGCATTTGTCCCTGGTGCCATGCTCACAATTTAACATGTATGTGAAATGCAACACACAAATATGTTTCCAGTTTCAAAGTAAGGTTATATTTATTTATTTACTTATTCACTTATTTATTTACTTTAAAGACCCCCTATGGTGAAAATCAAGTTGTTGTTTTTTTATTGTTGTTTATATGTCTATTCAGTGTTTTTAATATGCTTTAAGACAAACCATGTGCAAATTCATACTTCAGCAACTTTGCGGAGTATTCAATCCTTAAAGGGTCATGAAACCCTAAACCAAATTTTCTGAGATTTTAACAGAGGTATGCGTGTTGAACACCATTGAATACAATGTTAGCATCTGTTAGATTTAATAGTAGGGGGAAAATGCTTAAATGTTTTTTTTTCCCGCTATTTTCATCTTCCAGGTTTAAAATCTTCATCGTGTCCACGTAGTACTTTGATGACTCATCGGTGTCTCATAATTATCCATGAGTTTTCTTATCCAATGAGAAGACACTTGCTCTTAATTATTCATGACACCACGTGGAACTTTCCAATGACAGACATGTCAAACTGTGATATCGCGTAGTAGAGTAGAGAGGCAATGATGGGACGCGCGTTTGTTTTCGTGGCGCAAAAATGGTTTTCATGACCATTTAAAACTGCAGTGAAAAAAAGATGGTCTCAAAAACGTGGTTTGAAATTGCTGTGTTTCTTGCGTCACAAACCACCTTGTAACCAATCATGTCACGAGGGGGCGTGGCTTTAGCATATCATTAACTGCTATGAAGCAGGGGAGTCTCAAGAGAAGCCAGGTTATCCCGGTATATTTTTTGTGTAAAAAAACGGGTACATTTGGCAATATAGCGGGTAAATTATATATGTGATTGTATACGTATTACGATGTTATGATGAACCATGTGCCTTTCTCCACTGATGTTCTAAGTTAATAATAATAATAATAATTAATTACATTTATATAGCGCTTTTCTCAGCACTCAAAGCGCATTACATAGAGAGGGGGAATCTCCTCAACCACCACTAAGTTGTTCAAAGCGTTAGTAAGGATGCTGATTTTTAGAAGGCAGCTGTCTGACTCTGAGATGGTGAACATGATTTGTGTAACATTAGCAACACATTATTAGCTGTTTGATAACTGTCAAACAAAAGGCTAATCATATTAATTACCGTTATGTGTCTGACTTTGTAAAGAGTGATCCATAAAACGCATTGCCATTCTGATACATCGAATTGTAGACAACCCTGTATGAGTGAGTTGGGGCGGTGCTCATTTGCATATTCATGGCTCTGTGTATACTAAATGAAGCAAGGGTGTAGAGTTACATTCAAGCTATTTAAAGGCATTCAAAAAAAATTCACGTGAAAAAAACATTTACATATGCCATTTTGGTGATCAAAGATGAGTTTTAAGGGATAAGATTATTGACTAAGCAAATACAGTAAGTTAAAGTCCTCCTATAATTTACTTTTTATTTAATTATTTATTTATTTACTTTTAGCAACAAGGAGTGAGGATCTTTGTTATGCTGTATAAGGAAGTGGAGCTGGCACTCGGCATCAATAGTGGATACAGCAAAAGAACACTAATGCACCTTCACCCAAACATAAAGGTAAGCTGTGTGTGACTTCTATCTGCTTTTGCATATCTCGTGACATCTTAGTGATTATAACTCTTCCTCCCTCCTAAAGGTGATGAGACACCCTGATCACATGTCCTCCTCTGTCTACTTATGGGCACACCACGAGAAGATTGTAGTCATCGACCAGTCAGTTGCTTTTGTTGGGGGAATTGACCTGGCGTATGGCCGCTGGGATGACTGTGAGCACCGACTGACAGACGTGGGAAGTGTAACACGTTCTGTTGCTCAGGCCATAGAGCAGGTTAGGGACAGCATCATCATGTCCATACAAACATGCTTTATTTGGCTGCATTATTTGTGCCACACCCATGGATGACACACCTAACTTACTTTTTTGGCTTTGAAGTTTGAAATGAAAGACTGTGATTAGAGGTTTCTGCTAGTTATAATGAAGTGGAATTATGTCTATTTTGGGACTCAGGGACTGAATTCATCCACACCCAGGAAAAAAGTGTCCACAAGTGGAAACAGCAGACGGTCGATGGTTGGTGACTCAGTGGATCTGCCCAAACTAAAAGGCATCGGTCGCACTCGCAAGACACGATTCAGCCTGTACCGTCACATCCAACGTGGCCTTCACCATGCTGACAGCACTAGTAGCATTGACAGCACGAACAGTAAGATATTTTACCTGCGGTGATGTTCTCTGAGTCTGCTAATGACTAATTCATTTGTGACCTTAACAACCAAGAAAATGAGAGAGAGTTCACTGAAACATGAAAATTGTCATTGTGTACTGGTCATATTTTTTTTCCATTTACAGTAGTTATAATACATGGGATTGGACTGGACTGGACTGTCCCTTTTGCTAATGGGTGTTTAGTTCCACATCCCAATCCTTTTTAATCAATCACCTGAGCTGTAAATGCCATGTAAAGTACATCATATAATAATACACTGCACGGCCGAAAAGAAAAGGAAAAAAAAGTTGTTGTTTGAATTTCAAAAATTGATGCACCTCTTGATGGAAATAAATGTTGTGGTGTCACTTCCATCAAGAGGTGCATACATTTTGATCAAGATCTTGTATTGACAATGCAAGAGTCAAGCACTCTCAAACTACTCCAGCACATCCCAAAAATATTCAATGAATTTAAGGTGTGGATTCAGTGGTGCCAATTCATGTTTGAAAGTGATTCTTCATGCTTTCTCCCAACAATTTGAGCATTTGTCATCCTGGAATAGGGCCATGATGTGTCTTTCTACATGGTTGTTTAAGATATGAAAAGCTACACACTCCATCAATTAGGGTTAGAAGAACTGTTGCCAAACATATAGCATGCTAGAAACATAAAATATAATATAACAATGCAATACTTGCCTATATAAAGCAAAATATCTTTTTTTCGGGCTGTGTGTGTGTCCAAATTTTGTTATATCTCTAGACTGTCTGGATCAGTAAATCATGCAAAAATGTCCAAATTTAGTTACTTGTCAGTGTCAGTCGTTGTGGTTCTTGTCTCTATATTTTCCCTGTCTGTTGGTTGTGCACTGATGCTTATCCTCTCTGGCTGATACTCTAAGTGTTGCTCTAGACACCCTGCCCCGGCTCGAATGAGTGCCCCATCGTTTTCTTGGTTTAGCTCTCTCGGTTTGTTCTCCCTGCCATAGAAGACACGCGTATAGATCGGTTTGCAGTCTGTCAGAGAGAGGATTAAATGTATTTGAGACTGGCTTAAGACTAGACATCAGATATATGCTTTAATGAAATTACTTTGACCTTGGGGTTGATTTCATTTTCATGTCGCTGATTCTTACACCAAAGTCACATTCATTTGCCGTTTAGATAACCAATCCTTTGTTTCCCACCAAATATTCAGTTTTAAATTATGGAGTGATCCTTTTACTGTGGATAAATCTAAAATATTAACACACATGCAGTGGATTTTAATGTCTTGCATGTTTGACATGGAAAATATTGGCTCAGATGTGTCAGTAATCTGATGTTTGTTTGGTCTAATCAGATGTCAGTCATTTTTTTATTAACCGATCTGTAACAGTAATCTGTTTTAGTAACAGTTTCAATTGCATCATGTATGTGTTTCAGCTTATACAGTAGGGTTTAAAAGAGACCACACTAATAAAAAATATAAACATCAAAATCTTTTATTTTAAACCTAAATGCATAAAAAAATATTATTTTTGTCTATATTTAAACTCTTTGAACTATTTTGTTTTAATTCAGACACTATTTTTTATATTAACCTCTTTTGTATTTATATTTATATTATTTTCTAGTTATTTTCTAGCCTTAATTCTCTTACATATTTTATTTATTTGTGTAGTTTGCCTTTGGTTTCTCTCTTCATGGAAAAAAAAAACCTTTTTGTATTGTAGCTGAGTAAAATTAGTCGATTTGAAAATAACTGTCATTTATTACAAAAGATCTTTTGTGTTTTGATGAGTTTTGTATGTCTTGTGTGTGTAGAGAGTGGCTCAGTGCACAGTCTTCAGACAGGAGTGGGAGAGCTGATGGGAAACACACGCTTCTGGCATGGAAAAGACTACTGCAACTTCGTCTACAAAGACTGGGTTCAGCTAGACAAGCCTTTTGATGGTGAGCCACACGTTTACTGCCTGGCGGCTTTTGTTTTCTCAACTTCATTGATCATTAATCTGGGTTATCCAAGGTTAATTGTGTTATTAAACACAGTTCTTTCAATGCATTTCAGATGTTTACGATCTTGCTTTTTAACACTGTGCTCGACTATAGATTTTATTGACAGGTACACAACCCCCAGAATGCCTTGGCATGACATCTCCTCAGTGGTGCATGGGAAAGCAGCCAGGGATGTGGCCAGGCACTTTATACAACGCTGGAACTTCACCAAGGTGAGAGATTTACCACCCCTGTGCTTTGGCCATGACCTGCACAATTTAAATTTTGTTTATGCTTGACAGGCTTCTGAATTCCCTTTGTGAACTTCTTCAATATAACTTTAAGCTCTGACATTTGATGAAGCATTATTCGGTTCTGTCACAATAAAGACTTTTTCCTCATTTAGATAATGAAGCCAAAGTACAGATCACTCTCCTACCCATTTTTACTGCCCAAATCTCACAGCACAGGCAATGATCTGAAGTACCAAGTGCCCGACTGTGTCCAGACCAAAGTCCAGGTGAGAAAGCATCATTTGCTGTACATGTAGCTTTTAGAGCATTGACGCCAGGAACATTATGGGTTTGATTTCCAGTGAACATGCATATGCCTGCTGATAAAAAGAAAATGGATGCCTTGAATGAACACTAAGTAACTTTGCCATAAATGGCCATAAAAATGCCCATAAATGTAAATGGTCTCTTAGGTTCTGCGGTCGGCAGCAGACTGGTCGGCGGGAATCAAGCACCATGAGGAGTCCATTCATAATGCCTATATTCAGGTCATTGCCAAGAGCAAGCACTTCATCTACATTGAGGTACACAATCTCCCTTTCACGCTGTCTGTTAGCATTTACTGATATGCTTCAAAAGTGTTGACAACCATTGGAGTAATGTTATAAAACACTGTTGACATTTCAGTTGCTTCATATTATTGATGAATGGCATACAGCAGCGGTTATCAGAGCATATCAAGGGAGGTACCAAGAATGATTCAGTGGAAATTCTAGTAGAACCATGTCTTGGATATTCACAGAGTAAAAACATATAAATAAAATGTATACAATTGAAAATCCATTTTAAAAGAACTTAAGAGAATAATAATGAAAGAAATAATAAAAGAAAAGAAAAATAATGTTTTCTTTAGCTCTGCCTCTGAGGATATGATTTAATTAGGGAAGAACAAAATCCTGGATACTATAGTTAAGTGGGTAAATTAGATTTCATTATTATTTTTTTGTAAAGGAAAAACACTATAAGTTGTGTTTATGGCACATTCAGTAAAGCAAAAAAAATATATAACTGGTTTCTTTATTCATTTATTAAAAGACCATCACAGTTTATGCAATCAAAGTAAAGTATTAACAAAATGATGACCAATTAGTGGAGTCTGTTTTGTCGTTTTTTCAAAGGGGAGGCCCACTGTCTAAAATTCATGACACAAATAATGTAGGCTATGTGATTACAGAAATGTGCCATTATTTGCCCAAGTCGCGGCCTAACAGAAGTTAAATATGCAACTATACGACTGACTCTGTAACATGTCTGTTAAACTGAATTGATTGTTCCTGTTTTCTTGTTTCATTTCAGAACCAGTTCTTCATCAGCTGTGCCGATAACAAACATGTTTACAACAAGATTGGTGATGCCATTATTGAGCGAATTATCAGAGCTTACAAGTAAGTGTGTGAATCCTAAAGCATTAACACTGATTGTAATTCATCACAATTCACTGGACCAGTGGAGTTTTTGTTTTAAAAAAAAGTAATAATCTTGCACATTAATTGTAACTAAAAAGTGTTGTATACATTTTAGCATATAGGCCTACTTCAGTCATGACAACTCAGCATGTATTAGCATGGCGCATGGAATGCACTGCTGCTGAGCAAATACAAGTATTAGTTCAGCTTAGGTGAAAAAAAAAAACTACTTAAGGAATCAAGGCACTGCAAGAAAACTAGAGAGGACCTCTAGCAGATCTCTACAGGTGGATTGGCTACTACAATAGCTTTAGAAGAATCAATCGGGACAGTTTGACTGAACTATGAATTTATGCTTTTAAGAAAATTACAGATCATTTGCTTAAATTTTTTCAATATAACAAAAATGATGTGAAATCCAGAAGCAATTAGGTTTTTTTTAAAGGTAATGAAATTTTAATTTAAAAAAAACAAAAAAAAAAATTATATAAGGTTTATATAGGTTTAAGTTTATGAAAATGATTTATGAACATTATTTTATATAAAATAATTTAAAATAATATAAAATATTTATATAAAATGTATATTTTATTAAACATGTTGAACTCTAAAATGGCTAGAAAATCAAAGCCATAAATCTAAACAAGTTGTATTCCAAATTTGAGGCTGATATATCAAAAAAAGAGCTTTCAGTAAGATTTTGTTACCACATTTTCCCCATTGGATGCCAGCAAAACTCCACTGGTGCACACAGTGGTTGGAATTGTTATTTGCAGTAGAGTTTTTCTCTCTCAGATATTACAAACACACACTTATTTTTTTTATTACACACATACAAACCACACTCTGACATCCATACCAACACACCCACACAATTATCACTGCATAATGTATCCAGTTCGCTCTAAAATATGCCGAAGCAGAAAACAGGAATAAAGCGAGTAAAATGGCACCATCTGGTAATAAATAGTAAAAATTTACATTTTGAAGCCTTGCCAACAGAATGAAAGCCTCTTAACAAAGATTGCATCATTTTATAGTTAAATGGCCCTGGGATTAAAAATTGCAGTTTTAATGGGTTTCAATTCGGATATTTTGTGTAGCTAGTGCAAAAAATATATATATTTTTTAAAAGAAAATAAGGGGGTGAAATAGTAAAATTCCAATAAAAATACACACCTGTGCCAAATTTTATGCAGTTAGCATAAACACAGGCAAAGTGATCAAAAAAACAAAACTGAAAAAGACAAAAATGCCAATAAGGATGCAGAAGGGTGTATGAATTGTGTATGTAATTTTAGGTCCCATTACAGGCTTAAAAATTGTATAACCAGATTAAAGGTGGTCTTGCCCCACTTAAAAATAGGTGCTTGACACCCCTACACATGCATTTCAACACATGCAAGCAAACCCATCTTTCCTGTATCAATATTGCCCAGATATTAGTACAGCAAAGCTTAACTTCTTCAATGAAAGCATGTGAGATCATCAGTAAGTACCACCTTCTCCAATGCTAATGGAGTCCTGGCAACTGTTGTTCCCTGAGAAATATCTGATTTACAGGAGGCACAAGTCTCTTGCCGCTGCTGTCACGCATGCAGGCTCAGCTGCAGTGACAGGCCTGTCTTTAATGCGCTCTGACGGCTAATGAGAAGCTAGCACCTGCCACTGTACTGATGTGAGCCAGACATGGGCTGTGGGCACACCACTCTTCATTTAGTCATCCCAGGCATCGCCCTCAATACTGAAATACTGCGCTGTTGTGTGTGCTGCAACAGTGTTGGCATGTGAGAAGAGCCATTCGTAATGACTGTATAATTATGGAGACAGCACACAGATTGAACTCAGAGATATGCTGCTAAAGAGAAATGGGTTGGAAAGGATGTTTTACCATTAATGTCATTGGAAGTGAGGGTATATGATTTAAGAATAAGCATATGCGCGTTTAAACGGGTGTATTGGGATTGATGTTTGCTGTAATTTGTCACAGGGAGAATAAAAAGTTCCGTGTGTATGTGGTGACTCCCCTGCTGCCTGGATTTGAGGGAGACATTACCACAGGTGGAGGAAATGCACTCCAGGCTGTTATGCATTTCAACTACAGGTAGGATTGCTCGGCACGTGTATTTGAGCAAAGAAAGGGCAGCACAGGTCACACACACACACGTTACATCACATTATGTTGGGCAGTATAGACGAAAAAACAACTACGTTGAATCTGATCTGTGGTACAGAAACAATTTTTTACCATTCATTAACTTTTGAACAGTACATTGTATTTTTTTTCCAATTTATACTGTAAGACAACATGACACTTGTAAACTGAAAATTTGTATTTGCAACACGTTTCATTTTTGTACTGTTGCGTTTCATAGTTGAAGAAAGAAAGGTAATGTAGGATGGGACTTGATTTGATTAGATCATGTAGATGTGAAACATCTTATACTATAATTTTACAATATTATTTTCCCTGCCTAGAATACTATTAAATTACATTTTGATGAAAGAAAGTGGTTTTTTTTTCTGTTTTGAATAACATTTCATTCTCAGACGATGGACATTTATTAAGAGTAACACAGCAATACATGTGGTTGATGTTGTCTTGAAAACCAAATGTGTCATGCACACTGAGCCTGACTTGACTGTCTGTTTCAGTTTCTGCAGTGTCATTCGTAAGTTCACAGCAGTAGTTGGTTTCCAAGTGATGCAGTTAACGCTTCTTCTTTAGTGAACTCAGACACATTCTCTCATCTCCTCCCCTGATTATACTTTAATGAGTCTGACAACACGCTAAACAGCTTCACAGCTTCTTTCAACTATATCAGAGAGGAAGCACTGATCTACGAGACAAACCTGCTTTCATCCTGCAGTCAGGCATATTCATCCTCATCTCACGATAACCTTCCAATCTCGCTCTCTGCATATCATTTGGATGAAAGGAGGCATTTGTCAAAGAAAATTGTAAATGGCGCTGATGTGAGGATAATGACCCGCGTTAGACAGTGCAACCTTTGTTTCCAGTGCCAGCTTACCAATTCATTCCATTACACACGTAAAAGACACAGCCAAGTGTAAAATGCTCGTTTCACTCGTCTGGAAAGTAAATGGAAATAAGCAGTGTTTCTAAGTCGTATTAAACATGGAAAACTGCTGCAAGGTTTATTAACAGTTTTTTTTTTTTTTTTGTGAAGGCAGGCTTACTGGTTTATTAGCTTTGTTTTTGGAAGATACCAACTGACAGAATAATGTCAAGTCATTGAAAGAACACAATGAGCTGCTATAATGTTACGGTAACATTTGAGAAACCATTTGTTCTCTACCTAATCATGGCCTAAATGTCTTTGTTTTTTTAGGACCATGAACAGAGGAGAGTTATCCATAATCACTCAACTGAAGAAAGAAAGTAAGTCTGATTGTTTCCATCGCTCTTCTCCATCTCCTTTTTGTCTTTCTGTGTGTTGGATGTTAGAGAAGGAGTGATATGATGATGTGATTGTGACAGTTTAATGTGAACCTGACTCTGTGGTCGCAGGGAGTTCTCTTCTTTGGTTTACCACAATGGTGCAACATGTAAGACTAGTGAACAAATGTTTCGAAATGTGCCAAATAGTTACGTAAATACATTAAGAGGATGACAGCAGTAGGACTTGTGCCAATATTGAGTTGGGGGGGAAATTTATGAAGCTGTTGTGCTAAACTCATAGAACACCCAGTATTTCTATGACCTGCTTAAGATTTAAAATGGCAAAACTGTCAGCCTTTTTGTGTAGGGCAATCAAACATACAACATTAGAGAACAAAAACAAGTGACGGCATAGAAAAAGTTTTTTTAACTATTTATAATAGTATCCGAGGCAATCCAAGTGTACAGTGCTGTACAGTCTGAATTTCACCCGATTCTCTCTTTACACCCCCACAGTGGATGACCAATGGATGAACTACATCTCGATTTGTGGTCTGAGGACTCATGCGGAGCTGGAGGGCAGACTTGTGACTGAACTCATCTATGTTCATAGCAAGCTGCTCATCGCTGATGACAACACTGTCATTATTGGTAAGCTAACATTATTACAGTTAGCTGAAACAAATATTTAGCGTTTTTTTTAATGCCTGCTTTTCTCTCTAAGTGTTGAGCAACTCACTGAGCAAGTGCATCATTTCTTTATGGCTAGAGCCGTATACTCCCCCTTGTGGAACACTGTGGTACATACTTTGATTTTGAAGTGTAGATGGTAAGGCTTGAGAGACCCATATAATCATTACTCTGGCAGCTAAATAGCTGGTTCTCACATTTTTCCACTCATTTGTCATTTCCCTAAAATAATGAATTTGGAATGAGGTCAACAGACTTTTGTGTCCAAAAGTAGTGAGTTTTAATGAGGAAAATATTGTGGTCTGTGTATTTTACACATGACTGCACTGCCAGATGTGCAGTATTGACGTTTGCCTCTGTTTTCTTACATGACTGAAAGACATCACATTTGTAAAAATAAGTTCAAATAATACTTTGAATGAGGAGCGGAAGAAATTCATAAAAGATAAGCGAGTTGTCATTTTAGATAAAGCTTTAGATTTCTGCAGAAGATCCAAGAAATCCAATGAGGAAAGCCATAGATCAGGAGGAGGCAGACGGGAACATTTAGCCGCATACTGAAATTGAGTTATCTCTGATTCTGTAGGTGGAAGATTTGTGTGCTATTGAATTAAATGCCTTTGAGATCCAATCACGTATAAAACAATGAATCAAATTGAATCGCAGAGTATTAAAAAAAATCTTGTTTTCTTGCCTGTGATTTATTATTTGTCTTGATATGTTCGATTAAGCGAGTCATGATCCGTGTGCGAGTCCTTTTAGCAAACCCACAGTCGAGCACATAGTATCTTCATAGTTATTGCAATTTATGATACAGCTCAGAATGGTTTTACCAGGAATTGTTGTAATAATTGTGTCAAATATTAAACTAAAATTTTTATATATTTATTATTGTTATTTTATTTTAAACTGCTTTATTTTTAGTGTCATCAGCATAAGCAAAGTCTAGTTATTGTTTATTCTTTTTCTTGTCTACTTTACATTCAAAAACATTTTTTTTACAGGCTCTGCCAACATCAATGACCGCAGCATGTTGGGGAAGAGGGACAGCGAGGTAGCTGTGATTTTTGAGGACTCTGAAACAACGGCATCAGTGATGGACGGCCAAGAGTACCAGGCTGGCAAGTTTGCTCTGCAGCTCAGACTGGAGTGCTTCAAGTAAGAACTGATGGAAATCTAGTTCCTAGTGTTACCAACACGACTGAATCACAGCTAAAAGTGCTTGTCTTTCCATAAACCAGAACCATTCTGGGTGCCTTTACTGATCCATCCATTGATGTCAGTGACCCCATCAGTAACGGATTCTACAAAGACGTCTGGATGAGCATTTCGGCTCGGAACGCCACCATCTACGAGAAGGTGCGTTTGATTCCTTGAGTCTTTCTCCACTCGCTCCTGGGCATGTAATGGAATTAATGATGGCTACTTTCCAACTTCCTGTTTCATGGAACATTTGAATTATGATTTAGAGGTGTTGCTTGGTCATTTGTCAGATTATTGAGGTATTGCACTCAATCACCACTGAAACTCTCAGACTCAGTTGGCTGTTTGGCAGCCTCATGGCAGGCCAGTAATAATGAGGCTCAATGGAAGGAGATATTCTTATTCCGAGCCACCATTGTAGGCTGGCAATGTGAGTTAATGCCTCACACGTCAGCCACACAACCAAATGTTTCACCCATACAATTAGAAAGCTTTAGTTCGCTCCTTAAAGGTTTTGGAGAGTTTTGAAAAATGAAGAGTGGAAGAAATACTTTTGTTTTAATTTATTTTGAGTTTCTTTTTACAATTATTTTATTTAAAAAGCATTGAATTTTTATTTTATATTAAGGTTTAGTACAAACCGCTCGATTTATCATAATAACCTCCTATTATTATTTGCGGAATAAATTAATTTGTCATATTTTTGTATTTCTACAATGCCATCACCATCAGTAACCTAGATTTGCATAATAGACCACTTTTCATTTAAATTTTAGTAATTGTGTTATATGCATTTTTTCTTTTTGTTAATATTTAGCTTTAATTTATTTTATTTCAGTTTTAGTAATTTTAGTACTTTATTTAAAATTGCAGCTTTATTTCAACTAGCAAATGTTTTTAATCGTTTTAGTCAACAATAACAAAGCTGGACCACTTTTGCCTAAGAAAAAAAATTCATGAACATTAAAAAAAAGAATACAGTGCTTACAATTTTATCAAAATACTATTTTGATGTGGTGGCGTTGCAGGTTTTCCGCTGTCTGCCATCCAGTCTGGTGAGAAACAAACAGGAGCTCTTGAGTTTCCAGTCCCAACCAGGTCTTGATAAAGAGAACCCTGTCAAAGCTCAGGAGCTACTGATGAAGATTAGGGGCTTCCTGGTCCAGTTCCCTCTGGACTTCCTCTGTGAGGAGAACCTCATGCCCTCAGTGGGCACCAAAGAAGCCATGGTGCCCACTGAGATCTGGACCTGATGGCACCAAATCAGAACCACAGAAAAGACAATCCGCTTCCAGCATGAAGGGGAAACAAATCACTGTGGCAGATGAAACTTTGGTTGTGAAACGCCACACCAACCAATATGAAGGCGCAAAGGATATTAAGACAAACTGCCTTAATATGTCCTTCGTCAAATAAGAAATGGACAGCTTAATATTTTTTGTATCTTTTATCAATTTTATAAATGTACATAATGATATTTTATAAGCACAGGGATTATTATTTAGTGATTTTACTATAATGTATAAATGAAAGTCACCTTTCTGAGATGCCAAACAGAAGGGCTTTTAAATAAATAATATAATTCTAATGTACATTTGATTTTTATTGTTAGAGCTGGCTCATTTGTAGAGGCACCACTCAAAATGAAGGGGCAAAATCGAGAGTGGAAGCCCTGACAGAAATAATTTTGTCACTGGCCCATTCTTGAGCACGGTGTCCCCAGTGGAAGCGCATCCATGACAGGCTGAGAACAGTGCTGTGTGTTTTCTGTCTGGTGAAACTGCTCTTAGGCCGAGTCTGCTGAGGCTTTTACTGTCCAGCTTCACTGCCTGTGTCTAAGTGCCAGCACTCTGGGGAGACCAGACAATCTGTCTGTGAATTAAAGTGCTGAGTAACTGAGGGAAATTGTTGCTTCTCGACACCAAACATCGACGTGTGGCGTCTAATCCTACATTTCCCCCCTCACAAATGTGGTACAGGTCGATTTTCACGAGTCAGCACTTGTTGCCATTTTTCACATTGTCCCTTGGTGTTTGAATATAATCAGGTCAGGCATTTTTTGCAATTACCCAATCTTTTTAACTTTTTGGTGGTATTTTTAAGTATTTTAAAAGATGTTTCACATCTACATGATCTAATTAGGTGGTTTAGTTTTATTTTCTTCTTTCAAACAAAGAGTACTGTATGGGAATACACTACAATGTCAAAGTTTGGGGTCGGTAAGATTTTTAAAAATCTTTTATGCTCATCTAGGCTTAATTTATTTAATCAAAAATAGTACAAACAGTGATATTTTGTAATTATTACAATTTAAAATTGTTTTCTATTTTAAAACAATTACTTCCTGTGATGGCAAAGCTGAATTTTCAGCATCAGTACTATGACTATCAAAACAGTCTAGAGTGTCCCATGATCCTTCAGAAATCATTCACGACTAATATGCTGGTTTGCTGCTCAAGAAACATTTCTTATAATTATCAATGCTGAAAACAGTTGTGCTGCTTAATATATTTGTGGAAACCATGATAGTTTTTTCAGGCTTTAATGAATAGAAAAAAAAGTTTATTTGAAATAAAACATTTTGTAGCATTATAAGTGTCTTACTGTCACTCTTGATCAATTTAATGCGTCCCTGCTGAATACAAGTATTAATAATAAATAATAAAAAATAAAATCTCACTGACCCCTTCCTTTTGAAAGGTTGTGTGTGAATATTTGCAACATTTAAGGCCTGCCAATATTACTGCCATAATGTGATGTATTTCTGAGTGAATCGGGATTCTCAATAAGTAATTTAAACCATAATGGTGGGTACACTAAAATAATTCCTAAATACAATGTTTTTTACTGTGAAATATAAAATGCTGAGCTGAATTGTGCACAATAATAGCTGGAATATGCACTGAGAAAGCAAACTGGGTCCATTTTGTTTCATGTTGGCAATTAAATTATTAATCATAACTTCTAAATCTGTTAAAATGAAAGAGATAAGAATGTTGTTTGCTCTCTTTCATGTATCACTATTTCTAAAGATTCAAGCTTTCTGCATCTGCATCCTTGCTGACAGCAAAGCCAAGCCTGAATGAATAACATGGACTTCTCAGCGAGAAACAACTCCTGTGCCACCTTTTCTAGCACATTTCATTACCGGCATGTCGTTTCTTGGTATATTAATTGTGAATTTGATAGCAAGGTGTATTTACCCCTTGGCTCCATTTCGATAATGCGTTTGTACTGAAATTTGGACTTAAGTTGCAAATAAATCCGAAAACTCTTTTAAGAAAAAAGTTTTGAGAATGGTTTCCTTGGGGTCTTTTACTGCAATAGCTGATCTTAAATCATATTCTAATGTTGTCTTTCTTTCCATTTTAACCCTGAAATCCAATCAAAACATGCCCTTTAGGCACCAGTGGCTGGGACAGAGGTTTAAATATATGAGTTGTATCCTTGTGAACATTAGTTTTAACGTTGTCACATCGCAGTGGAACTGGTTCTGATCTGTGCCCAAACCTGGAAGTCTTGAAACACGGTCATTATGAAGCAATTTAAATGCAAATCTGGCCACTGGCTTGTCCCCAAACGTGCCTCATTGGAGGAGACACCTGATAGAGAGTGGCCAATGTTAATGACATCCTCTGAGTGGAATCATGTTTAGAGGTATTGAAATCAAGAGTGTAAAGAGTTGATAGATTATCTCAGTGACCTTAATGGCTTCTTATTGTTGATGGTCTAAAAGCCTCCAGCTGCTCAACACATCCAGACCTTGAGCGTTTGGTTTCTTCAAGAGCGATCCACTCATGAGCTGTCATGCCTCACTAACCACATGTGTCATTTGAAAACAGGATCATTGTCTCAATTACTGTGTACTGTAGTTCTCTGGCATTGTGAAATGGCTCATTAAACAGATTGTCTTCTTCTGAAATGAGAAAATTTGGAATGAAAAAATCATTCTCTGGCAAATTTGCATGTTTACAAGTATGCAAAGTCCATATGTTAATAATTATGCATTTTTGCACTACTCATTCTCATAATATAAACAAATACAGTATTGCTACTGAAGTCTGAGGTGATACAATATAAATCTTTCTAATTAAGCAAAATCACACTAGCAAAAGTGTTACTGATAGTATGATGTTGCTTATAACACTTGAAAAAACAAGAAGTTAATGTAATATGGAGCAACTTACAACACAAATTTGCAGCAATTGCGTGATGCTATCATGTCAATATTTTATATATATATATATATATATATATATATATATATATATATATATATATATATATATATATATATATATATATATATATATATCAAGAGAGCGAGAAAGAGAGAGAGCTCCTCCCAATTCCGGGTCTTTTGAAGTAGCCTAGGTGTTAGGTGTTTGCTTATTAAAGGGATAGTTCACCCTTAGAATAGTTCATCATAGAATACAATCGGAGTTATATAAAAAAATGTCCAGGCTCTTCCAAGCTTTATAGTGGCAGTGAATGGCTGTTTCTGTTTTGAAATCCATCAAAGTGCATCCATCCATGATAAAAATAATTCACACAGCTCTCGGGGGGTTAATAACGGCTTTCTGAAGTTAAGTGATGCATTCGTGTAAGAAAAATATTCATATTTAAAACTTTATCGACTAAAATAACTAGCTTCCGGCAGACAGCCGTATGCAAGTCGACTTACCTCAAAAGAGTAACACTTGACTATGTATGACATAGGATGTAGAAATAGCGTAAGCTTTGACACCTCTCGCGGTTCAAACAGGGATGGGTAACAAACTCAAGCTCCTCCGACATTTCTCTTTAAAAATTGTCGTTTTAGATTTCTAATTCATGACTGGTGTTTTGTTTTGCTCTATCCTCTGCGCTTCCGCGTTTGTCATCACGTTGTGAGTCAGGTCAAGTCTGACCCATCTCAGCCCTATCAAAGGCGACTCGGAGTTTTGGTTCAGTGAAAATGAACGTGAACTTTAGCCGCCCTAAACTACGTCATTGTCATGACAACCTAAAGCACGCTGCCTGTCAGCTCAAGCAGCGCGAGAATCAAGAAGCGGGAGACTAAATTTGTGTTGTAAGTTGCTCCATATTACATTAACTTCTTGTTTTTTCAAGTGTTATAAGCAACATCATACTATCAGTAACACTTTTGCTAGTGTGATTTTGCTTAATTAGAAAGATTGTATAATGGCCTCAGTCAGTCCATATTGTAAAAAAAAAAAAAGTCAGCCAACAACAAGGGACAATGAGGTAAAAGAGTCCTGTACTCACATCATGAAGCAAACCACCAACATAACAGATGTGTACGTGTAATCAATTGGCTTTCGCCGTTTGTAATCTTCCTTTGAAGAGATCAACCCGCTGCTACATTTCCCTCAGATATGCTAACTGCTTATTCGGCGTCACTGTGATTGTGCATTGTTATATTATATTCCAAAAATTATTTCCTTGAGGATGATATTTCACCCACACGACACGCCGGTCTGGTGATATTGCTGTTGCCTGAAACGCCAACGCTAGCATAATTGTTCATGTTCTCTCCCCCTAGTTTTGATGAATAACGTTAAAATGTATTCGTTAAATTTTTTATTATTTTTTATTATTAATTTAGTCCTGGTTCACACAGAACATGTTTTTGCTTTGAAGGGCAGTGGAATGGGTAAAAAAAACACAGTGGTCTGGAGGCGCGTCTTTTAAAGGTTGAAATTCTTTTAACTTGCGCGACAGTCATGCGCGAGACTGCAAAAAGATGCAAGACAAGCACTGTCGTGTCTTTTAAATAATGACTCTGGATTCGAACTGTATGAACGTGTTTACTTTACTTTCTTTAGGCAACGTTCAACATACATAGCAACAACACCACTTCTCCGATCTCCCCTTTCTAGAGATCAAAGGGTAGACTACCTTTGTCTCAACAGACCTTAGAGGATTATTCTGCCTCTTTTGCTGGAAGGTCTGCTCCTATCTAATTCTTAAACAAACCAAGTAATTATAACATTTGTCTTCATATTTCGAACAGTCTTTTTTTCCAGTATGTACATTAAGTGGCAATGCATTTGTAACTATAATGCAATAGTAAACCACACATTTGTTTACAGGTTCAACCTTGCAGGTTTCACGAGCCGTCTCCCACACCTAGTTCTAGGTGTAGACACCCAATTCAGGAATGTCCTGCTCCGAGTGTCCTACTCAGTGAATGTATCCGAGGACTGATCTTGTGTATCACTTTTATCATCCTTAGCTGACGCTTGCATAGATACCAGATGGTGGCGGTTACGTCTCACAGTCCCATGCTGCATATTCACAAGGTAAGACCGTGGAGTAGAGGTCTTCACGGGTCCAAAAATTCGTGCCCGAACCCGAAAGAGACCCGTAATGTGCTAAACCGAACCGACCCGGACCCGTCTATTATTTCAAAAGCTGGACCCGGACCCGTGCAGATCCGAGAAATGCCAAACCGGACCCGAACTGGACCCGTCTATTATTTGAAAGCTGGACCCGAAACCGCCGGGAAGACACAGACCCGACTGGACCCGATTGTCACATATTCCACTTTAAACTGCTATTACAAGTAAATAAACCTGTTGCGAAAAATACAACTTTTTGTCTTACCTAATTTAAGGAGCCGTGGTAGCGTAGTAGTCTCCTCTCCCTTCCTTGTAACATTAACGTTACCTGACTGGCTGTGATCATGCATTACAATCCTCCGACAAGAAAGTTATTCATGTTATTCCTCTCGTTATTCCAAGTCCAAGCTTAATCCACTCATTATTTCAGCTTCAAAAGTCCACTTGATGTCTCGGTGACGGATGACCAATGCAACTTTGCACATGTAACTTACATTCTGACTCGAGTTTACTCGCATAATAACTTTGACTGTTTGCCCTTTTGAACTATAATAACGATTGCTCGTTCAGTGCCATGGCCATTGCTATCATGTCCGTGCTCTCTGCTCTGCATCGAGTCTGAATCTGACCACTAAAACTTTAAGATTAAACAAGACGGTTAATTTATATTGTAAAATCTAAAGCGCGGTTTGGTGGTCCCTCACTGAAACTCATGGTTGCCATAGAAACATGACACGCGCTTGAGACTGCACATGCACGCTAGGATCAACCTAAAATATGCTTTTTAAAGCAATTTATTTTGAGTGTCCTAATTTTACAAGTTGCAAGTTTAAAAAAAAAACACAAGCAGTGTCTAATCACGGCCGTGTTTTCTCCGAGTCTGATCTAATGACTCCGATCGCACGGGTATTACACACAATGTTAAACAGACCCGGGACCCGAAGTAATAAATTCGGACCCGACCTGGACCCTGCTGATCATTTAAAATATAGACCCGAACCCGTACGGTCGACGGGTCTTGGGTTCACTGTGAAGACCTCTACCGTGGAGCAAAGTACCCATTCTGCATGGGAGTAGCACGATATGCTAGGAGAGCAAAGTAAGGGTCATTAGCTTTCTTGAAAAGAGCTTTTATTGTCTTGACCGCATGTTCAGCCTCTCCATTGCTCTGGGGAAACTTTGGGCTGCTAGTAACGTGGACAAATACATACAAAGCAGCAAAGGATGCAAATGAGTGCCCAGAGAATTGTGGCCCGTTGTCTGTAATTAGCGTCTCTGGAACTCCATGCCGTGCGAATATGGACTTCATGTGGACTATGACGTCAGTAGACCTGCTGGGTGATAACTAGGGATGCACCGAAATGAAAATTCTTGGCCGAAACCGAAAACCGAAAAAGAGGAAACCAAGGCCGAAAACCGAAAACCGAAACACCGAAAGAAATGATGCCAATTATTGTTAGTACCATTGCATTTATGGCTATGACTGTGTACTAAGTTTACTAAAATCAAGGCATTGCAATTGCATAAATTAATATTAAAGTTTCAAAGAATAAATCCATTAAAATTTTATGCAAATATTTATTTAGCATTTGCAAAGTATAAAATTAAATGTTTAACTTGACCCCACTCATGTGTACATTAAATAATAATGTAAAAGCCTACTGGCCTGGAGAAAGGTTTAAAAATGAAATGTTCTCTCATAAAAACAAAGTGCATTTAGGTCAATACTGCCATAGCCCAAAATAATATCTGCAGTTATAATATGCTCATGGACGTGAGTTGCAAAAACCATAAACAGCTGAGCTCAGGTAAACCTCTGAGAAATGACGGCTGCTCTGCACACACACGCAAAGGTCTCTCGCTCCCTCTCTCTGCCGCGCGCGCTACGTATGCGCGCTCATGCTCGCTCGCGATTCCGGGAGATTTAAACTAATTTGCGGGCATTAGGGAGCCGGTATCAATACGCGGGAGACTCCCGGAACTTCCGGAAGAAGTTGGGATGTCTGTGTTTTGAAAATCGCTGTCCGTGGGTCACTCTTAGATATATTTAAATACGTCCACACCGCATATATGTAATGTTGCTTCAGACAAGCACGTGCGAAAATTTTCGGTGGCCGAATATTCGGTGCATCCCTAGTGATAACTGAGCAATCTCCACATACCTGGAATAGTAATCCACCACAAGTACATTTTAGTTCCCAGCATGAATAAATCAGCCCCTAACCTTTGCCAGGGTCTGTCTGGAAACTGAGTGGGCATGAGTGGTTCTTTTGGGTTTATTCTCTCCTTGAGGCATGTCCTGCAGTTGAGCACCATTTCCTTCAGCTGATTACTTAACCCTGGCCACCATACTGATTGTCTTGCCCGCTTTCTGCATTTTACAAGTCCTAAGTGCCCCTCATGCAACTTTCTAAGGACACCGTTTCTCATGGCGGCTGGAATGACCAGCCTTGTGCCTCTCAGCAACAGGTCGTCCTGCACAGCTAAGAGAGCCCGTTCTGCCCAGTAATGCTTCAGTATTGGATCTCTCCTGCTGTGCTCTGTCCACCCTTCAACACACAGTTCACTGGAACATACATTGTCATTCTTTAAGTCTTCTCTCAGCTGTCCCAGGTAGGTTGTGCTTGCTGGCAAATTCCCCATGATAGAGTCAACATAAATGTTAGTGTCTTCCCAAAACTCTCTCTCTTCCTGAAGCTCACATTGCTTTACTGGAGCACGTGACAGAGTGTCAGCTACCCACAAATCCTTTCCTGGCACGTGAACAATGGAGTAGGAGTTACGCATCAGGTGCATTTTGAACCTCTGGATACGAGGAGGGAGAGCATCCAGAACTTGTGATCCTAAGAGACTCAGTAATTGCTTGTGGTCAGTTTCCAATTCAAAATTTTTGCCAATGAGAAAGTCCTTGAATCTTTCGCATGCCCATGTGAGCCCCAAGGCTTCTTTCTCTACTTGCACGTATCTCTGCTCGGTCTGAGTAAGAGATCTTGACGCAAAAGCTATTGGCTTCCAAACTTCTGGCCACCTCTGCAGTAGGACGGCTCCCAGTCCGTAGGACGAAGCATCCGCTGACACTTTACAGTCTCTATTCGCGTCATAGATGGCAAGAACAGGGGGGGACGACAGTACGTCTTTCAGAGCCTGGAACGCATTGGCTTGTTCAATACCACAAATCCAACTTTGTCTTTGTCCGCCAGCTGGGGAATAAACTTCCCAAGCTGATTTACCATCCCCAGGAAGCTCCGCAATTCACTCACATTTGAGGGTTCCGTTATGTCCCTGATGACTGCTGTTTTCATTGGGTCGGGGCTAATGTCATCGGCAGAAATAATGTGCCCTAAAAAGTGTACTGTC
Organism: Scardinius erythrophthalmus; assembly: GCF_964197995.2. NCBI lineage: Eukaryota > Metazoa > Chordata > Actinopteri > Cypriniformes > Leuciscidae > Scardinius > Scardinius erythrophthalmus. Next base: position 21,538,290 of record NC_138229.1, on the reverse strand, counting down.
CGCTTTGACAACTCACACTTCTCGACATTAAGGGTATTACCTGCCTTTTGTATTTTCCTCAGTACTGCATGCAGATGGGTGTCATGTTCCTCCCTTGTTCTCCCCCACACCAGAACTTCATCAATATGACACACCGTGCATTCCAGTCCTTCAGTGACCTCTGTAGCCATTCTATTCTGGAAGTGTTCTGGTGCAGATAATATTCCGAAAGGAAGCCGTTTGAAGAAGTAACGGCCAAATGGGGTTATGAACGTTGTGTAGCGCGCAGAATCCTCTGACAATGGTATCTCCCAGAATCCCATATTGGCATCTAACTTACTCAAGATCTGCACTCCAGCAAGCATTCCTAACGTCTGTTCAACTGATGGCAGGATGTATTTTTCCTGGCAAACTGACTCATTTAACTTGGAGAGGTTCACACATATCCGAACAGCACCTGACTTCTTTGGGATTACCACCATGCCAGCACACCAGTCTTTGGTTCCTTCACCCTGCTAATTACCCCCAATGTCTCCATACGGCCCAGCTCTTCTTTAACTTTATTCATTAAAGGTAACAGGATACGTCTTGGGGTTTTAAGAGAGAATGGAGAAACCCCCGGTTTGAGCCTGATAACATATTGCTGTCATACTTCTCCCAGACCGCTGCACAATTTTGGATAACTTGTCTTTAATATTTCCATATCAATGTTATCTAATCGTGCCACAAGCTCAAGCTTTGCAATAGCCGGTCTGCCCAGAAGTGCAGTGTGCAGATTTCTGATTATGTACACATCTTCCTCAGACTGTTTTTCACCTCTCTTCAACAGCAGACTAGTAACTCCAACAACATCTAAGGGAACTTGTCCTGGACCAAGCAATGGCCTTGTTGCATCCTTGAGGGTAGGTAGGTCTTTATTAAAAATCTCTAAATTCTCTACTGGAATGACAGTGACATCCGCGCCGGTATCAATCTTAAACGGCACACGTTTGTGTCTAATGTCTAAGTCCACCATCCATGGTTCGCCAATACCTGTGATGCTGCCAAGAAATATAGGGTCCCCCTCACACACTTCACACAGTTTTTGATGATGTGCACGCCCGCTTGTAGTGGCCTTTTTTCCCACAGGAGTGACATTTTACGTCATTTGCTGTACAGTCACGATTTGCGTGTGCTGGGGAGCTACCGCACTTATGGCACTGGTTGCTATTCATCTTACTGGAGTGTGCTATATGTGATTTTTGTTTAGGACCATTTCCTTTTTGGGGTCTCCCCACGTTATACTTTCCTTTGTACACTCTGTCGACAGAGCCTGCATCTGCAGCCACAGTGTCTGTCACACTTCTCAGCGCAGCTTGCTGTCGTTTCACCTCCTCACTTTGCCGCGCCAGTGCGATTGCTTTTTCCAAGGTCAGCTCATGATCCAGCTGCATACGCTCAGAAAGCCATCTGTCCGCCAACCCCACGACGAGCCGGTCCCGAATTAGCTCGTCATGTAATGCTAAATAATTACAATGTTCAGCCAGAGCAAACAAAGCTGTCACAAATGAATCAACAGTCTCATTTTCTTCCTGTTTACGCATATTGAAACGTGCCCGTTCGTAAATTACATTTCTTCTCCCAACGAAATGTGCCTCAAAACCTGCTTTTACTGCGTCATACTTTGTTTTGTCAGCATCTGCCAGTAACCCACGGAGAATATCATCCGCCTCATCTCCCATGCAGTAAATGAAAGTATTCACCTGATTTTCATCCAAGTCTTCTTGCAAATTGCTCGCCCATCGGAACCGTTCAAACCTCCGGATCCATTTCGCCCATTCTTGTGGTTTAGAAAAGTCGAACGGCTCAGGCGGCCGTATGCTGAATGTAGCGCTCGGTCCCGCTGCTCTCGGTGCAGCGACCGCATTATCTCCGCCATCCATTTCAGCTCCAACGTTCTTCCCACGTATCCAGGCTTCGCGAGCAAAACTAAAGCAGGTAACACGCCAAACTACAGCACATCTGACACCATGTCGTGTCTTTTAAATAATGACTCTGGATTCGAACTGTATGAACGTGTTTACTTTCTTTAGGCAACGTTCAACATACATAACAACTCACTGGCGCTTCCTATGCTGCGTTCCAGTCCATTTATAGACACACACTTGCGAACTTCCCTAAGCACTTCCCCTCTGGGGAATCCCTGCCGCCATTTTGAAGTGCGTTCCACTTCGTGAAGTGGACGAGGGAAGTTTATATGGACAGTTTATATCGATTTTGACCGAGGGAGCGACCGAGTCTACTTCATATGTACACTTCAGGCACCTATATGTCCCACAATGCAGTACGATTGTGACGTCCCCACAGATCTCATCTAATCACCACCACAACAAACAACTCTATTATATATTAATTCTAATTTGTTTTATTTAAAACAACTCAAACGCACCTATAAACATTTGGATGCTGCATTACAACAAATTCTTAAAGGGTGTAAATAATAAATCAACTCCATTGCTGATTCCAAGTGATCAAGGGCTTAGGACGTTCCAATTCAGCCCATTGCAGTTTCCGCCAGTAGTGGGCACTCGTGCAACGTAAGCAATGACGTACATCCTAGTGAACGAGACGGAGGGAAGTTAGCGAGTGAAGGGCATGACAATTTTGGGCTGGAACGCAGCACAGGTCACACACTCTCGTGACATCATCAATATTGCGCCAACCTAGAACACCATAGCAACAACACCACAAGCACAACGGTCAAACACATCTGTCTAGCGCATGTTTACATAGAAACACAATGGAAAAGTAGCACACTGAAATGGAAAAACGTGTTCTGTGTGACTGGCCCTCTGCTGAATGGTTTTAACAGACTGCTGGTGGTTCTTTTTCCTGCTTTAAAGGAGTTTTTCCTATCATATATTACACAGACCCAGTTTTTTTAGATTATAGTCAGATTTAATTTTTGTAAACTAAAGCATCATTATTAGAATAACACTGTTTAAAAGGTGTAAAAAAAAATCTAATTTAATTTAATTTAAATTGAACTAACATGCTAGCTATAGGGCTTCTCTCAGGTTTTACTTAATCTTTCCTCTCAGCTAAACAAATTCATCTACAGGTTTCTCTTACATTTTCTGAAATTAAAAGCTCATATTATCTTGGCCTGACAGAGACAAATGACAAAATCTTTAAATCCTATCAATAAAATACAACCACTCTTTGTGTACATAATTTGCTTCTATATTTGTTGGTCTCAGAGACTCAATTTATAGCTTCACACAATTTGCAACGTCTTCCCCTAGTTCTATCTGATGAGTTGTAATTATCTGCAATGCTGTGTATCACAGTTCACAGTTGCAGCCAGAGGGCAGAATGTTGTAACACAGCGGAGAGAATGTTCCCTTTTACAAGCTACAATGCACAGGTGGATTCCCACCTGACTTAATGCTAAGCAGTTGATCAGGAAGAAATATTTTGTAAATTTGAAGATATCACTTTTGACTTTGGGTGCATCTCAATCAGCTCCCTAGTTCAGTAGTCAGGACACTCATCAAGGAATCTGCCATTTTAAGGACTGTCTCAATCGCAGAATCACATACTGAAACGTTTGCTTCCTAAAAAAGTCCCAAAATGCACTGTGAAAACCAGGGGACATCGATGCATTCATACAAACGGGAGCAAGGGAGCTGATTGAGACACACCCTTAAACATGTCTTTCCTGATTATCTGCCTGATGCTGCTTGTGCTCCTCACATGAGACAAGTGGAATGTGCCACTCTGACCTAAATCAGTTGGGACTCAAGGGTGCTCAACAGTAAAACAAAAAAACTTGTAACCTATAATTAGTGGTTTAACAGATGTGGCTGTTAAGAAGTCAACAATAATATTATGTAATAAACTATTGGATGACATTTCGTAGTACGCTATTTAAATGGCTCTCTTTTGGTCTGTCCCAAACACTTATTTTTTTCTGATAATTACTTTCAGCAAGCTTTTTGATTTAATTTCAAATTGATTTTTAACTCTTTCCCCACCATTGACTGATTTTTCTGGCTTTTCATGCTCACTGTTATACGGGCGCTATGATATCTTCTGAAAGAGTAGGCTACTGAATCTTCGGATCAATACACAGGCGAAAAAAGCAGATTAAGGCGATAGCATATGTAAAATAATACGATCATCAACGTTAACCAGCATAGCCTATAAATCAAAAGTGTCTACCAGGTAGTCTATAGGATTGTGCATGTTTTGGGGGTGTTGATGGACTCTACTCCATCTCTGTTTTGATCAACAGTCTGAATCCAATCTGGATGTAATCTTTGACAAAAACATGTTTTTTCTCAGCTTTATGCTCAAAATGTAGCTTGTTTATGAAACCCACTTTCAAGTGTTAAAAAAAAGAATGCATTAAAGGGTTAGTTCACTCACTCTCATATCGTTTCACACTCGTGAGACCTTGACCTGAACAAATTAAGATATATTTCATCCGAAAGCGTTCTGACTGCCATAAATGGCAACGTTATTACCACTTTCAAGGCCCAAAAAGGCAGCTAGTCCAATGTTAAGACAATGTTATAGTTAATCTGAAAATCTGTTAATTTTTTTTTTTTTCCTTCTTTTTTTTTTGCGCACAAAAAGTATTCTCGTCGCTTCATAACATTAACCACTGTAGTCACATGGACTATTTTAACGACGTCTTTACAACCCTTTTCTCGAAGATGAACGAAGATCTTACTAGTTTGGAATGACATGTAATGAGAGTGAGTAATCAATGACAGAATTAGAGGGAAACCAGGACGAAAGTAACAAAGCGATTTTCTCAGAGCCAAATAAATAAAAATAAAAAAACTCAGCCCTGACTACTTTTGCATTTTCAAGCAATGACAACACGTTCAGCACGCCACGCAACCCTTGACGAAGCTGCCAAATATCACGTGATTTTGTTTTGCGGTTATGTCCATATAGCAGTTTTCAAGTATGGTAAGTAAATTAGCCTAGGCCTACTGAAGTGGTACTTTTCAAAAGTAGCATGTGCAACTTATGTTCAAAGTGAATTTATTCTTAAGTCGTTCTACATTTGTAGGAAATACCTGAGGGATATTGATGGACCACACTTGTGAGTTATTGACCACCAAAGCAAAAATATCTCTGTCTAAAACATTATCTTTTGAAATTAAGTTTTCTGAAAAATGGTACTCCCCATCATGCTCTCCCCTAATAATCTTGACAAGACAATTCTTGAAAACACTCTGCATCTGTCTGTTGAGTGGTGGGCATCTCAAGATCATTAGCTGGATATATCTCCAATCCAGTAGCGGGCTGTGCATTTTACACCTAGGCCTTCAGTGGTGCCACCAGATCTCAACCCAATAGAGCATCTTTGGGATGTTGTGGAACGGGAGCTTCGTGCCCTAGATGTGCATCCCACAAATCTCCATCAACTGCAAGATGCTATCCTATCAATAAGGGCCAACATTTTTAAAGAATGCTTTCAGCACCTTGTTGAATCAGTGCCACGTAGAATTAAGGCAGTTCTGAAGGCGAAAGGGGGTCAAACACAGTATTAGTATGGTGTTCCTAATAATCCTTTAGGTGAGTGTATGGTAATCAAATTGCACTTCCGAAAGTCATACATTTGTGAAAAAAAAAAAAAAAAACTAAATAAATGAATATATAAATTTCTTTTAAGTATAATAATTAAAAATAAAAAGCAAAGATCAGAACATTTAATGAACAAAACCGGTTCTGTACATGGCAGACAGTAGTCGAAAGCCGGATGATAAAGTTCGGTAAACGAAATCAGTCCAGGAAACATCCACAAATCCAGAGGAACAAAGAAACGAATGAGAGTAAAAGCAGACAAATGAAATGAAAAACTAAACAGTGCAAGCGAGGCTACATTAGTCACATTAGAAAATGAAGTTGTAGGTTGTGTTTGAATAATTACGTGTCTTATTTAGCTGAGGTAGGCTAAATAAAACGCAATACTCACGTATCCTTAACCCTTTCATGCATGAATTATGATAACCTCAGTCAGGATTTTTTTCCTATGTGTTTTTATTGCTCTTAGGGCATGAAAAACAAGAATTGATTTTTATTTTATTTTTTTACAAATTTTTCAAAGAGATCTTCAGATGTCCACTTGTGGACAGCATGCGGTTGGTTAAAACTGAAGATATACTGTATTAAATAGAAGACAATAATCAAACAGATAAAGTATGTGGATTTAACAAACTAATCAATGCAATTATATCAAATCATGTGAAAACTATAAAAAATATACAAAAAATATAAATGCAAAATGTTGCAAAGGCTTCATACAACTTCATACAAGTTGCACTTCGCGTATCTTTGATATCAGAACATGAGGACGTGATGCCATCAGAATTTTCTACAGTCTGTCAAGGTACAACTGTGGAAACCACTCAGATGTTCCCTCCAGTGCACCAGAGTATGGAGATTTACCCTTATTAGCTGGTAATTCTGATTATGTTCAAGATGGACATGCACATTTCTATCATAGCCCTCCTCTGAGAAAACCTAGCGATACGTTTTTTCAATCTCATCTGAAATGATCAGTGTTGGGGGTAACGCATTACAAGTAACATGCATAACGCATTCAGATTACTTTTTTGATGTTACAAGTAATGTGTTACAAGTAACATGCATTACCTAATCAGATTACTTTTTGATCTAACAAATAATTAACTACAAGTAATGTGCATTACCTAATCAGATTACTTTTTGATGTAACGAGTAAAGAAACACATTACAAGTAACATGCATTACGTAATCAGATTACTTTTTGATGTTATGAGTAAAGAAATGCATTACAATAACGCACATTACATAATCAGATTACTTTTTGATGTTATGAGGAAGGAAACGCATTACAAGTAACATGCATTATGTAATCAGATTACTTTTGATGTTATGAGTAAAGAAATGCATTAAAAGTAACATGCATTGCGTAATCAGATTACTTTTTGATGTTATGAGTAAAAAAACGCATTACAATAACATGCACTACGAAATCAGATTACTTTTTGATCTAACAAGTAATGTAATGCATTACAAGTGTCATACATTATGTAATCACATGACTTTTCGATGTCAATGAAAATTACATTATAATAATACAAATACATTTATTTACAGTAGAAAAAGTCAATGCATATTAAGTTTTTAAGTTTTAAATTTCAAAAACAATATTCACATTATAATTATGAATTGTAGCTGAAATATAGCAGTTGATGCATGACGTCCACTACAGTGGACATGTGATAAATCAGAGTTCCCTTACGAGAACGTTCTCTCGTACTGCGTCGAAAACGCTGTGGGAAAACTCCTTTTCTCGAGAATATTGAAGCCTTTATTTTAAAACGCATTGCTGCAGCACATGCGAGAGCTAGAAGCTCGCGTGAGCGTGCTGATTGGCTTGTGCAAAGCAACTGCACGAACCAATGGCGGAACAGCAGAGGAGCGCGAGCCAATCGGGGCGCTTGGCACTCTGCCAGAGTCAAGCGCGCGAAACTGCACGTGACAGAAGAGTATAAATACACAGAGAATCCGCCATTTGACAGATTTTATCTCCTTCAGCTTTCGACTCACCTCGTCGCTGATTCTCTCCGAGTGAAGCCGCTCGTCGTCGAACAGCCTTCCAGCAGAACTGCTTCGCATCCCGGCGTCTGCCAAGCTGAGCGTTTCCCTGTGGCATCCGACGAGTATCCTTTTTCTAACTCAAAAAGAGCATTCTAAGAGAGCAAATCGCTGTTTTCACAGCGCGCGGCGTTGTTGCAAATGCCGCTCACCGTGTGTGACTCATGCGGGGTCTCCCTGCACGCCTCTGACACACACTCTCTTTGTGTTGCCTGCCTCGGCCCTGAGCACGCCGAGGCAGCGCTCACTAAAGGCGGCTGCCTTCACTGTGACGGAATGCCTGTTGCCACGCTCCGTGCCAGATCTTCCGCCACCTCGCTGAGTGTTCCCGCCCACCTTCCATCCTCGGCGCCCCGTGAGCCCCGTAGGAAGAAGCGGCGCGATCAGAGGCCTCCTGAACGCGCTCATCTGGATGAATGCACGCCGGGTCTCTCCCCGCACGCTTCGCCCGCGCCTTCATCTCCAGTCCTGTTCTCACAGAGCGACCAACGCCCCTCTTCTGAAGCGGCAGGTCTCGTCTCTTTCGGTTTGTCCGAAGAACTGGACGACGCTGTTTCTATGGTGGCATCTGAAAGTGAGGAATGGTCGGGCTCTGCAGACCCCGCCCCCCTCTCTCAGCTGGATCCTGTTGACACTCGAGCGAGCATAGACGCCGAACTCTTCCGTGTCATGTCTCGCGCTGTCGAAGAACTGGGACTAGACTGGCTTTCCCCAGCTGAGCCTACCAAAAGCCGCCTCGACGAATGGTACCTGCCGGGGCGCCAACAGGCCCCTCGTCAACGTGCCGCCCCCTTCATGCCCGAAGTTCATGATGAGCTCACTAAAAGCTGGCGCGCGCCCTTTTCAGCGCGAACGCGCTCTTCAGCTTCTTCAACGCTCTCCTCTGTCGACGGCGCTGAAGAGAAAGGGTATGTTTCTCTACCTCCTTTAGAGGAAGCGGTCGCTGCACACTTATGCCCTCCCACTGCTGGGAGTTGGAGGGCTAAAACAGTGCACCCCTCTAAGCCGTGCAGGACCACTTCGGCTCTCGCCAGCCGCGCTTATGCTGCCGCCGGCCAAGCCGCCTCTGCACTCCACGCTATGGCGACCCTGCAGGTGTTTCAAGCTAAGCTCCTCCGCACTATGGACGAGTCTGGCCCGGACCCAGACACCTTCAAAGACCTCAGGAGTGCTACAGATTTGGCACTGAGGGCCACAAAGACCACCGCGCAAGCACTGGGCCGCAACATGTCTAGCCTGGTTGTCTTAGAGCGCCACTTGTGGCTCACGTTAACGGAGATCAGGGACGCTGACAAAACCGCCTTCCTCGACTCTCCAGTCTCTCCATCCGGTCTCTTCGGCCCTTCTGTTAATGGCTTCGCTGATCACTTCACGGAGGCTCAGAAAGCTTCAAGTGCTATGAGACACTTCCTGCCCAAACGCTCTAGCTCGGTCCAACGGCGCCCCAAGAGCACGCCGCGACCAGAAAAGCCCGCGTCTCAGGTTCCCCAGCCCCTCCCCGTGGCTGACACCACTCGACGCCTGAAGCCTGCAAAACGATTCCCGTTTCCCAGGCGCCAGGGCCCTCGACCGAAGCTGACGCTCGACCACGAGCCCAAGAAGCCGTCCTAACCGGCAGGAAAAGGGGTCTATGTCCCGCCGCGGCCGGACCAGCCCCGAAGATCGCTCGAGTGCTTCTCACAGCCCCCTCTTCAGTTCAGGCGGCTGGAGCAGTTGTGTATGCAGACAATGGGCCCGTCACGTGTTACGCACCCCTGCACCCAAACGCTGTTTTAACAGCGACCCACACAGAGCACAAAACGAGCAAAATTTCTCCCCTGGCCTCATATCAGTTCGAGCCCCCGTCTCCGGGCGTTCCAGATATAATGATGCCTCTGGCTCTTCGGGCTCTAGCTTGGCAGGCTATCCCAGGAGTTTCAGAATGGGTGATAAACATCATAAAGCGCGGCTACTCGCTTCAGTTTGCACGCAGACCCCCGCGCTTTCGCGCTGTGGTTCAAACCTCGGTCAGCAGCACATTACGTCATGTCCTCCGCACCGAAGTATTAAGTCTGCTAGCAAAAGGGGCTATCGAGAGGGTTCCCCCCTCTCTAAGCGAGTCAGGCTTTTACAGCCGTTACTTTCTCGTTCCAAAGAAAGACGGCGGCCTGAGGCCCATTTTAGATCTCAGGCGTCTGAACAAGGCTCTCATGTCATGGCCGTTCAGGATGCTCACGACCAGACATATACTGGCGCAGATTCGCCCAGGCGACTGGTTTTTCTCAGTAGATCTGAAAGACGCTTACTTTCACATTCAAGTGAATCCCCACCACAGGCCATTCTTGAGATTCGCCTTCGAGGGGCAGACATACCAGTACACGGTTCTACCGTTTGGACTGGCTCTGGCACCTCGTACATTCACGAAGTGCATGGATGCAGCTCTCTCCCCCCTGAGACAGCGGGGAATGCGCATTCTAAACTACCTCGACGACTGGCTCATTCTGACTCAGTCAGAGGCGGAGTCACATACTCACAAAGCCTGGCTCCTCAGCCATCTAGAATGTCTAGGGCTCAGGGTGAATTTTTCAGAGAGTATTCTGTCACCCAGCCAACGTATCATGTTCCTGGGGACAGTATTCGACTCCGTTCTTATGAGAGCATGGCCCTCCCCGGCCCGTGCTCTATCGATTCAGCGGCTCGCCGCATCGTTCACGAAGGGCTCTCATGCACCCCTCAGAACGTTTCAGAGGATCCTTGGCCTTATGGCCTCAGCATCATCAGTACTCCAACTAGGCCTACTGCGCATGCGTCCTCTTCAGCTGTGGCTAGCACCTCGGGTGCCACCCCACGCCTGGCACTCAGGCCGATTGACTATCAGGGTGGATCAGCGCTGTGTTCAAGCCCTGGCCCCTTGGACGAACGCCAGCTGGTTTCAGCAGGGCGTGAGTATGGGGGTGGTCTCCAAGAGGAGGATGATCTCAACAGACGCTTCCAACTTAGGTTGGGGAGCCCTGTACGAGGGCAGGCCTGCCTCCGGCCTCTGGTCAAGCTCGGAGAAACGCCTACACATCAACTGCCTCGAAATGAGGGCAGTTTTTCTGGCCCTGAAAACCTTCCTCCCATACCTGGCTGGACACCACGTATTGGTCCGGACGGACAACATGTCAGTGGTATCTTACATAAATCGCCAGGGCGGCCTCAGGTCCCGCAACCTGCTTGCCATAGCCACCCAGCTACTGTTATGGGCTCACACCAATCTGCGCTCGCTCAGGGCAGCTCACGTGCCGGGCACGTTGAACACGGGAGCAGACATGCTCTCTCGGGGCAGGGTTCCCCCAGAGGAATGGTCTCTCCACCCTCAGACGATTCTCCTGCTTTGGGAGGTCTTCGGGAAGGCAGAAGTAGATCTCTTCGCCTCAGAAGACAATCGTCACTGCCCAATCTTCTTTTCAAAGAGCAGGGATGCGTTGGCCCACGACTGGCCCAGCCTTCCCCTCTATGCTTTTCCTCCGGTCTCGATGCTCCCTCAGGTCATCGAACGGATCAGAGTCACGAAATGCCCAGTGCTCCTGATAGCTCCTCTATGGCGAACCCAGTCTTGGTTTCCGGAGCTGATTCGGCTGTCTGTGACAGACCCTTGGCCAATCCCAGTGAGGCGCGACCTTCTGGCTCAGGCCAGCAGAACTATATGGCATCCCCGTCCCGATTTGTGGGCCCTACACGCTTGGCCACTCAACGGGTACGCCAGGACCTCCCAGAGGGCGTCCTGAACACGATCAGGGAAGCTAGAGCTCCGTCTACCAGACGCCTCTACCACCATAAATGGTCAGTGTTTTCCAGCTGGTGTTTAGCTCGAAACCTCGACCCACACACTTGTGAAATTTCAAGAGTGCTATCTTTTCTCCAAGAGATGCTGGATGCGGGTCGATCCCCCTCCACTCTCAAGGTATACGTAGCAGCCATTGCTACACAGCATGTTTTGGAAGCAGGAGCCTCCTTAGGAAAATGCGACCTTATAGTTCGCTTCCTTAAGGGCGCCAGAAGGCTTAACCCGCCTCGGCCGCCATCTGTCCCAGCATGGGACCTTTCTTTGGTTCTGCGGGCTCTTAAGGGACCTCCCTTTGAACCACTTCGGTCAGCCGACCTAAAACCTCTCTCCCTGAAAACCGCCCTGCTGTTGGCACTGGCGTCAGTCAAGAGAGTAAGTGACTTACAGGCGCTCTCTACTAGCGCGTCCTGCCTGGAATTTGGCCCCAATGACTCTAAGGTCATCCTTAGGCCAAGACATGGATATATTCCTAAGGTGCTCTCAACTCCGTTCAGAGCCCAGGTTATTTCTCTGTCAGCTCTTCCCACCTCAGAAGAGTTCAGTGATGTTCTCACACTCTGCCCTGTCAGAGCTTTGAGAATTTATTTAGAGCGTTCAGCCTCTTTCAGACAGTCTGAACAGCTTTTTGTTTGCTTCGGGGGCCGAACCAAAGGTCTTCCTGTCACGAAGCTCACGCTGTCCAGGTGGATAGTGGATGCCATCGCTCTGGCCTACACCTCACTGGGCCTTACATGTCCCATAGGTGTTAGAGCTCACTCCACGAGAGGCGTCGCCTCGTCGTGGGCCTGGTCAAGTGGTGTTCCTATCGAAGACATCTGTGCGGCGGCCGGATGGTCCGTCCCGTCCACATTTGTGAGATTTTACAACCTGGAAGTTCCTGCTCTGCAGGCACGAGTTCTCTCTATCTAAGCTCTGGCTCTGCGGATCCAGGCTGGTTTTGACATTCTTTCTGTCACACTTGTGCGACGACCGGCTAGTCTGTTTCGTCCACACTTGTGAAACTTTACAACCCAAAAGTCCCTGCTCCGCAGGTACGAATTCTCTCTAGCTAGGCCCTGGCTCTATGGATCCAGACTAGTTATGAAAATGTCTATGCAGGGCGTTATGCGGCGGCCGGCTGGTCCGTTCCGTCCACATCTTAGACCTCTATGGTACCTGCCTTATAGGCATGAGTAGTCTCTATCTAACGCTGGCTCTGTGGACCCAGACTAGTTTTTTGACTCAGACACTGGTTGTCATCTCGTGTTGTGGGATTCTTAAGACTGGCCCTTGGCCCAGCTTTATCTCTTTGGATATCTAAGGGCCCGAAGATTCGGCTATTCGGCCTAGGCTATTCTGTACTTCCTGGAGCTCTCGGTGAGTCAGATTGGCCAAAGACGACAAGCACGGCGTTTTAAATAGTGTTCCCACAGCGTTTTCAACGCAGTACGAGAGAACGTTCTCGTAAGGGAACGTACTTGGTTACTTACGTAACCTCGGTTCCCTTAGAGATAAGGGAACGAGTACTGCGTTGCCTTGCCGTGCTATTGTCTCTTATGGCAGGTGTCTTTTCGCTTCAGTCGATTTAAACCTGTCAAATGGCGGATTCTCTGTGTATTTATACTCTTCTGTCACGTGCAGTTTCGCGCACTTGACTCTGGCAGAGTGCCAAGCGCCCCGATTGGCTCGCGCTCCTCTGCTGTTCCGCCATTGGTTCGTGCAGTTGCTTTGCACAAGCCAATCAGCACGCTCACGCGAGCTTCTAGCTCTCGCATGTGCTGCAGCAATGCGTTTTAAAATAAAGGCTTCAATATTCTCGAGAAAAGGAGTTTTCCCACAGCGTTTTCAACGCAGTACTCGTTCCCTTATCTCTAAGGGAACCGAGGTTACGTAAGTAACCAAGTACGTTTTCTCTCAATCTAAAGTCAAAACTTGGAAAATTTTACTGTGATATGACTCATTAGATATTGCTTTATGCTGCAATATTTTTTTTACCTACAAGAGTCTCCTAGGATAGAAGGAATGGGTGGATATTCCGGAGCAACTTGGCATGTCTGACTGACCCTTGGCCATCTTGGTTTGGAGGGGGGAAAAATCGAAACACAAAGGCTTGCCACTTGGTTGCAATTTATAGGATGATGCACCAGGGTCCAATGAAGAGATTGATGTGCAACTTTGCCATAAAAACCCGTGCAAATTCAAGAAAATGCTTTTTTAATAGCTGTCCACTGTAGTGACCACTATGCGTGAAAGGGTTAATTGCTCGATGAAGAACGAGACAACAAAATGAGCCCAACGGGCGGTTGACATTTAAAAGGCTGATTTTCGCGCTTCAGGGCAATGACGGGTACATAATGTAGTCCAGTGGTTGTCAAGACACCGTTGGCACCATAGACATAATAAATACATAGACGCCCTATTGACCGCTTTGGAACGTTGCTGCGATACGTCAACGCGTCCGCCATTTTGCGGAGGGCAAGACTGCGCTGTAATCAAATGCAAGTAAACAGGTGAGCTGCGGTTTTTCTGTATAACAAAACAAAAAAAATTACATTTATCAACCAATTTCGCGTGGTTTGTATGTGGTGTACAAAAAAGTTCCATCTGTAGTTATTTAAACTCTCGATAGTTAGACTTATAATATATATATTTTTTTTAATAAGGAATGGCCAAAGCTCAGGCTTGTCATGTATTTGGCTTTTCATTCTTGGATAAGAATTGTGAACACCCCCATACTGAGATATAATTTAATTTTCACATTAAATTAAATAAATTTTTCTTATTGTGGGAAAAGCATATTCTGTCATTGACCCGATTTTAGCAATAACAAAGATAACTGATGGATCCTTTATGGTAATACAACTACAGTGCAATGCAAAGTAAATATAAGCTAAAGTGAGAGGTAGGCTAATAGTAAATAGTTTAGTCAATAAAATAAACAAACAGTATACAGCAAATAAAACAGTAAGGAAAAGTATAATTATATAATATCATAAGTACTAATATAATAATAATATAGCCTATTGATAATAGCATATAGTTTATGTATAATACTATAATAATAGCACTAGAATATGAAATATCAATTACAGAATATAGACAATAAAAAATAATTATACAATGAATAGTAAAATAATTTAACAGCATAACTATAGTAGATTGATAATCGCAAGTGGTATATTATTATAATAACAATAATAAATAATGTAAATTTATACATTTTAAAATATTATTACATAGGCTATATAAAATAAAATGACGCAACCCTGTCTCTTTTTGTTAAATTTCAGTTTTTAAAAGGTATAAGAAGCTATACAAGTCAAGAAATAAAGTAAACGATTCAGTCAAACATACAGCAGGCTACACCGTTAAAGTTAAATAAGCCTAAATATATAAAGTTATGAAACTTCACTTTGCCCTCAGCCACAACAATCTGCCAAGGAACAAATTATAGATTAATTAAACCAAAGATCGCCCGTTAGATATACACAAGACGAATTATTCTCACTAGCCTGACAGGAGCGAACGTCAGAACGGCACTAGCCGAGGCAAAGCTGTTCTCGGTGGGGTACGTTATTAGCGCTGAGCGCCCGGTGATCCCTGGATCTCACAACCTCGAAACCGTCAGATAACATTTTTAAAAAGGCGCTATCTTTATAAATAAACCACAGATTTGAGCTTTAAACAACTACATTGTCGACTGGAAAACTCTTAAAACTACATTTCGTGACACAGTAACAGTAGTATTTTTAAATTTCGCGGCCTTTCTCCTCTGAAAATAAAAATAGTAAATGAAATACAACCAGAAACAAATTTTCAGTTTTGCTTGTGAAAGGTAATTCCCTGAGACCTGTTTTCAATTGTGTGGCGATTTGTAAATCCCCAAGCAGCACAAGAAAACGGCATTTTTCTCAATTCTCGTTATGAGAGGTATGGGAAAGTTGCCCTCCGCAGTATGGCGGCGCCGTTGACGTACGATCCAGCGGCTATTTATTATGTCTATGGTTGGCACAGCCTTAAGCAATGGCCTTGAACGGTGGTTTAATGTCAACATTATGACAACGCTGTAACAACCTTCACCACACAACGTATTTATAGCAACCTTTTGGCCACCATTTTGATAAAACGTTGTTAGAAGGTTGAGTACGTTGTGCCAACGTTCTGTGTTTGCTGGGCTGGTGCGTTTGTGTATAGTTGTTTTGCGTTCTGATTAAAAAGTTCAGGAATGGACCGTTCTTTTCTGTCATTCCTCAGACGTTACAGTTGTAGGGGAGAACGGGGTAATGTGAGACATCGGGTAATGTGAGACACCCCCTATATCTAGGCAACGGAACACAATTGTGGTCATATGACCATTATGTTTTCAAGCCCCTTCCATTTCACCATGGCCATGAAGGAGAGAACCTCATGGTGCTATAGTAAGCATGTTTTTTTCACAAAAATATTTTTTTTGCATGTAAAAGTAAATTTTCTTGCTTTCAACTTAATCAACTGTTGTGCCAAAGCAAATTGATTCAGGTAGAAAAACTTATATCATACATGTTGATGAACTACCAACATATAAAACCATGTGATGATGCTAGCTGAAGATAAGCCTGAATTGCTACAAGAGATCGTTTTTTCCTAAAATGTGGCGGTGGGGTAAAGTGAGACAAATGCTGTGGGGTAAAGTGAGACATGAGGCACAAGTTAACTTTAGTCTTAAACATATTTTAATGTAATATTACATGACATATGTTTTATTTTTAATGTCAAAAACATAGTAGAAAAGCCATCATGCCAAGGCAATACACCAAGAAGAAAACCTGGGGCAAAACACCCCTTGAGGAGATGGAGAGTGCAGCTGCTGAGGTCCAGGAAGGAAAGAAGTCTATAAGAGCAGCTGTAAGGGAGAGAAATATTGACAAGTCAAGCCTCCTAAGATTCATAAAGAAAAGAAAAAAAGGGGGAAGTAATATCAGTAGCCTGGGGGGCAGTAGCTTAGGCAAAGAGGTGGAGCACCTTCTCCATCTCACCTTGTCCAAATGGAGCGTTTGTCCCCTCCTCGACAAAACTGTCCGCACTCTCCCTGAGAGCCTGCTAGGGAGTGAAGTCAGCATGGGAATCTCGCCGTTTCAAACGAGCCATCTGAGTCTCCCGAGGTCAAAGCGCAGGCGCGTCCGAAGCTCCAATCGACCGGGCACCCCGACTTGACGGCCCGAAGGAGAGGGCGCGCTCCTCTGGGCCCCAGGCAACCTGGAGGCACCTGTTTTCCATTACCTAGTCCGATAAGAGTGTCGTCTCCCTCCTCTACAACACCCCAAGCGTCCGTGTTTGGACCGTCGTTGCTCCAGCAGGAGCGCCAGCAGGTGTACGGATCTGACTTTGACCGGAGATGACCGACCCTCCCTGGGGCCGGCCCTGGAGGTCTGCGAGCATGGAGCTCTTCTTCAAATACAATATATTTTTGGACATTTTTACAAGGAGGAATATCCTCCAGTGTGTCTTTCACCCCTAGCTCACCCAGGATGGTGCACGTTCACCGGTGTGCACGCCCTGGCACCGAGGGACTGGGTGTCCAAACCAGACTCTATTTACTGGAAGTCTTGCCCGCACAAAGTGCACTTTCTCTGGGCTGGGTCAGGCTGTTTCCCCACCCGGTCTGACCACCATCTGGTCCATGTTCCTTGTCCGAGCGGAGCATTGTCCCTCCTCCACAAAGACCCAAAGGTCCTTTTTAGGACTGACTTTGCTCCAGACGGAGATCCAGCGGTGGCGGACAAATCCGAATTTGGCTCAGGACGGGCCACCCTCCTTGGGCTGGCCAGGGGAGGTCTGACTGCATTGAGTTTTCCAAATGAATCACAATAATTTGGACATAGTTCATTTTTTTAGGAGGAATTTCCTCCAGTGTGCCATTCACCCTTAGCATGCCAAGGGCGTTGCACCTTCACTTGGATGCGCACCTGTAGAATTTAAAATAATCCAAGACATTTGCATGACTGTTTTTCTACCCCCTCTTTCAGAGACAATGACCATTTGGAGTTCCTAAGGCACAGAGGGGCTGATAGTGATCTAGGCATGCAGGCCAAATGTTTGTACTTTGGGGGGTCGATGAATTGTCACACCTTTAGTACAGTGGTGGAAGTGTAATTATCTGATTGGTCAGTTTGAATGTCTCACAGTTGGGTTTTGGTCACATGGTCAAGGAAAGGATAAAACAAGATTGTAACTGTTGCTCTGTCTCTTTGATGCTCTGGCTATCTTCTTCTCTTCCTCTCTCTCTCTCTCTCTCTCTCTCTCTCTCTCTCTCTATCTATCTCTCAGGTAACATTTTTCATATATGCTGGGTACAATTAATAATATAAGTTATCATCATCTCATACATATATTTTGTAACTATTTTAGGTGTAACCATAACCATAATTTGTCATTAAACCTTTTCAATTGCAACTAATGTGCTAACTAGTTTTGATTTGGATTTGACTTTGAAGTGCTACATATTGCAATACAATATCATCACTATCTATAGCAACGCTCTCCCACAAATATTAAGCTATTGTAACTGCACTTATTTCCGTCGTTGGTATAAGTGGCAGTGGGTGGTTATAGACAAGAAATGTGCAGTTTTCTACCATCTTGCCAATAACGTTTCTTTAGTCATTCGGCAGTTCTTGCAGCTTGAACCACTGCAGGAATTCCACCCTTACAGATGGTGCCGAAACCCGGGATCCCTTGCAGTGTGTTTTCTGAAATTCACTTTGATCAGAATGAGGACATTTTTTCACAGTTAATTTTGTGAATGGATTAAAGCTGACCTTCTGACCATGGGATGGGTAAGTCTGTTTTCATTGTTTAATGGTATGATAGGAAATGTCTCCATTTGCATGAATTGAATGAAACAGAATTTAGAAGGTTTTGAATAGCTTTAATTGTCCCATTACTGTATAATTTGTAAATATTGTGAATATTCAGATCTCCTCGGGGATGGAAGGGAAAAAATCTGATAACAGTGATGTATTGTTTGCTTTATGGAGCAAAAAAGTTGAGCCTACCTTGAGTAAACTCAAGAAAGAGTACATTGGGATTAAATGTCCAGATAAGGAAATGCTCCAATGGTGGGACACAATTGGCAAACATCAAAAGAAATCAAAACATGCTGGAATAATTGAGGCTTTAAACTTCATAAGTTTTACACGGCTACGTGAGTTAACAACATGTCTATCTTCAAGTATAGATGCTAAATGTAAAGAAGTGCAATCTAAAAATGCAGAGGCACTAAAGTCTGAGGCAAAGATTCAAGATCTTCAAACACAGCTAGATAAATTACTAGCTGAGCAGTTAGCCCTGACTGAAAAGTGTAAAAATCACAAAGAGACCATTGCAGAACTCAAGGCTAAGCTAAATGCTACATTGCCCAAAATGCTTAACAGCGATGGGACTAAAAAGCACGTTCGCTTCTTAGAGGAGGTGACTAGCTCTAATGAATCTGAAACGTTTAGTTCAGAAAATGCATGTGCAACTGACCAAGAAAGTGTGCCTATTTCAGTTCTTAAGGTGATGCAACACCATAATAGCGCAGAGTCATGTACCAGAACGCATGGTGTACAAGCATTAGAGAGTCGCGAAAACCCTCAAACTCCAGGAGAACGTAGCAAACATCCCTATGGTAAAGAAAGCAGGTTTTGCAGTTCCTGTCAGAAAATAGGCCATAAAGAGGGAAAATGCTGGTCACTGGGAAGGGGCAGACCTCCTCCTTATTTTCAGAAAAATAGTGAACCACTTTCTAAGAGCAAAAATCAGCGATCTGCACGTACAGGTAAAACTCTTAGTGAGTTAACTGCTTTGTTCATGCAAGGCCTTCAGCTATTAACTTCACTTGCTAGTGGGTTAGTGGCCCAATAGCAAGAAGTTTAATATCCAAATTGCAATGATCCTGTTTGTATGTTGAAATTTGTAATTGTGCGTAACACATTGTGCTCATAGAACACACATTATAGTTGTTTGTGCTACATGTGCACATAGGCTAATTAAGTTAATTCTTTAAAACACATGATTGCTTTACTGTAAGTGTTGTATGAAACACTTAGGTTAAAAGGTTGTAGATGCTAAGAATTCTAGGCCATGTATCTTGTGTAAACTGGAATAACTGTTTACTGGAATTGCATAGCAATTTCAAGTTGCATGTGTGACTATGTTGAATTTGTTTGTCTCCTTAGTGGAAACTCTGCTATTTTTCCATATAGCTGCAGTAAAACCACGCAAAGGAGCATAGAATTGCCATGTGGCCACAATGGTAATCACAATTTGCATTAACCATGAAAATGCTTTCCTCACAACAGGATTCAGTAACTCTGAATTTTGCACTTTTATCATGCTCATTTAACTGAAACATTGGTGTGGAAAGATTTTGAGCCAAATCACACCTCATACCCACATTCTCAGACTGGCTCCCTGTTACAACAACAGGACCAAATTTGCATCACAATTGTAAAACCTCCTCACCTTTGTTTTGGGGCATGATGAATTTACACATAGCCACAGCTAAATGCAGCCACATAATTTGATCTTCACACAAAGTCAAATCTGCATCTATCTGATTCTGCCTCACAAAATTAACGCATACAATGTTATTTAAGTCTTTACATCTAGACTGAATTATAACTGAATTGCATCCAGTAATTGTTTTTGTTTTTCTTTGGATTTACTTTATCACTTAAGTAATCATTTGTCTCACCAAGTTAAATTTTAAATTGTATGTCAGTACTTCTCATTTTTACCCAAGTACAAATATTTGTATTCTCATTAATGCATTTGAAACGATTTCTGCTTATTTGTATTTTGTCCATTTTACTTGCAACAATGTTTATGGACATTAATTCAATTGAATCTCTGTGTTTGGTTACACTGAATATTTTGCTGATACTCTTCATTTAAACCAGCATTTGTTGTTTTGTTATAATGCAATTTATTTAAATGTTTCCAGAACAGTGTAAGAGCGTGTAAGATCTTCTTTTATTCTCCCTTGACCATCTTTTTAAGTACATCAATTTAAGGGCTTTTTGCCAAAGACTAATTTTAATCTGACCATATCAAACTTCTGACCAATGACAAATGCCATGTGTCTGCTTTTGCTGTTTGTTGTTATGCTCTTTTAAGATTGCAGGATCCCTGCAACCAAAGTTCACATCCTGTGACCCGTCTCATAAAGAGAAACCAGCGTTTGCTCCCAGATTCAGTGCCTGTTCTTGTGGAGGTGTGAAGTGTTCGATGGATGATTTGCATCTATGAACGGTGCAACACCATTTAATGGAGCCTCCTCATGCAGGGCTGAAGGAGAACAAAGACTGAACATTAACCAACCGAGATTGCAACAAGCTTGGACGAAAAGTCTGAAGATACAACTACACACAACAGAAAGCATGTCTTTATGGATTGTGTCACCTTTGGACTCCATGTGTGTGGCCAACGGTGCCAAGGGGGGAATTGTAGAATTTAAAATAATCCAAGACATTTGCATGACTGTTTTTCCACCCCCTCTTTCAGAGACAATGACCATTTGGAGTTCCTAAGGCACAGAGGGGCTGATAGTGATCTAGGCATGCAGGCCAAATGTTTGTACTTTGGGGGGTCGATGAATTGTCACACCTTTAGTACAGTGGTGGAAGTGTAATTATCTGATTGGTCAGTTTGAATGTCTCACAGTTGGGTTTTGGTCACATGGTCAAGGAAAGGATAAAACAAGATTGTAACTGTTGCTCTGTCTCTTTGATGCTCTGGCTATCTTCTTCTCTTCCTCTCTCTCTCTCTCTCTCTCTCTCTCTCTCTCTCTCTATCTATCTCTCAGGTAACATTTTTCATATATGCTGGGTACAATTAATAATATAAGTTATCATCATCTCATACATATATTTTGTAACTATTTTAGGTGTAACCATAACCATAATTTGTCATTAAACCTTTTCAATTGCAACTAATGTGCTAACTAGTTTTGATTTGGATTTGACTTTGAAGTGCTACATATTGCAATACAATATCATCACTATCTATAGCAACGCTCTCCCACAAATATTAAGCTATTGTAACTGCACTTATTTCCGTCGTTGGTATAAGTGGCAGTGGGTGGTTATAGACAAGAAATGTGCAGTTTTCTACCATCTTGCCAATAACGTTTCTTTAGTCATTCGGCAGTTCTTGCAGCTTGAACCACTGCAGGAATTCCACCCTTACACACCGGTGGGTCATCTTAATTGACCAATCTCCATGATTCTGTTACTAGTCCGACATTAGTTCTGGAATGTGTGGTTGTCAAGCTAGCTGTCAAGATTCTTACTGTTACAACATGTGTTGTTATGGAAGTTTCAGAGTGGAAAAAGTAAGTGGATCAGTTTACCCCCAGCTGGTTCACTTTACCCCCTTGATTTCTCTGGTCTGTCTCAGTTTACCCCTAAGCTGGGGTAAAGTGAGACACAAGACCACTTTTTTAAAAACAATCATATTTTCACTGCCCTTCATCCTGAATATATTCTAATAATTTCCATTGCTAGGAAACATCCTGAATTATTGGGAAATGTGTAAATTTGACTGATATATCATTTTTGCTCGCTTAGAGGGGAACAAATGTAAAAAATGTCTCACTTTACCCCACTCTCCCCTATGAATGTTTTAAAAAAAAAAGTTTCCATCATAAATTTACAAGAAAAATTAAGAAGAAAATCATATTCAGCACGGAAAAAACAGGGACAAAAAAAGCATTATACTCACCAAAACTACTGATTATTTTTACATAAAATCCATCCTAATTTCTTTCCTCAAGAAGACTGCAACTACTCTGTTGTAGGCTACAAGTTATCTGTGCCTTTCAGTTCCAACAAAATGTCCTTTCTATCGCTGAAAGTCGAGTCTGTCAAGTCGTATTTCTGGCATAAGTTTTAATTCGCTTAGGGCTGAGATCGAATGTCCGCTCGACAGAAGCAGTAAACAGGGACAGTCACCGCAAAACATGACGATGTGTACAGCTGCCCCATGCTCTCACACAGATTTTTTTTTAAGGAAATCAATGAGATCAGCAGGACTTTTTGCCTTCAAAATCATTCATGGCATACATACAGATACAGTCAGTTCTGTTTTTACCCGGGACAGATCTAATAGAGTTCCGTGACTCTGCGTTAAAGCTACAATATGTAATTTTTTCCCCCGCTAGGGGTTGCTAACTTACAATAACAAAGGCTTAGGTTGATGACGCAGTGATAAGCGGAATGATGGGACTTGCTGTCATGCTGATGGATCTAATAATGTTTATGAATGAGTGAAAACATTCATGTTTTTTAACATGACTGTGGTATTAAGCAGCTCGCGATTAATATTGCTATTAAGAGACAGATATTAGCGCCACATGCGAGTCCCGTGGATATAAAGGAATAAGGACATTTAATTCTACCGAACTACCTGCTGAATTACTACTCTTACAGGTCAGTTTATTTGACGAATTAAACTTGTGAGGTAACGCTGCGCTGTTTCACTTGGTCTACTACACTATCACACTAAACTGCATTTGAGTGTGTTTAAAGTTATTATGTTATTCTATGTGTTAGTTTGTTTGCTATATGAGACTAACAGTAAGCTAGATCAACATTAGAATAACATACATTTGCTCACCTGTCTAATAAAGTATGCAAGAGTCCCTGTCAAGTCATGACACATGAAGCTCTGTCAAGTCCAAGTTAGTCGCGGACGTGGAACTCTCGGCATCTCGAAAACTCCACACTGATATTGATCCTTGTTTTAGTATACCTTTTGTCCCAGAGTCTGCCTGTCATGGTCCATAATGTTTGAACGAAACACCAACAGCATGCCACTAGACGTTACACACTACGCAGTTGTCCACGTCTGTCGCCATGGTTACAATGGCAGTACAAGCGGAAACCAGGGATAACGCAGATATTACGTCATTGACAGGCGACAAGTTAACAGGGACGGGCACTTTTTAAAATTGTGAATTTCTCTGAATTTACAAAGTCTTGGAAACATTTAGGATAATGGAAGTAAACAATTGAAAGAAATATATAACACAATTGGTTTTTGGATATTTTGATAAAAAAATCGTACATATTGTACATACTGTTTTTTTCCGTTAGGTTTGAAACTGCTGGGGGTCGAGGATGAAGAGAAACATTTATTTGTGGGTTGAAAAAACGAATAAATCCTACAGGAATTTTAGTTTATGCAGTTCGTAACAGATGCGGGTTGCTAGCTCTGACTACTAGTAATAGTACGCGGCTACGCGCTCTGACCATCCAAAGGACATGAAAATGCCAACGTTATTGTTCGCCTGCTAGATGGCCCTGGTGCAGTCAAATCGAAATCTGATTGGCTGATTAAATCTGACTGATTATCTGATTGGTTAAAGCAACAGTTTTATTGCCATTTATTTTAAGCTACAGGCGCCTGCAGTATTGATTCTGAAGACCTCAAGGCAGATTTCTTTGGCCCTGGCAACACATGATGGCTGAAATATGATTGGATAAAAGCTCTAACATAAACAAACACTACTGGAAGCAGTGCAACTGAGCGCAACCAAGAGAAAGCTATGAAATTAAGAGAATGGACTATTGGGAATAATTTAATACTCATTCATGGAAAAAATATAGTAAAGCGCAAGTCAGTGATTCTGATTCTGCAAAGCCTTCTCTGCTGGCCCTGACGGCCCACCACTGGCTGAATCTGAAATCGCCCCCTATACCCTCAAATAGGGCGTTACTTGAGGAGACAGCCATTTGTAGTGGTGTCCGAAACCATAGTGGGCATTATCGAGTGCACTTATTCAATCCCACATTGCACTGCAATAACGAGTGTACAAACGATGTACGCTCAACGGCTGTCCGAGTTTGCTCACTCCTTTTCATTCAATGGGAATAGTAAATAAGGGTTTAGGGGTCTTTTTTTATTTAGATTCAGCCAGTGTAGGCCTTCTGTAAATACTCAACATTGTTTTAAGTACAGCCATTATCCACAACCAGAGATACACTCTCCCCACAGAACTGCTAATGTAAGTTTTTTTATAGCAACTATCTCATCTGAACAGGCTCTTCATGGACAGGAATCGATCCTTAGAGTCGAGTCTAAACCAGCTGGATTTTTAATTGTCAAGTCTGAAAGGACAGATCAGATTCCAGGGCTGTACATGCTGCCTACGGTAGATATCACCTATAGATGTGTCCCTGAGGGCCCACTGCCAAGAGCTAAGTGCTGCATACTGACGCTGCTGAATACACAGGCTGACTGCAGTGTGCCATTGCAGCTAGAAATTTGTGTAACTCTTAATGGTTGTAATGGCTCCACATGAGCACCAATGTGTGAGACAGAAAGAAGGGAATATGGCAAATCTGTCTCCGCTATTTTTATTATTTCATCATCCAGCTCTGCCAAGGAAAGTAATTGAGCTTGTGAGTAGTGCATTGTTTGAAGGTGTAAAGGGACAAATTTTGTAAATAAATAAATAATAAAAGCTCTTGTGCTTATGCTTGGACTAGTCACAAATTAAAATTAAAATATGTGAGAAACTATGCTAAGGTGCCCTTCAATAATTGTTGCCAGATCTTGCTAAGCAAACAAGCAAACCGGTCTGAATTAAGCACGGTTACTAAATAACACAAGCCTCGGGTAGCATACTTAGGAAATTTTTATGTAGTCCGCAGTTTTTCCTCTTTGTCGCCATCTCTGTTCGAAATCTGCAATTGCAGTTATTCGCGGAATTATCAACTTTACGTGGGTTGTGCCTCGGCACGGCACAGCGCGGATGAATCCAATGTTTTGAGGAGAATGTGGCTGTCAGTCATCGCACCGGTGTGGATACTGTCATTCGCAATCACAGATTCAACTTTTTGGAAGTATGACCAACATAAGAATTTTCAGCGGAAAATGTCATCTGAACAAGTAAGTAGCATCCACTTTTGTTATGACCAACTAAGGGGAAAAAAGCATTGCAGTAAATCACGCTGATTAAATCTAAGGATTGCTTATCATATCACATCAAACCGTGCAAATTATAGGCTACTTTGTTCTCAAATTGTTAATGTTTATAACATCGGCATTGCGTGACAGATAGATCATAATTTAGTTCTTATAGCAAGAAAATTAAACAAAAATAGATTTACATTTAGAACGAATAAGAAAGAGGCCTTTTATAAAATACCCAATAAAGATTTGGCACATTTTGACCAAGAGTTGGAGAAGGTAGACTGGAATGTTTTGAACTCTAATGATGAAATAGGCTCATTTTGTGGGAGCTTTTTTAGATCAATAACGTGAGGTGAAATTTATTAAAAAGTGTGCTAACTTGAACAAAAAGGCACATTTACCCTGGTTGACAAAAGACATTTGGAAATTGATGAGGAGAAGAGATTATCTACTTAAAAAGGCTTTAAAATCGAACATTGAAAATGATATGCGTCTATTTAAGGATTATCGGAATAAAGTAGTGAAAGAACTAAGGACTTCGAAAGCAAATTTATTTATTGATTTGATAACACAAGCTAAAGGAAACAATCACTTATTCTGGAAGCACATTAATACTATTTCTCGGAAAAAAAGTCTCATAAATGTTATGAAATTAAAATAAACAATGTTTTAACGCAAGAAGAATCAAAGGTAGAATGCTTTTAATAGTTTTTCTTAAAGATTCTGTTAATGATTTGGTTGTTGTTTTTGGTAACAGAACAATGGAAATTAAATATGTACAGTAGATTCAGCTAAACCAGTGTTTCACTTAAGTGAGGTCTCGGAGCAAGAAGTCCTTAAAATTTTACAAGGACTTAAAATTTCAAAGTCACAGGATGGTTATGGTTTAGATTTGTGTATGATTAGAAGGAACGCTGCCACCCTATGTCGACCTACTACTCAGCTAATCAATCGATCCATCAGAGAAGCGGTCTTCCCCGACTGTCTAAAAAAGGCAGTGGTTAGGCTACACCTTTGCATAAGGGAGGAGATAAAGCTGAGCTGGCCAACTATAGACCAGTGAGTATCCTACTAAGGTAGTCGAGAAAGTAGTTGCCATGCAACTGATGGATCATTTGAATTATGGAGAGCACCCCCTGAATCCACTTCAGTTCGGTTTTAGAAAACACCATTCGACTGAAACGGCACTTTGTTATTTTGTTGAACAACTCAAAGCCATGTTGGATAAAGGGGGGGTGGTGGGTGCCATATTTTTAGATCTGAAAAGAGCATTCGACACGATAAACCATAACATCCTGTTATCTAAATTGTCCGCTCACAATATTGACGAGACATTACGATGGTTTAAATCTTATTTAGAGAATAGGAAGCACTGCACAAGAATTAAGAGCACTATGTCTTCGTTTTTAGACTGCTCAGTTGGGGTGCCACAAGGCTCCATTTTGGGACCTCTCTTGTTCAGTGTTTATATAAATGATCTTCCAGCTATTTGTCCTGAAGTTCACGTGCAAATGTACACCGATGACGGCGTGATTTATGTCAAAATCAAGTCAGAAAGCAGCAGCTGTGCTCCACGGAGCGAGGGAAAAAATTTCAGATTGGATGGTGCCATCATGCTTGACACTAAATTTTAGCAAAACTGTTAGTACGTTTTTTTCAATAAGGAATACTTCTCACTCTGCGTCGGAAATTATTGTAAAAGGAACAAGAATTCACGAAGCAGAGTCTGTCAAGTCGGAAAAGGGTGGCTTGCCCACTTCAGGTTGGTGGACAGTTCCTGCCTCAAGTGGAGGAGTTTAAGTATCTTGGGGTTTTGTTCACGAGTGAGGGAAGGATGGAACGGGAGATTGACAGATGGATCGGTGCAGCTTCTGCAGTAATGCGGTCGATGTACCGGTCTGTCGTGGTGAAGAAAGAGCTGAGCCGCAAGGCGAAGCTCTCGATTTACCGGTCAATCTACGTTCCTACTCTCACCTATGGTCATGAGCTTTGGGTCACAAGGAAAAGATCCCGAATACAGGCGGCCGAAATGAGCTTTCTCCGCAGGGTGGCTGGGCGATCCCTTAGAGATAGGGTGAGAAGCTCGGTCACTCGGGAGGAGCTCAGAGTAGAGCCGCTGCTCCTCCACATCGAGAGGGGTCAGCTGAGGTGGCTCGGGCATCTGTTCCGGATGCCTCCTGGACGCCTTCCCGGGAAGGTGTTCCGGGCGCGTCCCACTGGGAGGAGACCCCGGGGAAGACCTAGGACACGCTGGAGAGACTGTGTCTCCCGGCTGGCCTGGCAACGCCTCGGTGTCCCCCCGGAAGAGCTGGAGGAAGTGTCTAGGGAGAGGGAAGTCTGGGCATCTCTGCTTAGACTGCTGCCCCCACGACCCGGCCCCGGATAAGCGGGAGAAGATGGATGGATGGATGGATGGATGGAGTCTGTCAAGTATTTAGGCGTAGTGTTGGACAGGACACTGTCGTTTAAAAAGCATGTTTCAAAACTGATAAAAACTGTAAAATTTAATTTATCGCAGTTCAGATATATTCATGATGATATTGTCTCATTTTACATATTGCATCACAAATTGGTCTCTATCAACCAACTCTGCGTTACAGCCGCTCCAAAGCTTGTACAAACAGGCACTCAAAATTTTAGATAGAAAACCTGTTTCATACCACTACTGTAACGTTGTGAAGAAATATAAATTATTAACGTTTGAAAATTTCGTTTTGTTTTCGAATGTCAGTTTAGTATATCAATTTTTTCATGATTTGGCACCACAGCCCCTGAGAATGTTTGTGAAATCATGTGAAGAGGCAGGACTTAGAACTACGCGAGCCTCCTCCAGAGGAGACTGTTATGTCAACTTTAGGTCCTCTACCTTTGGACAGAATTGCTTCTCTGTGAAAGCTGCAGGGATGTGGAACTCGTTGCCTTTAACTGTGCGAGAGAGTAGCACCTTGCAACAGTTTAAACTTAACCTAAAGAAGTGGTTGAAAGACGGTCAGATTTGTGATCATTAGCACAAAACTGTTTAATTGGGGTATTGTTAAAAATGTAAGAAGGTAAATTTAAAAGGGAACTGTAAATAGTTGTAAAGGTATTGCATGTTTGTTGAGATGATCCTTTCGCAGGTGTTTTATCTGTATTTTGTATTGTGAATGGACTCATCAGTGGGAATGCTCATTGTCCACTGTATTAACCTGCTGTCACTTTGCCTCTGCCCAGGGACTACAGATGAAAATTAGCTTGTAGCTATCTCTGGTCTGTGCAACACATTTGTTGTGCAATGTCCCTGTCAAATAAACAAATAAATAAATAAATAAACTACATTTAATGCCCTTACGATATTTATCCTTGTTTTCGCATGGGCCCGGTTGCAGTCTCTTTTTTTCCAAAGTCCGAAGTCACCGGGTGAATCTCCAGTTGTCACTGGTGATTGTCGTTTGAACCTTTCTTGACCCACCATCAAATTGATAAGTTTAATTATATCAAGTGCTGCGAGAAAAGGTTATAAATCTCCACCTCCAACATCCTCACAAGCAATATAGCCTACTAGCCGAGACACCTTCTTTATAGGCTTGTTCGACTTCATGCAGCTCTGCGCAGACCGATCAGCGGCTGACTTGAAGCAGTGCATGCCGGTTAGAAATTTTGTCCGACTTGATACAGAGCTGACGCCACGTGACTGTGACGTATCAAAGTACCGCGAGAGCGATTCGAGAGCCGGAGAACTCAGCCAGCAGCTTCTCAAGAGTGGCTGCACTGGGCTGCACGAGCTCTGATGACGACACAGCTGTTCCACGATTGGCCGGATTCACCGCATGACAACGATCACGTGTGTTTCATGTTTATTCGAACCGAACACCTTTAGTTCCTCTAAAGCTCACAAAACAGTTTTTTTTATAACAGTAAACACTCTTTTCATGTAGTTGCGATGTTATATTGTGTCATGTTTATCAAATTAAAAATGATTAGAAAACGTAGACTTCATTGATAGTAGCTTATGTTGAAATTTATTCTTGTTCAAACAGATGCTGTATAAAGCAGTAAAAGTATTGAATGAAAATGTCTCTGAAACATCTGTGTATTATTTGGCAAATATTGCATTTATTTCACTTCAGCTGTGGTAAAATATGCAAACACCATGTGAGCGGTCACTACGGGAACCAGAAAGTGTTCGACTTCAAGTCTCCGTTTGCAGCTCCTCCCCACCTGCACGCGGCTACTCTCGCCGATCGGTTACATCCAGCTGCAGCCGATGTCGAAAGCATCTTTGTGTAGGCCTACACATATATATATATGTATATATATATATATATATATATATATATATATATATATATATATATATATATATAACTTATATTTATTAGTACTTTATATATATATATATATATATATATATATATGACAGCAGAGAGAATGTTCCCTTGACTATATTTTATAATAATTAAAAAATTTAGATAAAATAATGTTGTATCACCACATCTACATTATGTAGTTTGCTTGAACAAGTGACCATATTTGACAACTGCTGTTGGTCATACTTTGTTGTGCACAAATGCGTGACTGTACAATGTAAATGAGCCCAAAAAGTAGCAACCTGTGACTTCATGAACAAAACAAGGCCAAAGTCGCTTGTTGTATAATAAGTGGACATGGCAACACTGCACTGAATCAAGCTTTGAGTTGAGCTGATGCGTTGAAAAGACTCATGCTTCAGACTCTTTTATATGGAATCTCTTTCTTCTCAGACCAGCACAAATCACTCTTCTGTGTCATCAGTGCACACATTGTATGTTTTTTTTTTTTTATGTATTGCTGGCTAAAGGATTATGCACATTTGGCCGTACAAAGCTCTTTCACTCCGTCACGTAGAGCTGAAAGGCTTTATTGTTGTCCGTTGACTGACCAAATGCTCTTTCTATTTACACTTGATTCATATTTAGCAGACTCCTAAGTTATTTTTATTCTGTAACAGCCTTTGAACATTATAGCAAAATAGCAAAAGACAAACTGGTCTGTTGATTCTGGTAAACATGGAAAGTTAATTACTGAAGAAGCACCTCTGGGGCAGTAACCCCCAAGAATATTCTAGCTTTTGTACTTCCTTCAGATACAAATTCAGATAAAAGTTTTTAGACAAAACACATTGCCCAGGAAGGCAATTTACATGACTCATTAGGGTTAACATAGCAGAGAGTTTGACATGTCTAAAATCTGCCCTTTTATGTCACCTACAGCATGCAGCCATTAGGGGGCAATGGCCCGGGGAATCAACCCTAGTTGCTCTCATTGGCTATTTGGCCCAAGCATGGTGGACCTGCAAATAAATGAATTGCTTTAGTTGTAGCATTGCTCTTTGTGAGACAATTTGGATTAAAGCACCTATACAAATGGCTAAATATGTAATTTGGTACTCTGAATTCTGCCTGTTTAACTCTAAACTGAAGGCATTAAAAATAGATAAATACAAAAAGGGGGGACTCAAAAAGTATAAATGATTTGAAGACTCAGAAAAAGATTTTGCCATTACAAAAATGATCAAAACACAGTGAGGGACTCTCATCAGGCTAGCACTACTGACATTTAAAACAAACAGTGACCTTTAACCTTGAAACACCCACTTGAAGAGCCTTGCATGTGTCCAGTTGTTGCCGAGCAGCTGTTTTGTATAGGTAATAACAAAAGGAATCCATGGAATTTTAATACAGATGTATTAGAGAAACTCCTGAGGAGCTGAATTCAGGATCTGCCTCTTCAAACAAGCATCAGTGGAGCAGAGTGCTCTGTATTTTATGTGATCTTCTCAAGTAATACAAGATATGTTAACTCACAAATGTTGTGTTTAATCACCAAAGACCAGTACACCAATAATAACCGCTAATCATTGATAAAATAATTTGTTTTTATCAGTTTATTAGTGATGTTAAGCAACATCTTGCATGAAGCCAGTCATGCTGTAGCAACAAGTCTAAACACACTGTTCGTCAGCAGTATAGTGAAACTGATTTATCTGAATGAATGACAGACCCTCTACACGAATTTCAGCCAAAAATAAACGTGATTTGTCTCTTGAAAGACATGTTACTACAATAAAAGAGGAAAGTAACTACGAAAAACGTAAAAAAAACGTACACTGTTGAGGGAGGAAGTTGTGTTCCTGAGTAGTGATTAAACAATTATATGGGCTATATCAAGTTTCCAAGGAAACACAAACGTTCTGCTGAATTACAGGCTGGTTGTGTCAGACTGCAGTATTTCAGATGAAAATGAGTGTAATGGGATGAGCTTATCAAGTATTCCATTAAATAGAAACAAAAATAGATTAAAATGAGAGAAATCGACCTACATGTATTATGAGTGTAATGCTTAGGCTATTACTTTTTTTTTTTTTTTTTTACATTATATGAGAAAAGCATATACTGTATATCATTTATATAAAACTTAGGATCAGAGACACATATTGGTTTATTGTTACACTACACTACAAAAGAAAATGAAATCTTTTTTTACATGTTTATGCTGGAAAGTTGTATAACACCACAGTTCCAAACATCAAAAGCAGAGGTTATCATCGTTAAGACTGCTTATTATATCTCATTCATACCTTACATGGCTTGGAAACTGTCGTTGTGATAAACTGGATGTGCCTTGAAGCAGGGCTGTACAGTGTGACACGTGCTACGAAAAGATTGGTCTGTGCAATGAATAAATGTACCACTGTAGCACGCGTGCGATACCGTTTTGTAAACTCCGTTACTTGTGTTTGTTTTCATACATGATAAAAGTCGTTTTATACCTGTGCTTTTGCGATATAACGATTTTTGATCGTGGATGATTTAATGTCTCCACGATCTGATTTTTAAGAAATATGATAGTATTGTGCCACAGCACACATTCTATCAGCTGCAGTTCTGGCGCCTCAGTCCCAATACTGTAACTCGACGTACATAGCCTACACATCACATGTAATTCAGCGGTAGAGTTACATTTACAGGACACTGCACTTATTCGCAATCACAAAAGTTCATTATTTGCTCGTGCTTTAAAGATTTGCTTTGACAAAATAATTTGTCATGATTTACTCACTCTCATGTTGTTTCAAGCCTGTATTAATTTCTTTCTTGTGCTTAACTCAAACGAAGATATTTTGAAGAATGTGGGTATTAACAGTTGCTGGTCCCCAATGACTTCCATAGTACAAAAAAAAATAAATAAAAAAAATAAAACCTTTTAGAAGTCATTGAGGACCAGCATCTGTTTGGTTACCCGCATTCTTCAAAAACTTTTATGTTCAACA
This sequence comes from Scardinius erythrophthalmus, assembly GCF_964197995.2. Lineage (NCBI taxonomy): Eukaryota > Metazoa > Chordata > Actinopteri > Cypriniformes > Leuciscidae > Scardinius > Scardinius erythrophthalmus. The sequence continues at coordinate 21,505,654 of NC_138229.1, read as the reverse complement.
CACATCAGGTTTAAAACAACTTGAGAGTGAGTAAATGATGACATAATTTTCATTTTTAGGTGAACTATCCCTTTAATGTTAATAAACAACAAAAGAGAAAATCACTCTCTTGTCTTAAGAACTTTAATACGGTAGCTTTAATGAGAATCAATGTAAAATTTATACAGTGAATATAGCGTTTTTATTTTTATAATTGTTCATTACATTTCTTTCTTGAATGCTATACTGTTAAATACATCTCCTGTAGCTGAAAAATAAAATAAAACACTGTTTATTTCATTTGTATATTATGTTGTGTATCTTTGTTCTTATTTTTTAATAACAAAGATAAAATATAATGACATAAAGATTTTTTGTCTAAATATCTGCCATTCTTTTTTATTATATGTTTTGCAACCTTGTAAGGCTTTGTTTTTAAAATAGGAAAATTAGTTTGGCTGTCTTGCTCAGTCACTTGCAAAATAGTAAAACCAACATGAAAAAGAATCGTGATAAAATCATGAATTGTGATTTTCCTGAAAACAATCGTGATATGATATTTTTGCCATATCGCCCACCCCTTTACTTGTGCTACAACTGTTTGGCCTGTGCTACAAAACTTTCATCCTCTGTATCACTAGTGCTTTGTGCAAAAAAGTTAAAGTAGGCTACAGCCCTGCCTTGAAGCAATATCAGATTTGGTGCTCAGCCAAATCTGTCAGGTAAACATGCTTTTAAATAATTTTTAGAGTTCCAAAGAAGAACCACAAAAGATTGCTTATAGGGCAGTGTAAGAGCTATGACACTATAGTGTTCCTGAGAAAGCATTCAGTTTGATTCATTTGTATAGTATAGGCCTGCAGCATTTAACCCGGTTTATTCTTGTAAAGGTGCTTTAATGCTGCAAACCAATAAATTGTTTCCAAAAAGTCACCTTTAAAGCAATGAACCATATACAACACGATCATAAAGGTTTACATTTTATTTACGTAGTAAACTTTTGTCTTTCAGTGCACTTTAAAACCTTACAAGCTCAAGATAACAGCATTCACTGATTTTAATATTTTAATAATTTAAGTAGGCCTAGTGGGCTCTAAAGTGACCATTTTATAAGAATAACGGGCACAAAAAAATGAATTATAAGGAAATGATGGGGTTCCATAGAAGTGACATTTGAAAGGAATGTTTGAGGGTTCCTTGCAGCATGAACTACAGTGGAACCAATAAATGGGCGGTGCTAGTGACGCTGACCCCGCCCCTTCTCTCAACCACTCCCACATATCTGATTGATGCTACTCTCAAGACAAGCAGCATTGAGATTTCGGCGACAGTGTTAGAGACTGAAAGATGTGTAGCTCCTGAAAAACATGCTGTCCTCAGAGCACGAGATGTTTCTGGTTGCTGGGGGTAAAATCTAACTGAGGTCTAGTGAAAGCGTCGGTGGAATCCACTGTTAAAAGACGGATTGTACAAAAGCACGAGCGATCAGCGAGACGAGATTTGCACGCGCTGCTGTAGGAGATCAGCGGACGGCTCTCTGAGATCTATTCAACAACATTTCTTTGTTTCCCCGTGTAATTCCGGTTTTCTTTCGTCTTTAATATGGCGAGCGATTCTCCGGCTCGGAGTCTGGATGAAATAGACCTCTCTGCGTTAAGGGTAAGTTATGTGTCCTTCATTGAAGATGCTCATTGATGTGTTTTGGTGTTGCAGCGCCGTAATGGCAGGTGCAACAATCACTACAATAGTAGAAATGGAAAATAACGGCTTAACGAACAGCAACAAGGCGTTTTAATTCGACCAGAAGCGTTTTTCGTTTCTTGTTCAGTCGGTAAGGAGTCATTATGTGATCGACGGCTGGATTTATCAGATCAAATAACTGTTTTGTGAAACTTATTACAGATTATTGAAGAAAATGTCAACGAACTGTTCCGGTTGATAAAATTTCATTGCGATTATCATGATATCGCAGTCTAATGAAGCCTATACATACAGGCATTTATTTGGCATTGTTTGTGTAGGCTACATGTTGTTCTAGTCAGTCCTATTAAAGTAGCCTATTCGCATGCCAGGTTCTCAGATTTGTTTTATCAGGAATTTTATGGATCGATGATTAATAAGAATATCTGAGATGAGGAAAAGGGATTTTTTTTAGAAGTCTAGTTCAAAACGCCGAATTATTAAAAATGCAGTGCTTGTGGTTATGCTGATTTATTATATGTTTGAAGCGATTTTTTTTGCAGTCATCAGTACTAGTTATTCTGCACATTGAATACACACAGCACAGTATGACTAAAGAAAGCTTAGTGATCATTTTCCAAAAACTTTTTAAACACTTTTAAATCAATATAAATTTGAGCCATGTACATGAAGTTTTTTGGGGGGAGGTTTTGTAGATTTTATTTTAAATAAGCCATTTGACCTGAATACAACATGTGTTCTCATAAAAAGGTCCAAATTCTTGTCACATGACAACAAAATGGCTTCCTGCATGTTGGATATGGCACACTGACTTTGAGACATTTTCAAGTATGAGTCATATTTTTAAACAAAATTGATTCAATGCTTCAGTTTTTTTTTTTTTTTTTTTTTTTTTTTTTTTTGGACTACTGCACTACCAAGACACCTTTAATTTACCCCACAAAAAAAAACATCACAAGTGATTTAATTCTGGTTCAGAAATTGAAAACACATTCATCACATCAGAGCAATTGCATTGTAATTGTATTTAATAATAGTACAATTTAGTAATAGAAGTAATAGATCTCAACCAGTAGCACATCTTTTATTCCACTTTTTGTTCAATGGAAACAAAATTGAACTTGCTGTGTGCTGTTGTAGGATCTATCTGTGTCCAGCCGGGAAACTGTGTGCCATATGCATGGCTTGATAAATGCTCAAATCCTTTGTAATGCCACCAAATTACTCCCAGCATGTTTTCCTGCGACTTCTGAGTGGATAAACTGGGTTACTTCTTAACAAGGCTCCGGTTTTATGTGTCTCTCCTCGGATTATAAAAACTGTGTCAGTCTGTCTAATTGGTGTGAGTGCGTATGTGCGTTGTCCTGTAGCTCAGCTGGTTCAACATGTCACCAACACATCTTTAGATCATGGGTTTTGGTTAAAGGTAAATGCACTGTCATTCTTATTAGTTAGCCTAGTTATACACGTCTGCTAAATTCATACAATTAAGGGTACACAACAACCTATAGACTGAACACAGAATATGCATGTGCATGAAATCACTTTTTTTTTTTTCCACAAATTTGCGTTATTTTGTAGTTTATACAAAGATGATAACGCTTCCTTTAAAAAAAAAAAAAACTGTTTTGAAAAGTTTATATTTTCAGGCCCCCAAAACGCTAATATCTTGTAAGTGAACTGCCATTAGTTGAAAGCGGTGTCGTGTAAACAGCCCCTAAGTGTGAAAATATGTACTGTATATGTTTCATGACGAATCTATCTGATAAATAAATTGGACAAGATAAAAGTGGTTGGGCAGTTTAAAAAGATGCCCATATGGTGAGGCACAGTTTCACAGCAGTCATAAACCAATTACCCTGTGTGCTGTAGGATCTAATGAGCTAAAGGGATGCCCGTGAAGTGCTCTCATTTCTCTGCTCGTGAGGGTAAGTAGCGCGTGGGATGGAAAGATTACTGCAGATAGCCCTTTGAGTGCTTTTGATTTGGACATCCATTGTGTCTGGTGCATTAGCTGCACCTTCACTGCCTTCTCACACATGGATCTGTTTGCACATCCATTCATTGACACTACAAATCACATGGCGCCCCAGATGTTGCTCAAATTTTGAATGGGATTAAGTGTTAATCTCTGTTTTATACTAGCCCTGCACTCTGCCCTTCACTGAGGCAAGGTGATATGTAGCTCCTCGCTTTTCACACCATCCTATGGAAGAATTGAGTTTTAAAGGCCGCTCACGTCACTTCCTGACTGTCACTTTCCATCGGCAGAGCAAATGCAGATTGTTTTTAAAAACACGCCTGATGCTTTGTCTTGGTTTAGACGAAACAGACATTCAGTTTCTGATGCAACCTTATTTTTGCTGTCGGTCCAGAACCCTCATTAGATGTTTGTTTATAAAATATCAGACTTGCATCTGGAAATCAATCCTTTGCTTTTATCTTCCCGTTCATTTAAATACAGTCCGTCGAGTGTGCTTTCGCATGTTGTGTTTGAGCTAGAAGGGAAATAGGTCACCCAGAAGCAGAGCGCTGACGTGCAGTAGTGGGGAAACATTTCAGTGCAGCACATGCTCAGATGGGCCATTCATAAACACTCTCTCTGGCACAGAAGAGGAGGTCTGTGTCCCACATACATGGGAGCGATGTTTGGCATCACCTGGTCAGCCTCACCTAGTCCTGAGGGACGACATCTGAAAATGAGCTTCTGTGCTCTGACCACAAACCTTGAAATGAGATCCGTGCCCTTTCTGTTTGTTGTTTGGCCATTTTTAGCTCCAAACACAAGTAGCGAGGACCTTGGTTTGTCGAAGGGGTCATGTACCGCACGGCGCCTGTGTTATTAGGCTTGGTTTTGATGCAGGTCATCCGAATAACCTTCGTTCACCCAAAATTAATGAGGTAGTGTTTTTCTCGATGCAGACAAGGTTTATTTTATCATGGGTTTGACAGGCCTGTGGGTTTAGAAAGAGGTTCTGTTCAGTCAGGCGTATCAAGACTCAAGGTTAAGTTCTTTTAAATAGTAAATGGGTAGGCTAAATGACATGATGCTAATCTGTTATTTTATTAATGGGGGGAGGGTTAAAGAGTAAAAAATTTGATAATGAAGAAAATTTACATTTTCATAAATAAAAAAAGTCATGTGGTGTGACCTGTCATGTGGTGTTTTTTTGCTGAAAAAAGGATGACCCTGAAGTAATGATGCTCAAAATTCAGTTTTGCGTTATTATAAATTTTAATAGTATATGACTATGTTTTACTGGATTGTTGATCTAAATCTTTTAAAAACATTAAATCATACCAACCCCAAATTTTTGAAGGGTAGTGTGTTTAAAAAGGAAATGATGATTAGGCTAAGACGTGTACACTCTCAGGTGTTCACTGGAAGTTCAATAACATATTAAACCAACATAACACACAAAGTACATTTCAATGAATTTGCCATCTGTGTTTAATGATTTTTTTTTTTTCAATATAACCTAGCCTATATAAATATTTTTTCCTGTTCTTCATAGTGGACACTCTTAAATGTCACATACCCATTTATGATGAAACTGCTTGAATGGATCTACGACGCTTACTGGGATTTTCTTTTTTTTTATGGCTTGGAGTTAGGCCTTAAGATCCTGCTTTCATTCACACATCCTCGCAGTTAGTCTTTGTGCGTTCCCTTCATTCAGCAGCTCAGTGGGTTGAAGGAATAGTGCTGGGCCCAGCACTCTAAGGGCCAGGTGGTGCACCATCTGCTTCGTCCTCAGCTGACTTCCGTACACTGATCTCCATGTGCAAAAGTGTAGGAGAGAGGTCTAGATCATACCTGTGCTCCTCAAAGAGCAGCAGTGACAGAAGACAGCATGGGGTCTGGGTGTGTGTGTATGTGTTTTTTTTTTTGCGCCTCTGTTGTTTGTGTTGTTAGTCACTTTCTGTCACACCCTGGCACTCCAGCTGCATTCCATTCTATGCCATTCAGCCTTAGGATGTCTTGTACAACATTATTTTTTATATACGTGGCGCACCAAGAAAAGAACGTGTAATTTCTGATGATGGGCTGAACCGCCAGTTCTTGCAAAGCCACATCGAGACACTTGAACTGTGCGGAGAGCCGTCTCACCCCTTACCCGGGATGCTAGTGCTGTAGTTGAAAGTGCTTGTGGGTTTTTGGGTTTTGTGTGTGTAGTTAGCCCGTGCCCTGCAGCGTTAGCTGTTCTGAATCTCCCATCCTCCATTTCTCCGCCACTCTGCCCTCCAGCAGACGTCCGCTGACCCATTTCCTGTCTTTACACAAGAGCAAATGTACACTTTCATTTAGTTTCAATTAGCTAGATTTTTATGGTATGTTTAATAGACTGGCACATCTGTTTGCATCTGGCCTATTTACACCTTGAATTAAGATTAATCTCAGATGAGTGCAAGAGACTCTTTGTTTACATCTGGTAGTCACATGAGTCTCAATTGCGTCTACTGTGACTGATTGTGTTCCTGTGCATGTCACTTACTACATCATTCAGTTGTTGCAAAAACTGATTTGATCTATAAAAATTTGTGCTAATGTGCCATTTTAGTCAGAATACTCATTTATCTCGTTTTAGTCTAGCTCCTATTAACTGTATTGGATATGCTTCTTAAGATATGTGCCACTGCATGTTGATATCAGACATATTGAAGTATAGGCTACATCACTTGTTGACTGTTAAGTGGTCATGGTCTCATAGATTTCCTTACATGGTTTAAGAAAATGTGACCGTCTATTGTGTGTGTTAAAGGTGGTATCAGTGATTTCAGGCCCAAAAATATTCATCTAATCTTTCCTAACGATCCGCTAGCTGCCCGCCCCATAAGCATGCCGTCAAAAAAACGCGTCTCTGTAGGCAGCCTAGGCTCTGAGATCTGCACACAAAAACAAATGGTTTAGCCAAACACTCAAAACCAAAACAAATAGTGTTCAAACCAATCACCGACAGGGGGAGGGTGTTGTGAGGTTTTGAGCCAGCTTTTTCTTCAGCTCTGACTTCGCGTGCAGCCGTGCACGAGCACAAAACCTCACAACACCCTCCCCCTGTCGGTTTTGAGTGTTTGGCTAAACCATTTGTTTTTGTGTGCAGATCTCAGAGCCTAGGCTGCCTACAGAGACACGTTTTTTTGACGGCATGCTTATGGGGCGGGCAGCTAGCGGATCGTTAGGAAAGATTAGATGAATGTGGTAAAAATATTTTTGGGCCTGAAATCACTGACACCACCTTTAATGTGCTGTCATTAGCAAATGTTTGTAGATTAGTAATGTGTGATTTATTAAGGAATTTCTATTAGTTTTTCAATCAGATTGTTTATATTTTTAATGCACTTAAAAGCAGTGGTGGTTGAAGTACACAAATCAATTACTTAAAAGTACTGATACCTTAATACAATATTACTTCAGTAAAAGTACAATGTACTCATTTTCAATTTTACTGGTAACACTTTACAATAAGGTCTCATTTGTTAACATTAGTTAATGTATTAACCAACATGAACTAACAATGAGCAATACATTTTTTACAGTATTTATTAATCTTAAATGTTAGTTAATAAAAATCATTTCTATAATAATTTGTTAGTTCACAATGCATTAATAATGTTAAAAAATAAAACTTTTTTATTTTAATTTCATTCTTAGTTCATGTTTAAACTAAGGTAGCTAGCTAATGTAAAGTGGAAAGTAGGCTACAGATTGATTTATTTATTGATGTGGGGTATAATGTACTAGACACACAGATAGAGCTTAAATAGGTTACAGCTCAGTCTGACATTATTATGAATTTAAGTAGCCACTAGCCAATAAGGAAGATTATTCAGACATCTTTATTTTATTACTAAAACTTGTCATACACTGATAACAACCCTAATAAATGTGTGTTGACAAATAAACATAGCCTACAATATAAAAACAGATGTCACAGGGTAAAATGTGTTAACATTCTAAGAAAAAAACTATGCAAAGTTGCAAACATAATAATTTGATATCATTTTTAACTACTACAGCTGCAGGGAAGCTGCACGGGCATTAATTTGCGTTATTAATTGTATTTAATTGTTTAGTTTTTACATAAAACCTACAGGTTTCCCGTTCAGACGGTGATACATGGACGTTACATTCAAGCATTTCATGCTTAAACAGCTCGCCCTTTTACAGTAGATTTAGTTCACAAACAACTGACAGTCATGACCTAAAGATTTTCAATTCAGAGGATCTCCTGTTCTTGGCTCATTTTGAGTCAGACTTGTGAATTCAGTCAATTGTTGACTAGAGACTCGATCTGACCAGGTAATTTTAATCAGTAAGTTGTTTACTGGAAAACAGACGCAATAGGATTGGTCTAATTCACAAATGAATCGGTCAGTGTGATTTGTAAACCGATTTCAGAGGTTAACTGAAAAGGATCAGCTCATTCACGAATCAGACACCGCTATCGCATCTCTGAGCAGATGATTATTTCCTCAGTTTAAAATAACGAGAAAAAGTTTAAAAAGCTTTGGGTCAGTAGTTGATTGGCAGGTTAGTATGCGGTTCTTATCTGTTTTCTTGAGATTTATCAGGACAGATGCTGCATTTAGGTGTGTCTGGTAAATTTGTACCTTGAAGTCGGGCGTCAGTATTCAAGTCAGAACCATAACACTGAAGTATAAACAACTGATAAAGAACTGATAAGAATGTAAATGTGTACCTTGAAATGCAATGGAAGTCGCTTTAGATAAAAGCATCTGCCAAATGCATAAATGTAAACAACACCAAAAAATGATATTGTGAACAATAAACCCAAATAACTACATTTGAATTCAAAATTATGATAATTACAAGCAGCTTTATGCACCGTATCAATCTATATTCATTTAACAATGTCCATATCTTACAGAAATTACGACCGATTTACCAAAGAAGAAATGTGCTGAACAAACAAATAAAAGACATTTAGCATTAGGATCCTTTATAATGTAATGTTATTTTTAGTCCACTGATGCTGTATCGCTCCTCTTTCCTTCTCATCTCAGTAACGCACCAGTGGGCTGGGCCAAAGATGTGATGATGTAGAAATATGCGCGAGTTGTTTTTGGACTGAGGAAGCTTTGAGTTCTGTAACTTACATAGGATGCTTGTACTACAATGACCTCTTACCCCTGGTTCACACAGGACGCCGAAGCCACGCGGAACGGAAAATCATGCGCGGTCCGGCGCCTGCCTGTTCACACTAGAGGCGTATTCTCCGCGGCGGTCTACAAGCGCTTCTGCTCAGTTGTTGTTTATTCAGAGCTATTTTTTTACATCATGGGTAAGTAAATAACCTCATAAAATGAATACACCATGTTTCTGTAACCAAGAAGTTTGTACACAGCGCCGCCGCTCCCACCACGCGCATCACGCGCTGTGCGTAGGGCACCAAGTGCTGAGGGGGCACCAAAAATAGCCTAATTAAAAAATATATATAATGCCGATATTATTTCATTAGCTAATAATATAGAAATATTATTAGGCACATTTTAGCCATGTATATGTAACAAAAAAGGGGGAACAAGATCATTTAATTGCTCAAGTCTAGAAAGTACCGCCCCCCGCTTTGGATGGTCCGTGCCGTTTGTTCGTGCAGGCGCCTTTACGAAGGACGAACGCGAACGAAGTTTGACAGACAGACAGTAGGCAACTTTTTTCGAAATGGCCCCTAAAAGACAGCAGAAGTTAGGATGAGAAAAGAAAGAAGAAGAAACTGCGAGATGATGCCCGTGCATCACTTGCAGGTAAGTCCATGTTTAATCATTCTTAAATAAGGGAAATGTGCTGCTGCTAACGCGCCTCGAACTTGCTGACGTTAATGTTAGCAAACTATGTAATTATAACTTATAACTTCGGTGCAAGCTAAATTGAGATTTTACTGTTAAACACTACCCGTTTTACAAATAACTGACGCCAGCTAGCTGTTACTTTCTTTACTATCTTTCTTTAGATATTGAGCAGTAGTTTATGGTTTATTTTGACGTGACGGTGGTTAATACTTTCTCAGTAACAGTTAACGTTAGCAGTCAGTGCAGTGCACATGGTAGGCTAACAATTCCTGTTAAATATATAAAAAAATATAAAATGTCAATATGAATGATGTAAAGCAAACAATACTGTTTAATTGTGTGCATTATTGCACCTCATTCTATTATGCTTTTATATTATATTATATTTATCAAATAGTTGATAAATAAGGAATAAAGGGGGAGAACTCCTTGGCTGCCATGCTTTCAGTTTTAAATGTTTATAATTTTTTTCTCGTATGAGATTCTTTGTTTGAATATTTTGTCTAATAAATGTAATTTATTCAAAGTGACATTGAATTTGGGAAAAACATGTCTGGATTATTTTGATAGTTTTTTTTTATTTTGCTATTCTGTTTACTGAAAAAAAGTTTGCACTTTCAAATGTGTAGTGTGTGTTGGCTATTCTACATATGTTTACAAAGTCAGCAAAGCTGTGAAGATTTTACTTTCTCTTTTTAGTGTTCTTAAATTTTATACTGTGGTGCTGCCATTGTGTTATTGGTATTGAGTTATATGTTTGGTAATAAAAAGTCAAACTGGCAAAAACAAACGTTTTTTTTCTCGGGGTCGGGGTGGGGGGCATCATAAAGGAATTATGCTTAGGGCACCAAAATGGCTAGCAGCGGCACTGTTTGTACACTTCTTGTATTAATACTTTTTGTTAATACTCGCGGTATTTTAATTTGAAAATTGCTTATATTTTGACAATTGACCGGATGTCTCGTGTTTCTTGGTGTGACTTCCTGCCGGAATGGACGCGGATCACTCGCGGCTCGCGGAAAAAATAGACCAGACGCTGAAACTGGCGCTTCACGGCGCGGGCCGGCCGCGACACGCCGCGGCGCACCGCGTCTGGTGTGAACGACACCATAGGTTAACATGGGCGCCGAAAGGAAGCGGCCTCCGTTCCGCGCCGCTTCGGCGTCCGGTGTGAATGGGCCGTTACATGTCAAAAGATCAAGGAAAATTTGATCTCTCAATTCAAGTCCTCCTACATTTATTTCCTACTGAATATTCTGTTCTTACTTAAATGCATTGCAGATACTGCTAAGTTTTAAGGACAGTTCACTAATTATGTTAATTGATATTTTCTCTCTCATTACACACTTCTTTACTTGGCTCTTAAGTGAATAGTAACTGAGATGTCACTTTGAAGTGTAACCTCTTATGAGTCAGTTTTGAATAAGACTCTCTTAATATGCTGTAATCAGCAAACTAGCAAATTTTTGTGTAGTGTTTTGCACTGATAATTTTATTCTTTGTTGCATTAGAAAGAAAATTCACTAATGTAAGTGTTGATCTGGCACGCTGGTGTGAGGCAGCACTTCAGACTTGTGCTTGAGATCATTGGCATTGGCAGCATAGGATGTTAGCACAAATAGATTCCTGCCTACCTTGATTGGAGCAAGCTTTGGCGATCGAGATGGGATTTCAGAGCCAAAGGTTTATGCTATCACTGTGGTATTGATCAGCGGTTCAGCGGACTTCACTCTCTCGGGGTGCCGTGTATTGATGTCAGAACCTTCTTCATTTGCCTTCTACGTGACTCATTGGCCTGTGGACGCTGAAACATTGCTTGATCCTCCCTCCACAGACAGCTTTATTTTATGGTGCATCAGATGTTTGGTAGCAAGAAATGACAAATGAGTTGAGAGGTCTGTGGGCAGATTGTGCAAGTGCTCTTTACAGGAGTCATAAAAAATATAGGGGGGGTGAAATGCTATTTCATGCATACTGAGTTTTTTACACTGGTAAAGAGTTGGATTCCCATGCTAAACATGGACAAAGTTTCAAAAACTAAGTTGTACGTTTGAAGGAGTATTTTTGTTCCAAAAATACTCCTTCCGGTTTGTCACAAGTTTCGGAAAGTTTTTTTCGAGTATGGCTCTGTCTTACGTAAGATAGAGCGGAATTTCCTTATATGGGTCCTAAGGGCACTTCTCCGGTAAGATCGCGGGCGCGCGCGCACTCGTAGACTAGAGCAAGAGAGTGAAAGCAGTTCGCCATCAAAGCGCCCTGCCCGGCTTTTGGGAAGTCAATGTCACCAAAGAAGTGTGTTTTTGGTTGCCAGGGCAAGACAACCCTGCACAGATTCCCAAAGAACCCGGCGTTAAGGAACCCGTGGATGGAGTTTGTTTTCCTGAGCATAAACGGAGTTGTGTAAGACTGTTGTTCCCTGCATTTCGACGATGATTGTTTTATAAACAAAGCCCAGATCGACGGATTTGCAGATCGTCTAATGCTTAAGGATCGAGCAGTCACAATGATAAAGGTTTGCGGTCGTGCGTTGGAACCGGACGGTGAGTAAAACTGTTGAACAAATGTCTCTGTGTGTTGTTAGCTAGGCGGGTAAGCACAGCTAAACTTCGCCCACACGGCCCGCCCCCAGCCGCTCGTTTTTTTTCCGGAAAGACTCGGTACAGTCTATCTTTCAATTAAAAATATAATAAAACAAAAGACTTTTTGGAGATATGAAGGATGCAATATTACTCTATAGGTACTCAAGATTAACAGGAGATTGAGTGAAAATGAGCATTTCACCCTCCCTTTAATAACTTAGCATATTTGTGTGCGTACATGCTTGCATAAGATTTAATTGCTTTGTTTTTGACACGTCTGTCAACTGTCTTGGAATTTCAGAATTTGTGTTATGACAAACCGTCAACAGCAAGTTTCACTCCAAAATGAAAATTCTGAAATTGACTCAACCTTATGTGAATGTAAGGTTTTCCATTCATGTTTTTAAACACAAATTGTGATTATTTTTTTCTATTTTAACTGAGACTGAGAGATTGAAAGTCCATTCCAACAAATTTCTGACTCTTCAAAAAGTTAATAAAAATGTTGTAAATTTAATGAATTCATATGAATCAAGTGGTTTAATCCAAGTCTTTTGAAGAGATATAATTGCTTTATGACAAAACAGATTTAATTTAGGGTTTTATTCATATAAACATTGATCAACACATGGACCACATCACATTTACAATATTTTTTTAACAGTCAAATTTTTAGGGATATAGACTTTCAGTGGAGAGACATCTCTCAGGTTTAATTAAAAAATATTTTC